>NW_027362762.1:299041210-299682202 GCF_046119375.1 Phyllobates terribilis | reverse complement strand
GCTGTTCAAAATAGTTACCTACAGGTCAGGTATTTAAAACTGTGTTTTCTCCGTCACACGGATCACATGTACGTTCTCAGAAAATACTGCCATTTCTGACCTCCATTAAAAATTTGTTTCAGTGTGTCAGTGAAGCAATTGACACCAGATTGCTGTTCAAAATAGTTACCTACAGGCCAGGTATTTAAAACTGTGTTTTCTCCATCACACGGATCACATATACATTTTCAGAAAATACTGCCATTTCTGACCTCCATTAAAAATTTGTTTCAGTGTGTCAGTAAAGCAATTGACACCAGATTGCTGTTCAAAATAGTTACGCACAGGTCAGGTATTTAAAACTGTGTTTTCTCCGTCACATGGATCACATATACGTTTTCAGAAAATACTGCCATTTCTGACCTCCATTAAAAATTAGTTTCAGTGTGTCAGTGAAGCAATTGACACCAGATTGCTATTCAAAATAGTTACCCACAGGCCAGGTATTTAAAACTGTGTTTTCTCCGTCACACAGATCACATGTACATTTTCAGAAAATACTGACATTTCTGACCTCCATTAAAAATTTGTTTCAGTGTGTCAGGGAAGCAGTTGACACCAGATTGCTGTTCAAAATAGTTACCCACAGGTCAGGTATTTAAAACTGTGTTTTCTCCGTGACACAGATCACATGTACATTTTCAGAAAATACTGCCATTTCTGACATCCATTAAAAATTAGTTTCACTGTGTCAGTGAAGCAATTGACACCAGATTGCTGTTCAAAATAGTTACCCACAGGCTAGGTATTTAAAACTGTGTTTTCTCCGTCACACGGATCACATATACATTTTCAGAAAATACTGCCATTTCTGACCTCCATTAAAAATTTGTTTCAGTGTGTCAGTGAAGCAATTGACACCAGATTGCTGTTCAAAATAGTTACCTACAGGCCAGGTATCTGAAACTGTGTTCTTTCCATCACACGGAGCACATACATATACATTTCCAGAAAATACTGCCATTTCTGACCTCCATTAAAAATTTGTTTCAGTGTGTCAGTGAAGCAATTGACACCAGATTGCTGTTCAAAATAGTTACCTACAGGCCAGGTATTTAAAACTGTGTTTTCTCTGTCACACGGATCACATATACGTTTTCAGAAAATACTGACATTTCTGACGTCCATTAAATTTTTTTTTTCAGTGTGTCAGCAAAGTTTTTGACACTGGTTTGCTGTTCAAAATAGTTACTTACAGTTCAGGTATTTAAAACTGTGTTTTCTCCGTCACACGGATCACATATACTTTTTCAGAAAATACTGCCATTTCTGTCATCCATTAAAAATTTGTTTCAGTGTGTCAGTGAAGCAATTGACACCAGATTGCTGTTCAAAATAGTTACCTACAGGCCAGGTATTTAAAACTGTGTTTTCTCCGTCACACGGATCACATATACGTTTTCAGAAAATGCTGACATTTCTGACGTCCATTAAATTTTTTTTTTCAGTGTGTCAGCAAAGTTTTTGACACCGCTTTGCTGTTCAAAATAGTTACCTACAGGTCAGGTATTTAAAACTGTGTTTTCTCCGTCACACGGATCACATATACATTTTCAGAAAATACTGCCATTTCTGACCTCCATTAAAAATTTGTTTCAGTGTGTCAGTGAAGCAATTGACACCAGATTGCTGTTCAAAATAGTTACCTACTGGTCAGGTATTTAAAACTGTGTTTTCTACGTCACACGGATCACATATACGTTTTCAGAAAATACTGTCATTTCTGACCTCCATTAAAAATTTGTTTCAGTGTGTCAGTGAAGCAATTGACACCAGATTGCTGTTCAAAACAGTTACCTACAGGCCAGGTATTTAAAACTGTGTTTTCTCCGTCACAGGGATCACATATACGTTTTCAGAAAATACTGCCATTTCTAACCTCCATTAAAAAAAATTTCAGTGTGTCAGTGAAGCAATTGACACCAGATTGCTGTTCAAAATAGTTACCTACAGGCCAGGTATTTAAAACTGTTTTCTCCGTCACACGAATCACATATACGTTTTCAGAAAATACTGCCATTTCTGACCTCCATTAAAAAAAAATTTCAGTGTGTCAGCAAAGTTTTTGACACCGGTTTGCTGTTCAAAATAGTTACCTACAGGTCGGGTATTCAAAACTGTGTTTTCTCCGTCACACGGATCACATATACGTTTTCAGAAAATACTGCCATTTCTGACCTCCATTAAAAATTTGTTTCAGTGTGTCAGTGAAGCAATTGACACCAGATTTTTGTTCAAAATAGTTACCTACAGGCCAGGTATTTGAAACTGTGTTTTCTCCGTCATACGGATCACATATACAGTACAGACCAAAAGTTTAGACACACCTTCTCATTTAAAGATTTTTCTGTATTTTCATGAGTATGAAAATTGTACATTCACACTGAAGGCATCAAAACTATGAATTAACACATGTGGAATTATGTACTTAACAAAAAAGTGTGAAACCACTGAAAATATGTCTTATATTCTAGGTTCTTCAAAGTAGCCACCTTTTGCTTTGATGACTGCTTTGCACACTCTTGGCATTCTCTTGATGAGCTTCAAGAGGTAGTCACCGGAAATGGTTTTCACTTCACAGGTGTGCCCTGTCAGGTTTAATAAGTGGGATTTCTTGCCTTATAAATGGGGTTGGGACCATCAGTTGTGTTGTGCAGAAGTCTGGTGGATACACAGCTGATAGTCCTACTGAATAGACTGTTAGCTGCTTTTTTCTTGCCATAATACAAATTCTAAGTAAAGAAAAATGAGCGGCCATCATTACTTTAAGAAATGAAGGTCAGTCAGTGCGAAAAATTGGGAAAACTTTGAAAGTGTCCCCAAGTGCAGTTGCAAAACCCATCAAGCTCTACAAAGAAACTGGCTCACATGAGGACCGCCCCAGGAAAGGAAGACCAAGAGTCACCTCTGCTTCTGAGGATAAGTTTATCCGAGTCACCAGCCTCAGAAATCGCAGGTTAACAGCAGCTCAGATTAGAGACCAGGTCAATGCCACACAGAGTTCTAGCAGCAGACACATCTCTTCAACAACTGTTAAGAGGAGACTTTGTGCAGCAGGCCTTCATGGTAAAATAGCTGCTAGGAAACCATTGCTAAGGACAGGCAACAAGCAGAAGAGACTTGTTTGGGCTAAAGAGCACAAGGAGTGGACATTAGACCAGTGGAAATCTGTGCTTTGGTCTGATGAGTCCAAATTTGAGATCTTTGGTTCCAACCACCGTGTCTTTGTGCGACGCAGAAAATGTGAATGGATGGACTCTACATGCCACCGTGAAGCATGGAGAAGGAGGTGTGATGGTGTGGGGGTGCTTAGCTGGTGACACTGTTGGGGATTTATTCAAAATTGAAGGGATACTGAACCAGCATGGCTACCACAGTATCTTGCAGCGGCATACTATTCCATCCGGTTTGCGTTTAGTTGGACCATCATTTATTTTTCAACAGGACAATGACCCCAAACACAACTCCAGACTGTGTAAGGGCTATTTGACCAAGAAGGAGATTGATGGGGTGCTACGCTAGATGACCTGGCCTCCACAGTCACCAGACCTGAACCCAATCGAGATGGTTTGGGGTGAGCTGGTCCGCAGAGTGAAGGCAAAAGGGCCAACAAGTGCTAAGCATCTCTGGGAACTCCTTCAAGATTGTTGGAAGACCATTTCCGGTGACTACCACTTGAAGCTCATCAAGAGAATGCCAAGAGTGTGCAAAGCAGTCATCAAAGCAAAAGGTGGCTACTTTGAAGAACCTAGAATATAAGACATATTTTCAGTTGTTTCACACATTTTTGTTAAGTATATAATTCCACATGTGTTAATTCATAGTTTTGATGCCTTCAGTGTGAATATACAATTTTCATAGTCATGAAAATACAGAAAAATCTTTAAATGAGAAGGTGTGTCCAAACTTTTGGTCTGTACTGTACGTTTTCAGAAAATACTGCCATTTCTAACCTCCATTAAAATTTTGTTTCAGTGTGTCATTGAAGCAATTGACACCAGATTGCTGTTCAAAATAGTTACCTACAGGCCAGGTATTTAAAACTGTGTTTTCTCCGCCACACGGATCACATATACGTTTTCAGAAAATACTGCCATTTCTGACCTCCATTACATTTTTTTTTCAGTGTGTCAGCAAAGTTTTTGACACCCGTTTGCTGTTCAAAATAGTTACCTACAGGTCAGGTATTCAAAACTGTGTTTTCTTCGTCACACGGATCACATATACTTTTTCAGAAAATACTGCCATTTCTGACCTCCATTAAAAATTTGTTTCATTGTGTCAGTGAAGCAATTGACACCAGATTGCTGTTCAAAATAGTTACCTACAGGCCAGGTATTTAAAACTGTGTTTTCTCCGTCACATGGATCACATATACGTTTTCAGAAAATACTGCCATTTCTGACCTCCATTAAAAATTTGTTTCAGTGTGTCAGTGAAGCAATTGACACCAGATTGCTGTTCAAAATAGTTACCCACAGGTCAGGTATTTAAAACTGTGTTTTCTCCGTCACACGGATCACATATACGTTTTCAGAAAATACTGCCATTTCTGACCTCCATTAAAATTTTTATTTCAGTGTGTCAGTGAAGCAATTGACACCAGGTTGCTGTTCAAAATAGTTACCTACAGGCCAGGTATTTAAAATTGTTTTCTCCGTCACACGGATCACATATACGTTTTCAGAAAATACTGCCATTTCTGACCTCCATTAAAAAAAAAATTCAGTGTGTCAGTGAAGCAATTGACACCAGATTGCTGTTCAAAATAGTTACCTGCAGGCCAGGTATTTAAAACTATGTTTTCTCCGTCACACAGATCACATATACGTTTTCAGAAAATACTGCCATTTCTGACCTCCATTAAAAATTTATTTCAGTGCGTCAGTGAAGCAATTGACACCAGGGGGAGGGAGGCAGAGCACCGCAACAGGCAGGAAGAAGCAGTGTGGTGGCCGCAGACAGAAGGCAGGCAACCGTTCTCCGTAACACCAACACGAAGGAAGTTGCCAGTACAACTGTTAGGTCTTCCCGAGTCTGGTTGTTTTTTAAAGACTTTGCCTATAACCCCAAAAAGGCCATTTGCACCACCTGCCAGGCCAGCATCAGCAGGGGTGGCAAAACGACCAGCCTGACCACCACCAGCATGATCAGGCACATGGCAGCAAAGCACCCGACTTTGTCGGCCGAACCCCAGGGTCCAGGAACAGTGTCTGCGGGTGGCGCCATTGCTTCTTCCGCTGTTGTGCATGCAAGCCAATCCCCTGTCCATGGTGCATCCGAAGATGCCTCCTGCCCTGCACCTGTCATTGCACACTCTCAAGTAGCAGCATCAGGAAGCACGTCCATGTCCTTGTCCCAGCGCAGCGTTCAGTTGTCCATACCCCAGTCCTTGGAACCCAAGCGCAAATACACAGCCAACGCCCCACAGGCCATACTACTAAATTCTCACATTTCACGACTGCTTGTGCTCGAAATGTTGCCTTTTAGGCTCGTAGAGACGGAAGCATTCCGCAACCTGATGGCGGCGGCCGTCTTTCGGTACTCGGTCCCCAGCCGCCACTTTTTTTCCTGGTGTGCCGTCCCCGCATTACACAAGCACGTGTCCCAAAACATTAGCCGTGCCCTCAACAACTCATTTACTGGGAAAGTACACCTAACCATGGACATGTGGACAAGTGCTTGTGGGCACTGACGGTACATCTCACTGACGGCACACTGGGTTAACATAGTGGAACCTGGGACCCAGTCAGACCTTCGGACGAAACACGTCCTCCCGACACCAAGGATTGCGGGCCCTAGGTCAATCAGGGTTGCCCCCACGGTCTACAGCTCCTGCACCTCATCCTCCTCAGCCTCCTCCTCCTCTTCAGCCTCCATCTCCGAAATGACCACATCAGTCACAAGCTGGAAGTACTGCAGAACTGCCTCGGCCAAGCGGCAACAGGCTGTGGAAAGGGAAAAGAAAAAAAAACAGCTCACGTCCATGAACCAGCTGGGTGTCTCCGGGATCCGTGATCAGCGCTGCTGCTTGCGCTCATTATACAGGTAATAGGAAAGACAATGCTCCAGCTCCACAGACTCCAATAATAAAAACAAATGTCTTTTATTTAGATTTTTTTTAAAAATATCCAGACAGCGATAATGTAACTCCAGCTGGTGGAAGAACAATAATAGAAGGGAAAACACAGGGGCACCAAGGAGGGGTGCGCTACCAGACGTGTTTCGAGCGAAGATTGGCAACAGGCTGTGCTGAAGCTAATATGCTTAGGTGACAAACCACACAATGCTGAAGAGTTGTGGACAGCTCTGAAAGAGCAGGCAGATCTGTGTCTCACACCGCTCAACCTACAGCCAGGCATGTTCGTGTGTGACAATGGCCGGAACCTGGTGTCTGCTCTGAGGCGAGGCGAGCTCACACACATACCATGCCTGGCCCATGTGCTTAACCTCGTGGTTCAGTGGTTTCTCAAATCCTACCCGGAGCTGCCGGATCTGCTTGTTAAAGTACGCCGCCTGTGTGCCCATTTTAGAAAGTCACCTACAGCGTTTGAATCTTCATGCTCACAGACTGTTGTCTGATGTCCCCACATGTTGGAACTCTACACTGCGGATGTTGGGAAGGATTTGTGAGCAGAAGAGGGCAGTTGTTGAGCACCAGCATCAACAAGGCTGTCGGTATTCAGTTCAGACTCCACACATAAGACTTCAGGAATGATTATGGATGTCAGACATACACTACCGTTCAAAAGTGGGGGTCATTTAGAAATGTCATTATTTTTGAAAGAAAAGCACATTTTTTTTCAATGAAGCAAACATTGAATGAATCAGAAATATACTCTATACATTGTTAATGTGGTACATGACTATTCTAGCTGCAAACGTCTTGTTTTTATTGCAATATCTACATAGGCGTATAGAGGCCCATTTCCAACAATCACCACTCCAGTGTTTTAATGGTACATTCTGTTTGCTAACTGTGTAAGAATGCTAATGAATATTTAGAAAACCCTAGAAAACCCTTGCACAAGTATGTTAGCCCAGTTGAAAATGGTTTGGCTGATTTGAGAACCTATAAAATTGACCTTCCTTTGAGCTAGTTGAGAATTTGGAGCATTACATTTGTTTGTTCTATGAAACTCCCAAAATGGCCAGAAAAAGAGAACTTTCATGTGAAACTCGACAGTCTATTCTTGTTCTTAGAAATGAAGGCTATTCCATGCGAGAAATTGCCAAGAAACTGAAGATTTCTTACAACGGTGTGTACTACTCCCTTCAGAGGAGAGCACAAACAGGCTCTAACCAGAGTAGAAAGAGAAGTGGGAGGCCCCGCTGCACAACTGAGCAAGACAAGTACATTAGAGTCTCTAGTTTGAGAAATCAACGCCTAGCAACTCCTCAACTGGCAGCTTCATTAAATAGTACACGCAAAACGCCAGTGTCAACGTCTACAGTGAAGAGGCGACTCCGGGATGCTGGCCTTCAGGTCAAAGTGGCAAAGAAAAAGCCATATCTGAGACTGGCTAATAAAATGAAAAGATTAATATGGGAAAAAGAACACAGACATTGGATAGAGGAAGACTGGAAAAAAGTTTTATTGACAGAGGAATCAAAGTTTGAGGTGTTTGGATCACACAGAAGAACATTTGTGAGATGCAGAACAACTGAAAAGATGCTGGAAGAGTGCCTGACGCCATCTGTCAAGCATGGTGGAGATAATGTGACGGTCTGGGGTTGCTTTGGTGTTGGTAAAGTGGGAGATTTGTACACGGTAAATGGGATTTTGAATAAGGAAGGTTATCACTCCATTTTACAATGCCATGCCATACCCTGTGGACAGCGCTTGATTGGAGCCAATTTCATCCTACAACAGGACAATGACCCAAAGCACACCTCAAAATTATGCATGAACTATTTAGGGAAGAATATTCTATCTGTAATGGAGTGGCCACCGCAGTCACCAGATCTCAACCCCATTGAGCTGTTGTGGGAGCAGCTTGACCGTATGGTACGCAAAAAGTGCCCATCAAGCCAATCCAACTTGTGGGAGGGGCTTCAGGAAGCATGGGGTGAAATTTCTCAAGATTACCTCAGCAAATTAACAGCTAGAAAGCCAAAGATCTGCAATCATTATTTCTAACCTTGTCAATGTCTGGACTATATTTTCTATTCATTTTGCAACTCATTTGATAAATAAAAGTATGAGTTTTCATGGAAAATACAAAATTGTCTGGGTGACCCCAAACTTTTGAACGGTAGTGTATGTACCATCCTCCAAAACTTTGAGGACTCCACCAAGATGGTGAGCGACGATGACGCCATAATTAGCGTCACTATCCCGCTTCTCTGTCTTCTGACACGCTCTCTGCTCACAATCAAAGAGGATGCATTGCAGGCAGAGCATGACGAGATGGAGCAAGGAACCATACAGGGTGATTACACACAGCCCAGCCTCATCTCATCCCAACGTGGATTGGGGAACAATGAGGAAGAGGAGGAGGAGGAAGTACAGGAGCTAGTTTCATGCGCTATAGATGGTACTACCTGCACAGCTGTCATACTGTCTGTTCTGCGTGGATGGCCAGAGGACAGAGAGGAGGAAGAGGAGGAGGAGGAGGAGAGCATGGTCAGTCATCCTCTTGGGGAGGACACGAAAGTCTTGCCTGTTAGTAGTCTGGCACGCATGGCTGAGTTTATGTTACGCTGCCTTTCCCATGACCCTCGCGTTCTCAAAATTTTGGATGACAGTCATTACTGGTTGGTGACACTTCTAGACCCACGCTACAAGGAGAACTTTATATCTCTTATTCCTGAGGCGGACAGGCCTACAAAAATGGGGCTGTAACAGAAGGCCCTTGTTGCGGAACTATTAAAACAATTCCCATCTGAAAACGCTGGTGGCAGAGGTCACATTTCCTTGGACAACCAAGGAGTACAGGCGAGAGAGACACAACTTGAATCCATAAAGGAAAGGGGGGATTGTTCCTCTGTGAAGCAGAGAAACAAAAAGATGGCCACACAAGTTCAAAATTGTAAAGTAAAAGTAAGAAAATTCCTTTATTAACACATGTAGTAAACAAAAATTACAAAGATAAATGCGGACGACAGAGTGGACACAGAGTGCTGGATCCACATGAATAAAACAATGTTAAAAACTGTGTCACAGCGCCCTAAAGGTCAGCCTATATAGCAAGTGGAAATATAAGGGGGACAGCAACAGGGTCACATGTATTAATAAATATATACCACCCATCAAGAATACCTTTTCCAAATTGTACCCCCAAAACAATAATATCCCATCACAATCAAAATACCCAGAAACAAAAGGGTTAAAACCCTTATACAGATGGAAGTAATACAAACAATTGGTCATAAATAAGCTAAAATAGCTATGTACCTGGGTAAGGCCACCAGACAGGCTCTGCTACCGTCACCCCGACGCACATTTCGGTAGGAAAACCTTTTTCAAGGGGTAATACTGCACACCAGCCATCCACCTTTTATACCCCCACATCCATATCTGCAGCGTGCACATGTTGCACAGTAAAGCGGAAGTGCCGTGTAACTGACTTCCTGTTTCACTCACTGCATGTAACTGACTTCCTGCCTCACTCACAGCGTCTCCATGGAGAGGCGTCAACAGCCCTGTCATGTGGCTCCAAGTTCCACCCCCTCGCTTCTCTTTATTAGTCCTATATGCAATAACATGGGTCCATTGGGATTAGATTTATCTTCACTGTGTTGTTTGCATCTGTGTTTCTGTCTCTCACTATATATATCTACTGTGTTCAGCACAGGTTTGGCTACTGAGACCATGGACTACAGAGCCAAAGAACGTACTTGGCATTTACAAGTGGAGCAGGTTTTTGGGGCAGAGGCTGGTGGTTCACAGCAGATCGGAGATGCGAAGTGGGATGATGAATCTAATAATCTACAGGGGCTACTATGTAGACGTACTAAATTATGGTGGAACCGAGCCCTGCTGGAAACCTATATATCGAGAAAATTGATTCCAAGGGGGTTAC
The DNA here is from genome assembly GCF_046119375.1 of Phyllobates terribilis. Classification (NCBI taxonomy): domain Eukaryota; kingdom Metazoa; phylum Chordata; class Amphibia; order Anura; family Dendrobatidae; genus Phyllobates; species Phyllobates terribilis. The sequence goes on along the minus strand of NW_027362762.1, from coordinate 299,672,138 downwards.
GTGTTCGAGTGGTGCCGGCCTTTCATGTGGAGGATGACGAATTTGTAGCAAAGTGGGAGGAATTAGGCAACAGTTGTTCAATTGGATTTATGAAATTATTAATAGGTTTAAATACCCACATGATCGAAAAATTGGACAGTCTGATTGATGCCTCTCAGGCCTCTATTAAATTGGACCCTAAGTCTGATACATTGACCAAGTTTGAAACCACGACTGATCAGATGATTGATGACCTTGTCAAAAAAATTCAAATAAACCATGCTGCTAAACTCAAGAGGGATACACGTGATTATCAAATGAAGCAAGTGTATAAATGGAGACCATCCCCTAGTGCACGATCCAATGTACCTCGTATGACAATTGCGGCTTCTACGTCTTCCCTAAGTGATATTTCTGATGGGTCCACCTCATCGATTTCAACGGGACCTGGGACGTATACCAGAAAGTACCGTAATTTTCATCCGTATAAACGTCGTAATGGTGGACCTTCTGAACAATCTGATTCTGGGAATGCTAAGGTAAACAGTTCCTCCAGTGCTGTTGTACATCATACGTGCATAGGCAGTGATTCTGATAATAAGGTGGTTAACCTTAGTGGTCATTTACTCTCTGCGGAGGACCTGTCGCTTCTCAGCAGGGGCCTTTCCTTTTCGCCGTCTGCTGGGTTCGATGAGTTCACCGCGGTGAAGGACCTACATATGTTTGCACGATCATTGCTGTTCAAGCGCCATTTTCATAATGATAATACCTGTAAATTATTTCCTTCAGAAAAAGAACAAATTGCATTAAAGGCACTGGAGGAACTGGCAGTAGATCATAATACATCTGAAAGCGGTAAGATGCCCCCTTCCATCCGCCCTAGATCAAAGAAATTCCCTCCATTATCCTCATGTACCAATGTGGACATGTTTGTTCAGATTGTCAGCAAAGAATTTCATAAAATTCCTAAATACATATCTGGTGACAATCTGACCAAGAATGAAAGGAGGAGATTAAAGGTACTTAGGGAACTTCCAGGAGTAGTAATTAAGCCTGCCGACAAGGGGGGAAACGTTGTTATCTGGCCTCTTGATATGTATGAATGCGAAGCATTCCGTCAGCTTCACAATAAAAATTGCTACAAGAAGCTTACGTTCAACCCCTTGTCGGCATTCTGTGTACAATTGGAATCTATTTTGGATAGGGCGAGTGGAGAGGGGGTGATCACCCGTGAACTAGCGTCAGCATTGAGAGTGACTGAGCCTACCATCCCTACAATGTACCTACTCCCGAAATTACATAAAAACATTAATAAACCGCCTGGGCGTCCGATAATTTCGGGAAGGGGTAACTTTCTCGAGAATGTTAGCCGCTGGATTGATTCCAAATTGCAGCCTTTGGTAGAGAACCTCCCATCATTTCTACGTGATACGGGTGATCTCCTTAGGAGAGTTGATGGCCTTTATTTAGATCATGACACTATGATGGTAACAGTGGATATTGAATCCCTGTATACCAATATCAAGCATGCTGACGGTTTACGGGCTGTGGCTTTCTTCCTGGGGGGGTCTAACCTGTCAGAAGAAATGAGGTCCTTACTGGTGGAATTGTTGGATTTCACACTGACGCACAATTTTTTTATTTTCAAGGGGTCTTTCTACCTACAGCTCCAGGGGACAGCGATGGGGGCGGCTTTCGCCCCTTCATACGCTAACCTCTTCCTGGGGCTGTGGGAGAGAGACCTCTCCCTGTCAGATCTAGGGTCATCGATGGACCGTGTCCTCTTTTGGGCACGCTACATCGACGACATCTTCCTGATCTGGCAGGGCTCACAGCAATGCTTAATTGAATTTATGGACAAACTCAATTGCAATAACGTAAATATCCACGTTACATATCAGTGTGATCCCAACAGGGCTGAATTTCTGGACGTGACTCTTAATAGAAAAGCGAATCAGAGCATTAAGACCAATATATTCAGGAAACCCACATCCACCAATACATTGCTGCATGCATCGTCATCCCACCCACAACACATGATAAGGTCGGTTCCGGTGGGCCAATTTCTGCGTTTAAGACGGCTCTGCTCAACGGACAGTGATTTTCTTACTCAGTCCAGGGAGTTAATGGAGAGGTTTTATGCCTGTGGTTATAGCCGTAGATCTGTGAAAAAGGCCTTTAATAGGCTAAATACTCTGCACGAGATGATCTCTTATATGGGTCAAGAGATGATACCAACACTGAGATCGTTAGGTTCATCACTAAGTACCACACTCAAGCACCGGCTATGAGGAGAGCACTGGAGAAAGCATGGCCGGTGCTCATGAATGACCTGATTCTAACGAGATATGTGTCTGAAAAACCATGCATAACTTTCAGACGCGCTAAAAATTTAAGGGATCATCTCGTGCGGAGTCATTATGAGGGGGTACCCCGGCAGACTTTTTTGAGTGGTGTGGGTGGTGTACGGCGTGGATGTAGTCCGTGTGGCCGGTGTGTCGCCTGTCCCAACATTGATCGAAGTAATGAATTTTGGGACTCTGACGGTAATAGATTTCCGATCACTAGTTACATCACCTGCCAAACACGGTACGTGATATACCATGCAACCTGCCCGTGTGGTCTCATCTATGTGGGCATGACTACTCGTCATTTTAAAACACGGGTAAGGGAACACGTACTGGGCATAGAGGCGGCACTTGGCCACACTGATGCATCCACCCTCAAGACCATCCCACGCCACTTCAAATTATACCATGGATGTGACTCCACTGGGCTGAGAGTGAGAGGTATAGACAATATTGTTGTAGGTATCCGTGGTGGTCGAGTGACCCAGAGGTTGGCCCAGCTGGAGTCTAAATGGATATGGGCACTTAAAACCCTGCAACCGAAGGGGTTGAACGAGAGTATTAGCTTCGTCCCATTTCTTTAATTTCCGGTTTGCATGTGATGTCCTCAGTTGTTTTTATATTCTTTTTTGCATTTCATATTTTATTATTGTTCTTATTTTAATGCTGCACATTGACTCTCCACTAGATTGTTGCCCGTGACATATTGTCTGCCCTGTTACCAGTGATGAGTGAGTTGCCCTTACCTGCCGGTTCTCCATTGTTTGACATCATGCAGCTATCTACCTGGATTCCATGGAGGATGGTGATGATGTAGTCTTGCAGACACCATGAGAAGGGCCGATATAGCATATATTGAGAGATATGTGTGGTTTTTGCTGTTACATCAATGTATTATTTTTTATTTATTTATTTATTTATTTATTTTTCTAATGAGACGAATCTGCAGAAGATTGTATTGTACAATGCTCTAATGGGATTGATATTTATGTACTCTATATTGTATGTACTGATATGGATATAGGTTAACAGTTTTGGATATATATATGTATTCCACCTATTATGGTAATACTTTTGATTGCAGTACTTATTTGTATACACATTTCCTATTTGCTCCCTTTCTTGTCTGCCTCCTATGTTCCACCTGAGTCAATTTTGTCCTCTCCTCCTTCTCCTTTTAATCCTTTCTTCTTTCGTTCCCTTTCTTTATCTTCTGCCAGCTGTCAGGTGCCTTGGTGGTGGCTCCGGTGCACGCCATCGCTGTCCAGCCGGTACGCGGTCCCTCTGCTTCGCGCATGCGCCCAGTGGCTCTCGACGTCCTTGTGATGCCGATGCCGCTGTGCGCCTGTGGTGCAGCGGGGTTTCCGCGTCATTTTTGGCCAGGCAGCGGTGGTGTTTATATCCCATGATCATGGGGGTGGCACCTTGGGCTTGATCATGTGAAGCGAGGGGGCGGAACTTGGAGCCACATGACAGGGCTGTTGATGCCTCTCCATGGATACGCAGTGAATGTGGCAGGAAGTCAGTCACATGCAGTGAGTGAGACAGGAAGCCAGTTACTCGGGCTTGATCATGTGAAGTGAGGGGGTGGAACTTGGAGCCACATGATAGGGCTGTTTATGCCTCTCCATGGAGACGTAGTGAATGTGGCAGGAAGTCAGTTACAAGCAGTGAGTGAGACAGGAAGTCAGTTACTTGGGCTTGATCATGTGAAGCGAGGGGGTGGAACCTGGAGCCACATGACAGGGCTGTTGACGCCTCTCCATGGAGACGCTGTGAGTGAGGCAGGAAGTCAGTTACATGCAGTGAGTGAAACAGGAAGTCAGTTACACGGCACTTCCGCTTTACTGTGCAACATGTGCACGCTGCAGATATGGATGTGGGGGTATAAAAGGTGGATGGCTGGTGTGCAGTATTACCCCTTGAAAAAGGTTTTCCTACCGAAACGTGCGTCGGGGTGACGGTAGCAGAGCCTGTCTGGTGGCCTTACCCAGGTACATAGCTATTTTAGCTTATTTATGACCAATTGTTTGTATTACTTCCATCTGTATAAGGGTTTTAACCCTTTTGTTTCTGGGTATTTTGATTGTGATGGGATATTATTGTTTTGGGAGTACAATTTGGAAAAGGTATTCTTGATGGGTGGTATATATTTATTAATACATGTGACCCTGTTGCTGTCCCCCTTATATTTCCACTTGCTATATAGGCTGACCTTTCGGGCGCTGTGTCACAGTTTTTAACATTGTTTTATTCATGTGGATCCAGCACTCTGTGTCCACTCTGTCGTCCGCATTTATCTTTGTAATTTGTGTTTACTACATGTGTTAATAAAGGAATTTTCTTACTTCTTTACAATTTTGAACTTTTGTGGCCATCTTTTTGTTTCTCTGCTTCACAGAGGAACAATCCCCCCTTTCCTTTACTGTTACAAGATGATGGCCCGTTCTCTCTATTAGTCCTATATGCAATAACATGAGTCCATTGGGATTAGATTTATCTTCACTGTGTTGTTTGCATCTGTGTTTCTGTCTCTCACAACTTGAATCCAGCAGAGGCAGGGGAACACTGTCAAAGTTCTGGGAGAATTTTCTCAGCCCCTCCCATCGCACAAGCCCTGAGGCACGGGGTACTCTCACAAGGAGTGCAAAGTTTGGGAAGATGCTGAGGGAGTACCTTGCCGACCGTACCAACGTCCTCCGTGATTCCTCTGTGCCTTATAATTATTGGTTTTCCAAGCTGGATATGTGGAATAAACCTGGTCCTGGCCTGCCCTGCCGCCAGCGTTTTATCAGAGCGGGTTTTTAGTGCCGCTGGTGGAATTATAACTGATAAGCGCATCTGCCTGTCAACTGAAAATGTTGACAGGCTGACTCTTATGAAAATGAACAAGGACAGGATTGGGACAGACTTCTCAACACCACCGAATGATAGCAGCGTAACATAAACTCAAATCCAGTGTCTTTTCTTGGGAGGTGTATTCCCATGCACCTTTTCACACACAGATATGGGTATACGCTTCCTGATTTTGGCTATTTGCTCTTGTCCTCCTCCTTTTCCTCATCCTCCACCACCATATCACCAGGGTGACCGTGGTCCGTGATGCAACACCCACATAATTTTTTTAAAGGGTGTTTATGATGCCTGTAAAAAAAAAATAATTTATACAGTATGTTCATGTATACCCTCCAGGGGTAAATGTTGGTCAGCCCATACGCTTAGTTCATGGGCATTACAAGTATAGGAGGCCCGCTCCTTTCTAATGGGAACATTTTTTTATGAGGCCTGAGGCCCTCCTCCACGTCTCTTCCAAGGGGCATTGGAGTGCCTCCAAATTTTTGGCAACCTTTGCATTCACTGCATAGGCAAATACAATGGGAGACCCACTTCCTAATGATGGGAACATTTTTTTATGAGGCCCTCTACGTTTCTTCCAAGGGGCATTGGAGTGCCTCCAAAGTTTTGGCAACCCTTGCATTCACTGCATAGGCAAACACAATGGGAGACCCACTTCCTAATAATGGGAACATTGTTTTCAGGAGGCCCTCTGACCTCCACGTCTCTTCCAAGGGGCATTGGAGTGCCTCCAAATTTTTGGCAACCCTTGCATTCACTGCATGGGCAAACACAAAGGGAGACCTACTTCCTAATAATGGGAACATTGTTTTCAGGAGGCCCTCTGACATCCACGTCACTTCCAAGGGGCATTGGAGTGCCTCCAAATTTTTGGCAACCCTTGCATTCACTGCATGGGCAAACACAATGGGAGACCTACTTCCTAATAATGGGAACATTGTTTTCAGGAGGCCCTCCTCTAAGTCTCCTCAAAGGGGTACTGGGTTGCAACCAAATTTTCAAAGTGATATTGCGTCCAAATTTTGGGCAGCCCTGGCACTCACTGCATGCGCAACAACACTATAGGAGACTCACTCTTTAGTAATGGGAACAATGAAACATAGCCGGCTGATGGCTCTCTAAGAATAGTGAGGGCCGACTGCTGGCCCTTTAAGAATAGTAAAGGCCGCCTAATGACCCTATAAAATTAGGCTTTGTGACTTTCAGAGTCCCTCCTTCATAAATGAAACACGATGTGTTTGATGATATCACACACACCACATGGCCAGATAAGGTGGTAAAATGTTAAAATGACATTTCCTGGTGAATGCATTTGTCACGGTTGAAAGCAATGCAAAAGTGCAAAAACGCATCAAAAACGCTACGTGTGAACATAGCCCAAGGTGTGGAGGAGCATTTTTGTTTTTGGTTATTTATTTTGCTTTATATACAAGTCATTACCCTGGAAAGGATGTTCCTTAACCACTTCGCGCCAGAGCCTGTTTTTGCCTTCGTGACCGGGCCAATTTTTTCAATTCTGACCACTGTCACTTTATGAGGTAATTACTCTGGAACGCTTCAACGGATCCCCCTGATTCTGAGATTGTTTTTTTTGTGACATATTGTACTTCATGATAGTGGTAAAATTTCTTCGATATCACTTGCGTTTATTTGTGAAAAAATCGGAAATTTGGCGAAAATTTTGAAAATTTTGCAATTTTCAAACTTTGAATTTTCATGCCCTTTAATCAGAGAGATATGTCACACAAAATAGTTAATGAATAACATTTCCCACATGTCTACTTCACATCAGCACAATTTTGGAACCAAAATTTTTTTCTGTTAGGAAGCTATAAGGGTTAAAAGTTGACCAGCGATTTCTCATTTTTACAACAAAATTTACAAAAACATTTTTTTAGGGACCACATCTTATTTGAAGTGACTTTGAGGAGCCTTTATGACAGAAAATACCCAAAAGTGATACCATTCTAAAAACTGCACCCCTCAAGGTGCTCAAAACCACATTCAAGAAGTTTATTAACCCTTCAGGTGCTTCACAGGAATTTTTGGAATGTGGAAGAAAACAATGAACATTTAACTTTTTTTCACAAAACTGCTACTTTAGCCTCAAATTTTTAATTTTCACAAGGGCAGCCAGAAAAAATGGACCCCAAAATGTGTTGTGCAATTTCTCCTGAGCACGCTGATACCCCATATGTGGTGCAAAGCCACTGTTTGGGCGCACGGCATGGCTCGGAAGGTAAGGAGCGCCATTTGACTTTTGGAATGGAAATTTGACTGGAATCGATAGCGGACGCCATGTTGCATTTGGAGAGCCCCTGAGGTGCCTAAACAGAGGAAACCCCCAACAAGTCACCCCATTTTGGAAACTAGACCCCTCAAGGAACTTATCTAGATGTGTGGTGAGCACCTTGAACCCCCAGGGGCTTCACACAATTTTATAATGTTGAAGGGTGAAAATAAAAAAACACATTTTTATCACAAAACTGCTACTTTAGCCTCAAATTTTTAATTTTCACAAGGGCAGCCAGAAAAAATGGACCCCAAAATGTGTTGTGCAATTTCTCCTGAGCACGCTGATACCCCATATGTGGTGCAAAGCCACTGTTTGGGCGCACGGCATGGCTCGGAAGGTAAGGAGCGCCATTTGACTTTTGGAATGGAAATTTGACTGGAATCGATAGCGGACGCCATGTTGCATTTGGAGAGCCCCTGAGGTGCCTAAACAGAGGAAACCCCCAACAAGTCACCCCATTTTGGAAACTAGACCCCTCAAGGAACTTATCTAGATGTGTGGTGAGCACCTTGAACCCCCAGGGACTTCACACAATTTTATAATGTTGAAGGGTGAAAATAAAAAAACACATTTTTAACACAAAACTGCTACTTTAGCCTCAAATTTTTAATTTTCACAAGGGCAGCCAGAAAAAATGGACCCCAAAATGTGTTGTGCAATTTCTTCTGAGCACGCTGATACCCCATATGTGGTGCAAAGCCACTGTTTGGGCGCACGGCATGGCTCGGAAGGTAAGGAGCGCCATTTGACTTTTGGAATGGAAATTTGACTGGAATGGCTAGCGGACGCCATGTTGCATTTGGAGAGCCCCTGAGGTGCCTAAACAGAGGAAACCCACAACAAGTGACCGAATTTTACAATCTACTCCTCTGTATAAATTAATCTAGTGGTGGGAAAATAAGTAGGTAAATGGTCACTAAACCCATAGATGAATTCCCACAGAGGTGTCATTTCCATAATGGGGTCACTTCAGGGGGGATTATGCTGTTCTGGCACTTTTCAGAGTACCAGAGCTAAATAATCCCCCCTGAAGTGACCCCATTTTGGAAATGACACCCCTCTGGGAATTCATCTATGGGTTTAGTGACCATTTTAACTCGATGGATGATTTCCAGAAACAAGCACGCAATGGAAGGTTTAGATTCTGGAGAACCCCCCCTGGAAATTAAGTGAGCTCTACTCGAATATGTCATTCACTAAATGAACCAAATGTTTGAATGACAAATTGGGATACATTTTTACAGTTTAAAAACGTGGTTCTGTGTGGTAGATTTTAAAGCAGTCAGTGACGCATAAGGCTGGCAATGATGGGCATTGTGGGCAATAGTAGCGGGTATCACGCCTCATTCCTCTCTTAGTACATACACGACATCTTTTCTGGGGGTTCCTTCTTGTTTCCGTTGCTGGAATAAGTGCAATAAAATGTCGCTCAGTGAGTCTTTTCACATCCTCAGATTCTAATGGATGAGCGGGGCTAACACTTTGAAAGACAAGATTTTCAATGACCTTTTCTTGATAATCAAGAAAAGGATCTGAATTTCCTGCTTTTTTGTACAACACAAAAGAATTGTATGTGGCCACCTGAAACAAATAGATAACCAACTTTTTATACCAGGTATAGGACTTTCTTGATACCTGGTATGGCTGTAGAACCTGGTCTGCAAGGTCCACACCCCCCATGTGTTTGTTGTAGTCAATGACTGACACAGGTTTTTGCTTCGGAGTGGTGGATCCTAGTTCTACAGTGGCCCTTGTGGCATCTGTGTGGATCGAGCTGAGGACAAAAATATCCCTCTTATCCCTATATTTCAGGGCAAGCAGCTCTCCGTTGCGTACAGCCCCTGACTGCCCCTTTTGGAACTTTTGGTTGACCAATGGTTGTGGAAACCCCTGACGGTTTTTACGGATGGTCCCACAAGCCCTGATGTTGTGTTCAACCAGACTTTTAAATAGGGGTATGCTGGTGTAATAATTGTCCACATATAGATTGTAGCCTTTTTGAAAAAATGGACTTATCAGCTCCCAAACAATTTTTCCAGATGTCCCCAGATAAGTAGGGCATCCTGGTGGGTTTAGTTGGCTGTCTTTCCCCTCATATATGCGGAAAGCGGATGTGTATCCGGTTGAACTTTCGCACATTTTATAGATCTTTATTCCAAACCTTGCCCTTTTAGATGGGATAAATTGCTAGAGGTGCAGTCTTCCTTTGAATTTTACAAGGGACTCATCTATAGAAATATTTTGTGTTGGGGTGTAGAGGCTTAAGAATTTTTCTGACAAATTTTCAATGATGGGTCTAATTTTATATAACCTGTCATGTTCTGGGGCATTTCTGGGCAGGCATTGACTATTGTCGTTAAAATGCCAAAACCGCATGAGCATTTCATAACGGGTCCTAGGCAGAATGACTGAAAACATAGGGGTGGCTTGAACAGGGTGGTTGGACCAGTAGGATCGAATGCTCGGTTTTTTAACAAGCCCCATGGCAAATGTAAGTCCTAAAAATTTTTTTATTTCCGGGACATTAGTTGGTGTCCATAAATTTGCCCTAGCATAGTAAGATCGGGGATTCTGGCTTATGAATTGGGATGCATATAAATTTGTTTGCACGACAATATGCTCTAGCAAGCTGTCTGTAAAAAACAAATTAAAAAAATGAATTGGTCCAAAACCTTCCACCTCCACATTTATACCAGGAGTGGCGTTGAAATCAGGGCTGAATGGAGCAGCCGAATCCGAAGCCTCCCATCTGGGAAATGCTAGATCATGTGGCAAAGCCCCTTGTACACTGGCGTGCGCCAATTCACTAGTAGCAGGGACAGCGCTTGTACTGGGCAGTGTTCCCTGATTTGGAGACGTTTCTCCAGTAGCGCTATTTGCCCCTATTGTTGTACTGGTCCTTGGGCTTGAGGATGGACCAGAATCACTGCTCATTTCTGAGCTCTCAGTGTCGCCGCTACTAAAGCCCTCAAAATCCACATCGCCATCTGAGATTGCGCTGTCATCAGTGTCAGAACACAGCAGGGCATACACCTCCTCTGCGGTATAAGTCTGACGGGCCATTTTATTTTTAGATTTTTTGACTGGACTGAACGGACCGGACTGAACGGACGGGACTGATCTGACAGGACTGACTGACCTGACAGGACTGACTGATCTGACAGGACTGACTGACTGATCTGACAGGACTGACTGACTGACAGATCTGACAGGACTGACTGACTGACAGATCTGACAGGACTGACTGACTGGACTGATCTGACAGGACTGACTGACAGGACTGACTGACTGACAGATCTGACAGGACTGACTGACTGACAGATCTGACTGACTGACAGATCTGACAGGACTGACAGATCTGACAGGACTGACTGACTGACAGATCTGACAGGACTGACTGATCTGACAGGACTGACTGACTGATCTGACAGGACTGACTGATAGATCTGACAGGACTGACTGACTGATCTGACAGGACTGACTGATAGATCTGACAGGACTGACTGATAGATCTGACAGGACTGACTGACTGACAGATCTGACAGGACTGATCTGACAGGACTGACTGATCTGACAGACTCACTAACCCTAACTCTTACTTTCTTTTTTATTTTATTTTTTTTACTTTCACAGTGGCAAGGCTGACACAGCTCTTGTCACACTGTTTCTCCTCTGCTCTCTCACTGAGATCGGAGGAGAAACAGTGTATTTATCAGGCAGATCGCCCGGGAAAGTTTGTTGCTAAAACAAACTTCCCTGGTGATCTCTCTGATTGGCTGGTGTGACGCTGACATCATCGAGACCTGAGCCAATCAGGTCTCAATGATGTCAGAGGTCACAGCACCGGGATCCCCGCCGCTCCTGAGGTATGTGGGGGGTCCCGATCGCCGACCACCAGCTGTTGCTATCTTTTAAATGCCGCGATCGCTATGGATCGCGGCATCTAGAAGATAGGAACAGGTTAACATCATGGGGACCTGATCCATTCAGGTCCCCATGATGCCACATGTCAGAGCTATCGCTCTGAACCGGTACCGCAGCGCTAGCAAGACCCTGGGGGTCCTGAGCGCTGCGGGACCACCCACCGTTTTTAAACGTCGGCGCTGCACAGAGCCCGGGCAGCGCCGACGTTTATGTACAGTGGGCGGTCCTGAACCGGTTAACATATTTCCCAGGAAAATCCATTTTGGTTTCGTTTTGGTATGTTTTATTGTGAGCCCGTAAAAGTGGCGTAATACCTTTGACAACGTTGTTGACAGTAGTGTCCTGGGAGTCAGAAATGCTTCCAGGGATCTTCCCCATGTCATCTGAGCACTGTTCCCATCGATTTGGGCAATTTTTAGGCCCTCTGCAGACCGCCGGGGGGAGCCGCCTGAAAAATGCTCGAGTTTCTCATAGACTTACATTGAGCTCGTTGCTCGGGTCGAGCACCCGAGTATTCCAATGTGCTCGACCCGAGCATCGAGCACTCGAGCATTTTAGTGCTCGCTCATCACTATCAGCCACCAATTGTGCAAGTTCTCCCACTTAAAAAGATGAGAGAGGTCTGCAATTTACATCATAGGTAGATCTCAACTACAGTTATATGAAAAAGTTTGGGCACCCCTATTAATCTTAAGCTTAATGTTTTATAAAAATTGGTGTTTTTGCAACAGCTATTTCAGTTTGATATATGTAATAACTGTTGGACACAGTAATGTTTCTGCCTTGAAATGAGGTTTATTGTACTAACAGAAAATGTGCAATCTGCATTCAAACAAAATTTGACTGGTGCATAAGTATGGGCACCCTTATCATTTTCTTGTTTTAAATACTCCTACCTACTTTTTACTGACTTACTAAAGCACTTTTTTTGGTTTTGTAACCTCATTGAGCTTTGAACTTCAGAGCCAGGTGTATGCAATCATGAGAAAAGCTACTTAAAGTGGCCACTTGCAAGTTGTTCTCCTGTTTGAATCTCCTCTGAAGAGTGGCATCATGGGCTCCTCAAAACAACTGTCAAATGATCTGAAAACAAAGATTATTCAACATAGTTGTTCAGGGGAAGGATACAAAAAGCTGTCTCAGAGATTTAACCTGTCAGTTTCCACTGTGAGGAACATAGTAAGGAAATGGAAGAACACAGGGACAGTTCTTGTTAAGGCCAGAAGAGGCAGGCCAAGAAAAACATCAGAAAGGCAGAGAAGAAGAATGGTGAGATCAGTCAAGGACAATCCTCAGACCACCTCCAGAGAGCTGCAGCATCAACTTGCTGCAGATGGTGTCATTGTGCATCGGTCAACTATACAACGCACTTTGCACAAGGAGAAGCTGTATGGGAGAGTGATGCGAAAGAAGCCGTTTCTGCAAGCACGCCACAAACAGAGTCGGCTGAGGTATGCAAAAGCACATTTGGAGTAGCCAATTTCTTTTTGGAAGAAGGTCCTGTGGACTGATGAAACTGACTCGCCCCCTGGGCCATGGGGCACTCGGATCCAGGCAACAGGGCAATAATGGGGGTAGTAGTGGCAACCCGGTCCGTGGCTCAGGGTGGTCAGACCAGTGGCAGTCTTCTATATGTTTTGCAATGTCCGACTACGCCACCCGTGGATTGCGGTCAGGGCTAACCACCACTGCAGTGCAGACCGCTGGGGCAGATGTAAATGTGCAGCACTGAATAGTACAACTCCCCACGGAAGGAGTATGGCCCCAGGGTAGTATATAATGGATGATGGAGGGGATGATTCCGACAGCAATAGCCAGGAAACGGAGGCCTCTTAAACAGTTCAGGGTCTTTATTAGAACAGGTGAGACGACCCAAAAACAGTCCCGGCTAGGAGGGGGCCTGAATGTCTGAGAACAAGTGGGAAGCTGGCCCTGATCAGGGTGAGGGTGTAGGCCTACCGTGCTCTCTGCGCTCTCTCTGGCTATTTCCCTCCTCGTGGTGTAATAGCCCACGTTCCTGAGCTTGCCGTGTCTTCTCGTCCTTATGGCTGGCGACTTGGGTCCCTTTTTCCTCTTGGCCTCGTGCGGCTTCACTGGTCCCTTCTGCTGTGGCGGAACCTCCGGGCTTCTTAGGCCAAAGGACTTCGCCTCTTGCCCCTGGCTCATGGCTCTCCTATTGCCACATGGCCTCTTAGGCTGCAACACAACTGTCTGTCCCTGCTCTGGGACATCTCTCAATCCAGAGACAGGTTGTCCAGTTCTCCCTAACCCTGCCCCCCAGTTCCAGCTTTTATAGGGGCAGCCTGCTCCCCCTACTGGCCTGGGACAGGAGGTATTGCATGCTAATGGTCCTTGACCAGAGAACCTCCCCCTTGCTCTCAGACACAGCTTTATTATACATTTGTGGCATCTAGGCCAGGGTGACACATTCCCCCCTAGTAAAACTTAGTACTCCGGGACTAAGCTTACAACAAGAATACTTATGCATGACCATTAAAACATTACAAGGCAAGTAAAGACAAACTACGCACAGGTTGAGTTCTTAAGGTCACAGTGTGGTCTGTGACCGGGTGTCCATATCACCAACACAACAGGGAGCCTTAACCAGGTGGGGGTCTGTCCTAGCCCCAAGTCCTTTACAGTCTTAGTTCATTCCTTGGTTAGGCTCCGAACGCAGTCCATACAAAGTCCCGGTTATTAAAAGTTCATAACCTTTGAGTCCATACGGCAACTGTAAGAAACTGAAATACACAATTACTAATCATGCAGGTAACTTTGCAAACATTTCAACACTTGGCAACAGGGTTATTTACAGTTTTAGTGCACCCTATATTTTCCAGCGAGCGGGTATCTGCCCCTTTGTGCTCCTGGTTGACCTGCGTAACCCACTGTCTGGTGGTGGTCTAACCTGGTTTTCTTCACTACCATTTAGGGTACAGTCACTGGCTAGACTTACAGGCAGGGCAGGAAGCTGTCTGCGGGTCCTTTGGCTTACCGCAGGCATGGCAGGCTCACTGTCAGCAGAGGGTTGATTCTCCTGGGCTGCTGGTTCAGGCTCTTCTACCTCTGGAACTGCTTGCTCTTCTTCCCTTTCCCGCTCTGGTGTAGGTTGCTGCTGAGTTGGTTGCAGGAAATGCAGGACGGGTACCACTATGGCATCGTTTATTCGAGTCCAGGACTGAGGGAACTCTCCGAGAACGGTGCTGATCATTTCTTCCTTGTCCTCTGTGGGTTCAAGGTCTCTTTGATCCTCTTCTGCATTCCGTAGTTGCTCGGGGCACCTTTTTAGGTGGTCTCTGGAGACGGTAATAGTGGTTTCTCCCCCTTCCTTGGTGATCACGCACACCTTTGGGTTGTCGTGATCAGACTGCAGTACGGTGTAGGGTTCCCTTTCCCACTGGTTGTCCAGCTTGTGTAGCCTTCTCTTTCGCTTCAGGACCTGCTCAGCAGGTTCTAGGGGATCAGCAGGGGCGTGTTGGTTGAAGAGTCTTTCTTGCCTTTCTCTCACCTGGACCAGGCTCTTCTCCACACTCTCCTGTACTTTCTTGTACTGCAGTCGCCTTTCCGTATCCCAGTCCGCATCTGGGGAGGTGTCCTCGGGTGTTAGGACTCCCATCTCCAGGTCTATGGGCAGCTTACCTGGTCTGGCTCGCATCAGGTAAGCCGGGGTGCAGTTTGTAGCATTCACCGGGATATGGTTGTATAAGTCTATTAGATCCGGCAGTTTTTCTGGCCACAGGCTGCGTTCCTCCAGGGGCAACGTCTTCAGGAGATCAATGACTATATTGTTCATTTTCTCACGCATCCCGTTGGTTTGTTGGTGGTAAGGCGTTGTCCGAATCTTCTTACAGCCATAGAGGTTGCAGAACTCTTGGAAGATTTCAGCCTCGAACGTTGGACCCTGGTCTGTCAGGACTTGTTCAGAATACCCGTGTGGGCAGCAGAAGTATTTCTGGAAGGCTCTGGCCGCCGTTTGAGCTGTCAGGTCTTTTACAGGGACCACCACTAGAAATCGGGAATAGTGGTCCACGATTGTCAGGGCATAAACGTATCCTGACCGGCTTGGAGCCAATTTGACGTGGTCCAGAGCTACCAGCTCAAGAGGCTGCTGGGTGACTGTAACGGGTCTGGGAGGCGGAACCTCTGGGCTACTATACAAGGGAGCGGTCCTTGTAAGGGAGCGGGTGGCGACCAGGCAGGCAGTCACAGCAGGTGACCGGGACAGTCTCTGGGTGTACGGGCAGGAGGTCACGGCAAGTGATCAGGGCAGTCTCTGGAAGAACGGGCTGGAGGTCACGGCAAGTGACCGGGGCAGTCTCTGGAAGAACGGGCTGGAGGTCACGGCAAGTGACCGGGGCAGTCTCTAGGTAAGGGGTAGGTACGACCTGTGATGGCTGAACCTCCAGGTAGGCTAGCAAGGCAGATGGAGGATGTGTGCTCCCAGGTGAGCAAGCGAGAGTCTCTGGAATAGCAGGTGGTCACAGCACGTGACGGCGGAGCCTCCAGGTAGGCAAGCAGGCAGGTAGCGGAGAAGCGCTCCCAGGTGACCGGGCAAGAGTCTGGAATAGCTGGTGGTCACAGCACGTGACAGCGGAGCCTCCGGGCAGGCAAGCAGGCAGGTAGCGGAGAAGCGCTCCCAGGTGAGCGGGCAAGCTGGTCCATAGACAGACTGACCGGAGTTGTAAGGCAGACCGTCGGACCTCAGGCAAGCAGGCAGGTAGCTGATGTGCGCTCCCAGGTGAGCGGGCAAGTTGGTCCTTAGACAGACTGACCGGAGTTGTAAGGCAGACCGTCGGTCCTCAGGCAGGCAGGCAGGTAACAGGAAATCAGGCAGGATTAGGACAGCAAGCTGGCAGGAATCTGGCAGGTAACTGGCAGGTAACTGGCAACGGGACCTGAGGGCTGAAGCAGAGTAGAACGGTGCAACAACATTGCTCGGGCACCTCCATTTTGGAGGAGGTGCCTTATATATGGTAAAGTCCTCCGGCCATTGGCCGGGGACTCCTTAGGACGGCGCGCGCGGCCCCTTTAAGAGGGAGGGCGCGCGCGCGCGCCCTAAGCACAGTGGCCGGGAAGGAGCGCGCGCTGCCAGCAGAGCGGGAGAGGGACGCCGGGCACGGAGCAGAGCGGTGAGGGGAACAGCGTCCCTGCCTAGCAGAGGGCAGGGACGCCGGCACTACAGTGACGATGGGCCTCAAGGGTGTCTTCTGGCTGGTGCTGTCCTTCCTCCTTAGATTACAAGGGCCACAGTCTCTGCACCACTTCTCTACAGCCCCTCTCATGCCGATCCAGAAGAACCGGCCTCTTATCAAGAACTCCAGTTTCTTCCAGCCGAAGTGCCCCGCTCTGTCATGGTAAGCCTCCAGGACCATAGCTGCATCTCGCCTTGGGACCATGACTTGCCAGGTCAGCTCGTGCGTCCGGTGGTTGACGAGTCTTCTGCACAGCTTACCTTCATTGAGGAACAGCCTGCTCTTCTCTTTCCATAGCTGCTTGGCTTCCTCTGGAGCATCCGGATCTAGACGGTCGTCTTCTCGGGTCAACAGGTCTTTCACCATGCAGATTGCAGGGTCACTATCTTGGGTCTCGGCCCAGCTGTGGTGAGGTAGGGGATTGATCATGACGGTTGTTAAGTCTTCCTCCTTCACGCGGTGGGAGTATTGAGTGGCTCCATACCGGTGAAACGCAGGGAGTTCTACCTCCTCCAGCTCTTCTGGATCTTCGCCTCCGTCAGGTAAGTGAGGCATTCTCGATAGGGCGTCAGCGTTGGCATTGGTCCTGCCTGCCCGGTACTTGATCGTGAAGTCATAATTCGAGAGTCGCGCCATCCACCGCTGCTCTAGGGCACCTAGTCTTGCATTGTCCAGGTGTGTCAACGGGTTGTTGTCCGTGTACACGGTGAACTTTGCGGAGGCCAGGTAATGCTTAAACCGTTCTGTGAAGGCCCACACCACTGCCAAGAATTTTAGCTTGAAGGAGCTGTAATTCTCGGGGTTTCTTTCAGTGGGCCTCAGCTTCCGGCTGGCATACGCAATCACCCTTTCTCTGCCCTGTTGGTTTTGTGACAGTACGGCTCCCAGCCCCACATTACTGGCATCTGTGTGGAGAATAAAAGGCTGGCCATAATCGGGGTAGGCCAGGATCTCATCCCCTGTGAGGGCCATCTTCAACTGGCGGAAGGACTCCTCTTCCGGCTTGTCCCACTTGAAGGGTGGCTTTTGGCTTCTGGACTTAGACTGTCCTATCAGGAGGTCCTGCATAGGGGCTGCCATCTTAGTGAACCCGGGGATGAACCTTCGGTAGTAGCCTACCAACCCGAGGAACTGCCTTACTTCTTTGATGTTTGAGGGGCTTGCCAGCTCTTGATTACTGTGACCTTGTCAGGGTCGGGGGCTACTTCTTCTGCACTTACCACGTGCCCTAGGTACTGGACCTTCGGTTTCAACAGGTGACACTTTGATGGCTTCACCTTCAATCCATAGCCTGCCAGGGCTTCGAACACCCCTGCCAGGTGTTTTAGGTGGTCCTCGTAGGTCTTCGAATAGACGATCACCTCGTCCAGGTAAAGTAGGACCGTCTCGAAGTTTCGGTGCCCTAGACAGCATTCCATCAGCCTCTGGAAGGTCCCTGGTGCGTTGCAGAGCCCGAAGGGCATACAGTTGAACTCGCTCAGTTCCATCGGGGTGGTGAAGGCGGTCTTCTCCTTGTCAGCCTCTGCCACAGGAACCTGCCAGTACCCGCTAGTAAGGTCCAAAGTAGAAAAGAAGTTAGCTGATTTTAGTGCGGCTAAAGACTCCTCTATTCTAGAAAAGGATATGCGTCTTTGTGGGTGATACGGTTGATTTGTCTATAGTCCATGCACATTCTCATGGTGCCGTCTTTCTTTTTTACCAGAACCAAGGGGGCTGCCCAGGGTCTACAGCTATCTCTAATGACCCCGGCTTCTTTCATTTCCCTCAGCATGCCCTTTGCGTTCTGATAATGTGCAGGGGGTACAGGTCTGTGCCTCTCCTTTATTGGTGGGTGGCTCCCCGTGGGGATGTGGTGTTCCACTCCCTTTACTCGGCCGAAGTCTAGCGGGTGCTTACTAAAAATTCTCTCGTACTCCTGAACCACCCGGTAGACTCCTTGTTTTTGGTGCAGGGGAGTGGAGTCAGCACCCACATGGAGTTTCTGGCACCAGTCCTCCTTTTGTTTCTGGGAGCCTGTGGAGATGGAGGCAAAGGCTCCACCGCCCTGATAGCTTTGTGTTCGACAGCAAACAGTTTGGCAAGTGTAGCGTACCTGGGTAAGTGTACCTCCCTCTCCCCAATGTTGAGAATCCAAAGGGCACCCTCCCTTGACGGACATCAACCACCCCCCGGGCTGTCAAAATGGTGGGCCTTCTGTCTGAGTACACGGGTTCTACCATGGCTTGGTAGTCTCTACCTCTCAACCCGATTGCAGTCCGACACCAGATCATCATTTCACTTTTGGGAGGCATGGAAATGGGGAATGGGTCACTCATTCTTACGCTACCGATCTCACCACCAGACAGTTCTACCTGCTGCCGTCTCATCAGGGCTTTTATCTCTTTGTTGAGGACTCTCTGTTGGCTGGAACTAGCATTCACTGCCACCTGTTGTAGAATTACAATTACCTCTGCAAGACAATTTTCAATCACGTTAGTATCCACAGTTATTTTAGGGTGACTTTCACGACGGTCAATGTCCACAATAATCACTCCCTGTGCCGGTAGTTCAACTTTACCAATCTTAATGGTCATCTCCTTGAACCCCATCTGCGGCACGGGCAAGCCATTACTGGCAATGATGCTCAAGTCACTGTCTGGATACCGTGTTATATCGGCATCAGTCCAATACTGCTTAAAGAGTACATAAGGGATAGTGGGTACTTGCGACCCGGTATCCAGCAAGGCGCTCATGGGGATACCGTCCAGCACGACGGGTAAAACCGGGCGCCCCCCAACGTACTTATTACGCCAATTGTAAGGGCCTGGTGATCTTATGCCTGGGGGTTGGCCCTCTGCCCCAGGTTGGACCCGTTTAAATTACAGTACCTGGAAATGTGTCCGGGCTGGTTGCATCGACGGGAAATGGGCTGTCCATCCTCTGCGTAGCGGTCTGTGGGCCTCCCTCGGAACGATGGGGTCCTCCTCTGTCGACGCCACGGGACATCCTCCGGACTTGAAGCCAACTCGATGGGTCTTGACGGGTCCACTTGTAACGCCTGGACGGTCCTGGTCAACGCCGCGACTCTCCTGGTCAGCTCCTGGACTTGGTGGTGCAGATCTTTCGACGGGGCTTGGTTCAGGGCCTGATCATCGGCCCCCACAGAGTCCATAGAAGAGGGCGCTGCCTCATGTTGATAGGTGAGAGCAGGGCGCCGGGGGTTTATAGCGCCACTTGTTGCGGGTTCACGGAGCACCCTTATGGCCCTGTCCTTGAATTGGGCAAAGGACAGATCAGGGTTCTGAAAGAACATGAGGCGCAGCTGGGTCCTGTGGGCGCTAGACAGCAGACCTTCTATGAACTGTTCTGTTAGTAGCTCATCCGTATCCTGCACGCTGCCAGGGTCAGCTTGTTTGATGGCTCTCAAGGCTTCCTGCAAATTTAGGGCATAGTCTCTGATGCTGTCCTGTGCCCGCTGCTTACATCCATAGAACCGCATTTTAATTTCAGCGGAGGTACGTGTATCAAAGGTACCCCGCAGCCGGACCAAAATGTCCTTTACAGTTCTTTTCTCCTCAGCGAGCCATGACTTTACCTCCCGGTGGGCTGCGCCAGTTAACTGCCCTGTCAGTATGCCGATCTTCTGTTCCTCTGTCAGGGGGTAAACTTGGAATAAACTGTACAGCCTTTCCTTAAAGTCAGTTTGTGCATGGGGCTCCCCTGAATACTTGGGCAGCCAGGCCGCTCCAGGGATGTAAGGCAGGGAGAATGGCATCACCGCTGCTGCAGCTGCGCTGGTGGTAGTGGGCGCCTCCGCGTCCGACATCTTCCTCCCCCCTAGTTAAGCGTTGCCTACCTTCCGACGATCCTCTTCTGGTGCTGCTCCAGACGAGGACCTTGCGTCGCGTCCTGGTGACGTCAGCGTCACTCTCTCTCCCTTCCAGGACCTTGCGCAGCGTCGGTGCGTAGGGCGGAGCTTCAGGTCTCGCGCGGTTTGGACGTCCACGCCCCTCTTCTTCCCGCGCGGCGTCCTGCAGATGGCGTCCGATGGCGGGAAAACAGCTGAAAATGGCGGGAAACAGCTCCGGATGGCGGGAAACCTCTTTTTAAGGTACGTGTACAGTCTTTTTCAAGCGCACAATACCCGTTTGCGGCGGGTTGGTCACAATCCTGCCGACTACGCCAAAGCTGACTCGCCCCCTGGGCCGTGGGGCACTCGGATCCGGGCAACAGGGCAATAATGGGGGTAGTAGTGGCAACCCGGTCCGTGGCTCAGGGTGGTCAGACCAGTGGCAGTCTTCTATATGTTTTGCAATGTCCGACTACGCCACCTGTGGATTGCGGTCAGGGCTAACTGCCGCTGCAGTGCAGACCGCTGGGGCAGATGTAAATGTGCAGCACTGAATAGTACAACTCCCCACGGGAGGAGTATGGCCCCAGGGCAGTATATAATGGATGATGGAGGGGATGATTCCGACAGCAATAGCCAGGAAACGGAGGCCTCTTAAACAGTTCAGGGTCTTTATTAGAACAGGTGAGATGACCCAAAAACAGTCCCGGCTAAGAGGGGGCCTGAATGTCTGAGAACAAGTGGGAAGCTGGACCTGATCAGGGTGAGGGTGTAGGCCTACCGTGCTCTCTGTGCTCTCTCTGGCTATTTCCCTCCTCGTGGTGTAATAGCCCACGTTCCTGAGCTTGCCATGTCTTCTCGCCCGTATGGCTGGCGACTTGGGTCCCTTTTTACTCTTGGCCTGGTGCGGCTTCACTGGTCCCTTCTGCTGTGGCGGAACCTCCGGGCTTCTTAGGCCAAAGGACATGCAGTCCCCTGCGGACTGGTTATTTGCTGTAGGACTTGAAATCCTAACAGCCTCAGACAACAAAGTCCGGTAGATTTGCTTCTCTATCTGCCAGGACAGGCTCACTTCGCCTCTTGCCCCTGGCTCGTGGCTCTCCTATTGCCACACGGCCTCTTAGGCTGCAACACAGCTGTCTGTCCCTGCTCTGGGACACCTCTCAATCCAGAGACAGGTTGTGCAGTTCTCCCTAACCCTGCCCCCAGTTCCAGCTTTTATAGGGGCAGCCTGCTCCCCCTACTGGCCTGGGACAGGAGGTATTGCATGCTAATGGTCCTTGACCAGAGAACCTCCCCCTTGCTCTCAGACACAGCTTTATTATACATTTGTGGCATCCAGGCCAGGGTGACACAAAACCAAGATTGAGTTGTTTGGTCATACAAAAAGGCGTTATGCATGGCGGCAAAAAAACACAGCTTTCCAAGAAAAACACTTGCTACCCACAGTAAAATTTGGTGGAGGTTCCATCATGCTTTGGGGCTGTGTGGCCAATGCCGGCACCGGGAATCTTGTTAAAGTTGAGGGACGCATGGATTCCACTCAGTATCAGCCAATTCTTGACAATAATGTTCAAGAATCAGTGATAAAGTTGAAGTTACGCAGGGGATGGATCTTTCAGCAAGACAATGATCCAAAACACCGCTCCAAATCTACTCAGGCATTCATGCAGAGGAACAATTACAATGTTCTGGAATGGCCATCCCAGTCCCCAGACCTGAATATCATTGAACATCTGTGGGATCATTTGAAGAGGGCTGTCCATGCTCGGCGACCATCAAACTTAACTGAACAGGAATTGTTTTGTAAAGAGGAATGGTCAAAAATACCTTCATCCAGGATCCAGGAACTCATTAAAAGCTACAGGAAGCGACTAGAGGCTGTTATTTTTGCAAATGGAGGATCTACTAAATATTAATGTCACTTTTCTGGTGAGGTTTCCATACTTATGCACCTGTCAAATTTTGTTTGAATGCAGATTGCACATTTTCTGTTAGTACAATAAACCTCATTTCAAGGCAGAAACATTACTGTGTCCAACAGTTATTACATATATCAAACTGAAGTAGCTGTTGCAAAAACACCAATTTTTATAAAACAATAAGCTTAAGATTAATAGGGGTGCCCAAACTTTTTCATATAACTGTATGAGAGACAAAATGAGAAAGCAAATCCTGAAAATCACATTGTCTGTTTTGGAAAGAAATTTTTTTCAAATTTTGGTGGAAAATAAGTATTTGGTCAATTACAAAAGTTCATCTCAATACTTTGTTATATATCCTTTGTTGGCAATGGCAGAGGTCAAACATTTTCTGTAAGTCTTCACAAGGTTGGCACACACTGTTTCTGGTATGTTGGCCCATTCCTCTATGCAGATCTCCTCTAGAGCAGTGATGTTTTGGAGCTGTCGCTGGGCAACATAGACTTTCAACTCCCTCCAAAGGTTTTCTATTGGGTTTAGATCTGGAGACTGGCTAGGCCACTCCAGGACCTTGAAATGCTTCTTACGAAGCCACTCCTTCGTTGCCCTGGCGGTGTGCTTGGGATCATTGTCATGCTGAAAGACCCAGCCACGTTTCATCTTCAATGCCATTGCTGATGGAAGGAGGTTTGCACTCAAAATCTCACAATACATGGCCCCATTCATTCTTTCATGTACAAAGATCAGTCGTCCTGGTCCCTTGGTAGAGAAACAGCCCCAAAGCATGATGTTGCCACCCCCATGCTTCACAGTAGGTATGGTGTTCTTTGAATGCAACTCAGCATTCTTTCTCATCCAAACATGTCAAGTTGTGTTTCTACCAAACAGTTGTACTTTGGTTTCATCTGACCATATGACATTCTCTCAATACTCTTCTGGATCATCCAAATGCTCTCTAGCAAACTTCAGACGGGTCCGGACATGTAATGGCTTAAGTAGGGGGACACTTCTGGCACTGCAGGAGTCCCTGGCGGCGTAGTGTGTTACTGATGGAAGCCTGTGTAACATTGGTCCCAGCTCTCTGCAGGGAATTCACTAGGTCCCCCAGTGTGGTTCTGGGATTTTTGCTCACCGTTCTTGAGATCATTTTGACCCCACGGGGTGAGATCTTGTGTGGAGCCCCAGATCGAGGGAGATTATCAGTGGTCTTGTATGTCTTGCATTTTCTAATTATTGCTCCCACGGTTGATTTCTTCACACCAAGCTGCTTGCCTATTGCAGATACAGTCTTCCCAGCCTGGTGCAGGGCTACAATTCTGTTTCTGGTGTCTTTCGACAGCTCTTTGGTCTTCTCCATAGTGGAGTTTGGAGTGTGACTGTTTAGGGTTGCGGACAGGTGTCTTTTATACTGATAACAAGTTCAAACAGGTGCCAGTACTACAGGTAATGAGTGGAGGACAGAAGAGCCTCTTAAAGAAGAAGTTACAGGTATGTGAGAGCCAGAAATCTTGCTTGTTTGTAATTGACCAAATACTTATTTTCCACCAAAATTTGAAAAAAAATTCTTTCCAAATCAGACAGTCATTTTCAGAATTTGTTTTCTCATTTTGTCTCTCATAGTTGAGGTCTACCTATGATGTCAGTTACAGGCCTCTCTCGTCTTTTTAAGGGGGAGAACTTGCACAATTGGTGGCTGACTAAATACTTTTTCCCCCACTGTATACAGGACTGGAGAAGTGGTACTGTTCAGTGTATATACTGGACAGGAGAAGTGGTACTGTGCAGTGTATATATACAGGACAGGAGGAGTGGTACTGTGCAGTGTATATATACAGGACAGGAGGAGTGGTATTGTGCAGTGTAAATATACAGGACAGGAGAAGTGGTACTGTGCAGTGCATATATACAGGACAGGAGAAGTGGTACTGTGCAGTGCATATATACAGGACAGGAGGAGTGGTACTGTGCAGTGCATATATACAGGACAGGAGAAGTGGTACTGTGCAGTGCATATATACAGGACAGGAGAAGTGGTACTGTGCAGTGTATATATACAGGACAGGAGGAGTGGTACTGTGCTGTGTACATATACATTACAGGAGAAGTGGTGCTGTGCAGTGTATATATACAGGACAGGAGAAGTGGTACTGTGCAGTGTGTGTATATACAGGACAGGAGGAGTGGCACTGTGCAGTGTGTGTATACAGGACAGGAGAAGTGTTACTGTGCAGTGTGTGTCTATACAGATACTTAGATTTGCACGGTCTCAGCCTGACACCTTGTCACTTCTGGAACCCTTGCCACCTTAACATAGCCCAGCTCTACTTCATGAACACTTTCATTTTGTAACCACATTAGTGTTTTCCCAGTGAATACTGGAGGAATGGTACCTGTGTGAATGACTGTTCTGACAATGACAATCTCTTCAGAGCAAACTCTGCAGTTAGTGGCATTAGAACAGTGGTTCTTAACCGGGGTTCTATCGAACCCTAGGGGTTCGGTGAGTCGGTCTCAGGGGTTCGGCGGAGCCTCCGCCACGGAGGTCAAGACACACCCGACTCATTAAGTAAATTTGTGATGACACGCCCCGCTTGGCCATCACTTGCTGCAGATGATCACGTTACATTAATTGGCCAATCAGTGCTGCGGGGAATTTAGTGTGCTCAGTAATCCATACTAACTATGTCCAGCAAAAAAAGAAAATGGTCGGACGAATATGTACAACATGAATTCACATGTATCACGGAACGTGATGGGAGTCAGCGTCCTATCTGCATGATTTGCAATGCCAAGTTGAACAACTCTAGTCTCGCACCGGCAAAACTGAAGGAACACTTCTTGAAGCTGCATGGAGATGGGGAATACAAGAACACGCTTGCTGAGTTCAAGGTGAAAAGAGCCAGATTTGATGAAAGGACCACTCTGCCTGCTCTTGGATTTGTACCTGTGAACAAACCGATCCTCACCGCATCGTACGAAGTTGCTTACCTGATCGCAAAGCAGGGCAAGCCGCACACCATCGGTGAAACACTCATAAAACCAGCAGCGTTAAAGATGGCGAATCTGATACTCGGAACAGCGGCCGAAGGTAAATTATCCCAAATTCCTCTTTCAAATGACACCATCAGTGACAGAATAGAGTGCATGAGTAAAGACATCTTGGCTCAAGAATTCGCAGATCTAATTTCAAGTCCGGCAAAATTCAGCCTTCAATTCGACGAGACCACAGACGTTTCTAATCTAAGGCAGCTTGCTGTTTTCGTGCGCTATGTGAAAGACAAGAGTTTTTATTTTGTAAGCCTCTTACAACAACAACAACTAAGGCAGCCGATGTAAAGAAGCTTGTGGATGACTTCCTCAGAGATAACAATCTTTCATGGGATATGGTTTCTGCAGTTTGTACGGACGGAGCTCCAGTCATGCTGGGAAGAAAGTCTAGTTTTGGTGCGCTAGTAAAAGCCGATGCACCACACATCATTGTTACCCATTGCGTTGGCACAGGCATGCGTTGGCAACAAAAACCTTGCCTCCAAAAATGGCAGAAGTATTAAAAACTGTAGTGGAATGTGTGAACTATGTGCGAAATAGTGCTCTGAGGCACCTCATCTTCAGTGAGCTGTGTAAAGAAATAGACTCTGAATTCGAGGTACTCCTGTACCATTCTACTGTAATGTTCGGTGGTTATCCCGGGGACAGGTGCTGAATCGTGTTTTTGCCATGTGTGTGGAATCAGCCCTGTTTTTGCAAGAGCACCAACATTGTCATGCAGATTGCTTCACAAATCCTGAGTTCATTCTCATTTTAGCGTACATGGCTGATATATTTGCAGCTCTAAATCATCTCAATCAGCAGATGCAGGGTGGTGGAGTCAACATCATGGAAGCAGAAGAAAACCTGAAGGCTTTTTTAAAAAAACTACCATTATGGAAACGACGAACAGAGAACAATAACTTCGCAAACTTTCCCCTTCTGGACGACTGTGTAAGCAAGATCGAAAATGTGTCTGGAATCGGAGACATTTCTGTATCCATGGAACTGAAGCAAACACTTAGATGAGCTTGCAAAGTCTCTTGACGGATATTTCCCTACAAGAGAGTCATATCCAGCATGGGTGAGACAGCCATTCACGTTTACTGTTAAGACAGCAGATGTCAATTATGAATACCTCGACGAAATCATTGAAATTCAGCAGAGCCAGGTTCAACAGCAACTCTTCAGAACAACAACACTCTCAACGTTTTGGTGTCGACAGTTGGAAAAGTACCCAATTATTGCTAAGAAAGCCCTGGAATTTTTTATACCATTTGTTACAACATATCTCTGCGAACAATCCTTTTCGAGGATGCTGGACATAAAAACAAAGAAAAGGAACAGACTTTGTTGTGAAAATGACATGAGAGCAGCACTTGCCAAGGTGAAGCCACGCATATCTGAACTGGTCTCTCAAAAACAACAGCAGAAGTCACACTGATTTGCAGGTATGTAATTTGTGAGTTCATGCACTGTGTTGGTTTTGTTCTTTGATCAAGGTGATGTTCATGCACGGTTGATTTTGTGTACCAGTAAAAAAACATATACCTATGTCTTGAATTTGGAAAAAAATCATATTTGATTTATCACTAAAGAAGGGTTCGGTGAATGTGTATTTGAAACTTGTGGGTTCGGTACCTCAAACAAGGTTAAGAACCACTGCATTAGAAGCTATTAATTAGTACACAATATGCAAGACCAGCTTTTCAAAGTCAAATCTGTGTCTGGATTGCCCATCCTAAACTCTTAGGGTATGTGCACACGATGCAGAAATGAAGCAGAAAATTTCTGCATCATTTCTGCATCTCCCTGGCAGAAAAAACGCATGCAGATTGTGCATGCGTTTTTCCTGCAGAATACATGCGTTTCCACATGCAGATTGACAAGCGCTTTCCAGGCGATTTTAGCATCACCTGGAAAGTGCTTGACAACTAGGTCACACTATATAAATCCATGCAAACAGCATGGATTTATATAGTGTGACCCGAAAGAGTGTATATACTTACCTCCGATGGCCCGCGCTGTCCTGCTCACTCCGTTCTCCCGGCTGCCGGCAACTTTGAATTGAAAGACCTGCCGACGTCAGCGTCACGTGACCCGTCACATGACTCTGACGTCACCGCAGGTCCTACAACTCACTGCAAGTGCCGGGAACAAAGCACGAGCGCTGCGCGGGCCGACAGATGGTAAGTATATATATATATTTTATTTTATTCTTGTTTTTACAGTTTTTTTAATGGTACCTGGGTGTGGATGAGACTCTCCTCTCCTCCACACTCGGGTACCATCCGCACATTAGAACGCACCAATTACGCAAGTACAGATGCAGTCTTGCGGAAATGGCGCGTTCTAATGCAAGTCAATGGCGGCGAAAACGCCGCGTTTCCGCAAAATTAAATGACATGCTGCGGATTTTTGAGCGCAGCGTTTACGCTGCGGAAAAATCCGCATCATGGGCACAGCACATGCGGATTTCCATTGGGGAACATTGCTTCCCTTCTACCATGCGTTTTTCATGCGTTTCCACGGCGTTTACGCAACTGCAAAAACGCTGCGGAAACGCATGAAATACGCATCGTGTGAACTCAGCCTTAGAACTCTGAGTTGTCCAGTCATTTGTTTATTTACCTACTATAAAGATGTGTAGATAAGCAGATAACCTCAGACTCCACACAGAATGCATGACTCACTGATACACAATGGAACACTGACAACAGTAGCCAGGCAGCCCATTTTATGACCTAACAGACAAGCCCACCGGGCATCTGCCCGAAAAGGCAGATTAGCAATCTAAGCCTGCCCCTGTCACCGCTACAGTATTCAGAGCTCAGCAATGAAAACTTCATGCTGCAACATTGTGAACATTGACTCAGCTCTGCTCAGTCAGTGTAAAGCCTCATTCAGACGTGTTGCAGTGACGACTCAATGAGGCTTCACTATCATCACTGCTGTTTGTGCAAAGTGCATCAGAAGAGATGACTGTCACTGGCTACAGCTCTCCTCTGCACACTGAACTTCAATGTGTAAAGCGTAGTAATTAGTGAGAAAGTAATCTCGTCTGCAGCACTTTGCATAGGCAGCAGTAAAGCCTCATTCAGACGTCTGTACATGATGTCTGAGTGAGGCTTTACAGTAAATGAGGAAAGCTGTGTCAGTGTGTAGAGTGCTACAGCTGTGAAGGTTTGACAGCTGCACTCAACATAGTAACAAAAAAAAATAAGAAAAATGTAAACAATATATATAAAATACATACAATTCAAATTCCCCACTTCAATTAAAAAATTAAGTAAAAAAATAAACATATTTGGTATTGCTGCCTCCATAAAAAAGTCAGGTCTAGAATTAACCCCTTCCCAACGCGTCCAATTTCCATTTGGGCATTTTAGTTCTTTCTTCCCCTTCTTCCAAAGCCATAACTTTTTTTATTTTCCTGTCCACAGAGATGGTTTTTCTGGAACAAGTTTTACTTTTGAATGCCACTATTCATTTTACCACATAGTGTACTGGAAAATAGGAAAATAATTCTGAGTGCTGTGAAATTGGGGAAAAAAAAGCATTTTTTTGGGAATTGTTTTTACAGCATATATTGTGTGGTGACAATTTGACTCTGCTTCAGTATGATTACGGCGATACCAAACATGTCCAGTTTTTTAATTATTTTAGTAGTGGGAAAAAAAATCAAAAGTTTGAAAAAAATTGGAGGGTTGCGTCTCCATTTTACCGTAACATTTTCCTTTTTTCAGTCAACGAGACTGCATGATGGCTTATGTTTTGAGTGGCAAGACAGTATTTTTATTGATGTCATCTTGGGATAGAGAGGATATTTTTATCACTTGTTACAGCATTTTTTGTGGTATTGCAGCAACCAAGAAAACGTAATTTTGGTGTTTTGGATTTTTTTTCCATTTACGGTGTTTACTGATCAAGTTAATTATTTTTAGATTTCGATAGATCGGACATTTCTGAATTCGGCAATACAAGATATGTATATTTTTATTATGTTTAATTTTAATGGGGGCATAAAGGGGTGATTTGAACTTTTATATTTTTTCAGATTTTTTTAAAACATTTTTTTTTTACTTTTAACTGTACATGTTAGTATCCTTAGGAGATTATAACCTTCAACCGTCTGATCGTTTGTATTATATACAGCTATACTACAGTGTCCTCCTTCCCAGGAGTACCAACTTGTAGCACCTGACTGTCAAGGCAGCCGTTTGGCACACTGTGATCATGTTGCGGAGGGGAAGATAGGTGTAAACAGATTAACAGAGGTATTTTATAGTTAAACAGCAGTAGTAGCAGCAAGCTCTGGTCACTGCTATTAGCAGCGGATACCAGCTGTCCTGTGTCAGGAACAGGTTAAATGCACTGCAAGCAATGTGGTTTTTATGGCTTTTCTCACATTTTTTTTTACAGTCTTGGGTTTTTGGCATTTTTTTTACTAAACGTAGCTTTAGGTCTTGGCATTTTTTCATGCGTTTTTCATTTTCTATAGGAACTAAAAAGCACATAAAAAAACAAAATGCTAATAAGAAACCTAAAATATCTGCTATTTTTACAAGCTTAATGAAACACATCAAAAATATGCAAGCCTTAGGGTATGTTTATGACGCGCCCCCTGGGCCATATTCTTTAGGGGGAATATCCGGAGCCGGATCAGATGGGAGTTGTAGTCTTCCGAGTGGCTGTGACCCGGTCCGTGCCCAGGGTGTCAAACTCAGTTGTATGTGGCAGTCCTACAGATGTTATAAGTTCTTTATTGTCGACTACGCCACCCGTTGTATTGCGGTCACTATGGCCGCCGCTGCAGCAGGGTCCGCTGAGGCTGATGGTGTAGGTGCAGCTTTTGGTGGTATAACCCCCAACGGGTGGGGTATAGCCTCAGGGGGTCAGGTGCAGAGGATGGGGGTTGTGGTGGTGCAGCATAGGTGTTAAAGGACGACAGAGTCGGGTTGTGCAGTTCAGGGTATTTACTCACTGCTGATGTTCCCGGTCACTCCAGCTTCAAGTGACCTCCCGAGCCGTGCTGCGTCCACCAGGTCCTGGATCCAGCCAACCCCCAAGCGAGTCCGGAGCGTGACCCTGAGCTCTCCTTCTGTCCTTTCTCTGGCCGTCCCCACTATTGATCCACCCAGGTCCAGCTCCCTCGGGCCTTCTGTTGGGTGACCCTTGGCCTTGGGTTCCCTGAC
Source organism: Phyllobates terribilis (assembly GCF_046119375.1). Lineage (NCBI taxonomy): Eukaryota > Metazoa > Chordata > Amphibia > Anura > Dendrobatidae > Phyllobates > Phyllobates terribilis. The sequence goes on along the minus strand of NW_027362762.1, from coordinate 299,641,570 downwards.
CCTCCACGTGGTATGCCTTCGTGGTGGATGTGGTGGGTGGCCGTGGCAGACGCTGCCCACGGCCTCCGGTCTCTGGCTGGGGTGTGTTTTTGCCCCCACCAGCTTGGGTTCCGGTACCCTAATGCCGACTCTTCACCCGTAGCTTGAATTTGGGCTCTCAGAGTCCTCTCTTTGTCCCCTCTCTGGGTCTTTCCTTCTTTCTCCTCTCTCTCTCTTTGGATCTGCTCTGCTCCTCTTCCTGTGACTCCTCTGCAAAGGCTGACTGACTGACCCTGTTCTCTGATGGTGCCCACCTTATATACACCCTCTATGTGTGAGCTCAGGTGACCAGCACCCAATGAGCTCCTATCTTTACCCAGGCTGCTCCCCCTATCTGCCCCTACACTACTTGGGATGTACCACCCCCCTCCCACTCCAGCCAGGAACAGACTCGGTCGTACCTGCACATTTCTAAGTGGGAGTACCGTCGGTCTGCTCCTCGGAAATGGGATGTGTGTAGTGCATGCAGCCTACCGAGCTCAGTTCCACACTCCATCCTTACCCGGGAGTGGAATATCACACCTCTGGGTTGAGGTGCAATACCCCTGTAGCAGCCGAATCCTCAGGGTGCTACATTCCCCCCTGGTAAATCACAGCACGTCCTCGGGCTGTAAGACATAACATCCACAAACATACATTTTTTTTCATAAACATATAAAACAACATATATTAGCAAATAAAACATTCTCGTCGCCTCTGGCTCCTCCTCCGGTCACTGTGCAACGTGTGACCGGGTAAAGTGCGACAGTCTCTCTGGAAAACTGGTTTTCCTATAAAACCGGTAGGGGGCGCTTTAGGACGCGCAACTATTTACAGGGATATGGCCGCTCTCAGTCCTCGGCCAGGTATTAGGGAGGAATGACCGCTCTCAGTCCTCGGTCAGTGGGATTTAGGGAATTACGGGTAACAGTTCACACATGCTGGTCCCAACGGGGACTATATTATCAACAGTAACAGTTTCAGTTTATGGTGCCCCGACGGGCAACTATATACAGCTCCTGCTTCGCTGTACTTAACGACGGCGTCCTCCTGCTCTTTCTTTATTGTTACCTTTGGCTCTAGTTTCAGACCCGTCCGGGTCCTCTTGTTCTTCCTCCTCACACCGCAGCTCTTCCTCCGTCAGACGATGCACATGGAGGGCGTAGGGTCCTTTGGCACACTTGTGCCGGGTGAAGGTGACCTCGTCCCCGATGTAAAGGTCATGACCTCTGTGTCCCTCCGGTAGGTGGGACTCAACGTCTCTCCTGGTCACGAAGACGTCGCCTAGGGTGCGGTGTCTCGGATGAAGCCCCACCCATGCTGCATGTTAAACTTTATCACAGTCCCGGTGGTGCGGGGACTATGCGCTGCACGGGGGTCTCTCCTGGCCCGGCTCTTCTGCTCCGCGCTCCTTATTTGAGCTTGCTGTTCCCGGACCCGCCTCTCTCTCTGCTCCCTCTCAAAGTCCTCGAGCTGTTGGCGGCAGCACTCAGCACGCTCCGCTGCAGCTGCCCGAGTCTCTTGAGTGAACCCCATGAGATCTTCTCCGGTGGGGTCCCACTCGAACTGCGCTTCTGCTAGCGGGGGCGAGATCCTCTTTACGGGCTTTGGTGCCGGGATCAGGGGTTCATCCAGGGGTCTCTCTCTCCGGAGTCGGGGATGGTGTAACTCCGGTGGCCATATAAATGGCTGCCCATCCGGGCACGTATGCTGGGCGTACAGGTCCTCTCCCAGATGCGGCACTTTTGGTCTTATGGGCGCGGTGGTGTTAGCGCCCGGGTTGCCCGGGCCTTGCGGCCAGGCCTGGGGTATCTGGAAGGTGAAGGGCACCGTAAGGACGGCGGCGCCCTGGGCTACTTGGCCCTGCGACCAGGCCGGGGGCTCCGCGGAGGTAGGGGGCGCTGTTGGTATTGCGGCGCCCGGGGATACTAGGCCTTGCGACCAGGCTGGTGGTACTTCCTGCTTGGTCACGCCCGGGGTCGAGGCGTGTGACGTCACAGGGGTCGCGGCTCCCGTTTGAGGCCTAGTCTGCGGCGGTGACGTTGCAGCGACGGGCACGGCAGGATAGACTTCGGGCTCTGCGACGGGGAGCTGGGGCAGGTACGCGGTTTCCCGGTTTGGGGTATAGACGTCCCCTTTACCTGCCTCCACTCGTTCGGCTCCCTTCTCGGCGCCGTCTCCGGCCTTCAGTCCTCCTGCGCCATCCTCAGAGGCGGTCTGTTTCCTCGTCTCGGGTGGCGTGCTCCTCTGACAGGTCTCGGTCTGCTGGGCCATCTCACGGCTCTACTGCGCCAACGTCTCTCGCTGCACCCGGGCCATCCTCCTTGCGAGGCCCTCCAGAGCGGTCTGCGCACACTCCCGGTCTCGGGGGAGCTGTGCTAGGACCTCCACTAGGCCTAGTGGGGTCGTTGTTTCCAGCAGGCTCCTGACCAACGGGTCGGTGCTGCTCTGCTCTTCTACAGTTGTTTCCAGCAGGCTCCTGGCCAGCGGGCCGGTGCTGCTCTGCTCTCCCTCCTCTGTTTCTAGCAGGCTCCTGGCCAACGGGCCGGTGCTGCTCTGCTTTCTCGCCATCTCCGGGTAAGCTCCTCCGATATTCTTCTCCCGGCTTCTTGCCTCCGGGTGCGCTCGCTCCAGACTGCTCCAAGCGACACCCATCTTTGTTCTCTCCTTTCGTCTCCTCCCACTTCGAGGGCGGTCCCGGGGCCACTTGGTGACTGTCAGTTCCAGGGGCTGTTCTTTCACGCTGACAGACACCTCTAGCATCACAGTCTCTGTTGGTGGGGGCGGTTTCCACTTTTGGCGCCATTTTCGGTCCTGGCCCACGATGGGAGGTGGCCTCTTGCCATCCTCTGGCACGCCCATAATGGCGTCCGCTCTGACAAGGCGGGAAACCTTTGGAAATGGCGGGAATCGCTTCCCAGTGGCGGGAAACTCTGCAGATGGCGGGAAAAAGCTGTTAATGGCGGACAACCGGCTGGAATCGACTGGTGATGGGGTCCGATGGCGGGGACCCTCCGGAACCGGCAGGAGACTTCTTTTTGAGGTAAACTTGCACTTTTCTTCAGGCACGCAGTACCCGGGTGTTGCGGGCACGTAATCCTGCCGACTACGCCAAAGTTGACGCGCCCCCTGGGCCATATTCTTTAGGGGGAATATCCGGAGCCGGATCAGATGGGAGTTGTAGTCTTCCGAGTGGCTGTGACCCGGTCCGTGCCCAGGGTGTCAAACTCAGTTGTATGTGGCAGTCCTACAGATGTTATAAGTTCTTTATTGTCGACTACGCCACCCGTTGTATTGCGGTCACTATGGCCGCCGCTGCAGCAGGGTCCGCTGAGGCTGATGGTGTAGGTGCAGCTTTTGGTGGTATAACCCCCAACGGGTGGGGTATAGCCTCAGGGGGTCAGGTGCAGAGGATGGGGGTTGTGGTGGTGCAGCATAGGTGTTAAAGGACGACAGAGTCGGGTTGTGCAGTTCAGGGTATTTACTCACTGCTGATGTTCCCGGTCACTCCAGCTTCAAGTGACCTCCCGAGCCGTGCTGCGTCCACCAGGTCCTGGATCCAGCCAACCCCCAAGCGAGTCCGGAGCGTGACCCTGAGCTCTCCTTCTGTCCTTTCTCTGGCCGTCCCCACTATTGATCCACCCAGGTCCAGCTCCCTCGGGCCTTCTGTTGGGTGACCCTTGGCCTTGGGTTCCCTGACCCTCCACGTGGTATGCCTTCGTGGTGGATGTGGTGGGTGGCCGTGGCAGACGCTGCCCACGGCCTCCGGTCTCTGGCTGGGGTGTGTTTTTGCCCCCACCAGCTTGGGTTCCGGTACCCTAATGCCGACTCTTCACCCGTAGCTTGAATTTGGGCTCTCAGAGTCCTCTCTTTGTCCCCTCTCTGGGTCTTTCCTTCTTTCTCCTCTCTCTCTCTTTGGATCTGCTCTGCTCCTCTTCCTGTGACTCCTCTGCAAAGGCTGACTGACTGACCCTGTTCTCTGATGGTGCCCACCTTATATACACCCTCTATGTGTGAGCTCAGGTGACCAGCACCCAATGAGCTCCTATCTTTACCCAGGCTGCTCCCCCTATCTGCCCCTACACTACTTGGGATGTACCACCCCCCTCCCACTCCAGCCAGGAACAGACTCGGTCGTACCTGCACATTTCTAAGTGGGAGTACCGTCGGTCTGCTCCTCGGAAATGGGATGTGTGTAGTGCATGCAGCCTACCGAGCTCAGTTCCACACTCCATCCTTACCCGGGAGTGGAATATCACACCTCTGGGTTGAGGTGCAATACCCCTGTAGCAGCCGAATCCTCAGGGTGCTACATTTACATAGTGTTTTTTTGGCAGCAGAAAAATTCAGTGTGTTTTTTAGTCTTTTTAAGCAGTTTTTAGATGTTCTGAAGCAGCTTTAGGCTATGTGCACACAATGTATCGTTTGTGGTTTTTTCCTGCCAGGATTTGGTGCGAAAAATACTGATCAGGATTTGCAGCAGAGTTTTTTGTAGCTTTGTATAAAATAAGAACCACCTTCTTGCTGGATCCACTTCTGGCTTTGGCTCAATAAACAGCATAAAAAACTACAATGGCGTTAAACCAACATCATAGGAATTTCGGGGGTACCACTGTACAAAGTTTTGGTAACATGGCAGTGCTGTAACGTGGTGTGGAGCGGCAGCCGTGGATGAGGTACTTGTCTCTTACGCCCCAGCACGTTACATGAAAGTAGGGGTCCTGGCAGGGTGTATGGACTTGTACTATAGGGGTGCTTTGCTCTTACAGGCCGCGTGTAACTGATGACTTTGGTTGACTACGACCAGATGTTTTACAGTTCAATGAGGGAGACCACCAGTAAAAAATAAACTTTTTACTAAACGATAACTTGGCAATGATTATATACAGTAGATAGCGGGTACACATCTTGACGAACGTTTCGTTCACAATATGAAACGTTTTCCACGCAGTTTCAATCCCTTCCTTTTCTCTCGTTACTTGTTCTCTTTCTTTACTGTTCCCACTACTTCACCACAGCCCAGCTCAGCACTACAGTCCAGTTAGCAAGAGTCCTTTACTCCACTCGCTGTTCCACATCTTCTTTCCCCTAAAGGGAACTGTTACGTCACCCGGAGGCGCATGTGGATTAGTGGACCCACTGGGGCACAGATCGGGTCTACAATTGAGGGGCATAACTAAGCAGCTACCTTCATGTCCACTTGAGCCTCTAGTTGTGAGGTCAGGCTTGTGCGGCAGGTAGCTGCCAGGTACCACTCCAGGGTGGTGTAGCTGCTGACCCCAGGGGTAAGGTTAGCTGACACTGATTAGGGCTCTGTTCAGACTCAGTAGATACTGTCCAGGATCACTGACATGGAGACTTAGATAGGGAAACATTCAGACACTGGCCGCACCAGGACCAGGGGACTTAGGGAAAAGGACTGGGCGCACCAGAATCAGGGGACAATGTTCAGGCACTGGCCGCCCCGGGGCCAGGGGACGAGGGTTTAGGCCCTGGCCACTCCGGGATCAGGGACAAGGGTTCAGGCACTGTCCGCTCTGGGGCCATGGGACGAGGGTCCGGCACTGGCTTCTCCGGGACCAGGGGACAAGGGTACCGGCTCTGGCTACTCCAGGACCAGGGGACGAGGGTTTAGGCACAGGAAGCTCTGGGATCAGGGACGAGGGTTTAGGAACTGGCCACTCTGGGATCAGTGACAAGGGTTCAGGCACTGGCCGCTCTGGGGCCAGGGGACGAGGGTTCAGGTACTGGCTTCTCCGGGACCAGGGGACAAGGGTAGCTGCACTAGCCACTCCAGGACCAGGGGATGAGGGTTCAGGCACTGTCAGATCTGCCTAGGGGTCTCCACTCCCCCTTTCCCTAGTGTTTGGGCTTCTTCCCCCTCTTCCCATCGTTGTCCACTTAGTCTTTTCTTCACCTTGCGTGACATTATCACCGGCCGTACACATATACAGTGCCTACAAGTAGTATTCAACCCCCTGCAGATTTAGCTGGTTTGATAAGATGCAAATAAGTTAGAGCCTTCAAACTGCAAACGAGAGTAGGTTTTATGAACAGAAGCATAAATCTTACAAACCAAAAAGTTATGTTGCTCAGTTGAATTTTATTAAATTTTAAACATAAAAGTGTGGGTCAATTATTATACAACCCCTATGTTTAATATTTTGTGGAATAACCCTTGTTTGCAATTACAGCTAATAATCGTCTTTTATAAGACCTGATCAGGCCGGCACAGGTCTGTGGAGTTATCTTGGCCCACTCCTCCATGCAGATCTTCTCCAAGTTATCTAGGTTCTTTGGGTGTCTCATGTGGACTTTATTCTTGAGCTCCTTCCACAAGTTTTCAATTGGGTTAAGGTCAGGAGACTGACTAGGCCACTCCAACACCTTGACTTTTTCCCTATTGAACCAGGCCTTGGTTTTCTTGGCTGTGTGCTTTGGGTCGTTGTCTTGTTGGAAGATGAAATTACGACCCATCTTAAGATCCTTGATGGAGGAGCGGAGGTTCTTGGCCAAAATCTCCAGGTAGGCCGTGCTATCCATCTTCCCATGGATGCGGACCAGATGGCCAGGCCCCTTGGCAGAGAAACAGCCCCACAGCATGATGCTGCCACCACCATGCTTGACTGTATGGATGGTATTCTTGGGGTCGTATGCAGTGCCATCCAGTCTCCAAACGTCACGTGTGTGGTTGGCACCAAAGATCTCGATCTTGGTCTCATCAGACCATAGAACCTTGAACCAGTCTGTCTCAGAGTCCTCCAAGTGATCATGAGCAAACTGTAGACGAGCCTTGACATGACGCTTTGAAAGTAAAGGTACCTTACGGGCTCGTCTGGAACGGAGACCATTGCGGTGGAGTACGTTACTTATGGTATTGACTGAAACCAATGTCCCCACTGCCATGAGATCTTCCCGGAGCTCCTTCCTTGTTGTCCTTGGGTTAGCCTTGACTCTTCGGACAAGCCTGGCCTCGGCACGGGAGGACACTTTCAAAGGCTGTCCTGGCCGTGGAAGGCTAACAGCAGTTCCATAAGCCTTCCACTTACGGATGATGCTCCCAACAGTGGAGACAGGTAGGCCCAACTCCTTGGAAAGGGTTTTGTACCCCTTGCCAGCCTTGTGACCCTCCACGATCTTGTCTCTGATGGCCTTGGAATGCTCCTTAGTCTTTCCCATGTTGACCATGTCTGAGTGCTGTTCACAAGTTTGGGGAGGGTCTTAAATAGTCAGAAAAGGCTGGCAAAAGAGATCTTTAATCCACACATGTGAAGCTCATTATTCTTGGTGCCTGAACTACTTCTTAATACTTTAGGGGGACCAAACAGAATTCTTGTGGTTTGAGGGGTTGAATAATAAATGACACTCTGAATTAACTTTTTACGTTTTTAAAAAAAAAAAAAAAAAAAAATTTGCTGCAGTGCATTTCCCACTTCCAGGCTGATCTACAGTACAAATGTCACAATGCCAAGTTAATTCCGCATGTGTCAACCAGCTAAATCTGCAGGGGGTTGAATACTACTTGTAGGCACTGTATATATATATAAAAAAAAATACTGACACATGTTTTTTTGTTTTTTTTTGTGTTTTTTTTTCTCTCTCTCCCCTGGTTCATGGATCCCGTTGCAGTGCTGACAGAGCGACTGTGGAGGTTGTCACTGAGAGTGACTGACCTTCAATCTGAGGTTCAGCAGCAATGGCAGCAACTGCACACTCCTAATGTTGGGGACTCTGCGGGTAGGCCGGTCCAGCTTGAATCCAAAATTGCCCTCTCGGACAGGTTTTCAGGAGGTAGAGAAAAGTTTTTTGTTTTCAAGGAAGCTTGTAAATTGTATTTCAAACTTCGACCTTACTCCTCTGGAGATGAGGAGCAGCGAGTGAGGATTGTGATCTCACTGTTGCAAGGAGATCCTCAATCCTGGGCTTTCACTTTGCCACAGGGTTCAGTTTGTCTCCAGTCTATAGAAGGATTTTTCGGGGCCCTAGTCCTCATCTATGATGATCCTGACCGAATCTCCTTGGCTGAATCCAAGCTGCGTCGCCTTCAGCAGGGTAGTCGGTCAGTGGAGACTTATAGCTCCGAATTCCCTAGATGGGGAATCAATACCAATTGAGATGACCCGGCTCTTAGAAGCCAGTTTTGTCAAGGTCTTACAGAAAGGTTGAAAGATGCCTTTCAAAACTTCGGAGTCCTTGGAGGCTGCTATGTCGTTGGCTATTCGTGTGGATAGACGCCTTAGGGATAGGAGGGTGAGACAACCTTCTCCTGAGCCCTCTTTTCGGGGCAATGCTTCGTTGTCGGGGGGTGGCCTGGGGTTGAACCAGTACTTGTGGAGTTAGAGGAACCCAGACAGTTAGGGGGTGCTTCTGCGTCGTATATGTTTCCCCTTAGGTCCGCAAGAAAAAGGGCGTGTGCTTTTTTTGTGGAAAAAAAGGATATTTTATTGGGGCCTGTCCCTCGATTCCTAAGCAAAGAGAGACTCGATTTACCCTTGGGAGTCTGGAGTTGGATAATCAGGAGGTGTGTTTGTCCTCAACCTGCAGTTCTCGGTTTGTCCTGACGGCAGAGGTGGTGCTAGAGAGCAGGACTGAGAAAATTTCTGTGTTTATAGACAGTGGAGCTGGAGTCAGCATGGTTGATGCTGAGTTTGTGAGAACTCATGGGCTTGTTTGCGATACTTTAGCTAAACCCATTCCTATTTATGCCATCGACTCAGGGCCACTTCCACAAAAAGCTTTGACTCAAATTGTACACAATATAAGACTGAGAGTGGGGTCGTTTCATTATGAGGTAATTCCTTGTTATGTCCGAGGGGGGCCTTCCCAATCCAATTGTATAGGGTTTACGCTGGTTGGTGAAACATAATCCTATAGTGGATTTGCAATCCAGAGAGATTGTTGAATGGGGAGATTACTGCCATGAAAATTGCTTAAACATTTCCGTTTCTGCAGTCTCTACGGAGACCTTTCCTGCATTTTGGTCTGGTTTTGAGGACGTATTTTCTGAGAAGGGGTGTCAGGATTTGCCTCCTCATCGTGCATATGACTGTCCTATTAATCTGACCCCTGGAGCTAAACTACCAAAGTCCAGACTGTATAATCTCTCTGGACTTGAGAGACAAGCTATGAAGGATTTCATTGCAGAGAGTCTGGAGAAGGGACATATTAGACCCTCATCTTCACCCGTGGCAGCAGGGTTCTTCTTCATGAAGAAGAAAGATGGTGGTCTCTGTCCTTGTTTAGATTTCTGGGAATTGAATCAAATTACCATCTGAGATCCATACCCTCTTCCTCTGATTCCAGATCTATTCAACCAGGTTGGGGGAGCTAAGGTGTTCTCCAAGTTGGATTTAAGGGGAGCCTACGACCTGGTCAGAATCAGAGAGGGGGGGTGAATGGAAAACGGAGAGACATTTCGAGACTGGTTTTGCCTTTCGGTCTGACCAATGCACCTGCAGTGTTCCAGCATTTCATAAATGATTTTTTTTCATCATTTGGTGGGCAGGTTGGTGGTAGTCTATCTGGACGATATTTTGGTTTACTCACCTGATTTTGAGACACATCAGGGGCATATTAAACAGGTCCTTCAGATATTAAGGGATAACAAACTACATGCCAAACTAGAGAAATTTGTTTTCGCCGTCCAGGAGGTGCAGTTTTTGGGGTACCAGTTGTCATTTCCGGATTTTCGGATGAATCCGGAGAAGGTCCGTGCTGTACTTGATTGGGACCGTCCCGAGAACTTGAAGGCATTACAGAGCTTTCTGGGCTTCACTAATTTTTATCAGAAGTTTATTCAAAATTATTCAGTAATTGTGAAACCCCTTACTGACATGACAAGGAAGGGGTCTGATGTTTCTAAATGGTCGAGTGCCGTCCAGCAGGCTTTTTCCTCCCTAAAGAGTTGTTTTGCCACAGCATCTATACTCAGTCAACCTGATGTTTCTCAATCTTTTATTGTAGAAGTTGATGTGTCGGAGGTGGGGGTCGGGGCTGTATTGTCTCCTGGTAAATAGCGTCCATGAGTTTTCTTTTCCAAGATATTCTCTTCGGCTAAGAGAAATTATGACGTGGGTAATATGGAGCTTTTGGCGATTAAATTGGTATTCGAAGAATGGCGACATTGGTTGGAGGGGGCAGATCATCCTATTACTGTTATCACGGACCATAAGAACCTGTCATATTTTCAGTTAGCTTAACGTCTCAACCCTACGCAAGCTAGATGGTCCCAGTTTTTTACTAGGTTCAATTTTGTTGTCACTTTCCGTCCAGTGGTTAAAAATATCAAGTCTGATGCTTTGTCCCGGAGCTTCCCTGGTGGTGGTGACCATGTGAACCCTGCCCCTATTTTGCAGAAGGGGGTAGTCATTTCGGTGTTGTACCCTGACCTGGAGGGTGAGGTGTTGGAGGTTTAGGGGGACGCCCCTGCTTGCTGCCCTTCGGGGAGGTTATTTGTACCATCTAATTTGCGCCGTAAAGTAATTAGGGAACATCATAACTCGGTGCTTGCTGGTCATCCAGGTGGTAAGGCAACCGCAAATCTCCTTTCTCGTAGTTTTTGGTGGCCGGGGTTGCATCGGATGTGGTTGAGCAGGTGTCTGCTTGCAGTATTTGCGCGCGTTCTAAAGTATTGCATACACATCCGTCTGGTCCTCTTCTTCCTCTACCTATTCCTAGCAGGCCTTGGACACACTTGTCCATGGATTTTATTACTGACCTACCAGTATCTGCAGGCAAGACTGTGGTTCTGGTGCTTGTAGATAGGTTCAATAAAATGGTTAATTTCATCGCATTACCGTCACCTCCGAATGCCAAGACTTTTGCTCAGGTTTTTATTAATGAGATCGTGAAGCTTCATGGGGTTCCCTCCGATGTGGTGCAAGGTCGGGGAACCCAATTTGTTTCTAAGTTCTGGAAAGCTTTCTGTACTCGACTTGGGGTGCAGCTGTCATTTTCCTCTGCCTTCCATCCTCAGTCGAATAGACAGACCGAGCACATTGATCAGAATTTAGAGACTTACCTCAGGACTTACCAGGAGGATTGGGCATCTTACTTACCCTTGGCCGAGTTTGCTATTAATAATCATCGCCAGGAATCTACCAGAAGGTCACCGTTCTTTGGTGCATATGCTTTCCATCCACAGTCTGTTACGTTTAGTGGGGGAGAGGCTTTGAGAGTTCCTGAGGAGGAAAGTTTTGCTTCATCGCTCTCTTCTGTGTGTGTGGGGGGGGGTGGTTCAGAGTAATTTGATAATTTGAAGATCATGGGAGACAGGTACAAACGTATGGCTGACAGGAAACATTCGCCAGGTCCAAACCTAAGTGTGAATGACTTTGTGTGGTTGTCTACCAGGAATATCAAGTTGAAGATTCCTTCCTGGAAGCTGGGACCTAGGTTTATTGGCCCCTATAAAATAACCACCGTCATTAACCCTGCAGCGTTTCGTCTTGAGTTACCTCAGGCTCTTAAAATTCACAATGTGTTTCACAGGTCTCTGCTCAAGAAATATGTAGAACCTCTTGAGTCCTCTTTCCTGCCGCCGCCCTCAATTTGGAGTTCCAAATTTCGAGGATTGTTGATTCCCGTCTCCAGCGTCGTTCCCTGGATCATTCGTTCCATGCCTCTCATCCTGAGAAACCTGGTCCTGAGGGCACTTGTAGAAGAGGGGGTATACTGTCATGGGTGTGTCAGGTGTGACAGACAGTCATCCTGGATCCAGCTGTAGAAGGTCATTGCGCTTGGCTCTGCAGGCACCTTCTTGATCTTATCTTATCTTTAGTGTAATGATATCCTTCTCCCTCTAGGACCAAGCAGTTATCTCAACCCTCTGCTGCTAATTGACATATCCTTGCTGGATGTTTAAATACCTTCAGTCTCTCCAGAGAGTCACCAGTGATAGCTCTATTTCCCCCTTCCAGGCTTGAAGTACTAGTAGTCGGCTAGTGTCTTCTTGGAGTTCCCTTGGAGGATAGCTGGTGAGATCTCTCTGGTGTCTTCTCAAGCTAAGTATTTCCCTTGTCTGTCCACTTGTTTGTATTTAGTTGCAGTGGGGGCTGACTAGTGCTCATCCTGTCCCCTCCCTACCTAGGGCCTATCGCTAGGGGCAGTCATGGTTTAGGTTTCCTGCTCGGCGATAGGTGTAGAACCTATTTAGGGACGTTAGGGGAGTCAGGGTGACTGTCAGATCTGCCTAGGAGTCTTCATTCCCCCTTTCCCTAGTGTTTGGGCTTCCTCCCCCTCTTCCCGTCGCTGTGCACTTAGTCTTTTCTTCACCTTGCGTGACACCGTTACCTTTCTGAGTTGTAAACTCTGGGCCGTAGTGCTAGGCGTCCTTCCCCTGGACCTGTCTCCAATCGAGCACTCTGACTTTCGGTCACTTCTCTCTTTCCATCTGCTAGGATCTTGCTATCCCTTGTCACAGGCTCCTCTCACATTAGGGACACCCATGTCATGCAGTGCTGATCAGTTCAGACCTTAAGTCTGCTTTCTATGCACACTAGGCCCTGTCTGACATTCTGACAGGAAACTGTCTCTGTCCCTTCACCTGATCCCCTCCCACACTGGTTAACTCTAACCTTCCCTACTATCAGGCAGCACACAACGTTAACATTATTAACACAAGTCATAATTCACATTTAACAACATAACATTATACTTATTCTTCAAGGGGGAATGTTGGGCAATATGTCCATCTCCTTATAGTGCCATGTGCATAAGGCCTTAGTTCTTGCTCATACAGGTTTTGCACATTTATTCTTTACTGAAGGTAGTAAGGTAGTAAATGAAAAAAAAAAATAGCATTACATGATGCTGCATTACCACTGCCCTGTGTAAGTATAGCGCCCCGAGGGTTCGGTCGCTACAGAGGTATTGCATCTCACCCAGAGGTGTGATATCTCACTTCCAGGTAAGGATGGAGTGTGGCTCAGGACCCTAACACCCACATGCACTACACCACATTTCCGGGGGGCAGGGCGCAAATGCTCCCAAGAGTGAGCACAACTGCCCCTGTCCCTGGCTGGAGTGGGGGGAGGGAACACCTAGAAAAGGGGAACTCGGTAGTGTGTGGGTGGGGAGAGTAGATTCAGGGTGCACTGAAGCAGGAGTATATAAGGTGGGCACCATCTTAGGAGTTCAGTTCAGTCAGAGTCAGGAGAGAGAAAAAGACAGGGAGCAGGGGCTCTGTACGAGCTCTGCTCCGCAGGCAGGCCAAGTCACAAGGCCTGGGCCTGGAGGAGAAGAAAGAAGAGGAGAGGAACGGAGGAGGCTCCAGGAGTGGAGTGAAGGGACCCCAGGGGTGCGGACCGGCCAGTCGCAACGTACGCCCGCCGCTACCAGAGTAGGGGGGCCGGGCCAAGAAAGGGAACCGGATCCCTCATCTAGTGGAGGAGAGCAACTACCCTCAGCTAGTAACCGGAGGCCGTGGCATTGTACGTGCACGGCCCCTCACTACACCCGTTAGGAAGGCACCGTATAGGGCCCAGGGAAACGGAACATACGTTTGCCCGCCAAGGCCCGAGGCAGCTGGACAGAAACATGGTCAATTGTGGGGTACGACGGGCCAGAGAAAGGACACACGAGGGGGGTCCTGAAAAGCATTCCAAAGGTACCTGGGAGTTGGCCGAGCCCCTCACCTGGTGAACACAGCACGACGTGGGCAGCTATTACCTGCAGAAGTGGCTTGGAGTGTAAAACTGTGAGTAAAGACCCTGGACTGCATCACTGGACTCTGAGTCATTACAGTTGCTCCCGCGCACCATCACTCCCATCATCTGCACTCACTGCCCTGAGGCTATACTCCTCCCTTGGGGAGTTATACTACCCTCTGCTGCGCACACAACATCAGCCTCAGCGGTCTGCCCCGCAGCGGCGGTTCTCAGTGACCGCAATCCACGGGTGGCGTAGTCGGACATTTAAACATTGAAAACCAAATAAACAGATCCGCCACTGGTTGGACCACCCTAAGCCACGGGACCGGGTCGCCGCCACGGAGACTACAACCCCCAGCATTACACAGAGATCCGGCTCCGGGTATTCACACACACACGGCCCAGGGGGCGTGTCATAAGCACATACTAATAATGTACTTAAGTCAATGAGACAGATAAAAGCATAACAAAGTAATAGCAGAATGATTCATACACTGTAAATGCTACAATTATCAGGCTATACCATGAAATAATATCAATACATTAAATAGTACAAAGGGCAACTCTGGTATCTGGTTAGCCAGTGTTTTAAGCTTATTAAACCTAAACTCTTTGTAGTTAGAATAGGACTAGTAATTGTCAGATGGGCACAGAAGATGCTTTAAACAACACATATGTTTTAGGTGTATTTTGCATTTACAGTATTTTATTCTATTGCTTTGAGGTCTTTATAACTTATGGACTGCTGACCATCTGTATCATTGAAAAATTGAAGTGTGTGTAATCCAAAAATATGAGAGGTTAGGGCATGTGGCTTCTTGTTAGCACTGCTGGAAAAGGCCACATAGAAAGGAGGGTGCTTCTGAATCATTTTGTTCAGTTTGTCTTCACTGTATGAATTGTAGCAATAACTTTTCTATCATATTCAGACATGTCCCTCATTAAATGGTTTGTCGACTACTAGACTACCTGAGCTTGATCAATTCAGGACCTGAGTTAAAAAAAAAGGATACTCACTTCTTACAGCAGCGCCATTCCAGTTATGTTGGCACTGTTGCCAGAAAGTGATGTGGCGGGTTATGTGCAGGCTGCAGCCAATGAGTGTCCGCTTTTTGAGACTCATCATCCACCAGCACAGACGTCTGCGCTGATTTAATAGTAAAGGCTCCAGCTGACAAGTGGCCACTCATTGGCTGCAGACAGCACGTGACATAACAAGTCACGACACTCTTCTGGAACAGCCGACATCACTAGAACGGTGTAACTGCAGGAGGTATGAAATGCTTATTTTTAACTGGGTTGCTGAATTGTTTAAGCTGGTGTTATCAGTAGGACAGTGGCTATTTAGCCGGCTGACAATGGTCAGACCATTATCAGTTGTAGCTTTGCTTGGTGGAGTGCAAGACTTGTGCTTTAGTGTTGTGCTGTTCTGATCTTTTGCAGCCTCACCTCGGACCTTGCCTTTGACTATTCATTTGCCTAGCCCCTTTGTCTCTATATGCACCGTTTTGGACTGCTGACTTCGGACCGTGACCTGTTTACTCTTTTGTCTTGCCCCTCTGCCTTTGATGTACACTCTTGGTATTTGACCCCAGTTTTCTTGACTCCTCTGCCTCACAGATTGTCCGTGAGAAGTGATGATAGCCAGCATCACATGCAGCCTTCACATTTCATCTGAACAGGAAAAAATATCTCTTTTCCTGTGAAATTCAAGTTTTAAAGTAGGGGACAATACCTTTTAGGCCTCTAGACTCTAAAGCACAGTCTTTGTAAAGACCCCTAACTGCCATGTGTCATTTATAGGTCTGCAGTCTTCTTATGTGGCCCAGACATTATGGTTCAGGTAAGAACAACTTCTGCACCTTCCCCTCTGCAGGACAATTGCAGAGGGTCACCACCTCCTTGGTGGTCCTTACAGAAACATGAGTTTGGCATTGACAATCTGTCCCAGACCACCACGGATTGTGAAATTGCAAAGAAAAGAAGTCTACAAATGACAAATAGTGGACTCTATTTTTTGTTTTCCAAGAGCTTCATTCTGTATGAAGCCAGCCCTGCCCTTCAGGTCCACAAAATACCCTTAAGAGTCAAATAAATGGCAGATATACTCATACATTGTTACTCACTTCTTCTGCAAAGAGATCCTTGCAAAATTAAAACAATATCAGGGTCAAAAAATATATACAGTACAGACCAAAAGTTTGGACACACCTTCTCATTTAAAGATTTTTCTGTATTTTCATGACTATGAAAATTGTACATTCACACTGAAGGCATCAAAACTATGAATTAACACATGTGGAATTATATACTTAACAAAAAAGTGTGAAACAACTGAAAATATGTCTTATATTCTAGGTTCTTCAAAGCAGCCACCTTTTGCTTTGATGACTGTTTTGCTGATTTTCTCATACAAAAATAATAAAGTAATTGCAAAGATTATTTTACCAATACCAATATTAATCGAGGTTAGCACATGGATAGCATACAAATGGCATCCGTGTGCTGTCCTGATTTTCATGGACCCATTGACTTGTATGGGTAATTTTGATCTGTGACTCGAATCAAAAACATGATGTTTTGCAGTTTACTCCGTCCACAAAATAAAAACAAAAACCCCCACGAGAATAGCCTCATACTCTATAATGGATATGTGTTGCATACGTGAAAGATAAAACACATACGTGACGTGACTCACAGACATCTGAATGATGCTTTAGTCGTCATGAATTTGCACTGTGGTTTATTCAGAAATTATAGTTATTAACATTCATTATTTAAGAATACATTTCCCTTCGCAAGTGATGGCTGGTAGAATATAGTTTATAAATATTGAAAAACACAATGGAGAGCAGGACACATACTGCTTGGATTCTCTAAAAAACTGTCAAACACATAAATCTGCTTTTTGCTATTTGCGCAAATGAAAATCAAGATATTAATTTTATGTCTCATTAGGATGAGGCGCCTGTTAACATGTTCAGTGTTTGGTGATGGTGGGAATAAGCAGCATCCTCACAGCTCTGATAGCAGTTAATGAACACCCTGTTGTTTGAACATTTCTATGCAGCCAATGGTGTTTTCTTCCATTCCATCTTCTCCCTAGGACATTCTCAAAAGCCAGGACGCTCACATTACTGGATGTAATTTGAGTTACAACTCTGTTATGTGCCTCTAATTCACTGATCTGAAGCTCATTCCCTGCTGTTGAAAGCACTCACAGTCATGGGGATAGCTGCCTGTCATTGGCTGGTGTACTGGTGGCATAATTACCTAGTTTTCAGAACTGCACATGTAATTAAGTCCTATATTCTGTAATCACCAAGCCACATGTCAAAGCAGAACAATGATGGACTCATTGGGCAAAACTCCAAGACTGGAAGGAACAGTGTCTGAAAAGAAAACATATTTTTCTTAGGATTTAGATGAGTTATAATGACTAGAGATTTATCAGCAAGATCTGTCTACTTCAACTTCAAAAGCTAAATCACCATAGTAAATGGGAAAGCAATACAATTAGCACAAGGTCTACATCTCTCTAGGAGCACTGCACAGTAGTATTAGGATAGGGGGAAAAATACAAAGCAGTGTATCTGTATGGACAAAGGTATCAGGACAAATCTCCTAATTGAATCCAGTTTTTTTTTATTGCCACAGCGGTATAAAATAAAGCACCTAGCCATACAGTCTGCCTTTACTAACATTTGTTAGTAAGTTGTAAAGACTTGACTAAATTTGAGCATGGTACTGTAACAATTGCAACAAGTCTATTTGTGAATGTTACACGTTGCTCTCCTCCCCTATGTGGCCAGTCTTTGCTGTGCACCAAACTGCGTTTCAAAAGTTGCTTGGTATGCCTCACTGACATCATCATCCAAGGCTTTATAAGGTCCACTTAGACATGCATAAGGTTTAGTATTCAATCATTGTCTTCTTCAGTCACTGTTTGTTCAGAGTTTGCCAATATCCAGGTTCTTCAGCTACAGTAAACTCTTCAAATACAATCAACTCTTCAAATTCCTGAGTTTCTACAACCTGCTTCTGCGGATGAGACCTGGTAGTTATTCTATAATTCACCATAAGCATTACAAACTGTTATATACACAGTATTCACATTGTCCTGCAATCATCTTTTCATTCTTGTAACATACCTGGTGGGGGGCTTGCATGGTGCACCATCTCCCACTATGCAAGATCGCAAACTTGATCTTCAGTCCAGTCTGCTAGCCTGGCTTCTATTCATGCTGTCTGTTTGTCTCTGTTCTGTCTGCTTAGGGCGGCGGCCCGGTTACTTCCTGTTTCTTGTAGCTGCTGTGGGCACACCCCTAATGCGTCCCCAGCCTATTGCTGTCTGTCACTTGATATTTAAACCAGCTCCACCTTGAAGCTGGTGCCTGAGCAACTCTTATCCTCAAAGGGCTTCTTGCCTCTGATGTGCCAGGTCCTGTTCTGCTTTTCCTGCCTGTCCGCCTTCCTGGAGGCTGTATTCCCAGGCCTGTCTGAACACGCTCCTAGCCTGTTCGTCCTGCCTTCTGGGGGCCGCATACCCAGACCTGTTATCTGTGTCTTCTAGCCTGCTTGTCCGCCATTCTGGGGGCCGCATACCCAGACTCACTCCTGTATCTCGCTGCAGTGTCAGTTCCTGTCTTAACACTCAGTTCCTGTCTGAACACTCTCCTATCCTGTTACCTGTTTTTCTTTATGTCTGTACTTTTCCTTTTTCTGCAGAGTCTGAACCTGCACCTAACTCCTACTCGTTGTCGCTGTACTTCCGTTTGTGAGTTTGGAGTCCACTCGCTACTTCTTTGCAAGTACCTTGTGTGTATCTGGTTCTGCCTTTCCCTTCCAGTCTGTTCCGTGTGAACAGAGCCCTGTCGCCTCTGCTCTGTCTTTGCTCACCGCTTTGGCGGTTTCCGCCTTGCTCTGCCTTGCTTACCGCCCCGGCGGTTTATTTCTGCTCTGCCTTACTTACCGCTCCGGCGGTTCCTGCCCGCTCTGCCTTGTCCACCGCACTTGCGGTTTCGCTCTGCTCAGCCTTGTCCACCGCATCTGCGGTTTCGCTCTGCTCAGCCTTGTCCACCGCATCTGCGGTTTCGCTCTGCTCAGCCTTGTCCACCGCATCTGCGGTTTCGCTCTGCTCAGCCTTGTCCACCGCATCTGCGGTTTCGCTCTGCTCAGCCTTGTCCACCGCATCTGCGGTTTCGCTCTGCTCAGCCTTGTCCACCGCACCTGCGGTTTCGCTCTGCTCAGCCCTGTGTGCATCTGCGGCTCTGAACCCGTCTCCCAGTCTGTACTGGATCCTACCCAGCCTGTGCTCTAACCTGCCTGTTCCTGTATTCCCCGGTGTGGGTCAACAGCTGTGTCCGGGGTCTGACCTGGAGTGGCACCTGGTCCCTCTGCTCGGTTCCTCCCTGGTGCACGGCGTCGTGCGACCTGGGTCAGATCGGGTTGATACTTAGCTACGCCCCTCCAGGCACTCTCCGGTTCATGGCACAGTGGGATCACTAATCACGCACACGCCAGTCAGTCCGGGCGTGTGCATAACAATTCTCTTATGGCTTCTTCCAGTGGCGTACCGCCAATGGCGGCAGACCACGCCACTGCTATGGGGCCCGTGACCGCGGGGGGCGTGGAGAAGAGGAAATATTCATTCTCTTTAGTAGCGGGCACGGAGGAGCGCTGAGCCCTGGCTCCTGCTGTCAGTGCCCGCTACTAAAGAGAAAGCATATTCAGGCTTCTCCACGCCCATAGTCCTGGCGTGGAGAAGAGTGAATATGCCAGCAGCAGCTCACCTCGGGATCTGAGAATGCGCGTTGCTCAGATGTCGACATGAGCTGCAGCAGACAGGACACATCGCTGGAGGAGAGGTGAGAAAGGAAGGTGAGTATTAGTGTTTATTTTTTTGTGTGTGCAGTGATTGGGGGATGAGGAGACCATATATACCAAGATTGGGGGTTTGGGGGGCCACACATACCAAGATTGGGGGATTGAGGGGACCAAATATACCAGGATTGGGGGATTGAGGGGGCCATGCATAGCAGGATTGGGGGATTGAGGAGGCCACGCATACCAGGATTGGGGGATTGAGGAGGCCACGCATACCAGGATTGGGGGATTGAGGAAGCCACACATATCAGGATTGGGGGATTGAGGAGACCACACATACCAGGATTAGGTGATTGAGGAGGCCACACATACCAGTATTGTGGGACTGAGGAGGCCACACATACCAGGATTGAGGGATTGAGGGGGCCACGCATAGCAGGATTGGGGGATTGAGGAGGCCACGCATACCAGGATTGGGGGATTGAGGAAGCCACACATACCAGGATTGGGGGATTGAGGAGACCACACATACCAGGATTAGGTGATTGAGGAGGCCACACATACCAGTATTGGGGGATTGAGGAGCCCACACATACCAGGATTTGGGGATTGAGGAGGCCACACATACCAGGATTGGGGGATTGAGGAGGCCACACATACCAGGATTGGGGGATTGAGGAGGCCACACATACCAGGATTGGGGGATTGAGGAGGCCACACATACCAGGATTGGGGGATTGAGGAGGCCACACATACCAGGACTGGGGGATTGAGGAGGCCACACATACCAGGATTGGGGGATTGAGGAGGCCACACATACCAGGATTGGGGGATTGAGGAGGCCACACATACCAGGATTGGGGGATTGAGGAGGCCACACATACCAGGATTGGGGGATTGAGGAGGCCACACATACCAGGATTGGGGGATTGAGGAGGCCACACATACCAGGATTGGGGGATTGAGGAGGCCACACATACCAGGACTGGGGGATTGAGGAGGCCACACATACCAGGATTGGGGGATTGAGGAGGCCACACATACCAGGATTGGGGGATTGAGGAGGCCACACATACCAGGATTGGGGGATTGAGGACGCCACACATACCATGATTGAGGGATTGAGGAGGCCACACATGCCAGGATTGGAGGATTGAGGAGACCACACATACCAGGATTGAGGGATTGAGGAGGCCACACATACCAGGATTGAGGGATTGAGGAGGCCACACATAGCAGGATTGGGGGATTGAGGAGGCCACACATACCAGGATTGGGGGATTGAGGAGGCCACACATACCAGGATTGCCGGATTGAGGAGGCCACACATACCAGGATTGGGGGATTGAGGAGGCCACACATACCAGGATTGGGGGATTGAGGAGGCCACACATACCAGGATTGGGGGATTGAGAAGGCCACACATACCAGGATTGGGGGATTGAGGAGGCCACACATACCAGGATTGGGGGACTGAAAAGGCCACACATACCAGGATTGGGGGATTGAGGAGGCCACACCTACCAGGATTGGGGGATTAGGGGTGCCATACGTACCAGGATTGGGGGATGATGGGTGCCATATGTACCAGGATTGGGAAATTTACTATTAGCCACTGCATTTCCCACCCTAAGCTTACACTCCTGTCAATACGTTTTTCCAGTTTTTTTGTAGTAAAATTAGGGGCCTCGGCTTATACTTGGGTCGGCTTATTTAAAATATACGGTATTTTAAAAATCAGTGAGCACGTGGTGCCCATAATACTGCATGACTGTGGGGTGCATTATACTATATGGGGGCTGCATTTTACCCTATGGGTTGTGTAATATACTGTATGGAGGACTGTGGGGAGTGAATTATATTCTATAGAGGACCATGGGAAGTTCATTATACTATATGGAGGATTATGGGGGGCGCATTATACTATATGGAGGATTATGGGGGCGCATTATACTATATGGAGGATTATCAGTGGCGTATTATACTATATGGAAGGCTATGTGGGGCCATTATAATATTTTGAGGGCTATGTGGTGGGCCATCATACTGTTTGGAGGGCTAGTGCAGGCCATTATACTGTATGTAAGCCCATTATAGTGTATGGAGGGCTCTGTGGGGGTCACAGTTGGGGGATCATACTGTGTTGTTGTCACCATACTTTGCCTTGGGAGTTGAAGTGGGGTACTGTAGGGTCATTATACTGTTCATGTGGAGGCTAATGTGGAGGAATGCACCATGGGGGTATCATACTGTGTTTGGGGGGCACTTTTGTTGGCATCATACTTTATGGGGAAATGAAAGAGGGATCTAGGACTTTAGCAGGAGAAAAATTACTATGTAAAGGCTGGAAAGTTGTAAGATCTGCTCTTCTGTGACACAGACAAATATTTATTTATTTATTTGGGGGGGGGGGGGCAATTAGAGCTTCTGCTACGGGGCCCCATGATTTCTATGTACGCCCCTGGCTTCTTCAATTAGCATTTACTGTTGGTTAAGCCATCATTTGCTGTAAGCAGTGAAATTGTTAATTAGAGACCATCACATTACACTAGACACTCTGCAATCACCTGTGTTTTCCAGTATGACCTAATCTACTTGCATAACCCTTTGTTCCCATCCTCTCCACTGTGCCATACCTTCGGTCCATGTGTACTCCCAATCTGCAACTTAGTGGATCCATCTAACAAGGTGAGCCTAGCAAAATACTCAGACCATGGATTCCAAAGGTGCGATGGTATCAACACAATGTTGGATTCAGAGGTCTTATCTGGATTAGTTTTGCAACTTGCTGTGCACCAACAGAAGTTTGTCCACATTGTGCAAGACCTCTCTGCCTGCATATTCTCTCAAATGGGGCCATGTACAGTGGTGGCCAAAAGTATTGGCACCCCTGCAATTCTGTCAGATAATACTCAGTTTCTTCCTGAAAATGATTGCAATCACAAATTCTTTGGTATTATTATCTTCATTTAATTTGCTTGCTAGGAAAAAACACAAAAGAGAATGAAGCAAAAATCAAATCATTGATCATTTCACACAAAACTCCAAAAATGGGCCAGACAAAAGTATTGGCACCCTCAGCCTAATACTTGGTTGCACAACCTTTAGCCAAAATAACTGCGAACAACCGCTTCCGTAACCATCAATGAGTTTCTTACAATACTCTGCTGGAATTGTAGACCATTCTTCTTTGGCAAACTGCTCCAGGTCCCTGATATTTGAAGGGTGCCTTCTCCAAACTGCCATTTTGAGATCTCTCCACAGGTGTTCTATGGGATTCAGGTCTGGACTCATTGCTGGCCACCTTAGAAGTCTCCAGTGCTTTTTCTCAAACCATTTTATAGTGCTTTTGGAAGTGTGTTTTGGGTCATTGTCCTGCTGGAAGACCCATGACCTCTGAGGGAGACCCAGCTTTCTCACACTGGGCCCTACATTTTGCTGCAAAATTTGTTGGTAGTCTTCAGACTTCATAATGCCATGCACACGGTCAAGCAGTCCAGTGCCAGAGGCAGAAAAGCAACCCCAAAACATCAGGGAACCTCCGCCATGTTTGACTGTAGGGACCGTGTTCTTTTCTATGAATGCCTCTTTTTTTTTCCTGTACACTCTATGTTGATGCTTTTTCCCAAAAAGCTCTACTTTTGTCTCATCTGACCAGAGAACATTCTTCCAAAACGTTTTAGGCTTTCTCAGGTAAGTTTTGGCAAACTCCAGCCTGGCTTTTTTATGTCTCGGGGTAAGAAGTGGGGTCTTCCTGGGTTTCCTACCATACAGTCCCTTTTCATTCAGATGCCGACGGATAGTACGGGTTGACACTGTTGTACCCTCAGACTGCAGGGCAGCTTGAACTTGTTTGGATGTTAGTCGAGGTTCTTTATCCACCATCCGCACAATCTTGCGTTGAAATCTCTCGTCAATTTTTCTTTTCTGTCCACATCTAGGGAGGTTAGCCACAGTGCCATGGCTTTAAACTTCTTGATGACACTGCGCACGGAAGACACAGGAACATTCAGGTCTTTGGAGATGGACTTGTAGCCTTGAGATTGCTCATGCTTCCTCACAATTTGGTTTCTCAAGTCCTCAGACAGTTCTTTGGTCTTCTTTCTTTTCTCCACGCTCAATGTGGTACACACAAGGACACAGGACAGCGGTTGAGTCAACTTTAATCCATGTTAACTGGCTGCAAGTGTGATTTAGTTATTGCCAACACCCGTTAGGTGCCACAGGTAAGTTACAGGTGCTGTTAATTACATGAATTAGAGAAGCATCACATGATTTTTCAAACAGTGCTAATACTTTTGTCCACCCCCTTTTTTAGGTTTGGTGTGGAATTGTATCCAATTTGGCTTTAGGACAATTCTTTTTGTGTTTTTTCATTGAAGACAAATTAAATGAAGATAATAATACCAAAGAATTTGTGATTGCAATCATTTTCAGGAAGAAACTGAGTATTATCTGACAGAATTGCAGGGGTGCCAATACTTTTGGTCACCACTGTATACTGTGTGGAGCACTATGCGGGGCCGTGTATACAGTACGTAGCACTATGCGGGGCCGTGTATACAATACGAAGCACTATGCGGGGCCATATATACAATACGGAGCACTATGTGGGGCCATGTATACAGTATGCAGCACTATGTGGGGCCATGTATACAGTATGGAGCACTATGTGGGGCCATGTATACAGTACAAAGCACTATGCGGGGCCATGTATACAGTATGGAGCACTATGCGGGGCCATATATACAGTACGGAGCATTATGCGGGGCCATATATACAATACGGAGCACTATGTGGGGCCATGTATACAGTGCGGAGCAATATGTGGGGCCATATATACAATGCGGAGCACTATTTGGGGCCATGTATACAGTACGCAACACTATGCGGGGCCGTGTATCCAGTATGGAGCACTATGTGGGGCCATGTATACAGTACGGAGCACTATGCGGGGCCATATATAAAATACGGAGCACTATCTGGGGCCATGTATACAGTACGGAGCACTATGCGGGGCCGTGTATACAGTATGGAGCACTATGTGGGGCCATGTATACAGTACGAAGCACTATGTGAGGCCGTGTATACAGTACGGAGCACTATGCGGGGCCGTGTATACAGTACGGAGCGCTATGCGGGGCCGTGTATACAGTACGGAGCGCTATGCGGGGCCGTGTATACAGTACGGAGCACTATGCGGGGCCGTGTATACAGTACGGAGCACTATGCGGGGCCGTGTATACAGTACGGAGCAGTATGCGGGGCCATATATACAGTACGGAGCACTATGCGGGGCCATGTATACTGTGTGGAGCACCATGTGGGGCTATGTATACAGAGTGGAGCACCATGTAAGGCCATGTATACTGTGTGGAGCGCCATGTATACAGTACGAAGCACTATGCGGGACAGTGTATACAGTACGGAGCACTATGCGGAGCCATATACACAGTATGGAGCACTATGCGAGGCCATGTATACAGCACGAAGCACTATGTGGGGCCATGTATACTGTGTGGAGGACTATGTGGGGCTGTGTATACAGTACGGAGCACTATGCGGGGCCATATATACAGTACGGCAACACTATGCGGGGCCATATACACGGTACAGAGCACTATGCGGGGCCATGTATACAGTACGAAGCACTATGCGGGACCGTGTATACAGTACGGAGCACTATGCGGAGCAATATATACAATATGGAGCACTATGCGGGGCCATGTACACTGTGTGGAGCACCATGTGGGGCCATGTATACTGTGTGGAGGACTATGTGGGGCTGTGTATACAGTACGGAGCACTATGTGGGGCCATGTATACTATGTGGAGGACTATGTGGGGCCATGTATACAGTACGGAGCACTATTCAGGGCCTATTATGGCCCCACATGTATACTGTGTGGAGGACTATATGGGGCCATATATATACAGTACGGAGCAC
Organism: Phyllobates terribilis; assembly: GCF_046119375.1. Classification (NCBI taxonomy): domain Eukaryota; kingdom Metazoa; phylum Chordata; class Amphibia; order Anura; family Dendrobatidae; genus Phyllobates; species Phyllobates terribilis. The sequence continues at coordinate 299,616,130 of NW_027362762.1, read as the reverse complement.
TATGCGGGGCCGTGTATACAGTATGGAGCACTATGCAGGGCCTTGTATACAGTACGGAGCACTATGTGGGGCCGTGTATACAGTACGGAGCACTATGTGGGGCCATATATACAGTACGGAGCACTATGCAGGTAGTGTATACAGTACGGAGCACTATGCAGGGCCTTGTATACAGTACGGAGCACTATGTGGGGCCATATATACAGTACGGAGCACTATGTGTAGCCGTGTATACAGTACGGAGCACTATGTGGGGCCATATAAACAGTACGGAGCACTATGGCGGGCCATATATACAGTACGGAGCACTATGCGGGGCCATGTATACATTGTGGAGGACTATGTGGGGCACTGTATACAGTACGGAGCACTATGCGGGGCTGTGTATACAGAACGGAGCACTTTGCAGGGCCTTGTATACAGTACAGAGCACTATGCAAGGCCGTGTATACAGTACGGAGCACTATGTGGGTAGTGTATACAGTACGGAGCACTATGCACAGCCATATATACAGTAGGGAGCACCATATGGGGCCATGTATACTGTGTGAAGCACTATGCAGGGTCATGTATACAGTACGGAGCACTATGCGGGGTCATATATACAATACGGGGCATTATGCGGGGCCATGTATACAGTACGGAACACTATGCGGGGCCATGTATACAGTATGGAGCACTATGCGGGGCCGTGTATACTGTGTAGTACACCATATGGGGCCATGTATACAGTACGGAGCACTATGCGGGGCCATATATACAGTACGGAGCACTATGCGGGGCCATGTATACTGTGTGGAGCACCATGTGGGGCTATGTATACAGAATGGAGCACCATGCTGGGCCATGTATACTGTGTGGAGTGCCATGTATACAGTACGAAGCACTATGCGGTGCCGTGTATATAGTGCGGAGCACTATGCGGGACCATGTATACAGTACGGAGCACTATGTGGGGCCATGTATACTGTGTGGAGAACTATGTGGGGCCGTGTATACAGTACGGAGCACTATGCGGGGCCATGTATACAGTACGGCAACACTATGCGGGGCCATATACACAGTACGGAGCACTATGCGGGGCCATATATATAGTACGGAGCACTATGTGGGGCCATGCATACTATGTGTAGGACTATGTGGGGCCATATATACAGTACGGAGCACTATGCGGGGCCATGTATACTGTGTGGAGCACCATGTGGGGCCATGTATACTGTGTGAAGCACTATGCGGGGTAGTGTATAAAGTACGGAGCACTATGCGGGGCCATATATACAGTACAGAGCACTATGTGGGGCCATATGTACAGTACGGAGCACTATGTGGGGCCATGTATACTTTGTGGAGGACTATGTGGGGCCCTATATACAGTACGGAGCACTATGCGGGGCCGTGTATACAGTACGGAACACTATGCGGGGCCATGTATACTGTGTGGAGCACCATGTGGGGCCATGTAAACTGTGTGGAACACTATGCGGGGCCATATATAGAGTACAGAGCCCTATGTGGGGCCATATATACAATACGGAGTACTATGCGGGGCCGTGTATACAGTACGGAGCACTTTGCAGGGCCTTGTATACAGTACAGAGCACTATGCAAGGCCGTGTATACAGTGCGGAACACTATGCGGGCAGTGTATACAGTATGGAGCACTATGCGGGGACATGTATACTGTGTGGAGCACTATGCAGGGTCATGTATACAGTACGGAGCACTATGCAGGGTCATATATACAATACGGGGCATTATGCGGGGCCATGTATACAGTATGGAACACTATGCGGGGCCATGTATACAGTATGGAGCACTATGCGGGGCCATATATACTGTGTGGTGCACCGCTGGGGCCATGTATACAGTACGGAGCACTATGCGGGGCAATGTATACAGTATGGAGCACTATGCAGGGCCATATATACAGTACGGAGCACTATGCGGGGCCATGTATACTGTGTGGAGCGCCATGTATACAGTACGAAGCACTATGCGGTGCCGTGTATATAGTGGGGAGCACTATGCGGGGCCGTGTATACAGTACGGAGAACTATGCGGGGCCGTGTATACAGTACGGAGCACTATGTGGGGCCATATATACAGTACGGCAACACTATGTGGGGCCATATACACACTACGGAGCACTATGTGGGGCCATATACACAGTACGGAGCACTATGTGGGGCCATGTATACTATGTGGAGGACTATGTGGGGCCATATATACAGTACGGAGCACTATGCGGGGCTGTGTATACAGTACGGAGCACTATGCGGGGCCATGTATACTGTGTGGAGCACCATGTGAGGCCATGTATACTGTATGGAGCTCTATGCGGGGTAGTGTATACAGTACGGAGCACTATGCGGGGCCATATATACAGTACGGAGCACTATGCAGGTCCATGTATACAGTACGGAGCACAATGCAGGTCCATGTATACAGCACGGAGCACTATGCAGGGCCATATATACAGTACGGAGCACTATGCGGGGCCGTGTATACGGTGTGGAGCACCATGTGGGGCCATGCATACTGTGTGGAGCACAATGTGGGGCCATGTATACTGTGTGGTGCACCATGTAGGGCCATGTATACTGTGTGGAGCGCCATGTATACAGTACGAAGCACTATGCGGGACAGTGTATACAGTACGGAGCACTATGCGGGACCATGTATACAGTACGGAGCACTATGCAGAGCCATATATACAACAGTATGGAGCACTATGCGACGCCATGTATACAGTACGAAGCACCATGTGGGGCCATGTATACTGTGTGGAGGACTATGTGGGGCTGTGTATACAGTACGGAGCACTATGCGGGGCCATGTATACAGTATGGAGCACTATGCGGGGCCATATATACAGTACAAAGCACTATGCGAGGTCGTGTATACAGTACGGCAACACTATGCGGGGCCATGTATACAGTACGGCAACACTATGCGGGGCAATATATACAGTACGGAGCACTATGTGGGGCCATGTATACTGTGTGGAATACTATGTGGGGCCATTATACTATGTGGAGGACTATGTGGGGCCATGTATACAGTTCGGAGCACTATTCGGGGCCTATTATGGCCCCACATGTATACTGTGTGGAGGACTATGTGGGGCCATATATATGTGGCACCCCAGGGGTCTGGTTGCCACAGTGATAGAAATATCACATCTGAGAGCAAGTGGGAGGTTCCCTGGTCAGGAGCCCTTGAACATGCAACACCTCCTGTCCCAGACAAGATAGGGGAGGAATCTGCCCTATATAAACTGGATCTGGGGCGGGGTTAGAGCAGAAAGGAGAGAAAGGAGGGAGAGTGAAGTTCCAGACACAGGGGAAGCAACAGCTAGGAGCTCTGTAGGAGTAGGAGCTGAGTGCCAGGGACTGGAAGCAGATATTGCTCGTCCTGGCTGAAGACACTACGACCGGACAACGGAGTCCGAGGCTGTGAGGATCTCTAAGTCCAGCAGCAGAAACCAGCCGGCAGGGGATTCCAGGTCCTCTGGCCATAGAAGCCCGGAGGCTCAGTCACGAGCAAGGGACCAGCACCGCCATCGAGGAGTGGAGGCTATCAGAAGGCCCCAAGTTACCAGCCATACGGGTGAGCACTACACGGTATACTCAGGGACGTGGGCTACTTCCACTCGCTTACAGCAAGGTAGCCAGGAAGAGTGCAGAAAGACGGGGAGGCCTACAACTCCACCTGGCCAGGGGAACTCCTGTTTGTTCACAGACTGACCAGGCCTTTTATGCTAGCCAGTACTCCCGGGAGGGTCTGCCTTATCATCATCAGTAAAGACCCTGAACTGCACTGCACAGACTCTGAGTCGTTCCTGCTTTACCCGTGCACCATCACTCCCATCATCCACACTCACTGCCCTGAGGCTATACTCCTCCCGTGGGGAGTAGTCCCATCCTCTGCTGCGCACACAACACCAGCCTCAGCGGTCTGCCTCGCAGCAGCGGTACACCCTGACCGCAATCCACGGGTGGCGTAGTCGGACATTAACCTAAAACATATAAAAGACTGCCACTGGTTTGGCCACCCTGAGCCACGTGACCAGGTCGCCGCCACGGAGACTACAACCCCCCAGAGACCCGGCTCCGGGTAACCCACACGTGTGCACACACGGCCCAGGGGGCGAGTCAACTTTGGCGTAGTCGGCAGAATCTCGTGCCCGCAACCGCCGGGTACTGCGTGCCTTCAACAGACTGTCATACCTGCCGTGGTGAAGTTTCCCGCCATACGCAGCCGTTTTCCCGCCATCCTCAGTCGTTTTCCCGCCATTGGGCGCCATCTTCGGGACGCCGCGCGGGAAGAAGAGGGGCGTGGATGCTGAAAACGCACGAGAGCTGAAGCCCCACCCTACGTCATCAGCACGCAACGCAAGGTCCTCAACCCCGACGATCGCTTGCGGAGCAGCGGCCTACGGAGGAAGAGCAACAAGAGGTAGGCCACGGTTAACTAGGGGGGCGAAAGTGTTAAGGGAGGGAAATAACCCTTCACGGTTGACCAAGTGAGTGTCAAATTATTAAATTATTATGTTGATTGCAATCCACAGAAAACCAAATGGAAACAATGTTCTGTATTGGGAGGATTCAAAGAATCTCTGATCCCGTTTATTTTGCTTAGCATTTTATATTGTTTTGAGTATATCAAATAGCCAATCAACTCTACAGCCATACTACAATACTATAGGCTAACTGATGTTAGTACAATTATTACGGAAACACATATATGGTCATATTATCATAGTTAGTTTGAAGCACTATGGAAATTTTACAAGGTCAAACCTGGCCTAAACAAGTTAGATAACAGAGTGTCTGACAAAATGTTCTCTTGAGAAAAGGTTAGTGTGAGATAAGTTCTATGGGAAGAGAAAGAATGTATGTTATGCAAGGAGTGATAATAACATGATTTTAAAGCGAGCAGACAAAATGGAGTTGTTCTAGCATGAGTATCAATATGTCCTCCGCAGAAGATACCAGTGATGGAGGGAGCTCCCACCGCCAGCGCGGCTGCTGCCGCAGTGATGCCGCTCTCGATGCCATATATCCCCGGAGCGGCATGGCTACCCCAGTACTCAGGGGAGTCACACACCCTAAGTGACTTTAAGGAAAGACTAAACAGCCTCTTCTAAGTATATCCCCTGACAGAAGAACAAAAAGTGAGCATCTTGGTGGGCCAGTTAATCGGAGCAGCCCAAAGGGAGGTAAAGTCCTGGCCACCACGGGAGAAGGGGACTGTCAGAGAAATACTGGCCCGTCTAAAGGACACTTTTGATACCCGCACCTCAGCAGAGATTAAACTAAGATTTAACGGGTGCAAGCAACGGGCACAGGAAAGTATAAGGGATTATACTTTGAACTTGCAGGAGGCCCTGAGAGCCATTAAGCAGGCAGATCCTGACAGGGTGCGGAATGAAGATAAGCTGTTGACTGAACAATTCATAGAGGGTCTACTGTCCAATGCCCACTGAACCCAGTTGCGGGCAATAGCCCTAGAGGACCCTGATTTAGATTTTGCACAGTTCAAGGACAGAGCCATCCGGGTGCTCCGAGAACCGGCACCTGGTGGCACTGTAACCCACAGGCGCCCCGCTATCACTTATCCCAAGGAGGCGGCGCCCTTGTCTGCAGGGCCTGTGGAAGCTGATGCGCAAGCTTTGGACAACAACCCGGCTACAGACCTGCACCATCAGGTCCAAGAGCTAACCAAAAGCGTTGCCGCGCTAACCAGAAATGTGCAGTCTTTACAGGTCTCTCCTCCAGGAAAGATCTAGCTGGCATCCGGACCGGAGGACGTCCCGTGGCGCCGACAGAGGAGGATCCCATCGTCCAGAGGAAGACCCAGCGACCGATACAACGAGGACGGACAACCCATTTGCCGCCGCTGCAATCAACCCGGACATATGGCAAGGTACTGTCATTTAAACGGGCACAACCTGGGGCAGAGGGCCAACCCCCAGGCATAAGATCATCAGGCCCATTGAACTGGCGTGATAAATACGTAGGGGGACGTCCAGTCTTGCCTGTGGTACTGGATGGCATTCCTATGAGTGCCCTGCTAGACACCGGGTCACAGGTGACTACCATCCCTTATGTGCTCTTTAAGCGGTACTGGAATGACTCGGACATAACCCGCTACCCAGATGACGACCTGAGTATCATCGCCAGCAATGGTCAGCCCGTGCTGCAGGTGGGATTCAAAGAGGTGACCATTAAAATCGGTAAAGTTGAACTGGCGGCACAAGGACTGATTATTGTGGATATTGACTGTCGTGAGAGTCACCCTAAAATAACCTTGGGTACTAACGTGATTGAAAATTGTCTTACAGAGATAATTCTCATTTTACAGCAGGTTGCCATGAACGCCAGTTCCAGCCAGCAGCGTGTCCTACAAAAGGAGATCCGGGCGCTGATGAAACGGCAACAGGTGGAACTATCTGGTGGTGAGATTGGTAGCGTGAGAATGTGTGACCCGTTCCCTATTGCCATGCCCCCGAAAAGTGAGATGATGATATGGTGCCGGGCAGCTATTGGTCTAAGAGGTAGAGACTACCAAGCAATGGTCGAACCCCTCTACTCGGACAGTAGGCCCACCATTTTGACAGCACGGGGGGTGGTCGATGTACGCCATGGGAGGGTGCCCGTCCGCATCATAAATATCGGGGAGAGAGAAGTATAACTGCCCCGGTATGCCACGCTAGCCAAATTGTTCACCATAAACCAAAATTCTGTAAAGGCTGTAGAACCCTTGCCTCCATCTCAACCAGAGGAAGGTAACGGCTCTAAGAAACAAATGGAAGACTGGTGTCAGCAGCTGCATTTGGGTACTGACTCCACTCCCTCACACCAAAAACAGGGAGTCTACCGGGTGGTTCAGGAGTACGAAAGAGTCTTTAGTAAACACCCGCTAGACTTCGGACGAGTAAAGGGGGTAGAACATCACATCCCCACAGGAGACCATCCACCCATAAAGGAAAAATACCGACCTGTACCCCCTGCACACTATCAGCATGCAAAGGGGATGTTGCGAGACATGAAGGAGGCTGGGGTAATCAGGGACAGCTGTAGCCCCTGGGCAGCTCCACTAGTTCTAGTGAAAAAGAAAGACAACACCATGAGAATGTGTGTAGACTACAGAAAGGTCAACCGAATCACACACAAAGATGCGTACCCTTTACCTAGGATAGAAGAATCTTTAGCTGCATTAAAATCTGCTAACTTCTTCTCCACTTTGGATCTTACTAGCGGGTACTGGCAGGTTCCTGTACCAGAGGCGGACAAGGAGAAGACCGCGATTACCACCCCGATGGGTCTCAGCGAATTCAACTGTATGCCGTTCGGGCTCTGCAACGCAAAGGAACCTTCCAGTTGATGGAATGCTCTCTGGGACACCGGAATTTCGAGACGGCCCTGTTATACCTGGACGATGTCATCGTTTATTCCAAGACCTACGAGGACCATCTGAAACACCTGGCAGAAGTGTTTGACGCCCTGGCAAGCTACGGCCTAAAAGTGAAACCCTCCAAGTGTCATCTACTGAAACCAAAAGTACAGTACCTGGGACACGTGGTGAGTGCTGACGGAGTGGCTCCCGACCCCGATAAGATCACCGTGATTAAGGACTGGCCAAGCCCCTCCAGCGTAAAGGAAGTGCGGCAGTTCCTCGGGTTGGTAGGCTACTACCGAAGATTCATTCCCGGTTTCACCAGAATGGCAGCTCCTATGCAGGACCTCCTGATAGGCCAATCCAGGAAGGCCAAAAACCAGAAGCCACCCTTCAGGTGGGAAAAGCTGGAAGAGGAGTCCTTCCGCCAGCTGAAGATGGCCCTCACGGGGGATGAAATCCTGGCGTACCCTGACTACAGCCAGCCCTTTATCCTCCAGACGGACGCGAGCAACATCGGGCTAGCAGCCGTACTGTCCCAGATTCAGCAGGGGAAAGAACGGGTAATCGCTTACGCCAGCCGAAAACTACGGCCCACGGAGAGGAACCCTGAGAATTATAGCTCATTCAAGCTAGAATTCCTGGCAGTGGTGTGGGCAGTGACCGAACGTTTCAAGCATTAACTTGCCTCTTCCAAGGTCGCCGTGTACACGGATAACAACCCGTTGACACACCTGGACACTGCAAGACTTGGTGCTCTGGAGCAGAGATGGATGGCCCGCCTGTCCAACTATGAATTCACCATCAAATACCGGGCGGGACGCTCAAATGCCATTGCGGATGCCCTGTCCAGAATGCCAAACTTACCGAACGTAGGGGAAGATCCAGAAGAACTGGAAGAAGTCGAGCTCCCTGCGTTCCACCGTCATGGGATTACCCTGTATTCCCACCGTGTAAGGGACAGGCGCTGTGCCACGTTCAATCCCTTACCCCACTACAGCTGGGCGGAGACACAAGACAGTGATCCCGCAGTCCGTCTGGTGAAGGAAATGCTGACACAGGCTGATGCCCGTCTTGACCCAGATGCTCCGGAGGAGACCAAGCAACTGTGGAAGGAGAAAAGCAGGCTGTTTCTTTACAAGGAGAAGCTGTGCCGGAGAATGGTCAACTCTAGAACACATGAGCTGACCTGGCAGGTAGTGGTCCCAAGACGAGACGCGGCTATGGTTCTGGAGGCGTACCACGACGGAGCAGGACACTTCGGATGGAAAAAGCTGGAGTTCTTGTTGCGTGAACGGTTCTACTGGGTAGGCATGAGAGGAGCCATCGAGAGGTGGTGCAGAGACTGTGGCCCGTGCAATCTAAGAAGAAAGGACCGTGCCAGCCAGAAGAGTCCTCTGCAGCCCATCATCACCAGGCAGACACTGGAACTGGTAGCCCTGGACCATGTGAAACTGGCTCCGAGCAAATCTGGGTACGTCTATGCCCTCACCATCGTAGATCACTACTCCCGGTTTCTAGTGGTGGTCCCTGTCAAGGACTTAACGGCCCAAACAGCAGCCAGGGCCTTCCAGCTGCACTTCTGCCGTCCACACGGGTACCCGGAGCAAGTGCTGACGGACCAAGGACCAGCCTTCGAAGCGGAGGTCTTCCAGGAGTTCTGCAATCTGTATGGCTGCAGGAAGATAAGAACAACGCCCTATCACCCTCAGACCAACGGACTATGTGAGAAAATGAACCAGGTGGTGATAGACTTGCTAAAAACGTTGCCCCTGGAGGGACGCAGTCTGTGGCCTGAAAAACTGCCTGATTTGGTGGACTTGTACAATCACATCCCCGTAGGCTCCACCAACTGTACCCCGGCTTACCTAATGAGAGCAAGACCTGGTAAGCTGCCTATTGACCTGGATATGGGAGTCCTGACACCTGAGGACACCTCGCCAGAGGCAGACTGGGATACAGAACGGCAGCAGCAGTATCGGAAAGTACAGAAAAGCGTCGAGCGAAGTCTGTCTCAAGCAAGAGAAAGGCAAGAGAAGGCTTATAACCAGTGTGCTCCCGCTGTTCCCCTGGTACCTGGAGAGCAGGTCTTGAAGAGAAAGAGACGGCTCCACAAGTTGGATGACCAGTGGGAGAAGGACCCGTACACCGTACTGCCCTCAAGTCATTAGAACCCAAAAGTATGTATCATCAGTAAGGATGGAGGAGAGACCACAGCCATTGTCTCCAGAGACCACCTGAAGAAGTGTCCCGAGCAGCTGCAAAGCCCTGAAGAAGATCAAGAAAACCCTCAACCCGCAGAGGAAAGGGAAGAAATGATCAGTACCGTACTCGGAGACTTTCCCCGGTCCTGGACTCAAATCAACAAAGCAGTCGTGGTACCCGTCCTCACCTTTCTCCAGCCAGCCCCTCAAGGACCTACAGAAGAACAGGTAGTGTCAGAAGAGCAGCCGGCCCAGGAGGCAAAAGAATCCATACCAGCAGCCCAGGAGAATCAACCCTCTGCTAGTAGTGAGCCTGCCGTGCCCCTAGTAAGCCAAAGAGTACGCAGAAAGCTGCTGTCAGGCCTGCCCGTAATACCTCCTACACCCTGTAGTGCAGAACCAGATAGTGGGTTACGTAGGTCCACCAGGAGCACTAGAGGACAGATGCCCGCTCGCTGGAGAATCTAAACTGTGATACCTGTAAACTGCAAATGTTGAAAATGGTTTATGTTTTTGTTACCTGGTTACTAATTATGTTTCTCTAGTTACCCTGCAGGTTTATTTGGACTGACAGGTTATGGACGCTGAATAACCGCAACTACATGTAGATAGTTGCACCTTGGTGCCTCTTGCGAAGATGGCCACGAAGAGAAAACCTGTCTGGTGTGGCCTCCTTGTGGCCCAAAGTAGCTAGCCTCAGCCTTGCAGCCACACCCAGGGCCAACGCTTGGGGTTTGCTTTGGACAGGTTCCCTACTCTGTGCCAAGACTTCACCTTGTTGGGTGATATGGACACCCGGTTACGGACACGCCGTGACCTCTAAAGACTAAAGCTTCTTGTATATATGTTATTGTATTATTGTTTATACCCTGTATTTGTGTTTTCTTAAAAATGTGTTTAGTCCCGGAGTACTAAAATTCACTAGGGGGGAATGTGGCACCCCAGGGGTCTGGTTGCCACAGTAATAGAAATATTACGTCTGAGAGCAAGTGGGAGGTTTCTCTGGTCAGGAGCCCTAAGCATGCAACACTTCCTGCCCAGACCTGGGAGGGGAGGAATCTGCCCTTATAAACTGGGTCTGGGGCGGGATTAGAGTTCAGTCAGAGCCTGGAGACAGTTCCAGACACAGGGAAAGAAACAGCAGGAGCTCTGTAGGAGCAGTAGCTGAAGACCAGGGGCTGGAAGCTAAGCAGAGATATAGCTCGCCCTGGCAGAAGAATCTAGGAACCGGACACAGGAGTCCGAGGCTGTGGGGACTGATATTCACCCAGCAGCAGAAACCAGCCGGCAGGGGATTCCAGGTCCTCTGGCCATAGAAGCCCGGAGGCTCAGTCACAAGGAAGGGACCTGCACCGCCATCCAGGAGCGGAGGCTAACAGAAGGCCCCAAGTCACCAGCCATACGGGTGAGCACCACACGGTATCTGAGTCGTTCCTGCTTCATTGCCGCACCAGCACTACTAGTGCTGGGACTCCCGTGCACTATCACCCTCACCATCAACTACACTGCCCTGGGGCTCCACTCTTCCCGTGGGGAGTCATACTACCTCAGCTGCACACACCCAGCGGTCTGCCTTGCAGCGGCGGTCCGCGCTGACTGCAATCCACGGGTGGCGTAGTCGGACAATTAACCTAAAACCCCCCACAAAATACCGCCATCGGCCTGACCACCCTGAGCCACGGGACCGGGTCACCGCCACGGATTCTACAACCCCCAGAGACCCAGCTCCGGCTATCCCACACACGTCCACACTAGGCCCAGGGGGCGAGTCATATACAGTACAGAGCACTATGCGGAGCCATATATACAGTATGGAGCACTATGCGAGGCCATGTATATGACGCGCCCCCTGGGCCGTGGGGTACCCGGAGCCAGGCCGGTAGACGCTAGGGGTTGTAGTCACTGTGGCGGTGACCCAGTCCGTGACCCAGGGCGGTCAAACCAAGGGGTAGTATTTGTATATGAATGTAAATGTCCGACTACGCCATCTGTGGAATGCAGTCAATAGGAACCGCCGCTGCGGAACAGTCCTCTGAAGCCGGTGGTATAGCAGCGAAGGTGGTATAACTCCCCACAGGAAGAGTGCAGCCTCAGGGCAGTGTAGGTGGATGATGGTGGTTGTAGTGCAGGGAGTCAGTAATAAACACGGAGTCAATGGGATGCAGTCTCAGGTCCTTTACTCACAGTTGTTTAATTCCAAGTCATCACTGCAGATCACAACTTCCCACGTCGTCCTGTGTTTACTCAGTGAGGGGTTCAGCTGACCCCCAGGTAACTCTGGAGCATTTAGCAGGACCCCCTTCTGTGTGACCTTTCTCTGGCCTTCTCCCTGCACCTCACACCCAGTGACACATCTATCCGGTATCCTTGGGCCTTGGTGGGCGACGTGTGTCCGTCCCCTGGGTCCTATGTGGCTACCTTCTTAGCGTACTGGTGTGGACTTGTGGCCTGCGGTACTTGAAGTGCTGCAGCCTCCGGTTTTCTAGTTGAACTTTGTAGTTCTTGCTAGTTGAGGAACCGGTTCCCTTTATCTGGCCTGACCCCCCCAACTCTCTAGTAGCGGCGGGCGTACGGGTGGTTTGCTGCACGGCCCATACCCCTAGGGTCCCTTCTCTCCTCGTTCCTGGAGCCTTTCCTGCTCCCTCTCCTCTCCTTCCAGGCTTAGGCCTCCGGGCTAGGCCCGCCTCTGGAGCAGAGCTCATGCAGAGCCTCTGCTCCTGCCACTTCTCCTCAGACTGAACTCTGATCTAAGATGGTTCCTCCCTTTTATATGGACCCTACTCCAGTGGTCCCAGGATCTACGTCCTCCACCCCATCCACTACATAGTTCCCCCTCTCTAGGTGGTTCCCCCCACTCCAGCCAGGGATCAGGGACTGTGCTCTCCTGTAGGAGCAATCTCGCCCTGTCCCCCGGAAATGTGGTGTAGTGAATGTAGTGTTAGGGTCCTGAACCATACTCCTTCCTTACCTGAGAGTGAGATACCACACCTCTGAGTGAGATGCAATACCTCTGTGGCGACCGAACCCTCAGGGGCGCCACACCCCCCCCCTGGTAAAACACAGCACGTCCGCGGGCTGGAACAGAGTAAAAAACTATTTTAAAGACATACAAATTTTTAGAATGCATTCACATAGAAGATTATAAAAACAACATTTCTTCTTCCCTTTATGGGAGGTTCTTTTTCTTTAACGTTACTGGTTACGTTTTCTCTTTTCAAAAAATATTATAATACTTTCTTCACATATATAAGACATTATAAAACTCTTTTCACTTGCCTAAACACATTTGTCACATATAAAACATTTTTCTTCATAAACATTCTTCATGTAACACTTTTATCAACTGGTCACAGTGCACTTTGCAACCAGGTGTCCATTGCAACGAACATGAGGAACCCGTCCCAAACCCTCAACGTAGGCCCTGGGGTGGCTGCAGGGCATAGATGATCCAGGTGTTGGACCACGTCTTTGGCCACCTCCAACGGGTTTTTGTTCTGAGGTCATAGGTTGTATTAATATAAAACCAAAAGGGGGCACTTTAATAAGTGCAATTATTTACAAGGAAAGTTTTTCGGGAGATCACCGTCCTCTTCCCTATTGTCTCTATACCCACACGGGTAACTAATTAAACAGACACAAAACCGGTCAAACTTGCAAAGTCTCCTGCACCCTTACGGGTAACTTATTTACAGTTTCTGTAGAGACTTATTCAATAGCGGGGTTCCCGCCGGGGAAACTCCTCATTCTTACCGACTGGCTTAGCCGGGTACTGCAGGGGTAGGTCTTTTCCTTCTCTCGCCACCTTATGGACGTGGAGGGCATACCACCTGAGCTCTCCCTTATGACGGGTGAAAGTGACATGGTCACCGGGATAGAGGTCCCGTCCGGGATGCCCCTGCTGGAGGTGGGATTCCACGTCCTGCCGGTTGACGAAGACGTCTCTATCGGTCTGTGGCTCCCAGATGAAGCCCCACCCGGCGTCTAAGTCAAATTTGACTATGATCCCCTCCAGACAGGGACTTGGGGTGGTTGGTCTTTCCTGGCGGACTCGAGTCTTGGCCGCCATATTTCGGGCCTCCATACGTTCCCATTTCACCTGCCGGTCATACCGCTCTTTCTCCATCTGCAGGAGCTCCCTCCTGCAGTACTCTTCCCTACGGAGGGCCTGGGCCTGCGTCTCCTGCGGGTACCCGATGAGGTCCCCCTCCTGGTTGTCCCACCGAAATTCCTCTCCCTCCGCACAGGCCATCGGGGGCGCAGGTGTGGGAGCCAAGGGCGCTCTCTGCTGGCCTTCATTCCTGGCGGACCAGTCGAGGGCAGAGGCCCCGGAGTCCCACCCAGATGTGGGGGTAGGCGGTTCCGGTAACGGGCCCAGGAGCAGGTTAGCTGAGCTGGCGTCCGGATGATGCGGGAAGTCCGCCTGGGGATTGCGGAGCAGGTCGGCGGAGCTGGTTAGGTGGTAGGGGGATTCCGCCTGGGGATTGCGGAGTTGGTCGGCGGTGGAGGCGCTCATTGCCGTGGTGGATTCTGAGCCTGGAGGTAAGCTTGGAGCGTGCACGCCTGGGTATGGAGGTGCCACCAGGGGGCCCAGGAGCAGGTCAGCGCGGTCTGCGCCCGGGACAGGGAAACTCTTCCTACCTGCTCCCGCGGCCGCTCCTTGGCTGCTCTCTGCCTCCTGGTCCTGGTCTGGCTCCGCCAGGACTGGGGCACTGCCGGTGTTCTCCGTTGCTGGCTGCCGTCTCGCACCTATCTTCTCCAGTACTTCCCTCTTCCAGCTGGCGATGGCGTTTCTCTCGGCCTCTCCTACCCGCCGGCTGAGCTCACGCATCTCCGCCTGGAGGAACTCCGCATCCTCCAAGGTCAGTTTGTAGATCACCTCCATCAGGGTAGGAGGTGTCTCGTCTAGCTGCAGTCCGCGGACTGGGGTTTCAGGCTCACTCCGCTCACTTCCCTCCATCTTGCCAGCCGGGGGTGTTCTCTCTGGTCTGCTGGAGACCACCCCCAGTCTCTCTGTTTTCTTTCATCCTCTCCCCTTTCTGGGGCGGTCCCATTGCTGCTGGCTGTAGGCCACACCCGGGGGCGTCTTCCCCACCTGGATGTACACATTTATGTGTATGGCCACAGTTGCAGGGGGCTGGTTGCGCTTTTGGCGCCATTCTGGGACCTGGCCCATGATGGGTGGTTCTGTATTGTTGTCTTTGATCACGCACATAATGGCGCCCGTTCTTCTGGGGCGGGCGCCACATTCAGTATTAAACACAGTCTTTTAGGCACACAATACCTGATGATATCGGGTGGGTTTCGAATCCTGCCGACTACGCCAAAGTTGACGCGCCCCCTGGGCCGTGGGGTACCCGGAGCCGGGCCGGTAGAAACTGGGGGTTGTAGTCACCGTGGCGGTGACCCGGTCCGTGAAACAGGGCGGTCAAACCAAGGGGTAGTATTTGTATATGAATGTAAATGTCCGACTACGCCACCTGTGGAATGTGTTCACTAGGAACCGCCGCTGCGGAACAGTCCTCTGAAGCCGATGGTATAGCAGCAAGGGTGGTATAACTCCCCACAGGAAGAGTGCAGCCTCAGGGCAGTGTAGGTGGATGATGGTGGTTGTAGTGCAGGGAGTCAGTAATAAACACGGAGTCAATGGGATGCAGTCTCAGGTCCTTTACTCACAGTTGTTTCATTCCAAGTCATCACTGCAGATCACAACTTCCCACGTCGTCCTGTGTTTACTCAGTGAGGGGTTCAGCCGACCCCCAGGTAACTCCGGAGCATTTAGCAGGACCCCCTTCTGTGTGTCCTTTCTCTGGCCTTCTCCCTGCACCTCACACCCAGTGACACTTCTATCCGGTATCCTCGGGCCTTGGCGGGCGACGTGTGTTCCGTCCCTGGGTCCTATGTGGCTACCTTCTTAGTGTACTGGTGTGGAATTGTGGCCTGCGGTACTTGAAGTCCTGCAGCCTCCGGTTTTCTAGTTGAATTGTGTAGTTCTTGCTAGTTGAGGAACCGGTTCCCTTTATCTGGCCTGACCCCCCCTACTCTCTAGTAGCGGCGGGCGTACGGGTGGCTTGCTGCACGGCCCGTACCCCTAGGGTCCCTTCTCTCCTCGTTTCTGGAGCCTTTCCTGCTCCCTGTCCTCTCTTCTCTCCTTCCAGGCTCAGGCCTCCTGGCTAGGCCCGCCTCTGGAGCAGAGCTCATGCAGAGCCTCTGCTCCTGTCACTTCTCCTCAGACTGAACTCTGATCTAAGATGGTTCCTCCCTTTTATATGGACCCTACTCCAGTGGTCCCAGAATCTACGTCCTCCACCCCATCCACTACATGGTTCCCCTTCTCTAGGTAGTTCCCCCCACTCCAGCCAGGGATCAGGGACTGTGCTCTCCCGTAGGAGCAATCTCGCCCTGTCCCCCGGAAATGTGGTGTAGTGAATGTAGTGTTAGGGTCCTGAGCCATACTCCTTCTTTACCTGAGAGTGAGATACCACACCTCTAGGTGAGATGCAATACCTCTGTGGCGACCGAACCTTCAGGGGCGCCACATATACAGTACGAAGCACTATGTGGGGCCATGTATACTGCGTGGAGGACTATGTGGGGCTGTGTATACAGTACGGAGCACTATGCGGGGCCGTGTATACAGTACGGAGCACTATGCGGGGCCATATATACAGTACAAAGCACTATGCGGGGCCATGTATACAGTACGGCAACACTTTGCGGGGCCATATACACGGTACGGAGCACTATGCGGGTCCATGTATACAGTACGGAGCACTATGCGGGACCGTGTATACAGTACGGAGCACTATGCGGAGCCATATATACAGTATGGAGCACTATGTGAGGCCATGTATACAGTACGAAGCACTATGTGGGGCCATGTATACTGTGTGGAGGACTATGTGCGGCTGTGTATACAGTACGGAGCACTATGTGGGGCCATGTATACTATGTGGAGGACTATGTGGGGCCATGTATACAGTACGGAGCACTATTCGGGGCCTATTATGGCCCCACATGTATACTGTGTGGAGTACTATGTGGGGCCATATATACAGTACGGAGCACTATGCGGGGCCGTGTATACAGTACGGAGCACTATGCAGGGCCTTGTATACAGTACGGAGCACTATGCGGGGCCATATATACAGTATGGAGCACTATGTGGGGCCATGTATACAGTACGGAGCACTATGCGGGGCCATATATACAGTACAGAGCACTATGTGGGGCCATATAAACAGTACGGAGCACTATGTGGGGCCATGTATACTGTGTGGAGGACTATGTGGGGCCATATATACAGTACGGAGCACTATGCAGGGCTGTGTATACTGTACGGAGCACTATGCGGGGCCGTGTATACAGTACGGAGCACTATGTGGGGCCATGTATACTATGTGGAGGACTATGTGGGGGCATATATACAGTACGGAGCATTATTCGGAGCCGGGTATACAGTACAGAGCACTATGCGGGGCCTTGTATATAGTACGGAGTAATATGCGGGGCCGTGTATACAGTACGAGCACTATGCGAGGCCATATATACAGTACGGAGCACTGTATACAGTACGGAGCACTATGTGGGGTCATGTATACTGTGTGGAGCACTGTGCGGGGCCGTGTATACAGTAAAGAGCACTATGCGGGGCCGTGTATACAGTACAGAGCACTATGCGGGGCTATATATACAATACAGAGCACTATGTGGGGCCATGTAGACAGTACAGAGCACTATGCAGGGCCATGAATACAATACGGAGCACTATGCGGGGTCATATATACAGTGCAGAGCACTATGCGGGGTCATACATACAGTAGGGAGCACTATGTGGGGCCATGGATACAATACGGAGCACTATGTGGGGCCATGTATACAGTACGAAGCATTATGCGAGGCCATGGATACAGTACGGATCCCTATGCGGAGTCATGTATACAGTGCGGATCACTATGTGGGCCTTGTACACTGTGTGGAGCACTATGCGGGGCCGTGTAGACAGTATGGAGCACTATGTGGGGCCGTGTATACAGTACGGAGCACTATGTGGGGCCATGTATACTTTGTGAAGGACTATATGGGGCCATATATACAATACGGAGTACTATGCGGGGCCATGTATACAGTATGGAGCACTATGCGGGGCCGTGTATACAGTATGGAGCACTATGTGGGGCCATCTTTACAGTACGAAGCACTATGCGGGACTGTGTATACAGTACGGAGCACTATGTGGGGCCATGTATACTGTGTGGAGGACTATGTGGGGCCATATATACAGTACGGAGCACTACGCAGGGCCTTGTATATGGTACGGAGCATCATGTGGCACCATATATACAGTATGGAGCACTATGCGGGGCCTTGTATACAGTTCGGAGCACTATGCGGGCCCTTATATACAGTACGGAGCACTATGTGGGGCCATGCATACTTTGTGAAGGACTATGTGGGGCCATATATACAATACGGAGCACTATGCGGGGCCGTGTATACAGTACGGAGCACTATGCGGGCCATGTATACAGTACGGATCACTAAGTGGGGCCATGTATACAGTTCGGAGCACTGTGTGATGCCTTGTATACTGTGTGGAGCACCATGTGGGGCCATGTATACTGTGTGGAGCACCATTTGAGGCCATGTATACAGTATGGAGCACTATGCGGGGAAATGTATACAGCATGGAGCACTATGCGGGGCCATATATACAGTACGGCGCACTATGCGGGGCTATATGTACAGTACGGAGCACAATGCGGGGCCATGTATACTGTGTGGCGCACCATGTTGGGCCATGTGTACTGTGTGGAGCACTATGCGGGGTCACGTATACAGTAGGGAGCACTATGCGGGGCCATGTATACAGTACGGAACACTATGCTGGGCCATGTATACAGTACGGAGTACTATGCGGGGCCCTGTATACTGTGTGGAGCACTATGCGGGGCCCTGTATACTGTGTGGAGCACCATGTGGGGCCATGTATACAGTTCAGAGCACTATGCGGGGCCATGTATACAGTTCAGAGCACTATGCGGGGCCATATACACAGTACGGAGCACTATGTGGGGCCATATACTCAGTACGGAGCACTATGCGGGGCCTTATATACAGTACGGTGCACTATGTGGGGCCATGTATACTATGTGGAGGACTATGTGGGGCCATATATACAGTACGGAGCACTATGTGTAGCCATGTATACAGTACGGAGCACTATGCGGGGCCATATATACAGTACAGAGCACTATGTGGGGCCTTGTATACAGTATACAGCACTATTCAGGACCATATATACAGTAAGGAACACTATGCGAGGCCATGTATACAGTATGGAGCACTATGCAGGGCCGTGTATATTGTGTGGTGCACCATGTGGGGCCCTGTATACAGTACTGAGCACTATGCGGGGCCATGTATACAGCACAGAGCACTATGCGGGGCCATGTATACTGTGTGGAGCACCATGTGGGGCCATGTATACTGTGTGGAGCACCATGTGGGGCCATATATTCTGTGTGGAGCGCCATGTATACAATACGAAGCACCCTGCGAGGCCGTGTATAGAGTACGGAGCACTATACGAGGCCGTGTATACAGTACGGAGCACTATGTGGGGCCATGTACACTGTGTGGAGCACCATGTGGGGCCATATATACAGTACGGAAAACTATGCGGGGCTGTGTATACAGTACGGAGCACTATGTGGGGCCATGTATACTTTGTGAAGGACTATGTGGGGCCATATATACAATACGGAGCACTATGCGGGGCCATGTATACAGTATGGAGCACTATGCGGGGCCGTGTATACAGTACAGAGCACTATGTGGGGCCATGTATACTTTGTGAAGGACTATGTGGGGCCATATATACAATACGGAGCACTATGCGGGGCCGTGTATACAGTACGGAGCACTATGCGGGGCCATGTATACAGTATGGAGCACTATGAGGGGCCATGTATACAGTATGGAGCACTATGTGGGGCCATCTTTACAGTACGAAGCACTATGCGGGACTGTGTATACAGTACGGAGCACTATGTGGGGCCATGTATACTGTGTGGAGTACTATGTGGGGCCATATATACAGCACGGAGCACTATGCAGGGCCTTGTATATAGTATGGAGCATCATGTGGCACCATATATACAGTATGGAGCACTATGCGGGGCCTTGTATACAGTTCGGAGCACGATGCGGGCCCATATTTACAGTACGGAGCACTATGTGGGGCCATGTATACTTTGTGAAGGACTATGTGGTGCCATATATACAATACGGAGCACTATGCGGGGCCGTGTATACAGTACGGAGCACTATACGGGCCATGTATACAGTACGGATCACTAAGTGGGGCCATGTATACAGTTCGGAGCACTGAGTGGGGCCTTGTATACTGTGTGGAGCACCATGTGGGGCCATGTATACTGTGTGGAGCACCATGTGGGGCCATATATACAGTGCGAAGCACTATGCGGAGTCATGTATACAGTACAGAGCACTATGCGAGGGCATATATACAGTACGGAGCACTAAGTGGGGCCATGTATACAGTTCGGAGCACTGTGTGGGGCCTTGTATACTGTGTGGAGCACCATGTGGGGCCATGTATACTGTGTGGAGAAACATTTGAGGCCATATATACAGTACGGAGCACTATGCGGGGAAATGTATACAGCATGGAGCACTATGTGGGGCCATATATACAGTACGGAGCACTATGCGGGGCTATATGTACAGTACAGAGCACAATGCGGGGCCATGTATACTGTGTGGCTCACCATGTTGGGCCATGTGTACTGTGTGGAGCACTATGCGGGGTCATGTATACAGTAGGGATCACTATGCGGGGTCATATCTACAGCGCGGAGCACTATGCAGGGCCATGTATACAGTACGGAACACTATGCCGGGCCATGTATACAGTACGGAGCACTATGCGGGGCCCTGTACACTGTGTGGAGCACTATGCGGGGCCCTGTATACTGTGTGGAGCACCATGTGGGGCCATGTTTACAGTTCAGAGCACTATGCGGCGCCTTGTATACAGCATGGAACACTATGCGGAGCCGTGTTTACTGTGTGGAGCACCATGTGGGGCCATGTATACTGTGTGGAGCACCATGTGGGGGAATGTATACTGTGTGGAGCGCCAAGTATACAGTACGGAGCACTATGTGGGGCCATATATACAATACGGAGCACTATGGGCGGCCATATATACAGTACGGAGCACTATGCGGGGCTGTGTATATTGTACGGAGCAATATGCAGGGCCGTGTATACAGTATGGAGCACTATGCGGGGCCATATAGACAGTACAGAGCACTATGCGGGGTCGTTTATTCAGTAGGGAGCACTATGCGGGGCCATATACACAGTACAGGGCACTATTCGGGGCCATATACACAGTACGGAGCACTATGCGGGGCCATATATTCAGTACGGTGCACTATGTGGGGCCATGTATACTATGTGGAGGACTATATGGGGCCATATGTACAATACGGAGCACTATGTGGGGCCATGTATACAGTACGGAGTACTATGCAGGGCCTTGTATACAGTACGGAGCACTATGCGGGGCCATGTATACTGTGTGGAGCACCATGTGGGGCCATGTATACTGTGTGGATCACTATGCGGGGTCATGTATACAGTACGGAGCACTATGCGGGACCATATGTACAGTACGGAGCACTATGCTGGGCCATGTATACAGTAAGGAACACTATGCGGGGCCATGTATACAGTATGGAGCACTATGCAGGGCCGTGTATACTGTGTGGTGCACCATGTGGGGCATGTATACAGTACTGAGTACTATACGGGGCCATGTATACAGCACGGAGCACTATGCGGGGCCATGTATACTGTGTGGAGCACCATGTGGGGCCATGTATACTGTGTGGAGCACCATGTGGGGCCATGTATTCTGTGTGGAGCGCCATGTATACAATACGAAGCACTATGCGGGGCCTTGTATACAGTATGGAGCACTATACGGGGCCGTGTATACAGTACGGAGCACTATGCGGGGCCATGTATACAGTACGGAGCACTATGCGGGCCGTATATACTGTACGGCAGAACTATGCAGGGCCATATACACAGTACGGAGCACTATGCGGAGCCATATATTAAGAACGGAGCACTATGTGGGGCCATGTATACAGTATGGAGCTCTATGCGGGGCCGTGTATACAGTACGGAGCACTATGTGGGGCCAAGTATACTGTGTGGAGGACTATGTGGGGCCATATATACAGTACGGAGCAATATGTGGGGCCATGTATACAGTACAGAGCACTATGCAGGGCCTTGTATACAGTACGGAGAACTATGTGGGGCCATATTTACAGTACGGAGCACTATGCGGGGCCATGTATACAGTATGGAGCACTATGCAGGGCCGTGTATACAGTACGGAGCACTATGCTGGGCCATGTATACAGTATGGAGCACTATGCGGGGCCATGTATACAGTACGGAGCAATATGCAGGGACATGTATACAGTATGGAGCACTATGCGGGGCCATATATACAGTACGGAGCACTATGCGGGGACATGTATACTGTGTGGAGCACTATGCGGGGCCATGTATACAGTACGGAGCAATATGCAGGGACATGTATACAGTATGGAGCACTATGCGGGGCCATATATACAGTACGGAGCACTATGCGGGGCCATATTTTCAGAACGGAGCACTATGTGGGGCCATGTATACAGTACGGAGCTCTATGCGGGGCCGTGTATACAGTACGGAGCACTATGTGGGGCCATGTATACTGTGTGGAGGACTATGTGGGGCCATATATACAGTACGGAGCACTATGCGGGGCCGTGTATACAGTACAGAGCACTATGCGAGGCCATGTATACAGTACGGAGCACTATGCGGGGCCATGTATATTGTGTGGAGCACTATGTGGGCCCGTGTATACAATACCGAGCACTATGCGGGGCCATATATACAGTACGGAGCACTATGCAGGGCCATATATACAGTACGGAGCACTGTGCGGGGCCATATATACTGTTCGGAGCACTATGCGGTGCCATGTATACTGTATGGAGCAACATGTGCGGCCATGTCTACTGTGTGGAGCACTATGCGGGGTCATGTATACAGTACGGAGCACTATGCGGGGTCATGTATACAGTACCGAGCACTATGCGGGGCTGTGTATACTGTACGGAGCACTATGCGGTGCCGTGTATTCAGTACGGAGCACTATATACAGTACGGAGCACTATGTGGGACCATGTATACTGTGCGGAGCACTATGCGGGGCCGTGTATACAGTACGGTGCTCTATGCGGGGCCATATATACAGTTCAGAGCACTATGCTGGGCTATGTATACAGTACGGAGCACTATGCGGGGCCATATATACAGTACGGAGCACTATGCGGGGCCATATATACAGTACGGAGCACTATGCGGAGCCATGTATAATGTGTGGAGCACTATGCGGGGTCATGTATACAGTACGGAGCACTATGCGGGGCCATATATACAGTATGGAGCACTATGTGGGGCCATGTATACAGTACATAGCACTATGCAGGGCCATGAATACAATACGGAGCACTATGCGGGGTCATATATACAGTGCGGAGCACTATGCGGGGCCATACATACAGTTGGGAGCACTATGTGGGGCCATGTATACAGTACGAAGCATTATGCGGGGCCATGGATACAGTACGGAGCACTATGCGGGGCCATGTATACAGTATGGAGCAATATGCGGGCCTTGTATACAGTACGGAGCGCTATGTTGGGCCATGTATACTGTGTGGAGGACTATGTGGGGCCATATATACAGTGCGGGGCACTATGCGGGGCCGTGTATTCAGTACAGAGCACTATGCAGGGCCTTGTATACAGTACGAAGCATTATGCGGGGCGATATATACAGTACGCAGCACTATGTGGGGCTATATATACAGTACGGAGAACTATGTGGGGCCATGTATGCTTTGTGGAGGACTATGTGGGGCCATATATACAGTACGGAGCACTATGCGGGGCCGTGTATACAGTACGGAGCACTATGCGGGGCCATGTATACAGTACGGAGCACTATGCGGGGCCATGTATATTGTGTGGAGCACTATGCGGGGCCGTGTTTACAGTACCGAGCGCTATGCGGATCCATATATACAGTACGGAGCACTATGCGGGGCCATATATACTGTTCAGAGCACTATGCGGTGCCATGTATACTGTATGGAGCAACATGTGCGGCCATGTCTAATGTGTGGAGCACTATGCGGGGTCTTGTATACAGTACGGAGCACTATGCGGGGTCATGTATACAGTACCGAGCACTATGCGGGGCTGTGTATACAGTACGGAGCACTATGCGTTGCCGTGTATACAGTACGGAGCACTATATACAGTACGGAGCACTATGTGGGACCATGTATACTGTGCGGAGCACTATGTGGGGCCGTGTATACAGTACGGTGAACTATGCGGGGCCATATATACAGTTCGGAGCACTATGCGGGGCCATATATACAGTACAGAGCACTATGCGGGGCCATATATACAGTACGGAGCACTATGCGGGGCCATATATACAGTACAGAGCACTAAGCGGGGGCCATGTATAATGTGTGGAACACTATGCGGGGTCATGTATACAGTACAGAGCACTATGCGGGGCCATATATACAGTATTGAGCACTATGCGGGGCCATGTATACAGTACAGAGCACTATGCGGGGCCATGTATACAGTACTGAACATTATGCGGGGCCTTGTGTACAGTACAAAGCACTATGCGGCGCCGTGTGTACAGTTCGGAGCACTCTGCGGGGCCATGTATACAGTACGGAGCACTATGCGGGGCCGTGTGTACAGTTCGGAGCACTCTGCGGGGCCATGTATACAGTACGGAGCACTATGCGGGGCCGTGTATACAGTTCGGAGCACTATGCGGGGCCATGTATACAGTACGGAGCACTATGCGGGGCCGTGTGTACAGTTCGGAGCACTCTGCGGGGCCATGTATACAGTACAGAGCACTCTGCGCGGCCATGTATACAGTACGGAGCACTATGCGGGGCCGTGTATATAGTACGGAGCGCTATGCGGGGCCATGTATACAGTACGGAGCACTATGCGGGGCCATATATACCGTACGGAGCACTATTTGGGCCCATATGTACAGTACGGAGCACTATGGTGGTCTTGTATGTCTTCCATTTTCTAATTATTGCTCCCACAGTTGATTTCTTCATACCAAGCTGCTTGCCTATTGCAGATTCAGTCTTCCCAGCCTGGTGCATGTCTACAATTTTGTTTCTGGTGTCCTTCGACAGCTCTTTGGTCTTCTCCATAGTGGAGTTTGGAGTGTGGCTGATTGAGGTTGCGGACAGCTGTCTTTTATACTGATAACAAGTTCAAACAGGTGCCAGTACTACAGGTAATGAGTGGAGGACAGAGGAGCTTCTTAAATAAGACGTTACAGGTCTGTGAGAGACAGAAATCTTGCTCTTTTGTAATTGACCAAATACTTATTTTCCACCAAAATTTAAAAAAAAATTATTTACAAATCAGACAATGTGATTTTCAGTATATGTTTTCTCATTTTGTCTCTCATAGTTGAGGTCTACATATGATGTCAATTACAGGCCTCTCTCATCTTTTTAAGTGGGAGAACTTGCACAGTTGGTGGCTGACTAAATACTTTTTTTCCCCACGATATACTGTGTGGAGCTCCATGTATACAGTACTGAGAACTATGCGGGGCCATGTATACAGTACTGAGCATTATGCAGGGCCATATATACAGTACGGAGCACAATGCGGGGCTGTGTATATTGTACGGAGCAATATGCAGGGCCATGTATACAGTACTGAGCACTATGCAGGGCCATATATACAGTACGGAGCACAATGCGGGGCCATGTATACAGTACGGAGCACTATGCGGGGCCATGTATACAGTATAGAGCATTATGTGGGGCCATGTATATGTGGCACCCCAGGGGTCTGGTTTCCACAGTAACAGCAATGTTATGTCTGAGAGCAGGTGGGAGGTCTCTTGGTCAGGAATCCTATGCATGCCACACCTCCTGCCCAGTCCTGGGAGGGGAAGGACTTCCCCTATATAAACCTGGGGCTGAGGCAGGGTTAGGAAGAAGAGTAGAGAGAAGAAGAGAAGCAGTAATAGGAAAGAAAGATCAGGAGCTCTGTGGGAGTCGTGCTAAGAGGAGGTCGGGGCTGGAAGCTGTAGAGCTCGCCCTGATTGAAGATTTCTTACCGGACCCGGAGTCCGAGGCTGTGGGGACTAACTCCTACCCAGCAGCAGAAACCGACCGGCAGGGGATTTCAGGTTCTCTGGCCCAGAAACCCGAAGGCTCGGTCACAAGAGTGGGACCAGCACCGCCGTCGTGGAGCGGAAGCTACTAGAAGGCCCCGAGTCACCGGCCATACGGGTGAGCACCACACGGTACACTCAGGGACGTGGGCTACCTTTACCCGCCTCTAGCAAGGTAGCCAGAAGAGTACAATTAGTTGGGGAGGCCTACAACTCCGCCTGGCCAAGGGGGATCCCATCAGCTCAAGGACTGACCAGGCCCCGACCGCTAGCCAGTACTCCGGGAGGGTCTATCTTTGTCACCAGTAAAGACCCTGAACTACACCGCATCGTCTCTGAGTGATTCCTGCTACCCCCATCATCCACGTCGGCTGCCCTGAGGCCATACCCCTCCCGTTGGGGGTTATACCATCCACACTGCACCATCCTTCCACCGGCCTCAGCAGTCTGCCCTGCAGCGGCAGCTCCATAGCTGCATTCAACGGGTGGCGTAGTCGTCCTACATCTACTGCTAATATACCGCCACTTAGTCTGACTCCCTGGGCACGGACCGGGTCACCGCCACGAGACTACTACCCCTATCAGATCCGGCTCCGGGTAGTCCCTGCGTGCGCAACGCTACATCACATAGGCCCAGGGCGCGTCAACTTTTGGCGTAGTCGGCAGGATTTCGTGCCCGCAACCACCGGGTACTGCGTGCCTGAAAAAGACTGTTCAAACTTACCAGTGGTGAAGATTCCCGCCATCCGGCGCCATCTTCAGCCTTCTTCCCGCCATCCGTGAAGATTCCCGCCATCCGGCGCCATCTTCAGCCTTCTTCCCGCCATCCGTGGAGTTTTCCCGCCGTTGGACGCCATCTTGAAGACGCCGCGCGGGAAGAAGAGGGGCGTGGACTCCGAAAGCGCGCGAGAACTGAAGCTCCGCCTCACGTCCAGACGTCGCGTAAGGTCCTGGAAGGAGCCCAGCAGACGCTGACGTCACAGGAGCGCAACGGAAGGTCCTCAACCCTGACGATCCACTGCGGAGCCGCGGCCTACGGAAGAGGATCATCGCAAGGTAGGCCACGGTCCACTAGGGGGGAGGAAGATGTCTGATACGGAGGAGAGCTTCACTGCCTCAACCCCCGCCAGCGCCACCGCTGCTGCAGTCATGCCTTTCACCATGCCCTATATCCCGGGAGCGGCCTGGCTACCCCAGTACTCAGGGAAGTCACATACTCTGCATGACTTTAGAGAAAAGCTGGATAGCCTCTTCCAGGTGTACCCCCTCACAGAAGAGCAAAAAGTGAGCATCCTGGTGGCCCAATTAACTGGGGCAGCCCAAAGGGAGGTAAAGTCCTGGCCACCTGGGGGGAGGACTGTCGCAGGGATACTAACCCGGCTGAAGGACACCTTTGATACCCGCACCTCAGCCGAGATCAAGCTTAGATTCTACGGGTGCAAGCAGCGAGCACAAGAGAGTATAAGGGACTATGCACTAAACCTACAAGAGGCCCTGAGAGCCATTAAGCAGACTGACCCTGACGGCGTGGGAGACGAGGACCGGCTGTTGACTGAACAATTTATAGAGGGTTTATATTGCAATGCCCACCGAACCCAGTTGCGGGCAATGGCCTTACAGGACCCTCATCTGGGATTTGCCCAGTTCAAGGACAGAGCCATCCGGGTGCTCCGAGAACCGGCACCAGGTGGCGTTGTGACCCACAGACGCCCCACTACCACTTACCACCAGGAGGCGGCGCCCTTGTCGGCAGGGCCTGTGGGAGCTGATGCGCAGGCTTTGAACAATGACCCGGCTCCCGACCTGCACCATCAGGTCCAAGAGCTAGCTAAAAGCGTTGCTGCGCTAACCCGAACTGTGCAGTCTTTACAGGTTTCTACTCCAGGGAAGATCCAGCTGGCATCCGGACCGGAGGACATCCCATGGCGCTGACCAAGTAGGACCCCACCGGCCAGAGGAAGACCCAGCGACCGATACAACGAGGACGGACAACCTATCTGCCGCCGCTGCAATCAACCCGGACATATGGCAAGGTACTGTCCTTTAAACTGGCACAACCTAGGGTAGAGGGCCAACCCCTAGGAAAAAGATCATCAGGCCCATCAAACTGGCGTGACAAATATGTGGGAGGACGTCCAGTCTTGCCTGTGGTACTGGATGGCATTCCTATGAGTGCCCTACTGGACACTGGGTCACAGGTCACCACCATCCCGTACGTGCTCTTCAAGCAGTACTGGAATGACTCGGATATAACCCGCTACCCTGACGACGACTTGAGTATCATCGCCAGCAATGGTCAGCCCGTGCCACAGATCGGATTTAAAGAGGTGACCATTAAAATCGGTAGAGTCGAGCTGGCAGCCCAGGGACTGATCATTGTGGACATTGACAAGCGCGAGAGTCACCCTAAGATAACTCTAGGAACTAATGTAATTGAAAATTGTCTTGCAGAGGTGATTTTTATTTTACAGCAGGTTGCCAAGAACGCCAGCTCCGGCCAGCAGCGAGTGCTCCAAAAAGAGATCCGGGCACTGATGCGACGGCAACAGGTGGAACTCTCCGGCGGTGAGATTGGTAGCGTGAGAATGTGTGACCCTTTTCCTATTGCCATGCCCCCAAAAAGTGAAATGATGATTTGGTGCCGGGCGGCTATTGGTCTGAGGGGTAGAGATTACCAGGCAATGGTAGAACCAGTTTACTCAGACAGTAGGCCCACCATTTTGACAGCACGGGGGGTGGTCAATGTACGCCATGGGAGGGTGCCCGTTCGCATAATAAATATCGGGAAGAGGGAAGTGTACCTGACACGGTATGCCACGCTAGCCAAATTGTATACTATCAATCAGAATTCCATACAGTCCGTAGAACCCTTGCCTCCATCTTCTCCGGAGGAAGGTAACGGCTCTAAACAACAAATGGAGGATTGGTGTCAGCAACTACATTTGGGTACTGACTCCACTCCCTCACACCAGAAACAGGGAGTCTATCGGGTGGTTCAAGAGTATGAGAGAGTGTTTAGTAAACACCCGTTAGACTTCGGGCGAGTCAAGGGGGTAGAACACCACATCCCCACGGGAGACCATCCTCCCATAAAAGAGAGGTATCGACCCGTACCCCCTGCACACTACCAACACGCCAAGGGGATGCTTAGAGACATGAAGGAGGCTGGGGTAATCAGAGATAGCTGTAGCCCCTGGGCAGCTCCACTAGTCTTGGTCAAAAAGAAAGACAACACCATGAGAATGTGTGTAGATTACCGGAAAATCAACCGTATCACACACAAGGATGCGTACCCCTTACCAAGGATAGAGGAGTCTTTGGCTGCTTTAAAATCTGCTAACTTCTTCTCTACCTTGGATCTCACTAGCGGGTACTGGCAGGTTCCTGTAGCAGAGGCGGACCGGGAGAAAACTGCATTCACCACCCCGATGGGACTTAGTGAGTTTACCTGCATGCCGTTCGGGCTCTGTAACGCACCAGGAACCTTCCAACGATTGATGGAATGCTGTCTGGGACACCGAAACTTTGAGACGGTTTTGTTGTACCTGGACGATGTCATCGTATATTCCAAGACTTATGAGGACCACCTGAAACACCTGGAGGAAGTGTTCGAAGCTCTGGCAAGCTACGGCCTAAAGGTGAAACCCTCCAAGTGTCACCTCCTGAAGCCAAAGGTGCAGTACCTGGGACACGTGGTGAGTGCGGACGGAGTGGCTCCCGACCCTGATAAGATCACCGCAATTAAGGAATGGCCAAGCCCCTCCAGCGTAAAGGAAGTGAGGCAGTTCCTCGGGTTGGTAGGCTACTACCGAAGGTTCATTCCCGGTTTCACCAAAAAGGCAGCCCCTATGCAGGACCTCCTGATAGGCCAGTCCAGGAAAGCCAAGAACCAGAAGCCACCCTTCAGATGGGAGAAGCTGGAAGAAGAGTCCTTCCGTCAGCTGAAGATGGCCCTCACGGGGGATGAAATCCTGGCGTACCCTGATTATAGCCAGCCCTTTATCCTCTACACCGACGCCAGTAACATCGGGCTAGGAGCCGTACTGTCCCAGATCCAGCAGGGGAAAGAACGGGTAATTGCTTACGCCAGCCGAAAACTGCGACCCACCGAAAGAAACCCTGAGAATTACAGCTCATTTAAGCTAGAGTTCCTGGCAGTGGTGTGGGCAGTCACCGAACGCTTTAAGCACTACCTCGCTTCTTCCCGGTTCACCGTGTACACGGATAACAACCCGTTGACACACCTGGACACTGCAAGACTCGGTGCCCTAGAGCAGAGATGGATGGCCCGCTTGTCCAACTATGAGTTTACAATCAAATACCGGGCAGGACGCTCCAATACCAACGCGGACGCCCTGTCCAGGATGCCAAACCTACCGGACGAGGGTGAGGATTCAGAAGACTTGGAAGAGGTCGAACTCCCTGCGTTCCACCGTCATGGGACTATCCAGTATTCCCACCGTGTAAGGGGTAAGCAAGCCGCTACGTTCAACCCCTTACCTCACTACAACTGGGCGGAAACGCAAGACAGTGACCCTGCCGTCCGGCTGGTGAAGGAGATGCTGACTCAGCCAGAAGCTCGCCTTGACCCAGACGCTCCGGAGGAGGCCAAGCAACTGTGGGCAGAGAAGAGTCGACTGTTCCTTTACAAGGGGAAGTTGTGCCGCAGAATGGTTAACTCCCGGACGCATGAACTGATCTGGCAAGTAGTGGTGCCAAGAAGGGACGCAGCTATGGTGATGGAGGCATACCACGACGGGGCTGGGCACTTCGGATGGAAGAAGCTGGAGTTCCTGCTGCGCGGGCGGTTCCATTGGGTAGGCATGAGAGGAACCATCGAGAGGTGGTGCAGAGACTGTGGCCCATGCAACCTAATAAGGAAGGACCGTGCCAGCCAGAAGACCCCCCTTCAGTCCATCGTCACCCGGCAGCCGTTGGAACTGGTCGCCTTGGATCATGTAAAACTGACCCCAAGCAGAAGTGGCTACGTCTACGCATTAACCATCGTGGATCAATACTCCCGGTTCTTGGTTGTCGTCCCCGTCAAGGACTTAACGGCTCAAACAGCAGCTAGAGCCTTCCAGCAGCACTTCTGCCGTCCACACGGCTACCCAGAGCAGGTGCTGACGGACCAGGGACCTGCCTTTGAAGCGGAGGTCTTCCAAGAGTTCTGTACTCTGTATGGCTGCCGGAAGATCAGGACGACACCCTATCATCCGCAAACTAATGGACTTTGTGAGAAAATGAACCAGGTGGTGATAGATCTTCTAAAAACATTGCCCCTGGAAGAACGCAGTCTGTGGCCTGAGAAGCTGCCCGACCTGGTGGACCTATACAACTACATCCCTGTAGGTTCCACCAACTGTACCCCGGCTTACCTAATGAGGGCAAGACCCGGTAAGCTACCTGTTGACCTGGAGATGGGAGTCCTGACACCCGAGGACACTTCACCGGAAGCAGACTGGGACACAGAGAGGCAGCAGCAGTACCGGAAAGTACAGGAGAGCGTGGAGCGAAGTCTCTGTCTAGCTAGGGAAAGACAAGAGAAAACTTACAACCAGTATGCTCCCGCTGTTCCCTTGGTACCCGGAGAGCAGGTCTTGAAGAGGAAAAGACGGCTCCACAAGTTGGACGACCAGTGGGAGAAGGACCCGTACATCGTACTGCCCTCAAGCCACGACAACCCAAAGGTCTGTACCATCAGTAAAGACGGAGGGGAAACCACAATCATTGTATCCCGGGATCACCTGAAGAAGTGTCCCGAACAGCTACGGAACCCTGAAGAGGAACAAGAAGACCCTCGACCCGTAGAGGAAAGGGAAGATGTGGTTAGTACTGTGCTCGGAGACTTCCCTCGGTCCTGGACTCAAGTCAATGGTGCAGTTGTGGTACCCGTCCTCACGTTCCTCCAACCAGCATCCCAAGTACTTACGGAGCAACCGGTAGAGCTGGAAGAACAGCCGGTCCAGGAGGCAGAAGACTCCACACAAGCAGATCAGGAGGATCAACCCTCTGCTTATAGTGAGCCTGCCATACCCCTAGTGAGCCAAAGAGCCCGTAGACAGCTGCCCAGTTTATCCTTGACAGCTCCTACACCCTGTAGTTCAGGGCGAGACAGTCAGCTCCGTAGGTCCACTAGGGCCACTAGAGGCCAGTTACCCGCACGTTGGAGGATTTGAAGTGTTTAAATTGTTTTATTTGTGGTCACCTGTCTGTTACTTGTAAATAATTATGTGTTTCTAGTTATTTTTAGGAGTCCTTGGTGGATTACCGGGAATCCTTGTACAATTGGTTGGAGCGTAACTTAGGAATGGACTAAAGACTGTTAAGGACTCGCGGCAGGACAGACCCCTACCTGGTTAGGTCTCCCTGTTTTTGTGAAATGGACACCTTGCTTTTCTTCAAAAACTGCACCCGGTTGCGGACACGCCGTGACCATTCTAATATGTTTTTTTTTTATTATTGTACCGTTTCTGTTTGTATTGGTTATGTTTTTCTAAAAATATGTTTAGTCCCGGAGTACTAAATTTCACTAGGGGGGAATGTGGCACCCCAGGGGTCTGGTTTCCACAGTAACAGCAATGTTATGTCTGAGAGCAGGTGGGAGGTCTCTTGGTCAGGAATCCTATGCATGCCACACCTCCTGCCCAGTCCTGGGAGGGGAAGGACTTCCCCTATATAAACCTGGGGCTGAGGCAGGGTTAGGAAGAAGAGTAGAGAGAAGAAGAGAAGCAGTAATAGGAAAGAAAGATCAGGAGCTCTGTGGGAGTCGTGCTAAGAGGAGGTCGGGGCTGGAAGCTGTAGAGCTCGCCCTGATTGAAGATTTCTTACCGGACCCGGAGTCCGAGGCTGTGGGGACTAACTCCTACCCAGCAGCAGAAACCGACCGGCAGGGGATTTCAGGTTCTCTGGCCCAGAAACCCGAAGGCTCGGTCACAAGAGTGGGACCAGCACCGCCGTCGTGGAGCGGAAGCTACTAGAAGGCCCCGAGTCACCGGCCATACGGGTGAGCACCACACGGTACACTCAGGGACGTGGGCTACCTTTACCCGCCTCTAGCAAGGTAGCCAGAAGAGTACAATTAGTTGGGGAGGCCTACAACTCCGCCTGGCCAAGGGGGATCCCATCAGCTCAAGGACTGACCAGGCCCCGACCGCTAGCCAGTACTCCGGGAGGGTCTATCTTTGTCACCAGTAAAGACCCTGAACTACACCGCATCGTCTCTGAGTGATTCCTGCTACCCCCATCATCCACGTCGGCTACCCTGAGGCCATACCCCTCCCGTTGGGGGTTATACCATCCACGCTGCACCATCCTTCCACCGGCCTCAGCAGTCTGCCCTGCAGCGGCAGCTCCATAGCTGCATTCAACGGGTGGCGTAGTCGTCCTACATCTACTGCTAATATACCGCCACTTAGTCTGACTCCCTGGGCACGGACCGGGTCACCGCCACGAGACTACTACCCCTATCAGAT
The DNA here is from genome assembly GCF_046119375.1 of Phyllobates terribilis. Lineage (NCBI taxonomy): Eukaryota > Metazoa > Chordata > Amphibia > Anura > Dendrobatidae > Phyllobates > Phyllobates terribilis. Next base: position 299,582,699 of record NW_027362762.1, on the reverse strand, counting down.
CCGGCTCCGGGTAGTCCCTGCGTGCGCAACGCTACATCACATAGGCCCAGGGCGCGTCATATACTGTGTGGAATACTATGTGAGGCCATTATACTGTATTCAGGACTATGTGAGGCCATTATTCTGTATGGAGCACTATGTGGGGCCATTATACTGTATGGAGCACTATGTGAGGCCATTATACTGTATGGAGGACTATGTGACGCCATTATTCTGTATGGAGCACTATTTGGGGCCATTATACTGTATGGAAGACTATGTGGGGCCATTATACTGTATTGATCACTATGTGGGGCCCATTATACTGTATGGAGCACTATTTGGGGCCCATTATTCTGTATGGAGCACTATGTGAGTGTTATGATCTGCTACAAGAACTAAGGAAAGATAGGAAAACTGTCCCTACAATAGGACTAAACTGATTCCCTACGATGCAGCGGGCAACCTGTTCCTTGTGAACAGACCCGCCTTCGTCCTCAGCTAGTCTGAACGCAGACCTATAGATATAAGGGAGTGGTCCCTAAAAGTACTAAGGACTGGGACAAAATTGGACACCTCCTAGCAGAAGTTGTAGCGGAGCAAAAAGACAAACAGACAAAAATACCTAGAGGTCCAAGGAACAAGCAAACTATAGAGATAGGTACAAAGCACCTGGCTAGATTAAGAATCAATGTAAGACTGAAGTCCAGCAAAGCCAGAAGGGCAGAGCTGGAATAAATAGGCAGCAGGTCACGTGACCACAAAATAGAAAAAAACTAACCGGAGGGTTCTAACAGTACCCCCTCTTCTATGAGGATCCTCCGGATCCTCCAGGCCCAGGCCTATCAGGAAACCTCCTGTGAAACGCTCTGATAAGTCTAGGAGCAGAGACATTATCTGCCCTTACCCAGGAGTTATCCTCAGGACCGAAACCTTTCCAAGCGACGAGATACTGCAATCTACCTCTATGCCTTCTGGAATTCAGGATACGAGAAATTTCATATTCACCGTCTTCCACCACCGGAGGAACTGTGACAGTGGCATCCCTATCCGATACATCAGCTTTTTTCAACAAGGAAACATGAAACACCGGATTAATCTTCCAGGAGGAGGGAACCTCCAACCTAACAGCAGACTGGTTAACCACCTGAAGCACTTTAAATGGTCCCACAAACTTCGGACCCAATTTCTTAGAAGGAATCCTCAACAGCAGATTCTTTGAGGACAACCAAACCATGTCACCAACCGTAAACAAAACCTCTTGATGTTTCCTGTTAAAATACTTCTTAGACTTTTTGTTAGCCTCTTGAAGGTTACAACGTACATTAGTCCAAACTCTCTCCAAATCAATGGAAAAATTCTCCTCCTCCGGCACAGCCGACACCAATTTGGAGAACGAACCAAACGACGGATGTCTCCCAGTACAACAAAAAAAACGGAGAACACCCAGCAGAAGAGGATGTATGGTTGCTAAGAGCAAATTCAGCAAGTGGCAGAAACCCAGACCACCCCTCTTGATTGTCTGCCACAAAACAAAGCAAAAACTGCTCAACATCCTGGTTCTTTCTTTCTGTCTGTCCATTAGGCTCAGGATGATACCCAGATGAAAATGACAAATGGACTCCCAACCTGTCACAAAAGGCACGCCAAAAACGAGCCACAAACTGAGGTCCCCTATCAGAAACAATGTCGGTGGGAACGCCATGGAGTCTGACAATTTCCTTGACAAAAGCCTTAGCGAGTGTCTTAGCGCAGGGTAGTTTAATGAAAGGAACCAAGTGACACATCTTGCTAAAACGATCCACGACCACCCAGATGACAGTGAAACCCTCGGACACAGGAAGGTCAGTAATAAAATCCATTGCAAGATGCGTCCAAGGTGCACAGAAAAAATACTTAGAGGTCCAAGGAACAAGCAAACTATAGAGATAGGTACAAAGCACCTGGCTAGATTAAGAGTCAAAGAAACACTGAAGTCCAGCAAAGCCAGAAGGGCGGAGCTGGAATAAATAGGCAGCAGGTCACATGACCACAAAATAGAAAAAAACTAACAGGAGGGTTCTAACAGTGAGGCCATTATACTGTATTGAGCACTATGTGGGGCCCATTATACTGTATGGAGCACTATGTGGGGCTCATTATTCTGTATGGAGCACTATGTGAGGCCATTATACTGTATGGAGCACTATGTGGGGCCCATTATTCTATATGGAGGACTTTGTTGGGCCCATTATACTGTAATGAGCACTATATGAGGCCCATTATACTGTATGGAGGACTATGTGGGGCCCATTATTCTGTATGGAGCACTATGTGGGGCCATTATACTGTATATTGCTCCCGGCAAGCGATATTATTGTGGGGCGCATGTGCATTTCTACATGTCCGGCGCTGGTCCCGCGCCTGCACAGTGAGGCTGTGCCGCTGCTCATGGGCCACTGCTGTATGCTTGTTCCCTAGGCCAAAATTTGCCAGCCAGCCCCTGATGAAGCGGTTAAGGACCCGTAGGTCTGAAACGCATCGGTTAACTTTATCCCCTCCCCTTTGGGGTTGTGAAATTTCACATGTGTGGTTTTTAAAGTTTATAATAAAGGATATGATTTTATGAAGACTTCCTGATGCTGGATTTATCCTTCACCTGTTTGAAATACATTTAAAGCTTCCCTAGGCTGGTGTCCACAGTTCGGAACCCAGTCCTTTGTCTGCCGTTATTCACACATTGAGGTCAACTTTCAAACAAGATAATATTTTTAATGTTAGACAGAGTAGGACTATCCTGAATGGGTTCACCTTGCTGTGGTGGGTTAGCTTTCATGGTATTTTTGATCAAAAACAGTGTCAATTATTTAAATGCACTTTTGCTTTTTATTTATTTATTTACAACGGGGTTTATGTTTATTTTGCTTCTTGTAGTTTTTTTCTAATTTAAATAATAGTTGCAGAAATGGTGCAGAAATTCTGCAACATCAAAAATGCACCAAAAGCATATTGTGGGAACATAGCCTTAGATTGAAATAAATTTCATATCTGACCCGTGCAGGCTTCTTCTTCATAATAAGGAAAGACAGGTTTCTGAGACTGTGCATAGATTATCAGGGTCTGAATAAAATCTCTGAAAAGACCATTACCTATTGCCCCTCATCTCTGAATTATTTGTCAGGATTAAAGCTCACTTTATAAGGTAAATTCACAAAGCAGGGTTAAACCACTGCCAAAGGGCATTGGCGCAGGCTGGATGTTAGGCTCACCTGGTGAGGGGGATCCTCCAAGCTCAAGTTCCGGGTGGGCACACGGGTCACAGACGTTGATGCAGCAGATGGGTGAGGCACGCAGGTCACAGTTCCTGGAGTCGCACCCGTGGTCCCCTGCTTTTAAAGGGGCAGCGCGTGCACATAGTAAACAGCCCTCAGCCTGTGGCTGAGAGGCATTTACTATAAGTAGTACACCTGAAAGATGGCTTCCAGCCAATTGCTGGGAGTTGTCCTGTATAAAAGACTCCCTCCACCTTAGGGAGTCGCTGAAGCAACAACATTCATTAGTGTGTAGTTTCCCTTACTAGTGAGTTGTTAGTTCCCCTGTCCTTGTGTGGTCAGTGTCCTGAACCCGAACCTCTGGTCCCAGTGCGGCCAGTGCTTGAACGTTGTCCCCTGGTACTGGTGCGGCCAGTCCTGAATCCGAAGTCCCTTGTCTAAGTGCGGCCAGTGCCTGAACGTTGTCCCCTGGCCCGTGTGCGGCCATCCCCAGGTATAGTATACGAGACTTGTGAGTCTGAATGTGTTCCTACCAAGCATCCCGTGTATCCGGACTGCTACAACCAATCTCCAAATTACCCGTCTGAGTGTCCATGTCAGTAACCGTTCTGCAGTGATCCTGAACCTATTAATGTGAATGGAGCCTGAGTCTGTGTCAGCGAACCTAACCCCTGGGGTCAGCAGCTACAGCACCGGGATCTGCCTAGGAGTGGTACCTGGCGGCTACCTGCAGCCCAATCTGTCTCCACTATCAGGAGTTCCAGTGAACACCAGGTAATCACTTAGCTACGCCCCTTCCTAGACAGGCCCGGCCCTCTGGCACAGTGGGTCCACAAATCCACTTGCTCCACCGTTGGGCGTAACAGTTTGTACAAATCATGAGTTTGCAAAGATGAATGCATTATACCGATCAGTTCATAATGCTTACTGCAAACAATGGGTTAACCAACAATTCTTGAGGAGCAGGAGATGCTAATCGTTGAAATCAAAGAAGTCTGAGGACATGACATCAACAGAAAACACTGAACGGTGCAAACTCCAAACAGCAACCAAACACAATACAGTCTCAATTCTCAGACATATGATTGTTTCCATATGGGCCTTAAAAGGCCTTGTGAGATGATGTCACTAAGAAATGATGGGCCACTTATAAATCAAGTTGTGAAGCACAACAAACGGCAGCAGCCATAGCGTAAAGGAACAGAGCTCAGCCCAAATGATGAGACAAATGAGTAACATCATCTTCACCAAATTAGACCTGCTTGGATTTTATAAACTAATTCATGTTAAAGAAAGCAAAGAATGGAAGACTGTGATTAACACCCATGATGGTCACTATTAATGTCTTAATGTGCTTCTCTGGTTCCACAGTGTTCAGCTTTCATAGTCTCTGACAATGGTGTACAATTTGATTCTTGGTTCTGAAGGGCTGTCTTTAAAACATCTTTAAAAATCTCCTTAGACTTCTCAGCTTATCACCTTCAAACTGATAGAATCAATCAGTCCATGAAGCAATATCTACAAATTTCTCCATCAAGATAAATTTCCAATTTTGTTTCCTTGGATCAAATTCACCTACAACACTTCGGTCTCAGAGTCTTTTTGAAATCTCTGTTTGTTACAGTGTATGGTCTAGAGCCTCATCTTCCTATGCCAATTTCACCTAGAAGTCTATTTCCTGCTGTGAAGGGCATCTCTCAATTCGTATATTGTATAACATCTGGAAATCGACTGAGGTGCAATCCAATTTGGCTACAGCTGTGGCTAATACAAAGAAGAGTGCTGATAGGTACCACTGACTTGTTCCCAACATGTCTTTCAGAGATAAAGTTTTGTATTGTACCAAAAAAATCTGTTTAAAGACTCATTGTAAAAGATGCCACCAATAGTAAGTTCTTTGTCTCATTGCACATTTTCAGCAAATTAATTTGGTCACTTTTCTTGTGAAGCTATATTCAATGTTAAAAATTCATAATACTTTACATATTTTCAAACTACGTCCTCTGCTCCTCGACACATTCTTTCCTACAGTCAAGACAGTTCATGGTTTTGCCTCTGATCCAGAAAAGGCATATGACATCAACCAAATTTTAGACTGTGAGAAGGTTGATGGGAATCTCTTCTACTTCATTGACTAGAAAGGATACGATCTTGACAAAAGATGCTGGATACTAAAAAGGACATTAAAGGAGTTGTCCACCTTTAACCCAATTTTTTTTTCTTAATTAAAGGGGTTGTGCCACCATAAAGAATGCAGTTAACCAATCAGAAAAGGTGGAAATAAAGTTTTGTAATTTATAGTGATTCAAAATTATGCTTCATTCAAAAGATACCAAGCTTTTATTTTTTTAATTATGCTCTCTGGCACCCGCTGGCGTTATTCCATTACGTCCTGGTAATGGGTGATCAGCTGGTCGAGTTTGCGCAGTTCCTGTCATAAGAGCTCCCCATCCACAGTGTGCACAATGTATTCTCTGTCACAATGCTCCATGCTGTAAGCACAGAGTGTCTGTGATTCACCACCTCTCCCTGCACTCACAGCTGATCTACGGGTGAGATACCCCCTGCGCTCACAGCTCACCTCCGGGTGAGATACCCCCGCACCCTGCGCTCACAACTCACCTCCGCTGGAGACACCCCCTCCCACTGAGCTCACAGCTGATCTACGGGTGAGATACCCCCTCCCACTGAGCTCACAGCTGATCTACGGTTGAGATACCACCTGCGCTCACAGCTCACCTCCGGGTGAGATACCCCCGCACCCTGCGCTCACAACTCACCTCCGCTTGAGACACCCCCTCCCCCTGCGCTCACAACTGATCTCCGGGTGCGATACTACCTCCCCTTGCACTCACAACTGATCCCCGGGTTAAACACCCCCTCCCCCTTGCATATATACAAGGATGTGCCCAGGAAGGTGGACATATATATACCAGGATGTGCCCAGGATGAAGAACATATACACCAGGATGGGCAATGTATATACCAGGATGGGGAAGATATATATTAAAATGGGGAACATACTGTATATACTAGGTTGGAGGTCATATATACCAGGATGGAGAACATATATGCAAGGATGGAGGATATACAGTTGTGCTCAAAAGTTTACATACCCCGGCAGAATTTTTCCTTTCTTGGCCTTGTTTCAGAGAATATGAATGATAACAAAAAAACTGTGTCTCCACTCATGGTTATTGATTGGGTGAAGCAATTTATTGCCAAACTACTGTGTTTTCTCTTTTTAAATCACTACTCACTACAACTCCCCACTTCCCTGGTTGGAGGAGGGGACAGATAAGGGCTGGTTTAAAAGTTCAGCAAGGCATGTGGCCCCGACGTCTTCACCATTAGAAGTAATCCAGGGAGCAGGGATAGCTAAGGCGCCCTTAGCTTTAGGGATAGGGAAGGAGCCCTTAGCCCCAATATATCCTACAACAGAGCCATGATACATCTCTTTCCCTCTGTTTACTATTTTTCTACAGGAGTTCAGTGGTTAGCACCCTTCCAAGCTAACTCTAATTCGCTGAGTGTGCCACCTATGCATTTGATTTTAGCCTGGTGACGTGATCATTGACCACCCATTTAGTATACTGAGTTTAATATATATTGTATTGTTGCTGTTTAAAGGCTTTGTGCAGTCACAAGATATTGATAACCTATCTTTTCGATGGGTCATCAATATAAGATTGGTGAGGGTCTGGCACCCCCACCGATCAAGTGTCATCAGCTCCGAAGGTGGCCAAATGTCACAGCGAATGGAACTGTACTGTGTAGCTCTATTCAATGTATAGCAACAGCTGCCAGATGCTGCAGAACAAATCCTGCTCTCTGCAGTTGGATGTGCAAATTGTCTCTTCAGAGAGGAAGAGGACTTGAACTCTAGTGTCACCTATTGGAAGTAGAAATCCTACGAGTCAATATCGACCGTTTAATGAGGGTCGATATTGACTTGTAGGATTGCTAATTTCAGTAGGTGGCACTAGAGTTCAAGTCCTCTTATTCTCTGAAGAGATAATTTGCATATATATTTTCCCAGAGGAGCATGCAAGGCGTTTAAGTCTCATAATACTGGCATGCCAGACAACTCTCCACAAAGAGAAACCTTACCCTTTAAACTGCAATTGGATCTAAACACATTGAATGGAGCTGCACTGTGCAGCTTCATTCAATGTGTAGCACCTGCTGTCCAGTCCTTCAGAATATTTGCTATTCTTGGAAGCCAGATGGAAACACATTGACCCGAGCTACACTGCACAGCTCCATTCAATGTGTAGTGGCTCCAGAACAGCTCCTGTCAAAGTGAATAGAACCTGTTCTGCAGTACCCCGCAACAATGAATGGAGCTACGTGTTGAGAGGGTCTGTGCAACTGCCATGGCACATTGAGGAGGATTGTGAAAGGGGGCACAATATATTGAGGGGTAGTGGGGTGGGTGGACTTTATGAAGAGGGCAGCAGTGTGGAGGAAATATTATTGAAAGGGGCAGTTTGGGGGGATATTTTGGAGAGGATCAGTCTAGGGGGGTATACTATGGAGTGGGGCACTGCGTGTGAAGAGGGACACTGTGGGGGGAGGTGCATTTTATGGAGAGGCTCAGTGTGTGAGAAATTATGGAGAGTGGCACTATGGGGGGGTTATTATGGAAAGGATTATAGTCTGTGGGGGAACGGTATATAGAGGGGCAATGTGGGGGGAATATTATGAAGGGCTGTGTGGGGGGACATTATGGGGAGGGTTACATTCAGGGCTGTGGAGTCGGAGTCGTGGAGTCGAAGTCGGAGCACATTTTGGTGGAGTCCACTTCAGACCAAAATCCAGCGAGTGTGGAGACTCCAGCGATGTGGTGTAATTAAAATTTCCATTTATTTGAAGGATGATATTTCCATAAAAAATGCACTTACAAAAAGAGCCAATTCACACCATATGGGCAAACAGAGTAAAAAAAACGCTACGCGTTTCGGCTTAGAAAAGCCTTAATCATGATTAAGAAAAGCCACCATGATTAAGGTTTTTCTAAGCCGAAACGCGTAGCGTTTTTTTTACTCTGTAAATATCCTCCGATCCCGGCTCAATGTAACATCCCTGGCGGCATGCTTGCATAGTGCACCATCTCCCACTATGCAAAATCACAATCTTACCCTTCAGTCCAGTTTGCAAATCTTGCTCCTGTTCATACTGTGTGCATGCCTCTGTTCTGACTGCTTAGGAAGGCGGCCCGGTTACTTCCTGATTCTTGTAGCTGCTGTGGGCACACCCCTAATGCGTCCCCGGCCTATTGCTGTGGGTCACTGGATATTTAAACCTCCTTCTCCCAGAAGAAGGTGCCTGAGCAACTCTAACATTCAGTGTGCTCCTTGACGCTGAATGTGCCAGGTCCCGTTCTGTTTCTTGCCTGTCCGCCAACCTGGGGGCTGTATTCCCAGGCCAGTCTGAACTATCTCTTAGCCTGTTTGTCCGCCATACTGGGGGCCGTATACCCAGACTCGCTCCTGTATCTTGTTGCAGTGTCAGTTCCTGTCTGAACACTCTCCTAGCCTGTTTGTCCGCCATACTGGGGGCGGTATACCCAGACTCGCTCCTGTATCTTGTTGCAGTGTCAGTTCCTGTCTGTACACTCTCCTAGCCTGTTTGTCTCTGTGTCTGTACCTTCCCTTTTCCTGCAGTCTCTGAACCTGCACCTAACTCTTACTCGTTGTCTCTGTACTTCTGTTGTGAGTTTAGAGTCCACTCGCTACTTCATTGCAAGTACCTTGTGTGTATCTGGTTCTGCTTGTCCCTTCCAGTCTGTTCAGTGTGAACAGAGCCCTGTCCTCTCTGCTCTGCCTTGTTCACCGCTCCGGCGGTTCCTTCCTGCTCTGCCTTGCTCACCGCTCCGGCGGTTCCTCTCTGCTCTGCCTTGCTCACCACTCCGGCGGTTCCTCTCTGCTCTGCCTTGTCCACCGCTCTGGTGGATTCGCCCTGCTCTGCCTTGCTCACCGCTCCGGCGGTTCCTCTCTGCTCTGCCTTGCTCACTGCTCCGGCGGTTCCTCTCTGCTCTGCCTTGCTCACCGCTCTGGCGGTTTCGCTCTGCTCTGCCTTGCTCACCGCTCCGGCGGTTCCTCTTTGCTCTGCCTTGTCCACCGCTCCGGCGGATTCGCCCTGCTCTGCCTTGCACACTGCTCCGGCGGTTCCTCTCTGCTCTGCCTTGCTCACCGCTCTGGCGGTTCCTCTCTGCTCTGCCTTGCTCACCGCTCCAGCGGTTTCGCTCTGCTCTGCCTTGCTCACCGCTCCGGCGGTTCCTCTCTGCTCTGCCTTGCTCACCGCTCCGGCGGTTCCTCTCTGCTCTGCCTTGTTCACCGCTCCGGCGGTTCCTCTCTGCTCTGCCTTGCTCACCGCTCCGGCGGTTCCTCTCTGCTCTGCCTTGCTCACCGCTCCGGCGGTTCCTCTTTGCTCTGCCTTGTTCACCGCTCCGGCAGTTTCGCTCTGCTCTGCTTTGCCCACCGCTCCAGCGGTTCCTCTCTGCTCTGCTTGTCTACCGCATCTGCGGTTCTGTTCCTGAATCCCAGTCTGTACTGGACCCTATCCAAACTGCGCTCCAACCTGCTAGTGCCTCCTTGTCTGCACTCCAGCCGTGCTTGCCAGTACCCCCCCTGTCTGCATACCAGCCGTGCTTGCCAGTATCCTCCTGTCTGCACTCCAGCCATGCCTGCCAATACCCCCCTGCCTGTATGCCAGTCTAACCTGCCTGCTCCTGCATTCCCCAGTGTGGGTCAACAACTGTGACCGGGATCTGACCAAGAGTCGCACCTGGTCCATCTGCTCGGTTCCTCCTTGGTCCACGGGGTCGACTAAGCCGCCGTGCGACCTTGGTCGGATCGGGTTGATACTTAGTTACGCCCCTCCAGGCACTCCTCGGTTCATGGTACAGTGGGATCACTAATCACGCACACGCCAGCCAGTCCGGGTGTGTGCATAACACTCAGAAACCGGCGACATAGTGTCATGTGAGCCCCGGCGCCACTGGAACGGCACCGTTGATGAGTACAAGCTGTTATTATTTTTAGCTATAATTATATATGTGCAGCTATAAGTGTAATCTATGTTATGCTTGTTTAATATATACAGGTTGGCTTTTGAGTTACATTCTCAGTGTTCTTAGTCATGCCTGATTGCTACCAAAGATTGCAGACATCCCTGTATTTACCCTATATTGTCCCAAGTAATTTAATTTTCTTTGATACCCTTTGTATGTCCTTTTGGTTAGGCAGCCCACAATAGAGGTTCAGTTAACATTTCTTTTCATTGTATTAGAGCGGCATAGTATTTGTGGAGTTAAGAGATAAAACAGCATTTCTATTTATTGTGCATTGTGACTAAGGGATATCAAGGGAGCTCTCATGATAGTCTGAATTCATGACTCTTTGTATTTAATGTAAGGAGTCCAGGAGAGGTTCCTAGCCGTAATTTAATATTTGCTTACATTTAATCCTCAGATTATCTGTTTACAGGAGACCCATTTACAGCCTTCCACTATCAGATTACTCAATAAACCATTAATACAGTGGTCTGCACATGCCACGCATACTCTTTATACCCTTTATTCTAAATGGTTGTCCTTTGTAGTTCAGGGGTCAGTGAGGTGGGAGGTGGGTGAGGTGAGATCCTAATGGGTGATATATACACTGCTCAAAAAAATAAAGGGAACACTCAAATAACACATCCTAGATCTGAATGAATGAAATATTCTCATTGAATACTTTGTTCTGTACAAAGTTGAATGTGCTGACAACAAAATCACACAAAAATCATCAATGGAAATCAAATTTATTAACCAATGGAGGCCGGGATTTGGAGTCACCCCCAAAATTAAAGTGGAAAAACACACTACAGGCTGATCCAACTTTGATGTAATGTCCTTAAAACGAGTCAAAATGAGGCTCAGTATTGTGTGTGGCCTCCACGTGCCTGTATGACCTCCCTACAATGCCTGGGCATGCTCCTGATGAGGTTGCGGATGGTCTCCTGTGGGATCTCCTCCCAGACCTGGACTAAAGCATCCGCCAACTCCTGGACAGTCTGTGGTGCAAAGTGACATTGGTGGATGGAGCGAGACATGATGTCCCAGATCTGCTCAATCGGATTCAGGTATGAGGAACGGCGGACCAGTCCATAGCTTCAATGCCTTCATCTTGCAAGAACTGCTGAAACACTCCAGCCACATGAGGTCTGGCATTGTCCTGCATTAGGAGGAACCCAGGGCCAACCACACCAGCATATGGTCTCACAAGGGGTCTGATGATCTCATCTCGGTACCTAATGGCAGTCAGGCTACCTCTGGCGAGCACAGGGAGCGCTGTGTGGCCCTCCAAAGAAATGCCACCCACACCATTACTGACCCACTGCCAAACCGGTCATGCTGAAGGATATTGCAGGCAGCAGATCGCTCTCCACGGCGTCTCCAGACTCTGTCACGTCTGTCACATGTGTTTAGTGTGAACCTGCTTTCATGTGTGAAGAGCACAGGGCGCCAGTGGCGACTTTGCCAATCCTGTTATTCTGTGGCAAATACCAAGCGTCCTGCACAGTGTTGGGATGTGAGCACAACCCCCATCTGTGGACGTCGGGCCCTCATACCACCCTCATGGAGTCGGTTTCTAACCGTTTGTGCAGACACATGCACATTTGTGGCCTGCTGGAGGCCATTTTGCAGGGCTTTGGCAGTGCTCCTCCTGTTCCTCCTTGCACAAAGGCAGAGGTAGCGGTCCTGCTGCTGGGTTGTTGCCCTCCTACGGCCCCCTCCACATCTCCTGGTGTACTGGCCTGTCTCCTGGTAGCGCCTCCAGCCTCTGGACACTACGCTGACAGACACAGCAAACCTTCTTTCCACAGCTCGCATTGATGTGCCATCCTGGATGAGCTGCACTACCTGAGCAACTTCTGTGGATTGTAGAGTCCGTCTCATGCTCCACGAGTCTGAAAGCACAACCAACATTCAAAAGTGACCAAAACATCAGCCAGAAAGCAATAGTACTGAGATGTGGTCTGTGGTCCCCACCTGCAGAACCACTCCTTTATTGAGGGTGTCTTGATAATTGCCAATAATTTCCATCTATTGTCTATTCCATTTGCACAACAGCATGTGAAATTGATTGTCAATCAGTGTTGCTTCCTAAGTGGACAGTTTGATTTCACAGAAGTTTGATTTACTTGGAGTTATATTCTGTTGTTTGTGTTCCTTTTATTTTTTTGAGCAGTGTATATTCATTCAGGCCAGGATAGATAACCTGTTGTACATTCTACTGGGAGTTTATCTACCCCTGCCTGCACCCATATCTGTGTTGTATGAAGCTGCTATCTTTACATCCAATTATCCTCATGCAACAATTTTATATATGGGAGATTTTAATCTAATTTAGATCAGTCTCACCCATGGACTGCACTTGCCCAGACACTTGCTCCATCCTCATAAGCTAAATTATTGTCAGAGATGGATTGGCATGATTTGTAGCTTTCACTATCCTAGCACTAGAGAATATTCCTGTTTTTCTCCCTTTCTAGAACTGACTGTGTGCATGGCAATGCAAAGGCATGTTACTCCTTAAATGCTATATCTCATGTCACTAGGGCAATTTCCAACCATCCCCAACAATAGTTCACCATAACCCATCCTTTCCTGATCATAGTAGTCAGGCTTACTTTGCTGGATAACCATGACAGAATCCTTGATTAGTTAGAGATTTTTCTGTCTGAAAAAAAAAAAGCCATGAGACTCTCCATTAGTATTTTGGGACACTCTAATAGCTTACTTACATCGGTGTCCACATTCTTCTATTTCATATATTGAAAAGAGTCGTTTGTGACGGAACATGTACTTGGGGAGATTTGTTCCACCTTAGAATTTGTTTGGGAGATTTATTTCAGACTAACACTCTCTACTTTCATTTAAGCAAGCTTAGAGAATTTTTGGAAAAGCCAGAACTCACTTTTATAAACACCTCTAAGTCAGGCATGCCTTAAATGCTCAGTTTCCCCCAGTCTCTACATATCCTGTAATTGGGATTATTCGCTCTGAGGGCCCGAGGGAACTCATATCATTGATATATTCATACCTTATTAGAATTAAACCTACTAATGCCCATCTTATGGTTATAGATAAATAGGAACAGTGGATCCCTTCCCTTACATAGGAGCTGACTGAGGACCTGATGGAATCTGATTTGTTTGTGTCTCCTGCAAGAAAAACAGACATATTAAATTATAATATATCCATCAAGGTCACCTCATACCTGCAAGGCTACATAAAATGGGCAGGATCCTAAACGCAAAGTGCCTTATGTCTCCTGCAGATGTTTGGCCTTGCCCCATCATATCTGGGTTTGGTCTGAGGTTGTAGATTTTTTATCTATAATAATGGAATGTCCACTTTCTAAAGATCCGTTAATTTATTTATTTGGGATTCCCGATGAGGAGGAATATTCCCACTATCTTCGTATTTTCCTTAGGGAAACACTGTTTCTAGCTTGTAAAACAATAGCCCTAAAATGGATAGGAGATCACCTAGACTGCACACCTGGATAAGACTTGTTAAGGGTATGTGCACACGTTAAGTATTTGTTGCAGGCATTTCTGCAACAAAAACATGACTCGGGGCAGGAAAAACGCTGCATAAAAAAATGCATATTTACCACATTTTTGATGCATCTTTTCAAAGTCATTAAAATGGTAAAAAAATTGCAAAAATGCTAAAAGAATTGACATGCTGCAGATCTGCAAGGAAAAATAAGCAATGTGTGCATGAGACTTGAGGAATTTCATTTACTGGGACTAGGAAATCCTTAATCCCTTTCCGACGAGGTCAGTAATAGTACGTAGCTGCGCCCTCCGACTTATGGACCAACTACGTACTATTACGCGTGCGGCGATGGCGCCCGCACACAAGGGGTGCAGGGCGATCGCTGCCGGGTGTGAGCTGATTGTCACAGCTGTCACCCGGTGCTATGTGCAGGGAGCAAGTCCCACACCACTCCCTGCACATTAACCCAAGTGGGGAGGTAATCGCTATACTCACTTCTCCTGCCGGCGTCCACCGCACTGCATGACCACAGTAATGTCTCCCCTGTGTGCAGCGCAGACAGGCTGCATAGCATAGGGAGCTGCTGCTCTCTATGCCATGCAGACGATCAGGCTGCAAAAGGTGGGACAATGTGTAAGAGTAAAAAGAAAAGTGAAAAAAAAAGAAATTTTTTTTTAAAAATATATAAAAAAAAAAAAAATGAAAAAAATAATCCCCAAAAAATAAAAATATATTGAACCCATAATATTTATTATGAAAAAAAATAATTAACCAATAAAAGTACACATATTTGGTATCGCCGCGTCCGGAACGACCTGACCTATAAAACGGTCCCACTAGTTAACCCCTTTAGTGAACACGGTAAAAAACGAAGCAAAAAACAATGCTTTATAATCATACCGCCAAACAAAAAATGGAATAACACGCGATCAAAAAGACGAATGTAAAAAAAATGGTACCGCTGAAAACGTCATCTTGTCCTGCAAAAACAAGCCGCCATACAGCTCCATCATCCGAAAAATAAAAAAGTTATAGCTCTCAGAATAAAGCGATACAAAAAAATTGTTTTTTCTAGAAAACAGTTTTTATTGTGTAAATGCATGACATTATGGGGCAATTGATGGATTGAGAAACAGGGCATAGTATAGCGAGGGGCAGTGGGGACAATAGGCAGAGAGGCATTGTGGGGCAGATATGGATGTGGGGGAGATATGGAAAGGGGCAGTTTGGGATGATATTATGGACAGGGGCAGTGTGTGGGGTTTATTATGGTGAGGGGCTGTGAGGGGATATATTATGGAGAGGGGCAGTGTGGGGGTTTATTATGGAAAGGGCAGTGTGGGGGGGATTATCATGGAGAGGGGCAGTGTGGCGGTATATTATGGAGAGGAGCAGAGAGGGGGGTTTATTATGCAGAGGGGCTGTGAGGGGGTATATTATGGAGAGCAGCTATGTGGGAGATATTATAGAGAGGGGCAGTATTGGGGATATTTTGTGCAGGAAGCACAATGAGGGGCAATTATGTATTCAGGGGCGCAGCATAGGAGATACCGTATTTAGATTTATGGGTCAGTATAATGATACTTTTTATTTTACATTGAACAGTGTCGGGATGTGCTCCTGAAGACGGAGAAGAGGGAAGTCTGGAGCGACTAACTCAGGGCATGAAATCTCATCATGGCTCCTGGAGAAAATGGAAAATAAAAGGAGAACGACTTCAGTTAGCACAGATGTCACCTATAAGGTACCTGGATGTAAATATTTTACCACACACGGAATGGCATAAAGAAGCCCCATAAAAACAATTCCGGAATTGCTGATTTTTGTTTATTCTGCCTCCCAAAAATCGGAATAGAAAGCGATCAAAAAATGTCACATGCCCGAAAATGGTACCAATAAAAACGTCAACTTGTCCCACAAAAAACAAGCGATCACATGACTCTGTCGGCCAAAATATGGAAAAATTATAGCTCTCAAAATATGGTGATGCAAAAACTAGTCTTTGCAAAAAAAGCGTCTCTCGGTGTGTGACAGCTGTCAATAATAAAAACCCGATATGAATCTGGTATCACTGTAATCGCACCGACCCGAAGAATAAAGTTGTCTAATCACTTATACCACACGAGGAACGGTGTAAAAAAATAAAGTTTAGGGTTAGGGCTGTGCTAAGGTTAGGGTTGTATTAGGGTTGGGCTAGGGTTAGGGTTGGGTTTAGGGTTGGGCTAGGGTTGGGGCAGGGTTGGGGCTAGGGTTAGGGTTGGGCTAGGGTAGGGTTAGGGTTGGGGCTAGGGTTACGGTTGGGGCTAGGGTTGGGGTTAAGGTTGGGCTAGGGTTAGGGCTGGGCTAGGGTTGGGGTTGTATTAGGGTTGGGGTTAGAGTTGGTGATTTTTTCAAAAGTAAAGAAAAAAAAAATGATGACGATATGGCGACCAGTGTTGAGCGCAAGTGCTCGCTACTTGAGTTTCATCGGGTGCTCATGTATGCACTGAGTATCATGGGTGTTCAAGTGACATACTCGAGTCTCTGCCCCATATGCTTCGCGGCCAAAAAAAAACGTTGCTGGGATCGCCTGCCATGCACGAGCAATCCCCGCATGTTTTTTTTTGGGTGTCTAACAACCGTGGAACATGCGGGGCAGAGACTTGAGCATGTTACTCGAGCACCCATGATACATGGTGCATACCCGAGTACCCGATGCAAACTCAAGCAGCGAGCACTTGCACTCAAGGCTAATGACAACTTATTCAATATGATGACCTAATGTTATCAAATTCTGTCGTACCTCTGGGTTCAAAATGTACACTATACCCCTTGATAAAATCCTTGAAGGGTCTAGTTTCCTAAATGGAGTCAATTGTGGGGGGTTTCCACTATTTAGGCACCCCAGGGGCTCCAGAAATGCGACATGGCTTCCGCTCTAGATTCCAGCCAATTTTGCGTTCAAAAAGTCACACAGTGCTCCTTCCCTTCTGAACCCTGACGTGTGCCCAAGCAGTGTATTTTCCCCACATATGGGGTATTGCTGTAATCAGGAGATATTGTACAACAGGTTTTAGGTTCCATTTTCTCCTCTTACCCTTGTGAAACTAAAAAATTTGGGGCTAAAAGATAATTTTTGTGGAAAAAGTTAGATTTTTTTATTTTCACGGCTTCATGTTGTAAACTTCTGTGAAGCACCTGGGGGTTAAGGGTGCTCACCACACATCTAGATAAGTTCCCTGAGGGGTCTAGTTTCCAAAATGGTGTCACTTGTGGGGACATCAGGGGCACATCCGCTAATTATTCAAGCAAATTTTATATTCAAAAAGTCAAATGGCGCTCCTTCCCTTCCGAACCCTGCCATGCGCCCAAGCAGTGGTTTTCCCCCACATATGGGGTAAATGTTATTTATTAACTATTTTGTGTGACATATCTCTCTGATTTAAGTGCATAAAAATTAAAATTTTGAAAATTGCGAAATTTTCAACATTTTTGACAAATTTCCGATTTTTTCACAAATAAACGCAAGTGATATTGAAGAAATTTTACCACTATCATAAAGTACAATATGTCACGAAAAAACAGTCTCAGAATCAGC
Organism: Phyllobates terribilis; assembly: GCF_046119375.1. Lineage (NCBI taxonomy): Eukaryota > Metazoa > Chordata > Amphibia > Anura > Dendrobatidae > Phyllobates > Phyllobates terribilis. The sequence goes on along the minus strand of NW_027362762.1, from coordinate 299,565,337 downwards.
GGGATCCATTGAAGCGTTCCAGAGGTATTACCTCATAAAGTGACAGTGGTCAGATTTGTAAAAATTGGCCCGGTCATTAATAATAATAATAATAATAATATTTTTATTTATATAGCGCCAACATATTCTGCAGTTCTTTACAATTCAGACAATTTACAGACATTATTGGCACTGTCCCCACTGGGTCTCACAATCTACATTCCCTATCAATATGTCGTTGGGAGTGTTTGGAATCATTAACGTGCAAACCACCCTCGGGGGTAAAGGGGTTAAGGGGTTGTTCCACCATAAAGAATACATTTAACTATGCAGAAAAGGTGAATACACTGTGTTCCAAATTATTATGCAAATAATATTTTCTCAGATTTTCCCAAATTACCTATATGAATTGCAGTCATTGTAATTTTCCAGTCAAATAACTATTGGAGTACAATTGAAAGGTTTTTGTACAAACTGCCTATGATAACAGTATATTTTTAAAAAAATAAAACACTCAAACTGCACTCAAAATGCATGTTCCAAATTATTATGCACAGCAGAGTTTTCAACCTTTTCATTTTAATAAAGAACAAAAAAATGGTCATTTTTGAAATTATAAGCATTAGCAGGTTATTACAAATTGAAATCAAACAGTTTTCAACTCAAAACTTTATTCTAGGTGATGTTACATTTGCACATAGGACCCCTTGTTCGAAAGGAGCTTCTGAACTCTCTCGTCCATTGAATTTATCAGGTTTTGGATGGTTTCTGCTTCAATTGTTTTGCATGAGGACAGAATACCCTCCCAGAGCTGTTGCTTAGATGTGAACTGCCTCCCGCCATCATAGACACTCCTTTTGATGATGCTCCAGAGGTTCTCAATGGGGTTGAGGTCAGGGGAGCATGTGGGCCACACCATAAGTTTGTCCCCTTTTATGCCCACAGCAGCCAGAGATGCAGATGTGTTATGTGCAGCATGAGACGGGGCATTATCATGCATGAAAATGATATTGCTGCGGAATGCACGGTTCTTCTTCTTGAACCATGGCAGGAAGTGCTGTTTGAGAAACTCAACATACATTATGGAGTTCATCTTTACCCCGTCAGGGATCCTAAAAGGGCCGACAATCTCTCTCCCCATGATTCCAGCCCAAAACATTACTCCACCTCCTCCTTGTTGGCGCCGTAGCCGTGTTTGCATGGGGTGTCCATCAACCAGCCATCCTCCACTCCATCCATCTCGACCATCGAGATCATTTCATGCATGATAATGCCCCGTCTCATGCTGCACATAACACATCTGCATCTCTGGCTGCTATGGGCATAAAAGGGGACAAACTTATGGTGTAGCCCCGATGATCCCTTGACCTCAACCCCATTGAGAACCTCTGGAGCATCATCAAAAGGAGTGTCTATGATGGCGGGAGGCAGTTCACATCTAAGCAACAGCTCTGGGAGGGTATTCTGTCCTCATGCAAAACAATTGAAGCAGAAACCATCCAAAACCTGACAAATTCAATGAATGAGAGAGTTCAGAAGCTCCTTTCGAACAAGGGGTCCTATGTGCAAATGTTACATCACCTAGAATAAAGTTTTGAGTTGAAAACTGTTTGATTTCAGTTTGTAATAACCTGCTAATGCTTATAATTTCAAAAATTACCATTTTTTTGTTCTTTATTAAAATGAAAAGGTTGAAAACTCTGCTGTGCATAATAATTTGGAACATGCATTTTGAGTGCAGTTTGAGTGTTTTATTTTTTAAAAAATATACTGTTATCATAGGCAGTTTGTACAAAAAGCTTTCAATTGTACTCTAATAGTTATTTGACTGGAAAATTACAATGACTGCAATTCATATAGGTAATTTTGGAAAATCTGAGAAAATATTATTTGCATAATAATTTGGAACACAGTGTATAAATGTTTTTGTAATTTACAGTTATTAAAAATTATGCTCCATTCAAAAAATAACAAGATTTAATCTGCTGAAGTACGCTCCCTGGCGTTATTCCACTCCGTCCTCCCAGTGGTCTATCAGCTGTTCGAGCATGCGCAGCTCCTGTCATCATAAGAGTTCCCCCCAACTCTTCACCCCCAGTGTGCACAACGTATGCTCCCTGCGCTCACATAGGTCTGAAAGCGAGAGCATAGAGCAGATTGCTGAGAAGCACGGGAAGTGTGTCAGTGATTCCTCTTGCTGCACTCACACAGGTCTGACAGCGATCGCATAGAGCAGATTGCTGAGAAGCACGGGAAGCGTGTCAGTAATTCTTCCCCCTGCACTCACAAAGGTCTGACAGCAAGCGCAGGGAGCACATTGCTCAGAAGCATGGGAAGCATGTCAGAGTTTTTTACCTCTGCGCTCACACAGGTCTGACCTCTGGATGAGATTGTTCTGCTTCATGTGCACGCAGTCAGAGCTGTGTGAGCGTGATTGCAGACAGACGCTTCATTCACTCACACAGCTCTGACCACTCGCATATGAAACAAAAACGATTTCAGAACGATCTTCTCAGCAATCTGCTCCCTGCACTCGCTGTCAGACTTGTGTGAGCGCATGGAGCATACGTTGTACATACTGGGGGTGGGGAGTTGGGGGACCTCTTACAATGACAGGAACTGCGCATGCTCGGACAGCTGATCGGCCACAGGGAGGACGGAATGGAACAACTCCAAGAAGCATACTGCAGCAGATGAAAGCTTGTTATTTTTTGGAACATAATTATTAATAACTGTAAATTACAAAACCATTTGTGTGGCACAACCCCTTTAATGTTTTGTGGAAAAACTGTGCGGGAAAAAAAGAGACAAAAATGCATCAAATACAAAGTGTGCACCTACGCTAACAACATTAGTTCTTAAAACATAAGAAGACCGGCACTCACTAATCTACAAGTTCTGCAAACTTCCAAGTGAGTCTTCTTATGTTATTTGCAATGGGATGCCACCCCTAGACACGAGCACCACGGATTTTGAGTGCTGACTGGAACTGATGACCATTAGTTCTTATGAGAGATTGCTTTACATTTCCAGGAAATGTCCTGAGAAATTCCAACATGTTTTTGGTCGATGGTGTAGATTTTTTTAATACTTTGCCCTCGACTTTTGAATTTGCAGGCTCCATCCATGAGACGACTGGGTTAGTCATATACACATTATTACTGCTTCTCTCTTAATTTGGCCTAATCAGTTCAGTTCTTACATTCTCTGATCTAATTAAAATATGCATGTATTGTTATAGTTTTCTTTACTGTGAACCTTGAGTCATGGCTTTACTTTGACTGATCTAGACATGTGTATCTTTGTCACAATAAGTTGTATTATTGTTATTACTGTTGGTATCCTATATGCCACCTTAGGGTATGTACTCGTGGTGCTATTTAGATGCCGACGCAGGCACCGAATATTCCCAAACAAAGCCGCTTCAGATGGGGGCTTTGCTATCATTCTTTCGGCTGCTCCACCAACTGCGGCGTTCACTCTATACCAAACTCTGAAGCGATTAAAAGACATGACATAAGACACAACATATGCACAGCTGTTTCACATTCCTGGATTCCGTTGAAAATCTGTTTGTATATTTGTACGTTCCTTTGTTATCCTTCACTAAAACTAATTATAAAACCAATGCTTAGCTATATGTCCCTTAACTACAACGTTATTCATACAAGTTATGTTCACAGGAGACAGTGACTTATTTCCGTGGGTAATAAAATAACCCCACACTTCTGGATCAGGATGTGACATTTATACATTTTTACAAACCCCAGATAAATATAAGAGGCAGTATGCAACTAATCTGTCCTAAACAAGGAATTATTATTATTTAATGGCCTTCAGCTCGATATTGAGCCATGGCGACTTGATGGATGAACGCTCTCTAGGAAGATCGATCTTGCAAAAGCCTAGATTAGTCCACCAGGTTCTTCTCCGCCAATATCTTAATAATATCAAGCCATCGGGTTGCTTGTCTTCCTCTTCGCCTTGTTCCTTCTGTTCTTCTTCTGACCATGATGTCCTTCTCCAGTGATTGCGCTCTTCATATGATGTGACCAAAGTAGGCAAGTCGTAGCTTGGTGATCCTTGCTTCGAGTGACATGTCTGGCTTGATTTGTTCTTCTTGCCATCCATGGTATTGATACTTCTCCAGCACCACATTTCAAAGGCGTCGATTCTTCTTCTGTCTTGTTTCTTTATCTTCCAGGTTTCGCATACTTATGTTACCACAGAAAAGACCAGACTATGTACGAGCCGTGTCTTGGTCGCCAGTGAAATGTTCCTCGTTTTGAAGACATTTTCCAGTGGCTTCATTGTTGATTTCCAATGTTATTCCCAGAATTACCCAAGACCTCCAGGTTTCTACATGTTAGTCCATAATCACCCTTCACAATAATCACTCTTCACAATATTGTAAGTCGTTGTCCGGGCTAATGCTAACCCCTAGCATAGGCCATCAGTATCCTAAGTATACACTACCAATATCATCGGCCCGTCCTTTAACCCTTTCACCTCTCTGGAGAAGTCACACCGTGGATCCATTTGCAGTAATTTGTGGCTTTCTAGAAATTTGGCCAGAAAGTGGAGAACCCCTGTATTACAGCTATGTGCTGTTATGGTGGCCACCTCCGCGTGCTCCTATTAGCCCTGGCGCATGTGCTGGCACTTCCATAACCTTCGTCACTGTGGTGCCAGCTTACAGGAGGAAGTGTCAGGGTGAGTGGGCATTGATATAGTGTTGTGGGACTGAGCGCTGCAGGAGGGTGTTCCCGGACCACTCAGAGTGGGTATTCTACAACCACCAAGTGTACGGTGCCAACATTGTGAGGAAAATGCCACATTTGCTCAATGGCCTGCACCATCTTGACATCTGTTGAGGTCTTTTTCCATCAGAAAGTAACAGTGGAGACCCCTCTACATCCCCTTCCGGCCCTGCAGGGGTGCTATATGGAAGTCCTGTCACAGCTGCCCATCCCACTGACAACCTACGTGCCATGTACAGAGCACGCTGTGTCAGGTGTAAGGCTGTGTTCATACACGTGTTTTTTTCTGCAGCAAATCTGCTGCTAACTTTTCTCTGGCAGGAAAACAGCTGCGTTAAAAACTAAGGTTTTGTTGTGTTTTTTCCTGCATTTTTTTGACCACCCATTACTTCCTATGGGTGAAAAAACGCAGCAAAAACGCAGGTGTGTGTTCTGCTGCAAAAACGGTGAAAGAAGTGCCATGCTCTAGTTTCCAAATACCCAAGCAAGGCAGAAAATACGCAGCAAACAAAAAGCAACATGTGTGAACAGAGAATTCTGGTTTCTCATAGATTTTGCTGGTACTGCTAGATGCAGCTGAAAATGTGCATAAAAACCTGGAAAATACGCAGCAAAACACAACCCGTGTGAACATCGCCTAAGGGGACATTCACGACCCAGGGGCGCAGCTTCGTTTCCATAGAAACCCTCCTATACCCCGTCACTGCAGCGTCCAGGCGAGGTCACGTGACAGCAGACCCGGAAGTGAAGGCGGAGACGGCTGTGCAGGCGGCAGTAGTGCAGCTGACGTCAGAGCGGGTGACGTGTCTGAGGAGCAGGAAGCGATTGTACCGTGACCCTCAGTGATGGCGAGCTCCGCACTGCTGCTGCTCCTGCTGGCGGCCATCCCCAGGCCCGGGGCCGCCTTCTACCTGCCGGGCCTGGCTCCTGTCAGCTTCTGTGAGCAGGGGAAGGAGACGGCGGAATGCAAGGTGAGCGGGGCCTCCCTGTCATGTGACCCCGGCGGTGCAGGGGCTTGGACCTCACTGTGTGCACTGTCTGCCTGTGGGGTCATCAATCTCCAGGGTGCAGGGTGTGTGTTCTCATGTATCGGGGGATCACCCCTATGTGAGACCCCATTAATGAGAGAACTGCCCAGGAATGGCCGCCATGTATTCCTACATATCCCCTGCAGTGTCCGGGGTGGAGGAAATGTCTCCTGGCCACTGGTCCCCTGGCCGAGCCCACCTCATACATGGGTGTCCTGGGCTCAGATCCCACCAGGACACCACCTGTAAGGCGTCTGTATGTTCTCCCCGTGTTTTGGGGGTTTCCTCCGGGTTCTCCAATCTCCTCCCTTACACAAACTGAAGGGGAATTTATTTTCTGAGCCCCAATGGGGACAGCGATGATTTCTGTGTTGCTCTGTAGTATTTGATGGTGCTATACAAGAAAGAGCAATAAATGACTGATGTCCACGTATGGAGGAGATGGCATCTGCCAGGTGTATACCTGTGATGGATGCCGCACACCAGGCATATCACCGCACCAGTAGGTTATCATGTTACAATATATATAGTAAGTAGTAGCAAATGCAATTGTGCGGAGCAGAAGAAGAAAAGATGTATTGCACCCAAGAGAGGTGAGGCGTCCTCCATGCGAGCTGTCCCAGCACGTTACAGATGGACAATGGATACTGCCGTGTAAAGACCCCTTATATAATCAGTGTATCAATACCAGATACATAAAGGCTTATCTGGAAATGAGTTCTGTCCCTTTTACACAAGCTGATCCAGGCAGTAACAAGACCCCCGATCAGGTATATCTGGTGATCATTTACTGCCCTGTTAATACAGTGATCTGCGCAGAGAATACGGTTGTCCTGTGTGCACAGAGTATCATCTTATTAGCAGCACATCTGTCAATAATGATATATGTTTTTATGCTGGTATATAAATCACTGCACCCAAGGAATCAGCGATTTGCTGGCCTGGATATACTGGCTGATAGTTGGGAACAAGTGTCCTTAGGCTACGGTCACACATTCAGTATTTGGTCAGTATTTCACATCAGCATTTATAAGCCAAAACCAGGTGAGGAACAATCAGAGAAAAAGTATAATAGAAACAAGTCACCAATTCTGTATTATCACCCACTCCTGGTTTTGGTCTGCAAATACTAATGTCAAATACTTAATGTGTGAATGGGGCCTTACAAAAGCTTGTTCGCCAATGGGCCAGGACTGCCTGTACGCTATGTTCACGTGATCAATCATCACGTGTAGACTTGCTCTTGTAGTCCAGAGCTGTATTTATAATTCTGCAGCTCTATAGTGTAGTGCCCAATAGAAATGACTCTTCAGAATCAAGATCACCAGAAAAAGCTTTGTTCAGTCACTGCTACCACTGAGGTAAAATAATGATCAGTACATGACTATCTACATTTTCTATAATGGCCCTTACTCTGTGCTGTTCGCACCCATTGGCTGTTGTGATGCCTCATTGTGTAGTGACCTCTCCCAGCTATTAAACCTGACAAACCTGTTACTGACATGTCACCGTGTACCGGTTTAACAAGCGCCAAACTGTCTGATTTGATTGAGTGTCTTTTCTGTTTTTTTGTAATGTACATATTCATAGAATCATATTCACATTGTGCAGACAGGTCTGCTGACCTGTTATCCAAAATGTCAGGAAGTCCCATTGTGCCATTTGATTAATAGCAGCTGTAGAAGGATACAGCACTCTGAACTCGGGATCCGGTGTATTCTTGAGGTGGGTGCTTCCTCCATCCCTCTCACGGGTGACTGACGTGCTGGGTGTATACATGCAGGTACATCCATCCCCGATGAGAAGGTGGAGGCGTGAAGACCCCAGGCTCATAGTTCTGATCCCAGTATGTTCACCCGGTGGGCGCTCCCTCGATTCCCCTCATGGTACATCTGCAGGTATACACACAGCATGTCAGTCACCTAAGAGGGCCGGTGGGAGCTCTCGTCTCCTGTGTACATGTATTCCTTCTTAGCTGCTATAAGCCAAATAGCACAATACTTCAATACTATTTTATGGAGGAAGTGAGATGTGTATATCATATTGCATGGAAATGATGCAAGAAGTGTCTCTCACCAAGTGTAAAATTTCACCTTTATTGTAGTCCATGATCAGTGTGTTATATCAGGATAATGGAGCAAGAACGGCAACAGCGATTTCACATACATCCTGTTTCTGGCCTGACTTTTTTTTTGTCCATTAATATAATTCTGTTGTAAAGCGTGTAGTATAAATCAGGTTGTGACCATGAAGTGGGCACTGGAAACTAATGGTGAATAATCAGATGTTGTATTTTTTTTGCTATATTTGAGAGGGGGTGCTTATGTGGCACCCCAGGGGTCTGGTTTTCCACAGTAACAGCAATGTTATGTCTGAGAGCAGGTGGGAGGTCTCTTGGTCAGGGATCCTATGCATGCCACACCTCCTGCCCAGTCCTGGGAGGGGAAGAACTTCCCTTATATAAACCTAGGGCTGAGGCAGGGTGAGTGAGTAAAGAAGCAGAGAAAAGAAGCAAATATAGGAAGAAACAACAGGAGCTCTGTGGGAGCAGTGTTACAAGGAGTCAGGGGCTGGCAGCTGCAGAGCTCACCCTGACTGAGAAGTTATCACCGGACCCGGAGTCCGAGGCTGTGGGGACTAACTCCTATCCAGCAGCAGAAACCGACCGGCAGGGGATTGCAGGTCCTCTGGCCCAGAAACCCGAAGGCCCCGAGTCACCGGCCATACGGGTGAGCACCACACGGTACACTCAGGGACGTGGGCTACTTATACCCGCCTCTAGCAAGGTAGCCAGAAGAGTATCGTTAGTTTGGGAGGCCTACAACTCCGCCTGGCCAGGGGAGATCCCATCTGCTCAAGGACTGACCAGGCCCCAATCGCTAGCCAGTACTCCGGGAGGGTCTATCTTTGTCACCAGTAAAGACCCTGAACTACACAGTACCGTCTCCGAGTGGTTCCTGCTACCCCCATCATCCACGTCGGCTGCCCTGAGGCCATACCCCTCCCGTTGGGGGTTATACTATCACGCTGCACAATCCTACCACCGGCCTCAGCGGTCTACCCTGCAGCAGCAGCTCCCTGGCTGCACTCAACGGGTGGCGTAGTCGTCCAACATCTACCGCTAAAACAGCGCCACTTAGTCTGACTCCCTGGGCACGGACCGGATCACCGCCACGAGACTACAACCCTCAACAGATCCGGCTCCGGGTAAGCTCCCGCGTGCGCAACGCAGCGCGACACAGGCCCAGGGGCGCGTCACTTACTTGTTTTTAAAATGAATCATTCAGTACATTTTTGCTATGTAATTTAAGAGAAGCATGATGTAGGGGCAGAGACCTTGATTCCACCGATGTGTCACTTAGGCTGCGTGCCCACTATGCGTTTTTGCCGCGGAATTTCCACAGCGAAAACGCTTAAAAAACGCTTGGTAATACGTGCCCCATGTTCCCCAATGATAATCCGCATGTGCTGTGCACAAGCTGCGGAAATTTCCACTGCTGATTATGATTGCGGAAAAATCCGCAGCATGTCCATTAATTTTGCGGACACGCAGCGTAATCGCCGTCATTGACTTGCATTGGACCGCGTGACATCCGCATCACTGCGTCTGCACAAGTGGATATCACACGGTTCAATGTGCGGATGGTACCCAGGTCTGGAGGAGAGGAGACTCTCAACAAGACCTGGGTACCATAGAACCTGTAAAAAAAAAGAATTTAAAATAAAAAATAAAGATTATACTTACCTTCTGATGTCCTCCCAGTGTTTTCTCCCCTCCGTCTGGTCTGTTGTATGGGTCGCGGTGTTGTGAAGGACCTGCCATGACGTCATTGAGTCATGTGACCTGACACATGACTCAATGATGTCATTCTTCTTCTTTTTTTTTTTTTTAAACTAACTTGGTCACACTACTATAAATCCATGCCGGTTGCATGTATTTATATAGTGTGAACAAGTTGTCAAGCACTTTTCCAAGTGATGCTAAAATCGCTTGGAAAAGCGTTAAAAATATGCAGCATTTCTGCATCGTGGACACATAGCCTTATGGGGCTGTTTCCTGTCATTTTATTCAAATCACCATTTTCTATGCTGCAGATATAGCAGTTGTCTAAATGTTGAGCCCTATATAAACCCACCTACACCCCTTTCTGCGTATACTGTGCGTAGGCAGTAAACTGGCAATCACTGGTGGGGTTACACAGTGCATTAGGGACGAGGGTTACATGGCACAAGACAACTAGCCCTCTAGTGATCTGATGGTAGAATTCTGATTTTATTCAACCTACAACAAACAGTCTAGTAAGTGACAAATCACTGGAACCAGGGTCTCTGTCCCTATGCCATGCTGCACTCGCAACAAAAACCTGCCGTCAGATTTCCTTTAAGTAGGGCACCCGGTTAATGTCGGTGACAAATCCTCCTTGTTGTATATGTGCAGTATCTTTTCCCCCACCTGGTAAGTCAGAGTGCTGTATACTGACTCATGGTACCAGTGACATGATCTAGACCACTTGTTACACAGTGGTACATGTAGTCAATGCTGAACTATAGGAGACGCACTAAGCATGTGTGCTTATGGCTTTTTTCTGCAATGCCAAAAACCCCTCTGTGTGTTAAATCTACAGTGCTGGTTAATTTACCATTTGTTTTTTTTCAAAGTTTTTCTGTGGCTGAGGATGAGATTGAAAAGATATGCAAATATAACCTAGAATAAAAGCAATGTATAGAAAGCCTACAGTAAGTAAATGGTAACACATGAAAAAATATCGGGTACGAGACTTTATTTTTGATCATAAAAGCCATTCCACCACGACAAGGTGAACCCAATCAGGATAGTCCCTACTCTAGTAACTCTCCTCGCTATGTGTCTATGCAGATTTTCACTCTCATCAGAGAGAAGCTGTTTGATAATGTTTCTTCCCTGGTAGTCCACCTATTTTGCAGGGGGAAGCAATGGCCTGTCTGGTGTAGTGCTGTTTCTTTAAGACTCTTTAAAAAATATATATATATTTCGCTTTTTTAAAAAAATATGGCATAATGCTAGGATATGCCTTCACTTTTTGATCGATGCAAGCACAAACCTTGTGGCTATAGCTCTGGTGGAGCATTATTCCTCTGTATAGCTCTGTTCCCCACTGAACATAGAGATGGCATTTCCTAGCTATATACTAATAATTTTGCGTTTTTGATGCAGTTGTTCTTTTTACTGGTAAAATACTTGTAAAAGCAAAAGCACATTGAAAACTGCTTAAATGCTAGAAGTGTTTTGTGGAAAGACGTTACACACTACTTCTTTGCCTTAGAATTACTTATGCAAAATACTTGTCGAATCTAAATTAAAAGCGGGGAGAAAACCCACAATGAGTCATATGTGTATTGATTTCTAATTTAATAAATGAAACAAGGTGATCTAGTCATTATCAGATGTTTCCGATATTAGTAGTTGGTGAGAAATCTGTAGAGGTCACAGGATATTTCATCATGTCGGCGCCCTTATCTTGGTGTCATGTGAGTAAAGAATGGTGCTTCCTGGCTTATGACAGTGACTTCTATTGTTATCAAGTCATGATCTCTTCAGAGAGGAGCTGGTTTTAGTGCATACAGTATATTGTACATCAAACATAATCACGTTTTTATAACGGCATAATCTTTTTATGCAATTGAAATAAAGCCTAGAATAAAAATATAATGCGAAGGTACATCACAGTATGGAAATAGTAACACGTATAACGAATAAAACAGTGCTTTATGCTTTTTATTTTATACATAAAAAAAAAAAAAAAAAAAATGTTAGCCTTTGACGAGGTGTACCTAATTAAGGTGGTTCCTAACTCCATTATTCATCTTACTATGTGCCAACAGGCCTCAAAATAGATGGGGGCAGAGCAGGACCTGGGTCTGACAGTGTTAACACCGGCCTGTGGAAAGCGGAGCAGATACAGGTGCACAGGCCAAGGGGGCTACCTCCACCCAAATGTAATGTGCACAAGAAGCAGAAGCAAAGACCAGGGCCAGCACACCTGTCAGTATAAGGCTATGTGCCCACGTAGCAGATTTGATGCAGAGCGTTTTGCCTCTCTCTGGCAGAAAAAAAGCATGCTTTTTGTTTTTTTTTTCATGCGTTTTTCCAAGCGATTTTGATCATCACTTGGAAAAATGCTTGACAAGTTGGTCACACAATATAAATTCATGCAACTGGCATGGATTTATATTGTGTGACCAACTTAGATGCTTTAAATGCTGCATCTATAGTAAAAAAAAAAAAAAAAACAAAACCCAAAAAAAACCAAACCTGTATACTCACCTCTCCAGTCTGCTCCCGGCGGCGATCCTCTCTCCTCGGCGTCCCGCGGTGTACTTGCAGGACCTGCGGTGATGTCATTTAGTCAGTTGATGGTCACGCGACCATCAGCTGACTAAATGACGTCACCGCAGGTCCTGACAGTACACCGCGGGACGCCGAAAAGAGAGGACGCCGCCGGGAGCAGACAGGAGAGGTGAGTATACAGGTTTGTTTTATTTTTAACTTTTTATTTTTTTTTCACGGCGTGGTTCCCGGTATGAAGGTATGTAGTCTCCTCTTCATCCTGGATACCACATGCACCGCGATTACGCCGCAAATTCGCGGCCATTGAATTTAATTGAAACCCAGCAAATCCACATATACCTGCGGGTTTGCTTCGTTTCAATGTTCCTCAATGGCAGCAAATTTGCGGCGTAATCACAGTAGAAATGGTCATGCTGCGTTTTGCAACGCAATGCGAATTTGGCGCGCAAATTAGCTCATCATGTGCACAGCACATCCGAATTCACACTGCTTTGCATGGCAGACGGTTTTACAAGCGTTTTCACGGCCATAAAAAAACCCCGCAAAAACCCTACAAGAGCACTATGTGGGCACATAGCCTAAGGCCAATATGCAGGTGCAGATATGTTCTGTGGCCATTAATGGACAAGTATCATCTAGAAAAATAACCATAATGCTTGGGCTCACTGCGGTTAGTAAATAGTATCACATAAAAAACCATGTTTAATGGCCACAGCATACACCTGCATATTACACTTATACCAACAGGTGTTCTGGCCTTTGTTTTGGTTTTGCTTTAGTCTCTTGTGTTCAGTACATTTGGGGTGTGCCCCCCCCCTTCCTCTTGACCTGTGCACCTTTATCTCCTCCACCTCCACTTTCCACAGGCGGTGTTAACACAATCAGGCCCAGGTCCTGCTCTGCCCCTTGTCTATTTTGAGGCCTGCTGGCACATAAGGAGAGTTGGTAGAGTTGGGGGTGGCTTTTTTTTTTTTTAGTCAAAAATGCTAACTAAGTACCCTAGGGTGTGTTGTTTTTTTTAAATTATACATGGGTTACCATTCATTTACCACCTTCTATTCCTTTTTGAAAGGCTAGAAAGACAGTGAAGGTGCTCCTGAATCCTATGGCCTTCATGAGCTAAACTCCATCTCTGCCCATCTAGTTTGACAGCTCCTCAGTGTCCCTCTTGCTGCTGGAATCTCATGTAACTCAGCACAAGCTGCAGCAGGTCTGTTAGGCTGGTGGGGCGGAGCCGGATTACGATTGGACGCATGAGAAAGGGGTGGAGCCCGAAATCTGTAAGGTTTGACGGGCTGCTATACACCATGTAATTTGTATTGGATGCATATACCACTGATCCTATGGACAGTATACCAATAAATGGAATCTGGGATTATACAGTGAATATGTTCTACTGTCTGCACCTTGTCACATGTAAGTGCCAATGTTTTTATAGAGCATCTAAATTGTATAGGGTTACAGTGTACTGTGCGCATTTCATCTTTATTGAGCACTGAAAATGGCAGCAGCTGCCCTGAGAGATATTAGTGTGGTGGACGTTCTGACTAGGGTAATACACCCATACATAAAACATTACAGTGGTGCCACCTTGGCATTGCCATCACACAAGATATGCATGAAGTCTGGTACCAGTGCTTCTTTTAAATACTAATTGCAGCTTTCCATTTCTTCCAGTCTGACATTGAGCTGTTTGTGAACCGACTTGACTCCGTAGAATCTGTGCTCCCTTATGAATATGCTGCGTAAGTTTATCCATGTTAATAAAGTGTTGGTCATCAATATGCAGGGCCACTCCATTTAACATCCTTGGGGCCTCTGCTGTGGGAAGGTGAAAAATGTTCCAGTCACCCCAATATTAAAAGTGCACTTTAAAGGTATTCAACCTATAAAAGTCACCCAGACTGGAGTACAATATCCACAAGATTAAAATATACAATTACAATGAAAAACAGATGATATATATCCAAGAAGAAAAAAAAAAAGTTCAGAAAATATCTGAGCCATTGCAAACATGGCTAACTCATTATTGGGTATATAGCAAAATATATATGATTATAATGGACAATCTTAAGCTTTAGCGGGAGGTCAGTCAATCTATAGTAAGAATAAATCTAAGAAAATTCCAATAGTGAGGTGGCTTTTATGGGTGTTCACTATTTGTCCAAGTTTCAGCTGAATAAGCACCAGATTAGGTATATAGCATGGTAGCTAGACAAGGAGTCCTACATACTCAGACGTAATACATCATATAGACAGCCTACCCATGATAATGTGCCAGTGCAAGGTCCAAGGAAGATCCCCAAAGCACGTTTCGCATATGCTTTCACACCCCTTGAAAAAGCATACTCGAAACGTGTGTTGGAGATCTACCCTGGACCTTGCAATGGCACTTTATCATGGCTAGGCATTCTACAGGTGCATCTCACAAAATTAGAATATCAAAAAGTTGATTTATTTCCGTTCTTCAATACAAAAAGTGAAACTCCTATATTATATAGAGTCATTACAAACAGAGTGATCTATTTCAAGTGATTATGTAAGCCATAGTCATCATAATTAACAGAAATAAACACTTGAAATATATCACTCTTCTTGTAATGACTCTATATAATATAAATGTCACTTGTAATGGTAATGAAGAACTGAAATAAATTAACTTTTTCATGATTTTCTAATTTTGTGAGACCTGTATATGATGTATTACGTCTGTGTATGTTCCACTCCTCGTCTAGCTACTTGCTATATACCTAATCTGGTGCTTATTCAGCTGAAACTTGGACAAATAGTGAGGTGGCTTTTATGGGTCTTCACTATTTTGTTAGATTTATTCTTACTGTGGATTGAACCACCTCCTGCTACCTGTTCATTATAATCACATATATTTTGCTATATACCCAGTAATGAGTTAGCCATGTTTGCAATGGCTCAAATATTTTCTGATCTTCTAGTGGCAACTTTTTTTTTTTTTCCATAATATTTGTTTTTACTTGTAATTATTCAAATACAATATTATATCTTTTAATCTTGTGGATATTCTACTCCAGTCTGTGTGACTTTTATAGGTTTAATATTATTAGGAGTTTACTTTTCACCTTTACTGTTTTTGATATTTTTGAAAGGGTGGCCATGTGGTTTAATTGACAATTTGTTCCTGGCTGGTCTATTATTTAAATGTCCTGTTAATAAAACATTGCCGGATATATATGCAAATTGCCTCTTCAAAGAGGAAAAGGACTTGAACTCTAGCGCCACCTATTTGAAGTAGCAATCCTAAGGCTATGTGCCCACGATGCAGAAATTCTCAGGATTTTTTCCTGAGCGTTTCTACACCTCCCTGGCAGAAAAAACGCATGCGGATTGTACATGCGTTTTCCTGCCAGGGACATGCGGATTTGAAGCGTTCTTCACATGCATTTCCGCATGCGGGTTGACAAGCACCTTCCAAGCGATTTTTAGCATCACTTGGAAAGTGCTTGTCAACTTGGTCACACTATATAAATCCATGCAACTGGCATGGATTTATATAGTGCGACCGTAAAGAATGGTAAAAAGTAAATAAATACTTACCTTCTGATGACCCCCAGAGTCTTTATTCGCTCCGTCCTGGCTTGCCGACAGCTCGTGGTACACTACACTGAAGGACCTGCCGTCACATGACTGACGTCAGCGCAGGTCCTTCAGTCCACCGCGATCTGCCGGCATGAGAGGAGGAGCACACCGTGGGCCATCAGAAGGTAAATATAACATTTATTTTTTATTTTATTCTTTTTTTTACAGGTTCTATGGTACCTGGGTCCGGAGGAGAGTCTCCTGTCCTCCACACCTGGGTACCATCCGCACATTGAAACGTTTGGATTCCGCATGTACATATGTAGTGATGCGTTCCAATGCAAGTCAATGGTGGCGTAAACGCCGCGCTTCCGCAAAATAACTGGTAGTGCTGCGTTTTTTTTCCGCAATGATAATCTGCAGCGGAAATTTCCACAGCATGTGCACAGCACATGCGGATTATCATTGGGGAACATGGCAGGCCTTCTACCAAGCGTTTTTTAAGCGTTTTTGCCGCTGCGGAAACGCTTAAAAAACGCATCGTGGGCACACAGCCTAAGTCAATATCGACCCTTTTAATGAGCCTTGCTATATATGACTTTGGATAAATGCCAAACTAGAATCTTTATTTGCTGACTCATGTTTCGGTTTGTTGCCCCTTCTTGGTAAAAAGCAAGAGATCTGATATGGCTGTATGACAGACATTATGTCATTATATAACATTTATTCTGTCTGGCACTGCAGAGTTAACAATGTTTGCTGTTGGCTTCCCGCTGAGTTTACAGTCGTAGATGGGGAATTAGAGCCGCAACCCTCCCTAAGATCAACTTCAGGGACCCCTCACTAAATGGGGATTATGTCCTGAACTTGTGGTTTGATTATTGGAAACTGTCTTGTGGGTTTGTCTAATTGTATTTTTTTTTTTTTACTCTAATTAAAAAAATAAATAAACCCATTTTGTCTACCTGCTGTGTAATAGTAACATTTGTTACAATTTTATTTTTAAGGTTTGATTTTTGTCAAGTTGAGAAAGAAAAAAGGCCATCTGAAAATCTGGGCCAAGTGTTGTTTGGTGAAAGAATTGAGCCGTCTCCATACAAGGTTGGTGTAGATTGTATTTCCGTGAAAATAAATCATGGCTTCTATGTGGATTATGCAGTGTGCTCATTTATTGGAGCCTATGAAATTGTAGCTTGAGCATACAGTGAAAATTAAACTTTGTACTGCTCTTAGATCTTCATCTATTGTACCTATGTGCAGTCTTATCGTCAGTGCTCCCCCTTTGCATGATAGAGCTGTCTGAGCCTGACAGTTTACACTACCCCTCCCCCGTCTCTGTAGCTATCCTGCGGGCACACCCCTCTAACAAAAGTACAGACAGTATGCTTTAAAGGGAATGCGTCAGCAGAAAATAACCTAATTGCCTAAGTTTTAATGTTGAACATGTAGGCTGCAGGTTTGATTTTGTTGATTTTGGAGCTTTAGTGAGCCCTATTGAGGAAATTTAAATAGCAGGTTAGAAAGTATTTCTGTGCCTTCCGGAATACACACACCACAAATATTGGTAATAGAATTGTAGGTTTATTGTCAACACGTTTCAGAGTCCACGGACTCCTTCCTCAGGACAACCATACATATATGGTGAAAACAAACAACGTTTTTAATTTATGTCTTATTCATTGTTTCCATACTCAAGAACAGATGGCTTTTCACTTGTATAGCTTACTACACTTTGCCAAGGTTACTGGCCACCTCTGCAGTCTACCAATGGCTAGTGTACTAGGATAGAAGTGCAGTGCTTACAAGCTCTTTGCTATATGACTTGGAAGTGCTGCTCTGATGCTGGCCAGATGGCTGTATCCGGACCACTTCAGTGCCCCCTTCACTCTGATGCTGCACTGGCAAAGCTGCCTTTTCTTACAGCATGGGAGAGCCACTGGTGCGACACTGCTGCTGGTCCGAGCTGTTAATCAGTACCACAGCGAGCAGGTAGCCTGGAAGCAATGGAGAGATGTGCTTCTGGACACACAACACTGGATAAACTGTTTAATACAAATTTTAAAATATTATTTTGTTTTTTATGTAGTTTAAATTTAAGGAAGAAAAGAAATGTGAGGATGTTTGTTCCAAATCCTACGTAACTACAGATGCTCTGAGTAAGCAGAAGTTGGAATTCTTAAAGAAGAGCATGCTGCTGAACTATCAGCACCACTGGTGAGTGCGGTCTACCAGGGTCTCTGATTGCTTCTCTTTTTGGACACCTCAGAAAGACCCCTAAAGAGAAGCAGTCATGTTGGATAACATTATTAATCTGCATATATAGGGTTAATAGTGTTAAAAAGGTGCCCAGACACCACATTAAAAGCACTGATGCTGATACAGCAGGTTCCCTTTAATTTTGGACTAAAATAGCAAGGGGGTCTCTCTTGTTTGTATCCGGTATCTTTGTCCGTTATTGTTTTTACTACATGCTGATTTCCTTAAAAGTGCTTTTCTCATAAAGATCATTTGAATGACTGAAAATTATATATATATATACTCACTGTGTAGCCTAAGGCCACTAACCTTAGCAGAATCAACAGTTTGTTGATGTCAGGCAATCCCTTCCTGATATGTGACTTAATTTTGTCACGTGGTTGCATGTATACGCATTGGGCTCAGAAATTGAGCACACTCCATACATGGATGCTGGCTGTAATTTATAGCCGACACCTACCTGTCTCTGCTAGGGTTCGCACCAGCTATTAACAGGGCTTAATAATGGATCATTGGCAATATACTGCAATAAAGTGCTATTGCAGTATTAGACCCCCTGACTGCGTACCACTCTATTCCAGTCATTTGAGTGGGGTTGTAGCACAGATGTCATCTCTGTGCTCAGTATCTGAGTTGTAATTATGCCCACAATCAAAGATCAGTTGGTATGGAGGCTGCAGAGACGCAGATTACAACCGTGACTGTTCAGTGCTGCATCTCTTCTCAGACGTCAGAAGTGGAGTGGTGCATGGCGGAGATCTAACTTTTATTTTCTCCCTTCTTAAAGTTCTGATTTACACAAGCATATGTTTTATTAAAAGGTATTTTACTTTTAATGTTCCAGCATGACTTTAGATAAAGACCTTGGGGCTCAAGTCTGCAGTCACATACTGCGTGCTGTGAGAATTGGCAAGTCTGCAGTCACATACTGCGTGCTGTGAGAATTGGCAAGTCTGCAGTCACATACTGCGTGCTGTGAGAATTGGCAAGTCTGCAGTCACATACTGCGTGCTGTGAGAATTGGCAAGTCTGCAGTCACATACTGCGTGCTGTGAGAATTGGCAAGTCTGCAGTCACATACTGCGTGCTGTGAGAATTGGCAAGTCTGCAGTCACATACTGCGTGCTGTGAGAATTGGCAAGTCTGCAGTCACATACTGCGTGCTGTGAGAATTGGCAAGTCTGCAGTCACATACTGCGTGCTGTGAGAATTGGCAAGTCTGCAGTCACATACTGCGTGCTGTGAGAATTGGCAAGTCTGCAGTCACATACTGCGTGCTGTGAGAATTGGCAAGTCTGCAGTCACTCTCTGACTCCGGAGTATGCAAATCACATACTTGCGGTCAAATGACCACCCGCTGCAGACACTGGAGAATTTTGACAGTACACACTGTGAGGATTCACAAGTCTGCAGTCATAGGGCGTAACTGCAGACTTGAGCCCCAAGCTTGGACAACCCCATTACCTTGGGTTTACAGGAACAACTGTCTATAGGTAATCTGCTGGTTGCTTGGATCCTGGACGGGTTTCTGCAAATCCATGGACCATGAATAGAGGTCGATCATGTGCACCTCTGCTCCGTTCAGTGGGATTGCAGAGCCATTGGATCCCACAGTGTTCAGCATCTTATCCCTTTTCATATTGATTGGGAATAATTTTTAAAGTTTTTTTCTATTAAAAAAAAAAATTAGGACAGTTTCTCATCTTGTAAATTCTTTTTAAAATAAGACCTTATTTAAACCACATGGTGAACACCACAAAAAAATTGCTTCCCAAAAATTGAATTAAAAGGGTCCATAAGCCATGGACCTCACAAATATTGAATTATTCATTACTTTTCTATATTTATCCATTTCAGGATTGTTGACAACATGCCAGTGACGTGGTGTTATGAGGTAGAGGATAAAAAGAAATTTTGCAATCCTGGATTTCCTATTGGTTGCTACATAACAGAGGATGGTCATCCTAAGGACGCTTGCGTGATAAATGTAAGCATTTCCAATGCAGCGGGTCTGCACGTCACAATATGAATTTCTCCTGGACCGACAATTCTAACTTATTGTAATTGAGCCTGCAACTGGTTTGGAGAACTAGTAATTGTTTCCAAAGCTCCCAAATGTCACCTTAAAATTACTTTAAAAAAAAAGCAAATAAGGAAAATACTGAAACTGATTCAGAACAAGCTGCTGAATACTGTAAATCCCTTTCTGTGCTGAGGAATGGAGCGTCTTCTTGGTTCTCTACAATATGGTGTACATGGTACACAGGGCTGTGGCGTCTGAGTCTGTGTCCATTTTTGTGTAGTCAGTATAAAATGGACCGACTCCGACTCCTAAAATTGGGTTCATTAGTACAATGCAGGATATGCTGAATATTTTTTTATAAGAATTTGGGAAAGTTATGAAATGTCCTATAAATGTCTGCTCTATTCCTGATCTGAGGATTTAGGCTTTTAGTGGAGATGAATTTGTGCTGCACTTTATGTACACACTCAGTAGTGAGGCCGTGCTGTGGAGTGGGAATTCAGGGAAATTGAGGAGTCAGAGGTTTGGCTTACCGACTTCACAACCTTGATTAATACATACCTGGCATCTAAGGGAACAACTCATCCTGACAAAGGTGTAGAGGGCAGTACAGAACATTAGTGCAGGTAGAAAGCCCTACAGCACCTGCGTTGTTTCAATGCAGTATTGTGCCAGTAGACTGCCAGTCAGTGTATCCATGCTGAATAATTAGAGGGAACCGGTCATTTCCCCAAGCTCTCTTAACCTGCAGATATGGGGTTAATATGCAGATTAACAGTGTTTTAAAAGCTGCCTGGCTTCCGCACTGAAAGCCCAGCTACCAGGAGGAAATTAACGTTAGTCTTTCCAGCAGCCTCTGGCTTTCAGTCATGGAGGTGTTCCGATGCAGTTTCAGTCACCTCTGAGTACACAGTGAGCGGCGACTCTAACTGTACCCTGGTATGTTGACTGACAGCCGGCTTGGCAGAGTATCCGTGCAGAGACGGGCGTGCTTGCAGCTTCCGCTCATTGGTGACTGAAGCTATGGTGGCACTCCTCTGACTGAAAACCGGAGGCTGCCGCCAGGAATAAAGTTTATTTCCTACTAGGAGCCTAGCTTGTAGTGCAGGGGCCTGGCAACTATAGAGCACTGTTAACCTGCAGATTAACCCTATATCTGCCGGTCAGTAGCTGGGACACAAGACTTCCTCTTCTTGGTAACTTTATTAGTATACAACAATCAAGTTTTGGTCACACAAGCCTTTATCAAGCCATTAAAAAAAGAGCTACATTTTTATGGCTTGATAAAGGCCCTGCATGGCTGAGAAGTTGTGATTTTTCTGTAGTAATAGTTACCAAAATGAGGATGTCTTGTGCCCTGGTTCCTTGATTTCTCTGTGCTGCTACAACATTGTGGAGAGTTGCACCAAGTGTGCACCGGACTCGTCTACTGCATGCAGATCAGTAGCTTTTAGGGCCGTGACAGATTCCCTTTTAAAGGTGTGTTTTTAAAGTTCACTTGGGCATAACTTAGCATTGTTAAAAATACTGCAACCTGGGACTGCTGTGCTGAAGCTGCCATTAGAAGAAAATGTGCATAATGGTTATTTGCTGTTTTAAAGTTAGTTGTTAAAATTGTTTGTAATGAAAATATTTTATTCACAGTCAGAATTTCATGAAAGGGATACATTCTATATTTTCAACCATGTGGACATTACTATCTATTACCATGTGGTAGAGAATGAAGGGCAAGGGTCAAGATTAGTAGCTGCCAAACTAGAACCCAAAAGGTAAGTGAGGTGCTGTGCTTTGTCTTCCATGCCAAGCTTTCAGCCTCTGATTAGTGCACATCTTCCTTTTTGTCTTTCCTTTAATTTTTTACTCACAATATTTATTTCTTTTGGACTATACAATAACTGCAGTATTGCTTAATTAATGACACCGGCTTAAAAGAAAAAAATTGCAGATGTGTATATACTATTTTACAGTAAACTTTATATCCATAATTTCAGTCTACAACACTTATTTTATTTTTGCTTATTAAATTTCCTTACTCTTTTGACAGCTTTAAACATACACATGCTGACAAACCTGATTGTTCTGGGCCTCCAATGGAAATAAAGAATACACATACTGGAGAAATTAAAATCCGATACACGTATTCTGTTTCTTTTCTGGTCAGTACAGTGAACTATCTAAAATTATTTGTTTCATGTATATACCACTTCATATTACGACACAGAATTATTGTGTATGTCCAAAAAGATTACTTGTTGAGTATCACAGGGAGATAACAAAAAAAAACATAACCGCACCTTTATAAAGATGGCCACCGTTTACACAGGATCCAGCATTGAAAATGTGGAGATCACATCTCCCGTTCTCGCCCTCTCTGCATAGTGACCTCTGCGCAGGCCTCAGAGCATGCTCACATATAGGATATGCAGCCATTTTAATTGTAGATGTACACTCATATGGCTGTTTTAAGATTACTCTATGGCGGAAAACAGAATTTACAATAATATCTAATTAGTGATTTTAAAAAATGTAGGCGCCCCTTACAGATTACTTATCACTTGTCTGATGAGCGCTGTGCCAATGACAGCAGCAGAATGCTCATTCCTAAGCATTACACATCCGTGAACCGCCACCAATCTATGGGGCATTTCTTGAGTTCTCATGGACACAATTCACCACCATGTTTTTTATATATATATATATATATATATATCTCCTATCCTATTCTAATACTTCTAATGTTTACTGCTGTTCAGGAACAACAGGAACTCAGATGGGCCTCCAGGTGGGATTACATTTTAGAATCCATGCCGCATACACACATTCAGTGGTTTAGGTAAGTAAATGTGCGCATGTTACTTGTAACTTTAGTTGGAGAGACATCTGCCTATGTATAACTGTCTGGATCATATTTTGTAAAACTGAAAATTTCTTTATTAGAATGGTTAGCTTACCTGGAATATATGAAAAGCTTATTGCTTAACGACATGTACCGTACATGTACAGCACATGTCTCTCCCTTTGGCGCGGGCTCCAGCGCTTAGCCCACACTCTTTCGGGAACATGACAGCTGAACTGATCAGCTGTCATGTGCCCCTAACAGCCGCTGGTGGAATTGCGATCCACCCATGGCTGTTAACATGTTAAATACCACTGTCAATCTCTCACAGCGGCATTTAACATGGCGGCGGAAGTCCCACCTGTCGGCGCCCATGTCACATGACCGCGGGTCACCAGTGGGTTGGCATGACAACATGGGGTCTGCAGGAGACCCCTGTGGTTGCCTTTGCCAGGATGCTATGAACGCCGCCCAGTGGTAGGCACTCATAGCAAGTGAGCATTTCTGCAACGCATAGCTAACCTGATGATCACAGCTTCTAATCTCCCATGGAGACTATTAAAGCATTTAAAAAGCAAAAAAAAATAAAAATATAAAATAAAATAAATAAATATTAACCCTCAACTGGTGAGGTGGGGTTTGCCACTCCCCAGGGAATTTTTGTTTGGCTGCCATTCATTGAAAAATGCTGGTATGAGGATATGTGTCAAAAATTTGTTATACTCATATGTAATCAATCGCCAATAAGAAAACGATTAAAACAAACATGATCTTTGCATTTTCTGTTAAAAAAGAGATTGCTAAACACTGGGGTATAGGAAACCCCAAATCACCAGTTGCGTGACAAAAACCCCACCTCACCAGTTGAGGGTTAAAAAAATAAAAAGTTTAAATTGCCCCCTTATGCTCCATTAAAAATAAAGCAAAAAAAATAATCAATATACACACCTTTGGTATTGCCGCTTTCAGAATCGCCCGATCTATCCATATATAAAAAGAATTTGATCTGTAAATGGCGTAATGAGAAGAAAAATCAAAACGCCAGAAATTTATTTTTTTTCCCGGTTGATGCAACATTATAATAAAACGCAATAACGGGCAGAGATGTTACGGATCTCGGAAAATGGCAACTTTTTTTTTTTTTTTTAGGCTGCTTGCCCACTATGCGTTTTTCAAGCGTTTTTTCCGCGGAATTTCCGTAGCGAAACCGCTTGGTAATACGTGCCCCAATGGTCCCCAATGATAATCAGCATGGGCTGTGCACATGCTGCGGAAATTTCCGCTGTGGATTATCATTGCGGAAAAATACTCAGTATGTCCATTAATTTTGCGGACTCGCAGCGTAATTGCCGCCATTGACTTGCATTGAAATGCTTAATATCTGTGTCAGCACATTTGCAAAAACCGATAATATGCGTTTCTATGTGCAGATGATACCCGGGTCTGGAGAAGAGGAGACTCTCATCCAGACCAGAGTACCATAGAACCTGTAAAAAAAAGAATTTAAAATAAAGATTATACTTACCTTCCCCCGGGATTTTCTACTGTCCGGCTTGCGGTGGTGTGAGGACCTGCCATGACGTCATTTAGTCATGTGACAGGTCACGCGGTCGCGTGACCTGTCACATGACTCGACGTCATCGCAGGTCCGTCACACCACTGCGACCCATACAACAGACCAGACGGAGCGTAGAAAATCCCGGGGGAAGGTAAGTATAATCTTTATTTTTTTAGCACTTATTATTTATTTATTTATTTTTTTAACTATTACTTGGTCACACTATATAAGTTCATGCCGGTTGCATGGATTTATATAGTGTGACCAAGTTGTCAAGCACTTTCCAAATGATGCTAAAATCGCTTGGAAAAGCGCTTGATAACCCGCATGCGGAAATGCATGTGAAGAACGCTTGACAAACGCTTCTACCTGGCGGGAAAAACACATGTAAAATCCGCATCCTGCCAGGGAGAAGCGTAAAAAATATGCAGCATTTCTGCATCGCGTGCACATACCCTTAAACTGACTTTGGATTTTTTTCACCACTTAAATAAAAAAGAACCTACATATGAGTGGTGTCTATTAACTCCATAATGACCTGGAGACTCATAATGGCAGGTCAGTTTTAGCATTTAGTTAACATAGTAAAAAACAAAACAAAAAACTGTGGAATTTCACTTTTTTTGCGATTTCACTACACTTGGAATTTTTTTTTCCCGTTTTCCAGTACATGATATGGTAAAACTAATGATGTCATTCAAAAGTACAACTTTTCCTGCAAAAAATAAGCCCTCACATGGCCATATTGACCGAAAAATAAAAAAGTTATGTCTCTGGGGAGCAAAAAAACCCCCTGGAAAATGGCCTGGGGGTGAAGGGGTTAATGGCACAAATGAGAAGCCTAAAATGTCTGTTTCCCGTCTGTTTGCTTCATCATAGGAGTGGGTACATTTGCTTTTCCATCAGACCTTTTACGCTCATCTGTACATATCAAACCAATGACGTGTGCTGTCCGTGGCTGACCTGAACACCTGTACTGAACACACAGCTCTTAGTTACTGAGACGTCGCTCAGTGAAGCCCCAAGTGAATGATTACTCTTCTCCTTGCTTGTTCTTTTCAACTGAAGAGCAAGCCGCACATGTTATTTCACCAGGCGGTTTGACCAGCTCTTTCACTCAGCGTCTGCACTGAGTGACGTCTATCACAGGAATGATTCGCTGTTTGCTCTGTTTCGGCGTCTGTCTCCTGCTTAACTGGTTTAATTCATACAGATTGCAAAGGTCAGATGAAACAGGAGATACACCTGCTCCATTGATGAAACAAACGAGCCAGGAAAGGAGTGAACCCGCACAAAAAAGAAGCTAGAAGAGACCCTGCCCATACTCCAGTATGGTGTATTCAATTACACTTGCTCTCCATGCCAGAAGCTGTGTGCACAGCCATCATCTGCAGCACCCCTACATGGTCAGACAAACTTGTTACATAGGATACTCCTTTATTCATCTCAGCATTGAAACTTTTTTTTAACGCACAGAATTGTGTAAAAACTTACTTTTTCATAATCTATTGATAAATAACAGGGGTAGGGAACCTCTTTTTTTGCCAGGGGCAATTAGGATATTTATACTATCACTCAGTGGCCATACAAAATTATCAACTTGAAATTTATCCTGCTGCTTCTCCATGGTGTGACGATGTTGGGTGGTATAGATGACGCTGCTACTCGCAACTGCTTTTCCAGATTTGTGTTGGTCTGAAGCACTGTCGACTCTTTGCAATGAATTTTGAAAAAAACTTGCAGGAGTAAGATCTGAACACAGATGTATATTACAGTGCAGGTCTCCTCACAGGGGGGAATTAATCACTGTTCATCTATCATTTATAGAGCTCAAGCAGTGGGGGGGGGTCTGTAGTATACAGTATATCACATAGGAGACAGACTGCTCTATATAAATCACATAGGAGACAGGCTACTGTATATACATCACATAGGAGACTCTGTGGCTGTAACATATACATAACATGGGAGACGCAGGGACTGGAGCATATACATCACATAGAATACATTAGGGCAATATATAACATAGGAGGGGCTGGGGCTGCCGCTGTTGTCTTGAGCAGTATTGTAGCGCAGAGTGCGATGACTTTGCCCACCTAGAACATCATGACGCTGGCACATGTAAGCCTTCATTGCACGCACCACAGCATTCAATAGTGAACACTGTGATCGCGTGCACGCAGTGTGAGGAGCAATTAAAGAGCCGGTGTTTTGCCGGCGATCGATGTGAGCACTGCTGTCCTTGGAATCTGCTTAGGGGCTGGACTAAAGGACTTTTCCCACCCCTGGATTAAAATGTACTTTTTTTTTTTTTCTATTTCCTTGTCAGACAATTTTGTTAAGGTGTCCATACACATTAGCTAAAGACAAACTTAAAACTGGAAGTATTTAAATGTAGGTACTTGGCACTGAGGAATTTACCATTTAAAGGCTTGTTTGCTGACTGGTTGTTTTTTTGGGTCTAAAGCAGGGATGTCAAACTCAAATACACAGAGAGCCGAAATTAAAAGCTTGGACAAAATTGATATAGTCGAAAGTGCGATACTGGGTGGGGGCCAAATAAACTCTGGGGACCTGCCCGGCATCGTGAGCCAAATATACTCGCCCTGCAGGCCAGATTTGACCCACGGGCCGAGTTTGACATATGTGGTGTGAAGGAACGCTCCATATTATAATGTTACACAGATCACTGTCTTATTAACATGCTTCCTTTTTCTCTCTTTAGTATAATGAATTCTTTAGTGATTGTCCTCTTCTTGTCTGGTATGGTTGCCATGATTATGCTGAGAACGCTGCACAAAGATATTGCAAGATACAACCAGATAGATTCTACTGTAAGTATCTGCAAATCCAAGCCATTGGCTATTCAGTACAGAATAAGTATAGTAACAATAGTGCTATTTTTAATAAAACTTTTTCAAAGATTCAGAAAGACAATTTTTTTTTTTTTGTTTTACAGTTATTGTAATGTAATGCAACTTTCTAATAATGGAATTATAACTACAGTATGTGTTTGCACCCACCTACGCTACCTACTATTTAGTTCTTGCTACATTTTAGCTGTGATCTGTGCCTACAGTGTAGCTTGGTGACTAGAGCTAATCCATGGTGTGTGTATATGCTGCACCCCAGCCTCCTCATCGGATCAGCTGCAGCTCTGACTCCTCAGATTGACTGCTGTGTATAAACCCAAGCTCACCATGAAGTCTGTGCATGGAGGGATATACTCTATTACAACAACGGAACAAAATTGTATTCATATTTCACAAAATTGTTTTTTCTTGTACAGGAAGATGCTCAGGAAGAGTTTGGTTGGAAGCTGGTACATGGCGATATTTTCAGGCCCCCAAGAAAGGGCATGCTGCTTTCCGTTTTTCTTGGTTCTGGCGCTCAAATCTTAATAATGACCTTTATCACTTTGTGTAAGTATGGATTCTTTAGATAACTTAAAGGGGGTTGTCCCCAGCTTTACTTAATTGGATTAATGTACCCATGGTTGTGCTAACATTAAAAAAAATAAAAAAATCCCTTATTAGACCCTTGCCACTTTTTTGTACTGCTGCTAGTTTACAGGCCTCCTCTTACAACAGAGGGTATCGGAATTCAGTGGTCCAGTTTTGTCTGAGCCAGAAGAAACGGTCTCCTAAGTTGCTGTTCTGGCTCAGACAGAAGGTGACCTCTGCAGCCAGTCACTAGTCTCGGTGGTTATGCTAAGGTAGACGAGATGTCATGTCACCGCTTTAGTCATGTGACCAGAGGGCAGCAGAAAGGCATTTAAAAAAAAGTTTAATCTCTCTGTTTTAGTTTTTGCGTGTCTAGGATTTTTGTCTCCAGCCAACAGAGGTGCACTGATGACATGTGCTGTAGTCCTGTGGGTGCTGCTTGGAACTCCAGCTGGTTATGTAGCCTCCCGATTCTACAAATGTAAGTGTTAGTGTATGTATATATTCCAATTCAAATAATTATATTTATGTAAAGTATGTTGTAATGAAGATTATAATATAATTATGTATAATTAGATCATACACATTATAATTTTAGTAATTGTAGATGCTTATATTATAATGTTAATATATAATATAAAAATATATTTATTCTGGGTCATCTTTACAGTGCAATGAATGCTCTTAGGTTTTTGGGTTTTGTTTCTATTGCAGAATTGTTGTGGGTTTTTTTTTTTTGGTTACTACTTTTTACATTTTTTAAAATCTTTAGCAATTGTATGATTAAAAGGGTTGTCCGGTACTTTTAAAAATATGCCAATGTATTTTAATGATGATTGAAGCTTCTTTCTAATTACCTCCTGGTGCTGTTTCTGCCGTGCCCATCCCCCCATACACCGCTGATGTCATGGGCGTGACTCAGCGCGGTGGCTGCTGGGTTGTGGGCGGGGTTATTCCCCGCTTCACACCCAGCATCCACCTCGCGTTTTCCCAATGAATAGGGAGAGGGAGAGCGCATGGTGGATGCCGGGTGTGACGCGCGTGGTAACCCCCCCTTCCACAGCCCGTCACTCACCGTGGAACGCAGGAGAGGTACTCTCGGCTGCTGACTGGACTTGTCGTGACGTCAGCGGATGTCAGAGCCGGCTGCAGCCGGGTGTCACTTGCTGCCTGTGAGCGGCCAGTGATAGCCACTCACAGGCAAAAACAGCACCAGGAGGTAATTAGAAAGAAGCTTCTATCATTAAACACATTGGCAATTAAACTGGACAGCCCCTTTAAATTAATGGAGTCATTCAAAACTACAACTCATCCCACAATAAAATAAGCCCTCGTGGCTGTCGACAGAAAAATAAAAGGAAAAAACAAAAGCACAAAAAAATGAAAAATCGCCTGAGCTCTAAGATTCGAAAAGGGATGCAAGTCATGTATTCAACCTCCAGGATTACTCCCACCCTTCACCAGAGAGCATGGTGTGACGGGAGATGCAGACTCCTTTAGTGTATAGTGTTGATATCGCGCCTTATTTAGGCTCCCAGCAGTACTGTAGAGTAGTTGTTAAATCTCCTGCTTTCTGCTGAGTATGTCCCAGTCTACACAGCAAAGTTGAAAAAACTGAAAAATAAAGTATTGTGGCAGTACTAGTGGCCAGTGTGTATTATGCTTGCCTAACAAGACTTTCTCTGTCTCTATTTAATTTAGCATTTGGTGGAGAAAAATGGAAAACTAACGTCCTGCTTACCTCATTTCTCTGTCCTGGGTAAATAATTTATTACAGTAGCTTTACAAGGTATAAGTGTTGTATAGAAGCATAGGGTCCAATTTCTCAAAGCTTTCACACCGGAATTCTCTGATAAAATTTTGAAGTCACACAATTTAAGCTTGACTTGAAGTTGTGCCTACATTTTATGACTCATGGCCTCTTCACGTCAGTTTCTCCCAGCTCTCCTGAAATGGTGGGAGCTGAGCACGTACAGGGCGATGTGGGACAGCGGGGGCAGGATACTAGAACTCATCTACTTCATTTCAAGCTGTGGCATTGCCTATGCCAGAAATCTCATTCTCTCCAGTACCTGACTGGGATGAGATTTCTGACGTAGCGCACGCCACTCGTCAAACGTCCCAGATTCATGAAGAGGTGTGCACCCCGCCATGAACAATGTCGGTTTTGATTCATTGGGCCATTGGTGTCTTATCGCTCTGTGTAAAGGACATACGTGGGACCCGATTAATCAAGATCTGTCTTATTCATGCTGGTCTTGATGAAGAGATGGGCTGCAGTCATACACTCCTCCCCACAAATCCTACTCCCGCCAAGTCCCTGTCCTGCCCCAGCACCGTTCACTGTGTTGGAACTGGGCGAAAATTACACAAGAGAGTCAAAAGTTGCATCATTTTAGCATAGCCGCCAGTTGTACCAAAATTATGCAACTTTTCAAAGCTTTTTACGTGACATTACTGGCGTAAAAGCTTTCATGTATCTAGCCCATAGTCTTCAGCAGGAGCAAAGTGAACAAACTGCTCATGTAACTGATGACAACTTGTATTGTAACCATTTCCGCTAGATCGTGCCTATAGATGCGGATGTGAGTAGTCATTGTAACTCGTACCTGCTGTTGTAATTTGTTTTGTCACCAAGTAGCTGATAAATTGATAAATCATTAAGATAAGAACAGTGCTTGCTTCCACACTTATGTCAGATCTGAAGAAATATGTTTTATTAACCCTTAGGATTGTTTTTGCGGATTTCTTCTTGATGAACTTAATTCTCTGGGGAGAAGGATCCTCTGCTGCAATTCCTTTTGGCACCCTTGTAGCCATTCTGGCATTGTGGTTTTGCATTTCTGTCCCTCTCACTTTCATTGGGGCTTATTTTGGATTTAAAAAGAATGTAAGTATTACTCCAGCCGTTCAAATTCATTGCCCACCTTACCCTGGTAAACAAGGGGTGTACACACTTGCACATTACTAAAACTGCTATTAACTAATTTACATCTAGGTTATCTTGTGCTTATGTTGTGCCAGTTTTGCATAATCTCCAATATTCCACCCATCAATGTAGATGAGCATCTCTTCAGTGCATGATGAAACTTCTACTTCGTAGAACTAGCCTGAATGTGGCAAATTTATGGCATCTATTATGTGGCATCATTAGACGTTTTCATTGCACTGTATGCCGCTGCTTGGTCTGTTAATTTTAGCATAATTATTCTAGATGAAAATGTGATTGGTTTTAAGTCCTGCCACTGCTAAGTGAGCCCCTATCCCTCACAGCCTCATCCCTTTGCTAAACTAAGTGCAAAGTGGCTTAAACACGTTATAAGTTTTGCACAAAGCCCATCATACTGTTCTTCCTTTTTTTTTTTTTTTTTTTTAAATTGAGACAGAATTCTGGTGCATTTAACCTACTAAAAGTAAGTGTGTAAGTTTTAGGCTATGTTCACATTTGTATTTTGACATTTTGTACGTATTTATGTAAATTCTGATTGGCTTATGTAAAATGGTAACACCCAGTTGTCAGTGTTCATACAATTGTATGAAGAGTTCTAAGAAAAGATACATTCCCATAAAATACCAATTCTGAAGCAAGTATTTGACAGGTCCTCTATTAGCTGTAATCCTTTGCTTCACTCTTGTCACTATATGAAGCAATAAATTGTACAGCCGTGTGTGCAAAGTTCATAGTTCCAACCCTTGTACTTCTCTACATTTGTACACATTTCCAGTAAAGAATGATCAACTTCAGATTTACTGTTACTTAGGGATCAGGTTACTGCTGCCTCTCAAGTCTATAGAGATGGGAAGGTGAATAGGGAGGGATCAGCTGCAGTAAGAGGGAGGCACAGAGAATCTCACACTAGAGCTGGATTCACAGCTACACATTACTGCTGTATAATTTAAGTCAGGGTTCCCCAACTCCAGTCCTCAAGGCCCACCAACAGATATAATGTTTTCAGGATTTCCTTAGTATTGCACAGGCCATAATTCCATCACCTGCACAGGTTATAATGCCATCACCTGTGTAATACTAAGGAAATCCTGAAAACATTATCTGTTGGTGGGCCTTGGGTTGGGAAACCCTGATCTAAGCGACCGCTTCTGAGCGTACAGAGAAATACACTGCACACAGTGTATCCCCCTGTATCTTGTCAGCTAGTCTTCACCTGCTCTGGAAAACTGCTAGTAACTACAGAATACAGTCCATATATCACGGTCAGAAATGTCATAGCTCACATACATACAAGGGCTGATTCTGAAAACACACCTAAAACAGCAGATACCATTTATTATATGTAAATTCTTCCAATGAATTAAGTATACTATCTCTTGGACTTGGACATAATCCTTTGGGTAGGACAAGGTATTCTTGATTTCAAGTTGATGCACATGTTCGGCATCCACAAGCAGAGAATCTGTTATCCATAATCAAGAAGGATTAGATTTTCTGCCCTTGCTGCCAGCAGGATGCCTCCGGTTGTGTGGTCTCCATGATTGAGGAACAAATTACTGCCAAATTGTTCCTGTTCCACTACCAGGACCAACAGATTTTATCACCTCTCATCATAATCTGGAGCTCGTGTTCATTCTCTGTTATTTTTATTAATAAGTGTTGTAATGACCCTAGCTAAAGGGAGTGTAGCCGCAGTCTACTAGCATGCATTACAGTCGCACATATATTAAGCACGGACCCCCTTATGATCTTGCTTTTGAGGGAGACACTGTCCCATCTGTGATTTATCCGGATTTAACACTTTCTTTACAAGTGGTAGTAAGATGTAAATTTAATTGCAGTGATTTGTAACCAGCATGGGAGTAAGATTTGCCACCTTGGTGCAGATAGATTTTTAACTCCTGGCTTTGATGGATGCAGTTTTTCTGTCCCTTTCTCATATTGGGATTGCTATTTGAGATCTACAGTAGTTATTTGCCACCATTAGAGTCAGCATGAATGCCAGAGGAAAAAGCTTGCAAATAGGATGGCAGTGAGAAAGTGAGATTTAAATGGTCCTGTAATGATGCATTTGCTTTTTCTTCTTTCCTTTAGGCTATTGAACACCCAGTCCGCACCAATCAGATCCCTCGGCAGATTCCTGAGCAGTCCTTTTACACAAAGCCATTACCTGGCATCATTATGGGAGGAATTTTGCCCTTCGGGTGCATCTTCATACAACTTTTCTTCATTCTTAACAGTATTTGGTGAGCTGTTTTTTTTTTTTCTTTTTCTGTTTGTCCTTGACAATCATCACAGGTACTCTGTGCTCTTACATGTGCACATTTCTATTCCACTGCGAGTGAGGAAAGTACACTTGTGTGACTGCATTGGGTCGTGAATTAGTCACAAAGGGAGACATATCTTTTACATAGAGATACATTACAGTACTTTGAAATCATGAATTAATAAGCATGGCAAGGTCATTTAACGCTCAGTCACCCGCAGGCTTGTGCTGTAATTTTCTTTGCAGGTTTATGGCAGGTACCAGATTTCCAATTCTTTATAATCCTTAAAACATCCTGTATCTTTACTTATTAGATTGTAAACTGCATGAGCAATCAAGACGTGCCACTGATGTAAATGTAGTAGTCTCCTTATTAGTATAAAGAGTGTGAGGTGTACGACTAAATAGAGCGGATGCCTAAGGCCATGGCCCCATTATCAGTATTCGGTCAGTATTTTTTCCCAGGAGTGGGTGATAAATGCAGAATTGGTGACTTGTTTCTATTATACCTTTTCTCTGATTGTTCCTCACCTGGTTTTGCCCCCCCCTGAGAAAAAATACTGACCAAATACTGATAGAGGGGCTGTGGCTTAAAGGAGAAGATAAAATATTTATCAGAAAAGATCTTTTAAATAAATGAGGACTTTTTATATTTGGCCATATTTCCTCTCCGCACCTCTTTTATCTAAGGGCGAGTTTACACATGGTGGATTTGTGCATGTGAAATCCACAGCAGATTAAATACAGTACAAAGCAAGTAGATGAGATCTTGCAAATCTTGTGCACATCTGCGGACTCGTACTGCACAGATAGCCTAGCATGCTGCAGTAGTTGCATAGCACTCTGCAGTAGTTACATAACATAATCTGCAGCAGCTCTGTGGTAACATCTACAACAGTGAGAATTTCCACTGCCTGTGGACTTACCCATACAACTGAAATTCTAGAATAATCTAGTAACACTTTAAACATGGTGTATACACCGGCTGGTTTTGTTCCCTAATTGTGTTTTTGTAATATTTATCCACAATTTTTTTTTCTCCTCTTAGGTCTCATCAGATGTATTACATGTTTGGGTTCCTGTTTCTCGTATTCATTATTCTAGTTATTACATGCTCAGAAGCAACAATATTGCTCTGCTATTTCCATCTGTGTGCGGAGGTAGGATTATACCTTTTAATGGTCATGTCAGTATTTAACTATTAGAGGGATTTAACATGAAGACAATCATTTGTGTATGTGCGGTCCTGCTCCAGAAACGCTGGTTATCTGTCATTGATGAGGTTAGATAGCAGTGGGCAGCCGTCATTATTAATGTGAAAGGAGAAGTCACAATGTAATTCTTAGCCTGCACAAGTCTGCCACACCAAGAGGAACTCCTTGTTGGCTGCTTTTTACACTGGCTTATGGGGGGGTTTGTGCCTGAGCAGAGGACCCCAGGTTGTGATGAACATATGGAAAGGAGTTTTCTTAGAGACTATGCCTTTTAACATTTGTCTGTAAGACCCTGTAGGGTACAGAGTAGTATTCCCAAGGGTGATGTATGCCAGTGGATTGTTGGTGGTGGTCTGCTGTGAATGATAAATGATCTGACAAGTTGTTTTTTTCACTTAGGACTACCATTGGCAGTGGCGTTCATTCCTCACAAGTGGCTTTACTGCAGTTTATTTTCTTATATATGCAATTCATTACTTTTACTCCAAATTACAAATTACGGGGACAGCTAGCACTATTTTGTACTTTGGCTACACTATGATCATGGTTTTGATCTTCTTCCTTTTCACTGGTAAGTTTTTATTTTGTACAGTTTAATATACAGTACACAGAGCTACTGTTTTCTGGCATCAGCCACTGCACATCACCATCAGAGTTCAGTGTTAGATTCGTCGTCAGATGCAGCTTACGTGGGGAGATGTGTAAGAATGAAATGTAGTTCTCTCTATGGGAGAATTCACCTGCCAATTATTTCACTATTTATAAATTAAAATCGAAGCATCTTGATTTTTGTTAGCTATTAAGACCATCATATCTAAGTAGAGTCAAGCCTTCCGTCTTTCTAAAAATAAAAAAAGGCTGCAGTCATTCTTTAACAAACTCCCCGACTTCTGCATATGTAGATGGAAAGCGAATGGTCGAAAGTGGTACGGAGGGTATTTTCATGGATACACCGGACACAAACTTGTGTTTGCTGTATGACCTTAATCCTTTTATAACTTTGCACTGTTTTGGCTGAGAGTTGGCCTTTCGCCTTCCTATGTCATTACCTCCACCAGCACAGTCTGATCACACATCTGCTGTAAAGAAGTAGATCCCTGTATCTTTTAATAGATGTGTTTATGGACATC
Organism: Phyllobates terribilis; assembly: GCF_046119375.1. Taxonomy (NCBI): domain Eukaryota; kingdom Metazoa; phylum Chordata; class Amphibia; order Anura; family Dendrobatidae; genus Phyllobates; species Phyllobates terribilis. The sequence goes on along the minus strand of NW_027362762.1, from coordinate 299,530,014 downwards.
ATTATGTACCATTTACTACTGTAGAAGTATTATAGGAGTAGAACCTACAATACTTAGTGAAGGAAATAATTATTTGATCCCTTGCTGTTTTTGTAAGTTTGCCCACTGACAAAGACATGAACAGTCTATAATTTTAAGGGTAGGTTAATTTTAACATTGAGAGACAGAATATCCCCCAAAAAATCACATTGGATAAATTTATTTGCATTTTGCAGTGAGATATAAGGATTTGATCCCTCTGGCAAACACTTAATACTTGGTGGCAAAACCCTTGTTGGCAAGCACAGCAGTCAGACGTTTTTTGTAGTTGATGATGAGGTTTGCGCACATGTCAGGAGGAATTTTGGTCCACTCCTCTATGCAGATCATCTCTCAATCATTCAGATTTTGAGGCTGTCGCTTGGCAACTCGGAGCTTCAGCTCCCTCCATAAGTTTTCAATGGGATTAAGGTCTGGAGACAGGCTAGGCCACTCCATGACCTTAATGTGCTTCTCTTTGAGCCACTCCTTTGTTGCCTTGGCTGTATGTTTTGCGTCATTGTCTTGCTGGAACACCCAGCCACGACCCATCTTCAATGCTCTTACTGAGGGAAGGAGGCTGTTGGCCAAAATCTCGCTATACATGACCCCATCCATCTTCCCTTCAGTACGGTGCAGTCGTCATGTCCCCTTTGCAGAAAAGCCACCCCCAAAGTATAATGTTTCCCCCACCATGCTTCACGGTTGGGACGATGTTCTTAGGGTTGTACTCATCCTTCTTCCTCCAATATCGGCGAGTTGAGTTAATGCCAAAGAGCTCAAATTTTGTCTCATCTGACCACAGCACCTTCTCCCAATAACTCAGAATCATTGAGGTGTTCATTAGCAAACTTCAGAAGGGCCTGCACATGTGCTGCCTTGAGCAGGGGGACTTTGCGGGCACTGCAGGATTTTAAACCTTTAAGGTGTAATGTGTTACCAATTGTTTTCATGGTGACTGTGGTCCCAGCTGCCTTAAGATCATTAACAAGTTCCCCCCGTGTAGTTTTAGGCCGATCTCTCACCTTCCTCATGATCAAGGATACCCCCACGAGGTGAGATTTTGCATGGTGCCCCAGATCGATGTCGATCGATGACATTTTGTATTTCTTCCATTTTCTTACTATTGCACCAACAGTCTTCTCCTCATCCAGCGTCTTACTAATGGTTTTGTAGCCCATTCCAGCTTTGTGCGGGTCTATGATCTTGTCCCTCCTTAGAAAGCTCTTTGGTCTTGTCCATGTTGTAGAGGTTAGAGTCTGACTGATTAATTGAGTCTGTGGACAGGAGTCTTTTATACAGGTGACTATGTAAGACAGCTGTCTTTAATGCAGGTAACGAGTTGATTAGGAGCGTCTAACTGGTCAAATACTTATTTCTCACTGCAAAATGCAAATAAATTTATCTAATTTATACAATGTGATTTTCTTGATTTTTTTGGGATATTCTATCTCTCAATGTTAAAATTAACCTACCCTTAAAATTATAGACTGTTCATGTCTTTCTCAGTGGGCAAACTTACAAAAACAGGCATCAAATACTTATTTCCTTCACTGTATATGTAGACAGACCATGCCCAACCTCCATAGACAGCGTATACTTGCATGGCAATATTAGTTTATTAATAAAACTATGGATCGCTATTCAGAATTTTAGGTCTTTATTTTAATAGAGATTTGTTTTTTTATTTTAGGAACAATCGGGTTCTTTGCCTGTTTCTGGTTTGTGACAAAGATTTACAGCGTTGTTAAAGTGGACTGAGACTGCGTGAAGAATGTGCTGAAAAGTGATTTTTAGTAGGAATGAAGACCTCTTTACTTTACAGTATTGTCCTCTATTTATGGGAAGGCAGAATCTAGTCCACTTATGCATTTTCTTTCAATCTTTCTTCTTTTCCTGAAGCTTTCCATTGCAATGTTCCACCTGAAGAAGCTTATGTAAATATAATTATACTGTATGGAGACTGACAGTGCTAACGTCCGCAGAGAGGAGCTGTATGTACTACAGATATCAAAACTACTAATAAAAGATGCCTGTAAATACTACTTTGCTTTTAGACTCTAGGTGGGATGACTTATTCTTGAACACAAACGAGAAGAGAAAATGTGAGATTTGTTTTCTATAACGTATTCCTTTTAATTCTGGTTGAATATTATTTTTTTATACTGGGTGAAATGTCCTGACATCGGTTTCTTTTATTGTTTATATTCCCTTTAGTGATTGAAGACTATAAAACTATGTGCCTCCGAGTCTCTGAATTTTTAAATTTATAATCTTAATAAACGGATTAAAAATGGAGCTGTTTGCCCTTGTGGTATCTTGGCAGTAAGCCATTCATCATAGAGATGGCTATAGATAAACTGGCCATGTGTTGACAACTACTTGTACAACTGAGAGTAATGAATAGCACACAGTCGGGGTATGTGCATGCATTAGTTTCTGCGCCGGAAAATCTCAGCGGTTTATATTACCAGCAAAATGAAGGCGATTTCTGAAATCTCATGTATATGTTGTTTCTTCTTTTTTTTTTTTTTCTTTTTCTTACAGATTTTCAAATCTGCAGAATGTCACATCTTCCAGCGTTATTTCCCCATTCAAATGAAGAAAGGGGGTTGGGTACGCATGCCAAAAAAATGCAGATTTTACTCAGCGTTTTTGGTGCAGAAATTTCTGCTGCAAACTTTTTTTTAAAATCAGATGTTTTTTTTTATTGAAAGTTTTTGTATAGAATACCAATACTATGCAACTCGGCTGAATAGAAATACAGGTAGTGTCCCCATGAGGCACAGAAAATAGGCAAACAACCAAAAAGAAAAAACGTTGTGCTGGAGACGCAAATCATAAACAAATATGGTTAAAAAATCAAGACTTTATTTAGACAATAGTTAAAACAATGTACACAAATCAACACAGACTAAAAAAAGTTGGTGGGTGAGCTATTGTGTGTGTGGGGGGGGGGGATCCCTGAAAAATTAAATTGTTCCTGTAATACATATATTGCAAAAAATTGCATCAGCACATGACTCAATGCATACATAAAGGGCATTCGTGCATATTTTAATAAATGCATAGAAAAAGTACAATTGTACATATCCCAATACATTTATAAGGAAAGTCACTGCATGTATAATGTGGAAGGTTACAAGAAGGGAGATTCTATCAATGTATTTATATATGTCTCTTTAAATTATCCCAATATGAATATAGAAGGCTAACCAAATAACCATAAACGCATAAATATGCCAGTGTCGGTTCATAGAATCCCAACAAGTAGACAGTTATAGACACCGTACCTTTATGGCATATTTCTGTATTTCCCACAAGAAAAGCAATTTTCAAACTTAAATCAGATTGGTATACCAAACAAAATAGTTAGTAAATAGCAATTCCCACCAAGGTTTAAGCACACGGCAGGGGGCTCTGAAGGGAAGGAGCTCCATTTTGACTTGGATGCAAAATTGGCTGGAATCAATAGTGGAAGCCATGTCGTGTTTAGAGAGGCCCTGATGTGCCTAAACAGTGGAGACCTCCACAAGGGACACCATTCTGGAAACTACACCCCTCAAGGAATTATCTAGATGTTTGGTGAGCACTTTGGACTCCCAGGTGATTCACAGAGTTTTATAACGTTGAGCCGTGAAAATAAAAAATCAATTGTTATCCAACAAAAATGTGTTTAACCAGAAATTTTTCATTTTCACAAAGGTAACAGGAGAAAATAGACCCTAAAATGTGTTACACAATGTCTCCTGAGTACGGCAGTGCCTCATGTGGTTAAAAACTACTTTTTAGGCACAGTAGCAAGCTCAAAAGGGAAGGAGCATCATATCAGAGTGAAGATTTGCCTGGAAGGTTTCTGAGTGCCATGTCACATTGGTAGAGCTTCTGAGGTGTCAGGACAGCATTAGCCCCATAAGTGACCACATTTTATAAACTACACCTCTCAATAAAATCAGCTAGGGGTGCAGTGATCATACTGACACCATGTGTTTCACAAAATTTTATACCAGTGGTGAAGAAAAAATAATAATTTTACCACTAGAAAGTTTTAGCCCCAGATTTTACTTTCACAAGGAGAAATGGGTTAAAATGACTGCATAATTTTATACACCATTTCTTGTGCACGAGGCAATACCTCATATGTGGCTGTACAGTACTGTTTGGCCACACGGCCAGACTCCGGAGGGACGCAGCGCTGTTTGACTCCTGGAGAACAAATTTTCATAGAATAGTTTGCAGACTCCATGTACAGAGCCGCTGAGTGCCAAAAGGGCAGAATCCCCCTCAATTGACTCCAATTTGTAAAATTTATCTACAGATGTACTGATGATTTTGATTCCATTGGTGTTTTCCTGAAACGAGCACCAATGGATGTTGCTAAGTGAAAATAAAATATGCCAGTGTAGTTCCTGTACATTGTACCCAGCCCGTGCTTGTTTGACCTCTGGGAGCCATGACAACCTTTGGTGATTTTGTCATGGGGGAGAGGGAGGAAGCTCACTCCCTCTCACAACCTTCCAAATGTTGCGATCGTTCTCGATCATCTCCCCTGGGCCTCAGTGGTGCTCTGATCTCTTTACACCTGAGTCTTTTGGGGTGACTATAGTCACAGGAGTTTTCTAGAAACGAGCAGAGGACCAGGCAATGCCCCACCGATGTGTGGATCGTCCGGTCCCTCTACAGTCAACACAATCTGCAGGTAAAGAGGAAATGTCCTACACAAATTACATACAACGAAGGGAAAATCCCCATCGCTGGTCACTTTCCATGTGGATTTTTTTTTGCAGGCCATAGGGGTTGCTTTTTGCTTTGTGTAATACTTTGCCCCAAAAAAAATTGGCACCGTCTCCACCCAGTGTGTACACAAACTTCTACTGTAGTGACTGCCATGGTAAATTGTTTGTAATACAGCATAGGGCCGAGGCCTCAAAATCGGGATCTGCTCTTACTGTTACATAGGGCAGACAGGAGTCCCTTATACAGGTCCCTATGATACATGAGCAAGGGGTTAAAGGGATTATTCGCTACTAGCCAGCCCCAGCGTAATCAATTCTGGACCCGAATTAAAGTAAAACCGTCCCGATGCTGTTGGTGCTGCTGTTGTCAGAGAGTGACGACATTGTGTCACATGCAGGCTGCAGGTCGTCACTTCAGGTCGTCTGAAATTTGAGCGGTTAAAGGACGGGACATAATCCGGAACGTGCAGTGGTTCTGACATTGCTGTGTAACGCTGATGTTATGCGATGCTTTTTCAATGACCTTCTGACCGGAATCTTCCTGAAAAAGCCGCCATGTGCACACAGCCCTACATACAAGTCCCGCACTGCCTTTCTGCCACTGCTCGGTGTTTGCTGATGGGCTGCAGTGGGGTGTCACAATTACAGCACGTGACTGCTGCAGCCAATCACTGGGCGCAGCGCTGTTGCTGAGGGTGCGAGTCATTCACACCATATAACACTACTATATATAGGAGCAGCTAACGGCATCAGTGATGGACATGGGGGCAGGGCCTGACCATTACTCCGGGGGCTGTTATCTTTATAGAATGAAAGAAAAAAACTAATTGTGCAGAATTTTTTCATCCATTCCTAAACCAGACCCCAGAGTGATCACTGGGACCCTCGGCGCTTGTTTTCCTCAGTTATACTGCATTACAGTTTTTGGTATTGCTTTTTTTTTTTTTTCCCTCTAAAAACGGATCAGACAGCCAGTCTGAACACGTGTGAACAGCGCCATGAGATGGGGAAGGTGGACTGGGGACTGCTTTCAGCACACACCTATCACTTCCTCTATGGTAAGGAAACACTGGGCCTTATACACAACAGTGCAGTATCCCATAGCAACCGACCTACCTCCCCAGCAGTCTGCGAGCACGAGTCACGTGACCTGCAAGTTACCCGCGCCCAGCTGTCACGTGACCCGGCTGTCAGCTGTACTGCTGCAGTGACACTACAACTCCCAGGATACTTTGCTACAAGTTGTCGTCAGTTTCCTACACGAGATCCAGCAGAACAGACGGCGACACCTACGACCCGGCTCCGGCCAGCGCTGGTGACTGCAGGCGGAGATGGCGGCGCTGCACGGCCTGGCGCTCAGCTGCAGGGTGACACTGTGAGTGACTGCTGCATGCCGGGCGGGGAGGGAGCGGAAGTGACACACTGAGAACCGTCCGTGACCGCACCACTCGTGTCACAAGCGTGGGCGGAAGAGACGTGTGGAGTGGGTGTTGTGTTACCCTGCACCAGCCCCTGTGTCCACCTTCACTTCTCATCTGTGTTCTGTTGTTCTCTGCTATCAGCCACCTGAGGCGAAATCTAATCTCATCCAGATGTTAATAGTCTAGAGGACCCTGTATGACTACTAGGATCAGAGTGCCCCTATAACCAGTGACTGCGCAGCAGTGTCCCCAGCCCAGACTATAGGGTCCTTGAGATGTATGATCAGAGTGCCCCCATAACCAGAGACTGCACAGCAGTGTCCCCAGCCCAGAATATAGGGTCCGCAAGACTTATGATCAGAGCGCTCTCATAACCAGAGACTGCACAGCAGTGTCCCCAGCCCAGAATATAGGGTCCGCTAGACTTATGATCAGAGTGTCCCCATAACCAGAGACAGCACAGCAGTGTCCCCAGCCCAGACTATAGGGTCCTTGAGACGTATGATCAGAGCGCCCTCATAACCAGAGACAGCACAGCAGTGCCCCAGCCCAGACTATAGGGTCCTTGAGACGTATGATCAGAGCGCCCCCATAACCAGAGACAGCACAGCAGTGTTCCCAGCCCAGAATATAGGGTCCTCTATACTTATGATCCGAGTGCCCCCATAACCAGAGACAGCACAGCAATGTCCTCAGCCCAGAATATAGGGTCCTCTAGACTTTTGATCAGAGTGTCCCCATAACCAGAGACAGCACAGCAGTGTCCCCAGCCCAGACTATAGGGTCCTTGAGACGTATGATCAGAGCGCCCCCATAACCAGAGACAGCACAGCAGTGCCCCAGCCCAGACTATAGGGTCCTTGAGACGTATGATCAGAGCGCCCCCATAACCAGAGACAGCACAGCAGTGTTGCCAGCCCAGAATATAGGGTCCTCTATACTTATGATCCGAGTGCCCCCATAACCAGAGACTGCACAGCAGTGTCCCCAGCCCAGAATATAGGGTCCGCAAGACTTATGATCAGAGCGCTCTCATAACCAGAGACAGCACAGCAGTGTCCCCAGCCCAGAATATAGGGTCCGCTAGACTTATGATCAGAGTGTCCCCATAACCAGAGACAGCACAGCAGTGTCCCCAGCCCAGACTATAGGGTCCTTGAGACGTATGATCAGAGCGCCCTCATAACCAGAGACAGCACAACAGTGCCCCAGCCCAGACTATAGGGTCCTTGAGACGTATGATCAGAGCGCCCCCATAACCAGAGACAGCACAGCAGTGTTCCCAGCCCAGAATATAGGGTCCTCTATACTTATGATCCGAGTGCCCCCATAACCAGAGACAGCACAGCAATGTCCTCAGCCCAGAATATAGGGTCCTCTAGACTTATGATCAGAGTGTCCCCATAACCAGAGACAGCACAGCAGTGTCCCCAGCCCAGACTATAGGGTCCTTGAGACGTATGATCAGAGCGCCCCCATAACCAGAGACAGCACAGCAGTGCCCCAGCCCAGACTATAGGGTCCTTGAGACGTATGATCAGAGCGCCCCCATAACCAGAGACAGCACAGCAGTGTTCCCAGCCCAGAATATAGGGTCCTCTATACTTATGATCCGAGTGCCCCCATAACCAGAGACAGCACAGCAATGTCCTCAGCCCAGAATATAGGGTCCTCTAGACTTATGATCAGAGCTCCCCCATAACCAGAGATAGCACAGCAGTGTCCCCAGCCCAGAATATAGGGTTTTCTAGACTTTTGTTCATGAAAATGTTTCTTTAGCCCCTAATGTTTCACTTTTGCATGAAAAAGTGGACCCCACAGTTTGTTACCCACTTTCTTCAGAGTGTGGCGAAACCCTAAATGTAGTCAAAAAGTTCTGTTTGGACTCGGAAAGGAAGAAGCGACATTTGGTATTTGGAATGTAAATTTGTCTGGAATCGATTGCAGACACCATGTCTCATTTTCAGAGACCCCGAGGTACCAAAACAGCAGAAACCCCCACAAGTGACCCCATTTAGGGTGCTTCATAGAACGTAAAATGCAGATATGAAAATATAGTTTTTAGTCTCAAATTTATAATTTTCACAATGGAGAAAACAGCTCACAATTTGTTACACAATCTCTGAACGTGCTGATGCCCCATATGTGGTCAAGAAACTTCTGTTTGGGCACGTGGCAGCACTATTTGATCTTTGGATCGTAAATTTGCCTGTAATGGATTGTGAATGTCATGTCACATTTGCTGACCCCCTGACATGCCAAAACAGCAGAAAACCCCCATGATTGACCCCAGATTGAAACTAGACCCCTCAAGCAATTCATCTAAGGTTGTACTGAGCATTTTTAATCTACAGGTGATTTACAAAACTTTATAACATTTAGATGTGAAAACAAAAAAATTCATTTTTTCCACTAAAATACTGTTTTAGCAGCAAATTTATAATTTACACTAGGAGTAGTAGAAGAAAATGGACCCCATAATGTGTTATGCAGTTTCTCCCAAACACAGTGATACCCCATATGTGGTCAAAAACTAATGTTTGGGCACATGGCAAAACTCAGAAAGCAAAGAGCGCTATTTCATTTTTGGAATGCAAATTTTGATACCATATTGCATTTGCGGAGCCCCTAAGGTGCCAAAAAAAGCAGAAACACCCTCAAGTGACCCGAAGTGGCAAACTAAACCCCATAATGAATTCAACTATTGGTGTGATGAGCATTTTTACCCACAAACTACATCACAGAATTTTATAAGATTGGCCTGTGAAATTGAAAAACTTGGGATTTTTCTGCTAAAATTTTACTTTAGCTTCAAAGTTTTAAATCACACAAGGGGTAATAGGAGAAAAATTACCCCACAATTTGTTATGCAATTTCTCCCGAATGTGGCAGTACCCCATATGTGGCTGTACACTACTGTTTGAGCACACAGCAGGGGTCGGATGGGCAGGAGCGCTACTTGGCTTTTAGAACACAGATTCCGTTTGAACAGATTGTGGGCTCCGTTAGCCGAGCCCCTGAGGTGCCAGATCAGCAGAAACCCCCACAAGTGACCCCATATTGGAAACTTCACTGCCTAATTCATCTAGGGGTGTAGTGAGTATTTTGTACCCACTGGTGCCTCACAGAATTTTCTAACAATAGGACGTGGAAATATAACATTTTAGTTGTAAAATTGTAATTTTTTTAGCAGCTGTAAATTTGTCAGTTACACAAGGGTTAAAAGATGAAACTGGACCCCAAAACTTATTACACAATTTCTCTTGAACGCTATGATGCCCTACATGTTGTTAAAAACTACTGTTAGGACACACATCAGGGCTGAGAAGGCAGGAGCTCTATTTGGCTTTTGGAGCACAGATTTTGGTAGAATAGTTTGCGGGTGACATTTGCGGAGCCCAAAGGTGCCAGAACAGCAGAAAAAAAACAAAAGTTACCCCCATTGTAGAAATTACACCCCTCAATGAATTAATCTACGGCTGCTGTGACTATTATGTAACATCTACACTGCTTTATTCGGGAGAATTGCATATATGCCAGTTTAGTGCCCATACATTGTGCCCCCATAAAGTGTAGCGCCCTATATATTGTAGCTCCCCCATACATTGTTCCTAGCTTGTGCTTGTGTAGACTCGCACCCCATAAATTGTTAATTGGTCTCTCCCCACTACAATAATGCCAAGCATCGCTTACTGCGGTTTAGGCACAATGGGGCTCAGAAAGAGGGCGCATTTGGATTTGGGAGCACAGTAACGTAGGACCCACTATAGTTCCAGTGACACATAACGGACCTGAGTGGGGGCTGCTTTTGAGCGGGATAAGTTTGGGTTTTTGTTGGTAACATTTTGGGGTACATAACAATTTTTTTTTATTGCTTTCAGTATAAGGCTGGATCACATTTTCGTGTTATACGCTGAGCACTTACGTTGGGGTTTCCATATAAATCCCACAAAAACACGATTCAGACAAAACCCCCGACGAAACCATCCACCATAATGAGGCAGATGGAGACACTTTGGGCTCAGTTTGGCATCTGGTGGTCTGCATGTTTTTAGGCGTGTACAGATCTGTGGTTGCACACACTTCTGCACTAAAAAGACTACTAAAATGATGGGACACTGCTGGAATAGAGACCAGTCCAAAGTGACTCCATCTGATTCATTATAGTGAGTTTTTCCATTGCGGGTTTTGTCTGAATCGTATTTTTTGGAATTTACATGAAAACCCCGATATAAGCGCTCAGCGGAGTGCGCAGGATAAATGTAAGCTGAACCTTAAGCTGCATGCCCACGATGCGTTTTTTAAGTGTTTCCGCATCGGCAATTCCGCTGTGGAAATGCTTGAAAAACGCTTGGTAGAAGGTCTGCAATGTCTCCCAATGATAATCCGCATGTGCTGTGCACATGCTGCGGAAATTTACGCTGCGGATTATCATTGCGGAAAAATCCGCAGCACTACCATTAATTTTGCGGAATCGACTTCCATCGCTTAATATCCACATGACTACATGTGCACATGCGGATATTCTGCGATTCAATGTGCGGATGGTACCCGGGTCTGGAGAAGAGGAGACTCTCCTCCGGACTCGGGTACCATAGTACCTGTAAAAAAAAAGAATTTAAAATAAAAAATAAACATTATACTCACCTTCTGATGGCCCGCGGTCTTCTCTCCAGTGCGTCCTGGCTCCCCGGTGGCTCGCAATGGTGTATGAGGACCTTCCATGACGTTATTTAGTCATTTGACAGGTCACGTGACTGCAGACGTCGGCGGTCGCGTGACCTGTCACATCACTAACTGACGTCATGGAAGGTCCTTTTACACCGCCGCGAGCCGCCCAAGACACCGGACGTACCAGAGGAGACCGGGGCCATCGGAAGGTGAGTATAATGTTTTTTTTTTTTTTTTTGTTTTTTTTTTTTTTTTTTTTTACCATTTTTATTCTTTTTTTAACTGTTAACTTTGTCACACTATATAAATCCATGCCGGACTTGTGACCAAGTTGTCAAGCACTTTTCCAAGTGATGCTAAAATCGTAGACTGAATTGACAGCTCTGGCTATAGGATGATGGAGAAAACAATTGGGTACTAAGGTGGACTCAACTGCTTTGCCATACTAAGTATCAAGTGCTTTGCCATGCTAAGTATCAAGTGCTTTGCCATGCTAAGTATCAAGTGCTTTGCCATGCTAAGTAGTACCCCAAAATACCTCGGTATGGAATAACTTGCATCTTTTGTTACCTGCCAGAGTGCTGGTGTTACCAGTGATTTTGTTGTGTGCGCGGCGCTAGGACTTTGCCGCATAGGTGGCGGCAGCATTGGTGTCCCTCGGTGATAGGCCTGGTTTGGGTACGTCTTATGTGAGATTTAGTTGTGGACTAATGCTTACATCTTCTAGCTGCACCCATGACCCATGATAGAGAGACACAGATCAGCTTCGGAAAAATGTTACTTGTCAGGCTGCTGTATGGAGTTACTGGTACAATGAAACACTTGACGGCACAACCGTATAGAATTATTCCAGTATTTATGTAGGTAAAATAAATAATTAGACGTTGTCCTTCACGCTTTATGGTTTTATTTCTGCTGATAAGTCAAGGCTTACTGAATTAAAAAGCAGGTAGGATCCAGCTCTAGTTAACAGCAGCCTCGGCCAAATGCTTTTCACAAAAAAAACAGCACTCACTGTATTGAAGATGCCGGTCTGTATTTTATGCTGCCCGGTTTCCTTTTAAGCTTGCTCATTTTGGCATTGTCTGATTGGTGCTGAGATTTCCAGCCTGCGTGAAGACACGTCATACTGACAAGGGAAATCCAGACCGGTCTCATCAGCACAGAAATCTGGAGAAGTGCAGTTACTACAGCCTATTCTATATGACATTGAGTCTCCCAGGACTCGGGTATAAAGATGAACAGCATGTAGTTATCATGTTCAAATGGCCTCATGGCTCAACATATGCCACATAAAGCCAAAGTGCGGCCGATAACTATGAGTTTCATCAAATGGTCTTAGAACCCAAACAGCAGGATCTGAGCTTTCAGTGTTGGGAGTTAGGAGGTTAACATGGCTCAGCTAGGTACTCTGTATCCATAACGGGGGATCCTCCACCCCTGCTGCTCTCTGCACCCAGTGCCTAATCTTCCCATCTTCTATGCTGTTCTTGGTTTGTCTCTGGTCTTCGTGTACCTGATTCCAGCTCCTGGCATCTCTCCTGGGCTTTGTATTCCTGGCGCCTGCACTTGGCCATTCCTCTGGTCCCTCTGTTTCAGGTTTGAGCTCTTGGACACACGCTTCAGCTGTAAACTTCTGGTCCTGCACACGTTCTGTACTGGTCTGTCACAGATTATCTCGTTCTGTCCGGTCATCGCTGCTTCATCCAGTTGGCAACTGGTGACTTTTCTGAGGGCCAAGGCCTAGGGAGCACTCTGCAGTAAAATTCTTTCTTGCAGGGGTTAAAGTTGAAAACCAAGGGATCTTTTAGACTCTTTGCCTCATTCCAGCCAACATCTAACCAACTGTGGCTACAAGAATCCACTTCCTAAGTCACAAAAAAAGTATCAGCTGTACGTGACCTAATGTTACACGATTGAGCTGTGTGCACTTGCTGTTTCTTTTAGCTTGTCCCCAGATGAGTCTCAGTAACCTATACGATGACAATGGAGGAACAGATCTGAAAACTTGTTGTTGTGCTATCTCTGACAATGCGATGTGATTAGTTTCCAGTGTACATTTCGACTGACCGTGAACAGGCCTCCTGCCTTGTGGAGTTCCAGTTTTACTATCTTTTAAGACTTCGGCTTTTAGCACAAAACCAAAATACGTTGTAATAATAATGATGATCATATATATAGCGCCAGCGTATTCCATAGCACTTCAGAAAGGACCTACAGAGAGAATATTGGACATATCAGAGTGACGCATAATTGGACAATTCCTCTTTCTCTTTATGCCTCTGCGGGTGCGATATATGTTTAGTATGAGGACAATAGAGGGGCCTATATGACAGAAAATACTCAAAAGTGACACCATTTTAAAACCTGCACCCCTAAAAATGCTCAAAAACACATTCAATAAGTCTATTAACCGTTCATTTGCTTCACAGAATTAAAGCAGTGTTGAAGAAATAAATGAAAATTTAACTTTTTTACACAAAAATATTATTTTTGCCCCAAAGTTTTCATTTTTACAAGGGTAACAGGAGATAATTGACCATACAATTTATTGTGCAATTTCTCCTGGGTACACCGATACTGTTTGGGCTCACAGCAGGGCTCGAAAGGTAATGAGCACCATTTGACTTTTGGAGTGCAAAATTGGCTGGAATAGATACTGGACACCATGTTGCGTTTGGAGAGCTCGTGATGTGCCTAAACAGTGGAAACCCCTTACAGTTGACCCCATTTTGGAAACTACATCCCTCAAGGAACTTATCTATAGGTGTTGTGAGCACCTTGAACCCACAGGTGGTTCACAGAATTTTATAATGTTGAGGCGATAAAATGAAAAAATACATTTTTCCCTTCACCCATGACAGCACACCTGAGAGAGGATCCGCCCTTCAAGGACAGGAAACGATCTGAAATAAAAGGGCGGCACCTCTCCCCCGCTTCAGTTGGTTTCCTGTCCTTGATGGGAATCCTCATGAAATAATCAGGCTGCTGTTATGCTGAAGAAAACTTACCCAGGCCTCTCCCGGCGCTGGAAGAGCGGGCTGTTTTGTCCGTGGCGCCGGCCTTCAGGTGCTGGTAGAGCCGTCCGCAGGTTCCCCGGGGACCTGTCGCACGTGCTGGCACGGGCGGTGCAGAGCTCCTGGGCTTCCGTACACCGCAGCGCCGCCCTCACCCGGCCGTCCATGTGACCGCGGTCATGTGCCTCGGACGTCATGGTGCGGGGCACGCTGGGTAAGGCGTGCCCGATGACGTCGGGGGCGGCGCCGAGGGAAAACATGGCGGCGCCCTGTGTAATGCCGGCCGGCATGGCAAAAACGCTGGCGGCGTTTGCTAGGAACGGCGCCAGGGGGAGGGGCCTAATTACCGGAAAGGAGACCGCAGGGACCAGGAGGTGGCTGACTTCGCCCGTCTCCCTATAAAGAGGAGCATCTGGGGTCAGAACGCTGCTCGTCATAATGTCTGTCATGGAGCAACAGCAGCTGTCGCTACGGCCACAGTCGCGACCACCTTCATCGCCACCTCTGTCTGATCGCCGGTCTAGAGGGTCCAGCGGAAGGAGCAGCAGTCGTCCGAGTCAGAGGGGTAAAGATTCTCAGGACTCCACGGTCTCCAGGAGGGATACGTCGCGTATCCTGAAAAAGCCTTCAATTCCGGTATCCGCAGTGGTGGGTGAGTGATCTTTGTGAATGTCACTAGATATATTTGCTAATGGGCTCCTACTGTGTGTTTAAATCACCAGGAGGAACCCAGGAAAGTAACCGCCAAGAAGTGGAACAGAGAATGTGCCATATGCAAATGCCCACTAGCAATAGACTGGCAGAAGGAGCTCTGCTCGGACTGCATTAAAAAAAAATATTTGTGAGGGTACCCCGGATTTTGCAGCCAGCCTCAGATCGGTTATCAGATCGGAGGTAGAGAGCTCCCTTAAAACTATTTTGAAAAAAAGAAGGAAAATCATATCTGATCCTTCTTCTGACTCTGACTCCTCTGTATTATCGGATGGACAGTATCATAGTGGGGCCTCAGCCTCATCCTCTTCCTCTTCGGACAGCGATAGAGGGGGGAGACCATGCTTCCCTATAGAAGACACAGACAAATTGGTAAAGGCCGTCAGAACCACTATGGGGTTAAAGGAAGATAAATCCGTTAAGTCCCTAGAAGATATCATGTTTGCAGGGTTAGAAGAAAAGAAAAAAACGCACCTTCCCGGTGAATGCTAAGGTCCAGGCACTTATCGATAGAGAATGGAGGAAACCTGAGAAAGTAGGAACCTTGCCTTCATCCTCAAAGAGAAAGTATCCCTTTGACCTAAAGGACTCTGAGAACTGGGACAAGGTGCCAAAAATT
Source organism: Phyllobates terribilis (assembly GCF_046119375.1). Classification (NCBI taxonomy): domain Eukaryota; kingdom Metazoa; phylum Chordata; class Amphibia; order Anura; family Dendrobatidae; genus Phyllobates; species Phyllobates terribilis. Next base: position 299,514,821 of record NW_027362762.1, on the reverse strand, counting down.
GACGCTGCAGTGTCTAGATCATCAAAAAGATCTGCACTCCCCCTTGAAGACTAAGGGGTACTTAGAGACCCTTTAGGCAAGAAGGCGGATACCTTTTTAAAACATGCCTGGGAATCCGCAGCAGGAGGTCTAAAGCCGGCCATTGCAGGAACATGTACCGCTCGTTCCCTTATGATATGGTTACAGCAGTTGGAAGATCAGCTGAAAAATAAAAAGACCTCAAGGGAAAAAATTCTAGCCAGCCTCCCCATGTTGCATGGTGCAGCTGCCTTCCTAGCAGATACCTCTGCTGACTCAGTAAAACTGGCAGCTAGGTCGGCTGGGTTATCAAACGCGGCTAGACGAGCTCTGTGGCTCAAGGGATGTCCTGGGGACTTACAATCAAAGTATAGACTGTGTTCTATACCCTGTGACGGCCACTTTCTCTTTGGCAAAAAATTGGACGATGTCCTTGAGAAAGCAAGTGACAGAAATGGAAGGTTCCCTGGGTTTTCGGCGGATGCTAGAAAGACCTATTTTCGGAGGGGGAAATTTAGTAGAGGTTGCCCCCCGGGAGAAAAAAGAAAGTGGGATTTTAAGAACAAAAAAGAGTCTGGATATATGTTCGGAGGTCCCTCCGCTGCCTCCAAAAAGCCTCCACAATGACGCCAGGCCACAAGTTGGAGGGAGACTTTCTCATTTTTTTCATGCCTGGGAAAACCTTTCCTCCAGTCCCTGGGTCCTCAACATAGTGAGAGATGGACTAAGGATTCAATCCCTTCAGCAGCCATACCGCTCGTTCGTGATAACTCCGGTAAGAAAATCCCCAGACGAACAACTGGCCCTAGAATCAGAGATCTTGAACCTGTTGAACAAGCAAGTGCTATGCGAGGTTCCGGTCAGTCAAAAAGGAAGGGGATTTTATTCCCCTCTCTTTTTAATAAAAAAAACGGACGGTTCATTCAGAACTATTATAAATCTAAAGGGCCTCAACCGGTTGTAAACAACCATACGTTCAAAATGGAGTCAATAAACTCAACAATAAAGCTTCTTTTTCACAATTGCTTTATGGCAGTGATAGATCTCAAAGACGCGTACTATCACGTCCCAATTCACCCTGGTCATCAAAAGTATCTAAGGGTTGCTCTTTACATTCAAGGAAGTCTCAGACACTTCCAGTTCCAAGCCCTTCCCTTCGGGTTGTCGATTGCTCCAAGGGTATTCACCAAGCTGATAGCCGAGGTAACAGCCTTTCTCCGCATTCAGAATACAGTTATAATACCATATCTGGACGACTTCCTTATAGTGGGGAATTCAGAGAGCCACTGTATTTCACAACTGAATCAAGTCATGGCTGTCTTGCAGAGAACTTAGGCTGGATGATCAATGCCCAAAAATCAAGGCTAGAGCCCGCAAGGATCCAGGCAGCAGCCATACACACCCCAGACATGTCCTTAAGGAAGGCTATGTCCCTGCTAGGTACTCTAACATCTTGCATTCCGGCGGTCAAGTGGGCCCAATTGCACACAAGAAACCTTCAGTGGGAAATTTTGTCAGCACAAAGATTGTTAAAAGGGTATTTAGAAGGAAAGGTACATCTCTCCTTGCGAACCAGGGACACCCTCTTGTGGTGGACAGACAGGTCAAATTTATATCGGGGGGTCCAGTGGGACACGCCAGTACAAGACATCATCACGACCGATGCAAGCAACTCAGGGTGGGGTGCACACCTAGAAAATCACATGATTCAAGGCCCTTGGACATTCCTAGAGCGAAAGGGGTCATCAAATCTAAAAGAGCTATGGGCGGTGAGAAACGCTTTAGAAGGCTTCCTCCCTTTACTCCAGGGTCGCCATGTTCGGGTTATGTCGGACAACAGAACCACTGTGGCCTACATAAACCACCAGAGGGGAACAAGATCTTATTCTCTTCTGGAAGCAGTAGGCAGGCTTTTTCAAATAGCGGAGAAAAATCTTTTACCTTTCACAGCGCTACACATACGAGGCATAGACAACGCGAAAGCAGACTTCCTAAGCCGCAACAAGTTGAGACAAGGGGAATGGGCCCTGAATCCCAGAGTATTCCATCAGATAGTACAGCTGTGGGGTCTACCAGAGATAGATTTGTTCGCCGACAAAAACAACAGGAAAGTGGAGAAATTCTGCTCACTAGACCCAAGGGGAAACCCTTTGGCAATAGATGCTCTCCAGATTCCTTGGAGCTTCAAGTTGGCCTATGCATTCCCGCCAATAGCTATGATACCTCTGGTGGTGAGGAAGATCAGAAAGGATCAAGAGTTCAAGCGTTATCCGCAAAATACATAACTCTCAAACAATTATTTTGGTAGCCTTAACATCGGCCCGTAGAGTGAGTGATTTACAGGCCTTATCCATAAATCCTCCATATACGCAAATATTTGAGGATAGAATAGTATTGAGGCCTGATCCAGCCTACCTTCCTAATGTTGCGCTCAAGTTTCATAGATCTCAGGAAATTGTTCTGCCCTCCTTTTGAAACAGCCCAAAGAACCCAGGGGAGCAAAAGTTTCATAACCTTCATGTTAGAAGGGCTCTATTACAATACATAAAGGTAACTAGCCAGTGGAGGCATAGCTAATCCCTGTTCGTAGCCTTCCAGGGGAGTAGGAAGGGGTATGGGGTGACGAAAGCAACTATAGCCAGATGGATTAGTGAGGCCATTTGCTTAGCCTACTCTACAAGTAACACCCCTATCCCGGACGGCATCAAAGCTCACTCCACCAGGGCCGTGGCTACCTCCTGGGCAGAGAAGGCAGAGGTATCGATAGATCAAATCTGTAAGGCCGCTACATGGTCATCACCATCTACCTTTTTCAAACACTACCGTTAGGTAGGATAGATCCAATCTGACTTAACCTTTGGTAGAAGGGTGCTACAAGCGGTGGTCCCTCCCTAAGGTGTTTCTTTCTCCAAAATTCTCTCAGGTGTGCTGTCATGGGTGAAGGGAAAACACCAAGGTTACTTACCAGTAGCCGGTTTTTCCAGAACCCATGACAGCACCCGTATATCCCCCCCCCCTTCTCTCTCACCATATGGGTGTGCACGTGTGTTGGGTGTTATTTGATGTGGTGTTGGATTTGTGTTTAACTCTTTTTTATGGAGGTCCTCTCAATGCTCTGTAACCAACTGAAGCGGGGGAGAGGTGCCGCCCTTTTATTTCAGATGGTTTCCTGTCCTTGAAGGGCGGATCCTCTCTCAGGTGTGCTGTCATGGGTTCTGGAAAAACCGGCTACCGGTAAGTAACCTTGGTGTTTTCCTTCAAAAATGTTGCCCTTGTAAAAATGAACAATTTGGGGCTGAAGCAACAGAAGAAAATGGACCATACAATTTGTTGTGCAATTTTTCCTGAGTACGCCAATACCGTACATGTGGTGGAAAACTACTGTTTTGACGCACGGCAGGGCTAAGAATGGAAGGAGTGCCAATTGAATTCTGCAGTGCAATTTTGGCTGGAATAGATTGCGGACGCCATATCACATTTAAAGACCCCTGGCATGCCAAAACCGCAGATACCCCCCCACAAGTGACCTCATTTTGGAAACCCTACATCTTGAGTAATTTATCTAGTGGTATAGTGAGCATTTTTAACCCTCAGGCGATTCAGATAATTTATATAACATTTGGCCAAGTAAAAGGAAAATTTAATTTTTTTCGACTAAAATGTTTCTTTGGCCATACGTTTTTAATTTTCAAAAAGAATAATGGGAGAAAATTAATGGTACAATTTGTTATGCAACTTCTCCTAAGTACACCAATACTCCATATGTGGTCAAAAACTACTTTTGAGGCACAGTGAAAAGCTCAGAAGGGAAGAAGCGACATATTGGAGAGGAGATTTTGCTGGAATGATTTGAGGGTGTCATATTACATTGGCAGAGATCCTAAAGCAGACCACCCCCCCCCCCCCATAAGTGATCCAATTTTGCAAACTACACATTTTTCTAGGGTGCAGTGAGCATGTTGACACCACATATGCCTCACAGAATATTGGCCATTGGGCGATGAAAAAAGAATAATTACATTTTACCACTAAAATGTTGTTTTAGCCCCAAATTTAATTTTTTTTAGGGCTAATAGGAAAAACGGACCTCACAATTTGTTGTGCAATTTTTACTGACTGTGCTAATACCCTACATGTAATCAGGAAATACTTTTGAGGCACAGTGCAAAGCTCAGAAGGGAAAAAGCGCCATATCATAGTGCAGATTTTGTTGTTATGGTTTGCGGGTGCCATGACTCACTGGGAGAGCCCCTGGGATGTCAAAACTGCAGAACCCCTTCCTATAAGTGACCCCATTTTACAAACTTTACCTCTCACTGATTTATCAACTGGTGCAGTGATCATATTGACACCATGGGTGTGTCACAGAATTTTATACCACTGGACAGTGAAGAAAAAATAACATTTTACCACAAAAATTTTGTTTAGCCCCTCCATGAGTAACCATGAGGCAGCATAGTTACTCTGGACTCCGTTTGGCCTCTGTTCAGGCGTCTCCTTCTTTTTAGAAGTGTACAAAACTGTGGCCGTGTAAGCTGAAATTGTAAGCAGAGTACCGAGGGGGTTCTCAGGATACGACGAAGTCACAGACAAGGAAGACGACCCAGACAGTTTATCCCCAGAAAATAAGTTTTTACTGAATCAAGAGGGAGCTATATTAAACTATACCCGCAACATATACAAATCCAAACACTCAGCCAAGAGTTGAGATGATTATGCTGTATGACAGGGCATATAAAAACTATTAGTACTCGAACCAGGAACAATTTCAGTGAATACGAGGCCTGGGCTGCCCGCGGTGCAACACAGCAGTTTACAATCTTATAATTTCTAAATATCCCGGCTCCCCAAAGCGCTTAGTGTACACATTTACGTTTTAACAGCAGCTGCTCCAACGGGACTTTGGATCAGGGACTTTTACGATAGCAATGTTCATAGGTGCCTTTCAAGCACCTTACTATGTAAAACAAGTCTGTCCGTAAGGTTCAAAGCTACTCAATTATATAGCACATGAGGTACGGCTACACCATACTAGATACTCAGGAGTCCAGCATAAAATAAAAAGTAAAAGTCAAAATAACAACAAGATCCCGGGCTCTGTTAGTGGGGAAAGTTCTGGCCTGTGCAAAAACACAGTCTAACCAACTGACTAGCTATATACAGGCCTCTGATCAGACTTTGGTTTAGGTGCCAAAAAAATGTAGTTACGTGCACGGTTACCCTCTACAATGATGCTGAGGGCCTTAAATCTCTTACAGACCCAGGTCTGACTCGTCAGGTGCTAGCAGGCAGCTGAAGGGACTTCCTTTCCAAACGTGGGTATATCCATCCAGACAATCGTGGCTGGACTCCTCCGACAACCGTCACTCCTCACGCGGGTCTCCGGCTGTACTCGCCCACTTTTGCCATCTCCCCTAGATACCAATTTCCGTTGAAAAACAAACTTAGCAGAGAGTAGTCAGGAAACAGTAACCTCCTGTGGTCACATGACGCCATTGCAGCTTATACATATCATACATTAGCATATATAAATGGATGAGCTGATATCTGCAGGAAACAAGGTTTATATGCATGTGAACACTGGTATCTATACTTTGTACCACTTTGATGGGTCAGCATATATCTCCATCCCTGAAGCGCCGGACTGCTGTCCTACCATCCTACAGCTGACAGCACTTTTATGCACAGTTAAAAAGACAGACACCCCTGATCATGGTCTAGATGGCGTCCACAGTGCCTCCATCTGCCTCATTATAGGGAATCTTCCATCGGGGGTTCCATCTGAATGACGTATTTGAGAGATTTACATGGAAACCGCGGTGTAAGTGCTCAGTGCAGAGAGCAGGATAAATGTGAGCCAAGCCTTACTGCGATGTTTGGGAGGCAGAATGAACAAATCAACAGCAGGTATAAGTAATTAGCCAGCTTTATTTTTCTGGTCGACGCAATTACAGTGATACCAAATTTATAACTTTTTTATGTTTGGTTACTATCACACACTAAAAGATGATTTTTTTTTGCATCATCATATTTTTTGTGCTATAAACTGTCTTTACTTCTGCCGACAGTCATGTGAGGGCTTGTTTTTTGCGAGACAAGTTGACATTTTTATTGGTACCATTTTCGGGCACATCATTTTTGATGGCTTTCTATTTGGATTTTTGGGATGCAGAATGAACAAAAACCAGCAATTTGGGATTTATTTATTTATTTTTTTTTAATGCCGATCACAGTGTGGTTAAAGTGATAAGACAGCTTTGTCCTTCGGGTTAGTACAATTACAGCCATACCACGTTTAGATTATTTTTTTTAGATTTTGCCACTTTTACACAATAAAAACTGTTTTATTAAGAGAGAATTGTTTTTGCATCGCTCTATTCTGAGAGCTATAACTTTTTTATTTCTCTGCTGACTGTGTTTTATGGCAGCTTGTTTTTTGCTGGACAAGATGGCGTTTACAGCGGTTACATTTTTATTTACATTTAATGTTTTATTTCACTTTTTTGGTGATTTGATGAAAAGCTTATTTTTTTATGATGTTCACTGAAGGGATTAACTAGTGTGACAGTCTTATAGATTGGGTTGTTCTGGACGTGGCGATACCAAATATTTGTATATTTTTATTTTTGTTTATTATGTCTTTACATAAATATACATATTTATTGGTATAATTGTTTTTCATTTTATTTTTTCATTTTGTAACTTTTTTTTTTAAAACTTAGTCTCTCTATGAGACTTTAATCTTTTATTACTCTAATCACTGGTATAATGCATTGCAATGCATGAGTGAGATGATGGGTTTCATTGGGCAGCCCGCACCCTGGACTGTCCTCACTGAGTGGAGTCTTTTTTGCTCTTTCCGCTCCAGTAACATCCGACCCTTCACATTTTTTGTCTAAAATGTTGCATATTTGCAATGCTACGATGCTTTCATAAAGAACCTGAATTTTTGTTTTATTCATCAACATACTGTAATTCTGGGCAAATAATTTGTAGGTGAGCGCTGCTCTGGAATTAAGATTTAAACTAGTTCTTATAGGCCTACTCTATTATTATAACAGGAAAGAGTCTGCACTGGATAGGGTTGGAAAACCTAGAAAATAACCAGGAGAGCAAGGATTTAATGTGGCAGCTCCATCATTGCACATATATATTGCTAAGCTATCTGTGGGCTCCCAGCAGGATGCGGATCAGCACTAAGCTGCCTGAATGCATCTACATGCCAGTAAGGTGTCTAGGGGGATCTCCCGATAGTGCTGCTATATGGCAGATCCACTACTGGTAATAGTGCTCGATTATAGCTGATAATGGAGGCTGGAATTGTTCTCAACTACCTTCAATTTCTTGTCATAATTGCGTGACACCGGAGGTGAGGAAAATTGATAAGACTAAGAGAAAATATTAGGCCAAAGGTAAACATCTCCAGCTGTGGCAGTGGCCAATTCAATGGATTGTTACTTTTATTAGCCTTCACAATTGATTGATCTTTATTTTACTCTTATCTTTTTCTTCCTAGAAAATTGCTAAAATTGATTCCTTTCAGATTTCTTGTAATTTGTTTCCATTTTTTTTTACCGCATTGATGCACAAAAATATATATAATATATGTTCAGTAAATAAAACTGATTGATCAAGAAATGGTGCAATGGAACTGGAGGAAGCGGTCAGGTCCCTTTCTATTTCCATCAGAAAACAAAACATTTATATCTGTATGTTGACTGATCTCTAGTCCGCTTTCATTTCTTTTCTTTCATCTCATGTAACCTCTTCATGGCCAGGCCAATTTTTTCCTTCCCTTCTTTCAAATGCCTTTTTTTTTTTTAATATAAATTTGCCAGAAAGCAAATGGGTAGAAAGCGGAGAAGTGATGCCCCAGAATTGTTATTTTGATGAGAAATGCAAATGTTTACTAAAACAAGTATTCAGGAGGCGGCCTGGTCCTTTTTAAAGAACTTTTGTTTCGCAACATTACTAAATATTTGATCACTGTATCTTTTGTATCAAATTCCTTACAGGATAATTTCAGGAACCATTTGTGTATGCCTGGTAGTTGTCACATTGGGGATCTATTTCGCTAGTGGAGCCTTGTGTAAGTTAGGTGTGATATTGTGAGCTGCAACTAGACAAATTCTTTTGCTATAATACTATTGTTAGAATTGTTTATTATTTAATTTCAATTAATTCAATGTACCATTTTGAAGATTATCTCAATGCACATCTCCATCAATACTGTTTTTTTTTTTTTGCATGGCACAGAAGTAATACAAGAAATCCTCCCTTCCTAATTTCATTTTGTGTGGAGGTTGTAGTGTCGGCTGTGCTGAAGCAGTGACTAGTTACAGGCTGTGTTCACGTGATGATAATAATGTGTTCACTATTTTTAGCCTCGTTTTTCTGAAAATGGAGTAAAATTGCTGCATTTTTACAGCATTATTGGAAAATCTTGTGAAAAAAAAAAATGCATTGTGAATAGTGATGAACGAGCACTAAAATGCTTGGGTGTTCGTTGCACGGGACGAGCAAATCGTAATGCTCGGGTGCTCGACCTGAGCAACGAGCCCAACGTAAGTCAATGGGAAACTCAAGCATTTTTCCGGCAGCCCTCCCAGGAGGTCTGGAGGGGGCCTAAAAATTGGTCAAATCGATATATAAACAGTGCCCAAATGACATGGGAACAGCATGGGGAAGACCCCCTGGAAGCATTTTTGACTCCCAGGTCACTTATGTGAACAATGTTCTTTCCAAGGTAATGACTTGTATATAAAGCAAAAAAAAAAACACAAAAAATGCTCCTCCACACCTTGGGCTATGTTCACAGCATACGTGATGTGTTTTTGCACTTTTGCATTGCTTTCAACGGTGAAAAATACATTCACCAGTAGATGTCATTTTAATATTTTACTACCTTATCTGCCCATGTGGTATGTGAGACATGATCAGACACATCCTGTTTTATTTATTAAAGAGGGACTCTGAAAGTCACAAAGCCTATTTTTATAGGCTGCCATTACTATTGTTAGAGTTTTTGTTTCTCTGTCCATTCCTCGAGTACTAGTAGTTGGCTAGTTTCTTCTTGGACTTCCCTTGGAGGACAGTTGGTGTTATTTCTCTGGTGTCTTCTCAAGCTAAGTGTATCCCCTTTGTTTGTTTACCTTGTTGTCTTTAGTTGCAATGGGGCCTGAATAGTGTTCACCCCGTCCCCTCCCTACCTAAGGCCTAGCTCTAGGGACATTCAGGGATTAAGTTTCCTGCTCGGCTTTAGGTGCGGAACCTATATATGGTAGTCAGGGTGATATTAGATCTGCCTAGAGGTCTCTCCCCCCCCCCCTTTCCCTAGTTGTTGGGCTCCCTTCCCCCACTTCCCGTCCTTGTACACTTGTTCCTTCCCTCACCTTGCGTGACACTATGCTTTGTTGTTCCCATTATTAAGGAGCGGGTCTCCTATACTGTTATTGCGTATGCCGTGACTGCAAAGCCTGCCCAGACTTTGGAAAAACCCCAATACACCTTTGGAGAGACATAGAGGAGGGCATCAGTTTAAAAAAATAATCCCATTATAAACGAGCGGGTCTCCTATAGTAGTAATGCCCATGCAGTGACTGCAAGGGCTGCCAAAAAATTGGATGCACTCCAATACCCCTTTTGAAGAGACGTAGAGGAGGTCCTCATTAAAAAATTGTTACCATTGTTAAGGAGTGGGTCTCCTATACTGTTAATGCCCATGCACTAAGTGCATGGGCTGAAAAACATTTACCCCTGGGGGGTATACATGAACATACCGTATAACATGTAGAATGTTAGAGGTAGGTCTCAAAAAATGTCCTACTGGCATCATAAACAACACCCTTTAAAAAAATGATGTGGGTGTTGCATCACGTTCAACCTGGTGATATGGTGGTGGAGAAGGAGGAGGACAACAGAAAATAGACAAAATCAGAAAGCGTATACTCATGTCTGAGTGTGAAGAGGTGCATGGGAATAGACCCCAAAAAAGCCCACGGTATTTGACTTTATATTCCGCTGCTATCATCCGATGGTGAGAAGTCTGGCCCAATCCAGCCCTTGTTCATTTTTATAAGAGTCAGCATTTTCAGTTGACAGGCGGATGCGCCAATCAGTTATAATGCCCCCGGCGACACTAAAATCCCGCACTGACAAAACGCTAGTGGCAGGGCAGGCTAGGACCTCAAAGCCATAGAGAGCCAGTTCATGCCACATGTCTAGCTTGGATACCCAATAGTTATAAGGCACAGAGGAATCACAGAGGACGTTGGTACGGTCGGCAGGGTACTCCTTCAGCATCTTCCAAAACTTTACCCTCCTTGATAGAGTACCTTGCGCATCAGGGCCTGAGCACTGTGAGGGTCTGAGAAAACTGTCCCACACCTTTTGACAGTGTTCCCCCCACCTCTGCTGCATCGTATTTGTGTCTCCCTTGCCTGTACTCATTGGTTGTCCAAGCAGCTGTGACCTCTGCCGCCAGCGTTTTCAAATGGGAATTTTTCTAATAATTCCGCAATAGTGGCCTTCTGGTACTGCAACATTTTACTAGACCTCTCTGTCGCGGGCAAGAGAGATTCTCCTTGTAGCGTGCGTCTAGAAGTGTGACCAACCAGTAATTACTGTAGGCCAAAATGCATACAACGCGAGGGTCACAGGAAAGGCACAGGAACATAAAGTCAGCCATGTGTGCCAGACTGGTAACAGCCAAGTCTTCCCTGTCCTGACCAAGAGGACGACTGTCCATACTCTCCTCCTTATTCTCCCTTTCCTCAGGTCATCCATGCTGAACAGACGGTATGACAGTTGTGTGGGTAGTACCGTCTGTAGCGCAAGAAAACCGCTCCTGTTTCTCCTCCTCCTCTTGCTCCTCCTCATTACCACTCAATCCGCGTTGAGATGAGATGAGGCTCGGAGGACAGCACAGATGTCTGACATCCATGCCCACTCATCAGCTCTTATGTGCGGAGGCTGACCTGAATAACGATGGGAGTGTTGAAGCTGGTACTCAACAACTGCCCTCTGCTGCTTACAAATCGTTCCCAACATCTGCAACGTTGAGTTCCAACACTTGGTGACATCGCACACTTGTCGGTGATCTGGAAGCTTCAAATGCTGCTGAAGCACGGCGAGGGCGGCGGAAGCTGTAGGTGACTTTTAAAAATGGGCACACACGCAGCGTACTTTGACAAGCAGCTCAGGCAGATCCGGGTAGGTTTTGAGAAACCGCTAAACCACTAGGTTGAGCACATGGGCCAGGCATGGTACGTTTGTGAGCTCGCTTAGCTTCAGATCCGCCACCAGGTTCCGACCATTGTCACACACGACCATGCCTGGCTGTAGGTTCAGCGGTGACAGCCACAGATCTGCCTGCTCTTTTACAGCTGTCAACAACTCTGCAGCGTTGTGCGGTTTGTCACCTAAGCATATTAGCTTCAGCAGTGCCTGTTGCCGCTTGGCCGAGGCAGTGCTATCAGCTTCTGACTGATATGGTAATTTCGGAGATGGAGGCTGAGGAGGAGGAAGTGCAGGAGCTGTAGAATGTGTGGGCAACCCTGATAGACCCAGGGCTCCCAATCCTCGGCGTCGAGAGGACGTGTTCCGTCCCAGGGTCCGACTGGATCCCTGCTTCCACCATATTAACCCAGTATGCCATCAGCGAGATGTACCATCCCTGGCCACAAGCACTTGTCCACGGGTCCGTGGTTAGGTGGACCTTCCCAGTAACTGCGTTGTTGAGGGCACGGCTAATGTTCTGGGACACGTGCTTGTGTAATGTGGGGACGGCACACCGGGAGAAATAGGGCGGCTGGGTACCGAGGGACGGGCGCAGCCATCAGGTTGTGGAAAGATTCCGTCTCCATTAGCCTAAAAGGCAACATTTCGAGCACAAGCATTCGAGAAATGTGTGCGTTTAGTAGTGGGACATTGACTGCGTATTTGCGCTTGCGTTCAAAGGACTGGGGTAGGGACAACTGAACGCTGCGTTGGGACAAGGACGTTGACGGTGATGGTTGCAAGTGTGCAATGACAGGTGCAGTGCGGGAGGCATCTTCGCCTGCGCTATGTACAGAGGATTGGCGTGCATGCACAACAGCGAACAGGCAGTGGTGTCACTTGTAGACACTGTTTCTGGACCCTGGCATTTGGCCCAACTAGTCGTCGGGTGCTTTGCTGTCATGTACCTGAGCATACTGATGGTGGTCAGGCTGGTAGTTTTGCTGCCCCTGCTGATGCTGACATAGCAGAGGGTGCAAATGGCCTTTTGGGGGTTATCTGGACAGTCTTTAAAAAAGAGCCGGACTCTGGAAGACCAAACAGTTGGACTGGCAACTTCTCTCGTGTTGGTGTTCCAGGGGACAGTTTCCCGACTTGTGTCTGTGGCCACCCCACTGATTGTTCCGCCTGTTGTGATGCTACGCCTCTCTCCCCCTGTGTGCTGCTGTCCTCCCTATGCATGTCACCTTGCCAGGTTGGGTCAGTAACTTCATCGTCCACCACCTCGTCTTCCACGTACGCACCCTGGGCTTCCTCCTGACTTGGTGGCAATTGTGTCTCATCATCATCATCCACCTCTTGCGACAGTAATTTCATTTGCCTGCCGTCGCATTCGTGTGACCGTGGCTGCTCAAATATTTGGGCATTGCTACATGTGATCTCCTCTTGCCCCCTTGAAGCGGGCCGTGCGAGAGGCCCGAATCTATAAATGGAAAAGTGTCCAAGTGTGGGATCAATTGTCTCTGGGCACTCGGCCTGGTGGGAGGAAGGAGGATCAGGGTGAGGAATATGTGGTCCAGACTCACGGCTACTGAGACTTGACCATGTGGAAGACAGGGTGGGTGGTGGTGGCACACTGCTCTGGCTTCAAGGGTGGTGTTCCGCGACCCCCTAGTAATTGGGACAGGAAGGTAGTTCGAAATGATGTGGGTGTTTGTTGTGCTCTCTCAGCAGGCACAGTTTCATCGTGCCCACGGCCTCGGCCTCTGCGTGCACCATCACGTCCACTTCCCCATCCCTTGCCACACGCCTTGACCATTTTAAATGGAGTGTAATATTTGGCCCGCTCCACAAAATGTCTATATTATTACCGCAGTAATATGGGATCACGTGTGACGACCACTGTGTTAGCCAGTGGCCTTGTAGTATAGTATTGATCAGCGACCAAGCGGGAATAGGTACAACAAAACACAGCTGGCTGACTTTAAATGGAGTGTAATATTTGGCACGCTCCACAAAATGTCTGTATTATTACCGTAGTAATATGGGATAACGTCTGATTATGGAAAAGTGTCTTTGCTTTCACAATACAGTAATGGGAAATAAAATCAAAAAAATCTGGCTGTATTCTACTAGCAAGCAAATGGAGAAGTAAAATGGTGTACTGTATTGCTTTTAAACAAATCAGGATTAAGAGCAAAAAAAAATAGCCCTGATATGTAGGGCTATAGATATCTGTAATAGCAGCATCAGCAGACAGAACATGCAATAGACCCTATTGGGCTGTATACAGTGTCCACACACCCTGCCTGCCTAACTCCTGCTATCACCAATAATATATATAGCTGGATTAGTCCTCAGAAGGACTGTTAGCACAGATGGATATACAGTATATCTTGCTATGGAATACCTATATCTAATTATTAAACCCCCCAATTCTGTCCTTCACTCAGCCGCACCTCTTCCTACTCTGCCTGTCTGCAGGGTAGACTGTGACGAGCACAGGGTCACCGGGTCTTATATAGACCCGATGACGCTATGCGGCCAGCCAATCACTATGATGCCACAACCAACATGGCTACTACATTACAGTGAGTGGCAGGCAATACCTGCATGTTAATTGGCTGTCTAAAGAGCGCCAAACATGCTGGGTGGGGACCCGAGTTCTCTCCCGAGCATCCTGGAAATACTTGCTGAGCATATCGAGCAGTGGGATGCTCAGGCGATTACCGTGCAGTGGCAAGCACGCTCGCTCATCACTAATTGTGAACAATTGTTTGAACATGACCTCAACATTCTTAAGCCCTGTTCACCCCCTAAGAACATGACTCAGACAGAGCACGTCGAGGTGATAGACTGTAAAGTCTGGCATTACAGTCTATGTCGCCATCAGGGGTTCGTCTGAATCCCATTTTCCATCATTCAGACTGGGCCCTGAAGTTTCTAATCTGGTAAAAAAAGAAGATTGTTCTATGCTGTTTCATATCACTGTGTATACTCAAATGAAAAAAGTAGAAAGATACATGAATTACTGCAGCCTTTACTTCCTGCCTGCTGAGAAAGACGTGAATTATTGTAGAATCTACTTCCTGCCAAATGTGCGAGAGAGTTAGTGGAAACAGCTTGAATATTGTACCCAAAAAATGTTGCAAGCAGTTTGGTGAGTGAACTTGGTATCTAACAAAATCCTGTGATTACAGCAGCATAGGCACAGTCTCAGGCAGGCTGACTCTATATCTTAATCAGAAGATTGAAATGTTAAATATAATTTGAGCCAACAGGCTTCTGGACAGAGTGACCGACTGTGAATGGGCAGGTCTGCTGTATCTGGAACATGGCAATGCAACTATTTGTGAATCCTTTCCATTTAAAATACTTCCAATTTTGCAGTATACGCATCGCATAGGATACACTGAGACTGCTGTATACACATCACATAGGAGACACTGAGACTACTGTATACACATAGAGACACAGGCTGCTGTTGTATAATAATAATCTTTTTTATGTACAGTACAGACCAAAAGTTTGGACACACCTTCTCATTTAAAGATTTTTCTGTATTTTCATGACTTTGAAAATTGTACATTCACACTGAAGGCATCAAAACTATGAATTAACACATGTGGAATTATATACTTAACAAAAAAGTGTGAAACAACTGAAAATATGTCTTATATTCTAGGTTCTTCAAAGTAGCCACCTTTTGCTTTGATGACTGCTGGGATCATTCAATATAATGATTCAGATGGAGTCATTTTGCTCGTAGTCAACCACTCTTATGCACAAGCTGGGTGCAATGTATTGGGCACATCAGTGGCAGATTTCCATTTTTAACTCTGCAACATCCACTTTGTGCTTATTTTTGGAAAATATCTATGGGGTCAAAATAGTCACAACACCCTGAAATAAAATCACACAGGGGTGTAATTTCCAAAATGGTGACCCTTTTAAGGGTTTGATATTCGGGAACCTCAGGGTCTCTGCAAATGGTACCTGCAAAATATTCTGGGAAATCTGCGCTCCAAAAGTCAAATGGCTCTCTTTTCTTCCTGCAGTGTGTCCAAGTAGTACTGTAAAGCCACATAAGGGGTAGTGATGTGTTTGGGAGACATTGCTTATAAGAATGAGGTGTACCTTTTCAGCTATTAACCCTTGTGGAAATGAAAAATCCAAATCTTAAGCAACATTTTAGTGGAAAAAATTAATTTTTTTTTATTTTATGACCCAGTGATCTAAAATTCTGTGAAATACCCGTGGTGTTAGTATACTCACTGAACCTGTAGATTAATTGAGGGGTGTAGTTTGTAAAATGGAGTCAATTTTGGTGGGGGGGTCTGCTATTTTGACACCTCAGGGGCTTTGCTAATGTGCTATGTCTGTAAACCATTCCAGCAAAATCTGCACTAAAAAAAATGACGTTCCTTCCCTTCTCAGCTTTAAAGTCCCAAAACAGTAGTTTCTGACCATTTTCTCGTATTGCCTATTGTGAAAATGAATAATTTGGAGCTAAAGTTACATTTTAGTGGAAAAACACGTTTTGAATGTACTTCTCAGCATTAAATAATTCTATGCAGCAATCGGTTCAAAATTCACTTGTGAGGAGGTTTTCGCTGTTTTGGTACCTCAGAGACTCTGCAAATGTGACTCTGCAATCTATTCCAGGCAAAATTTTTCCTCCTAATCACAAATGGCTCTTTTTGTCTTTTCACCCCTGCTATGTTCTCAAGCAGTTGTTTCTAACCGTAAATCAGGTATTGACGCATTTGGGAGAAGTTGCCTAACAAATTCCGGGATCCATTTTCTCCTATTACCATTTGTGAAAATGAAAAATTGAAGCTAAAGCAGCAATTTAATGGGAAAAAAATTTAAATTCCCAGAAAGGAATTGTTTCCAAAATACAACTGGAGGTTTCTGCTGTTTTGGCCATTCAGCGGATCTGCTAATGTGACGTCCACAATCTATTCAGTGTGCCTAAACAGTAGTTTCCAACCACATGCAGTTTATTGTCACATTAGGGAGAAATTTGGCAACAAATTGTGGGGTCCATTTTATCCTATTTCCCTAGTTTTCATTGCCCAATGGTATAAAATTCCATAAAGCAACTGTGTGGGTCATAATGCTCACTCCACTCCTAGATGAATTCATTAAGGGGTGCAGTTTCACTTGTGGGTGTTTTCTGTGGTTTTGGCTTCTCAGTTGCTCTACAAATACGACATGGCATCCACAATCTTTTCCTTCCACATTTGCTCTCTTTCCCTCCCCATCCCTGAAAACATATGAGATATTGCTGCGCTTGGGAGTAATTGTGTAACAGATGGTGGGGTCCATTTTATCGAATTACTGATGATGAAGATGAAAACATTGAGGCTAAAGCAATATTTTAGGTGAAAAAATGACATTTTTCAGTTATTTTCATTTCACTTTGCGTTAATTCATGTGGAGCTCATGAAGGGATGACAAACTTTCTGAATGAAATTTTGAATTCTTTGAGGGGTGCAGTTTTTAAAATGGGGTCTTGTTTTGGAGTGTTCTGTCATATAGACCCCTTTAAAGACATTTTAAAAGTGAAGTAGCCACTAGAAAAAATATATATAGGTTTTGTGACTTTTTTTTTTTTAGAACTCTGTAGCCTTCTCAGGCTGTGTGCCCACGAAGCATTTTCCAAGCATTTATGCTGCGGAATTTACGTAGCGTAAACCTTTGGAAACGCTTGGTAATCCGTCCCCCATGGTCCCCAATGACAAGCCGCAATGTCAATGCCCATGCTGCGCTTAAAAATCCGCAGCATGTCCATTAATTTTGCGGACACGCAGCGTAATCGCCGCCATTGACTTGCATTGGACCGCGTGACATCCGCATCACTGCATCTGCACAAGCGGATATCACACAGTTCAATGTGCGGATGGTACCCAGGTCTGGAGGAGAGGAGACTCTGCTCATCACCTCTAGGTAGCAGAGGCGATCAGACAGTTGCTGCTTCTCGTCTCCTATGGAGACTATAGAAGCATGCAAAAAGTGAAAAAAAAATGTTTTTAAAAATATAAAATTTAAATCACCCCCCTTTCGCCCCATTCAAAATAAAATAATTTAAAAAAAAACCCACATACACATATTTGGTATCGCCGCGTTCAGAATCGCCCGATCTATCAATATAAAAAAAGAATTACTCCGATCGGTAAACAGCGTAATGAGAAAAAAATTCTAAACGCCAGAATTACGTTTTTTGGTTGCCTCAAAATTGCAATAAAATGCAATAACGGGCGATCAAAATATCGGATCTACCCCAAAATGGTATGAATAAAAACTTCAGCTTGGCGCGCAAAAAATAAGCCCTTACCCGGCCCCAGATCCCGAAAAATGGAGACGCTACGGGTCTTAGAAAATGGCACCATTTTTTTTGTTTGTTTGTTTTTTTTTAGCAAACTTTGGAATTTTTTTTCACCACTTAAATAAAAAAGAACCTATACATGTTTACTGTGTACGAACTCGTAATGACTTGGAGAATAAGAATGGCAGGTCAGTTTTAGAATTCAGTGAACGTGGTAAAAAAAATAAAAAAAACATCTGTGGTATTGCACTTTTTTTGCAATTTCACCGAACTTGGAATTTTTTTCCCGTTTTCCCTTACACGATATGGTAAAACCAGTAATGTCGTTCAAAAGAACAACTCATCCCGCAAAAAATAAGCCCTCACACGGCCATATTGACCAAAAAATAAAAACGCTATGGCTCTGGGAACAAGGGGAGCAAAAAACGAAAATGCAAAAACGGAAAATCCCAGGGTTGCGAAGGGGTTAAAGCATAAAGTGCCACATGTTAGATTTGCAAAATGTCTTCAGAAAGGTGAAAACTGGCTGCGGCAAGACGGGGTAAAAAGTAACCATTTTTAGGGCGCATTCAGATGTCTGCACAAATCTGTCCGAGATCGGACCGCAATGCATGGACTGGCCACGGGTTTCCTGACCCAAGTGTGACAGCTTCATAGAAATATATGAAGTTGTCACGCTCTGGTCAGGAGACCCATGGACAGTCCATCTATTATGGTCCAAACTAGGACCAATTTGTACAGATGTCTGAATGCGCCCTAACTCAAATTTTGATATATTATTGATGCTTTGTTGGAGAATGCCATAAACCTTAAAGGGGTTATCTGGGACTATTTTTTATTTTTTTTCCTCGTGAGCCTGAGAACTGATAGTAACTACCTGGCTTACTAATTATCTGCTTGTTCTGCCCAGCGCCGGCTCAGAGCAATCCCGTACTACTCCTGCCGACGATTCTGCTGCTTCACATTCTTCCGGTGTGCGATTCTTCTGGTAAAGAATGTGGATGAACTTCCCTCAGTAGAAAACAAAGCAAAAAAGGAAAAGAAATAACTAGAAAGATGACCTAGATTTTATTTCATGCCACTACTCTGTTATCAATGGTTCGGAAGTGCTTGCCCTACATCCATTTTCCAAAGTGAAACCCTGGTATGAGCTTATCCGACTAAGGCTGGTGCTCAATATTTGTCATTTTTTAGCCTTACTACCATTTCATAGACAAAAATCTTTACCGCGATCATTGTCTATGTGACTTCTGGGGGTCGCTGAGTACATAGTGCTCCAGTCCCATAGACTTTAGAGTGGTGGTGCACATACTCTGCTGCCACCCAATTCAGATGGCGCTCTGCACAGTGCTGTTCTCGGGATCTGTGGGGATCCCAGTGATCAACCAGTGAATAGGTGATCATATAACTTGGTACAAACCTTGCAATGTATTTTTTTTTTTTTTATCAATGGGTATATGGTATGATTCTCAATGTGTCACATGCAGGCAGATAATAGATAGTGTCTATTTTTTTTTATTATATTTACCTTATCTCGTAGATTAATATTAGATTAACCACGTTAGTGACTTGCATTAATGCATATATCGGTGTATTATATGTGTAATAATTCTATTCTCCAGAATTAGGAAGTCTACTTGTCGCATAGTATTTTTTCATCTGATAGACCTGTACAGAGAGCTGCCTTGTTTACTCAGTCTCATAAGGGAATAAATGGTCTCAGTTCTTTGGTTTTATTAGATAAAATTTCCCTTTTTTCCTGAAAGTGATCTCTTAGGGAGGCTCCGGAGGGAAATGAGGCATAAAAAGGTAGCAGTCAGAATATAGAGTTAGTTTTCTAGACATTGTATTTTTACCAGTTCCTGCATTTTATATTAGATAACATTCAGATTAAGGCTTTTTTTGTGACCTAATTTACTTATACTGTACTCCGAGCTTGACACATCTGCACCTCATTTGTTTAAAGGACTTAATGAGAAACTTCAAACAGTTTACATGTCAATTACAAAGAAAGTAAGGTTTTTACAGTTCCAGTAATCTGCCCACATTGCTGATCACAGCGTGATCCCAGGTGGGCATAACTCAAGACAGATGACATTCCAGGGGCACAATTACAAAGAGTTTATAGATTTTTAACATTACCAAGAAATTCACATTACATTGTGCATAGTTTTCATATATTATTCATAAAAACATTTTATTTGTTGCCTCTTGTTCACATCTCGATCTTCTAAGCATATGTCATTCTGAAAGCAAGTTTAGTTTTTAAGGTGTACTGGAAGCTACTTCCTCTTCTCTTCTTCATCTTCTTCACTGTACAAATGTTTAGCCTTTGGATCTAAGCAAGAATGTTCCCTATCACTGCTAGCAAGCAGAGATCTTGGAAAGGAAAAGACATTTATACTAGTATATGTACAGAATTTGAATTAAAATCTTTCCTAACTTTTCATTATACTTTAATTAAAAGGAACGTGTTGGAAGGTTTTTGCTCCTCCAGCTGTCACCATAGCTGACTGCTTCACTCATCTGTTCTCTCAGGCTGGGATTAATCCACATCTTAGTCCCCACTCAGTATCGCTTGGGGGATTTATTATGTATACCCCCAAACACAGGGAATTCAGATTTTCCCCATTTTCCCAGACGGAACCATTGATTTTAATAAATCAATGAGTCCAAAATATTAAAATTTGGACACCATTTGACCTTTTTTTAACAGCATTTATTTTTTTAGCCAGACACAATAGCATTGTAGACTACAAATCTTCAGTGAAAGAGGTGAAGACGCTTGGGAGAGAAGTCAAGATGACTGTGGCCTATTCCCTGCCATTCTTGCTGCATACTTCATCCCAAGATCATCTATCAGGCCAGTCCTCACTGTCATCATTAAAGCCAGAATGGCTGGGATTAGGACACAGCAAATGTAACTATTGAGTGTCTCCCCCTCCTTGACTACAAACAATTAAAGGGGATATTCGGGGCTTTACAAAAAAAATGTGCCTAAGCACTAAGAGGCAGATAGCTGCTACCTACCTGTTGTGCCCAGCACTGCTCTCTGCCGGTACAGAGCGGTCACAGACTTCCGCTGATGTCACGTCAACAGTTTATTTTCCTGTTGACAGGGCGGGACTACTGGTGTCATGCTGATTGACAGTTGACTCCTCACTTCCTAATTGACACCAGTAGTCCCGTCCTGTCAACAGGAAGAGGCACTGCTGCTCCTTTGACAGTGAGCAGCTGAATCTCCGTCAGGAGCGGTCAATGACCGGCGCCGGGTACAACAGACAGGTAGTCGCCTCTGTTAGCAACTACATGCCTGTTAGTGATAGGGGACATTAAAAAAAATGTCCCCAATATCCCCTTTAAGTAGCATATGACATGTAAAGGGATTATAATTTTTTTTTGTCATGCAAATTTGACAACAGGAAGTGCTGCCATGTTACTCCTCAATTTAAACTGGATTTTCCATAATTAATAATCAACTTTTTTTTTTATAGTTGTATAAACAGAAAAGTTATATTTTCTTTATAGCTATTTCAAATGGCGGTAATGTAAAAGTGACAGCCACTCCATCTGATCTACCACTACTATTCTGGTATCCCTCTAAAGATCAGTGCAAACCATACTGCATATATATTGTATTTGATTTCATAATTAAAGGCAATCTGTCAGCAGGGTTTGCTCTGTAATCTGAGAGCACCTTGATATAGTGGAAGAGAGCCTGATTCCAGTGATGTATCACTTACTAGGCTGTGTTTTGCAATTACAGTACGATCAGTGATTTATCAGCAGAAGATTATCACTATAGGACTAGCTGCCTTGTGCCTCCTAGTCCAACCACACCCCCAGCACTGATTATCAGCTTTCTGTCAATATACCCTATACACAGAAAGCTGCCAGTCAGTGCTGTGGGAGGGATTACATAGGGCTCAGCATTCTGAGCTTTGCTCCATCTGTGGCAGAGAAAACTGTGACTCCATCATAACCTTTTAAGTGATACCTTGCTGGAATCAGCATCTCTGTCCCTACATCATGCTACTGTTCAATTACATAGCAAAAACCTGATGACAGATTCTCTATAAATTCATAGCTTACAAAATCTGTAATTATTTTTGTGTGTTTATTATTGGCATGTTTGTTGTTCTGAAGTAATTGGTGTTTTTTATATTGATTATGCCAATCATAGGCCGTGTCCTATAAAACTCTCCTGGGCTTTGCCAAAAAACAAACTGTTCACATGGGACAGGTTTTGTACAGTTTCTACCATATAGGCCTTACTACATCATGACACATCTGGATACTCAGGCATTAAAATGAGATTTATAAAATGTTCAATTCACAACCTGTTATTTATACAAAATAGATAAGTGTAACTCCGGATCCAATTTCTACTTCCATCAGTGTAAATATGTACATGCTAAGTACATGAAATATATTTGTAGGGAAACCTCTCAGTCATGGTGTGTGTGGATGACGGTCTTTTCTGCTTTATATTATCTTGTATTTGTCACCCTCCATCTACCATGGCTCAGAACCCTGGCTATGTTCACACGTTGCGTTTTTGCTGCGTTTTTTCTTCAGGCAAAACCTGCTCTCTTGACAGTTACGAAGCTGCTTAAAAAAAGCAGGTTTTGCTGCTTTTTTTCAGGATCCAAAAGTTCAGCTTTGTTTTCACCACAGAAACATAAACACCGGTCACCAATGCAAAGACATATGTGAAACCATAAAAAGATTTTTATGTCTTAAAAAATAGTGACTATTCTGAACAAAAAATGTTCATATGAATTTATGAAAAAATAAACAATTACAAATTTAACAGCGGAGGGAGGTGAATTGGTCAGGAATAGTTTACCAAAGACATTGACAGAGCATTAAGTTTGTAGGACACTGTTTACTTTCACACTTAGGTCAGCCTTTGAGTTTGTCAGATATTCTTCAATTTCACACCTTGGTCAGCCAATGTTTAATTTGCAAATATCACTAATTCAATTAAACTGTACTAATCCCAACTGCTATTCTCAGGTGACCAGTATCAAGGCGTTATGGTTTAAACTTGGGAAAATCCCCATATAAATGTGTTTCATATACTGCTGTATGTGCTTTTGTTCACTAAAAACGCAGCAAAATCTGATATCTGAGTTTTTGCACTTACTCATTGCTGTCTATGGTTGGAAAAATGCTGAAAAACTGCTGAAAGAAGTGACATGCTGCAGTTTTCCAATTGAGTCAGGAAAAAAAAAACATTGTGTGTGCTTAAGATTTCTGAAATCTCATAACTTTTGCTGGTACGGTAAAACGCAGCTTAAAATTTGCATTAAAATGCAGAAAAAACGCAATGTTTGAGCATAGCCATAGTGTGTATATGACGGTCTTTTCTGCATATCTTTTATATTGTCTTGTTTTTGTCACCCTCCATCTACCGTGGCGCAGAACCTCTGACTGCTCCCCTCATAGTAGAGATTCCAGCACAAGTGCCCCCCCCCCCCATACAACTAATTAGCTGTAGTGTCTGCCGCCAATATTATAGATATAGATTGGTTTCACACTTTTAGGTTTCATACATGTGTTTTATTTGGGGAACTATCCATGTTATTCGATTTGCTTTTTGACCAAATCCGCAGTGGAAAATTTTCACCAACATTGCCGTAATGTGCATGATCATAGAATAATAGAATGTTAGAGTTGGAAGGGACCTCCAAGGTGATCGTGTCCAACCCCCTCCCCTGCTCAATGCAGGATCACTAAACCATCTCAGACAGATGTCTGTCCAGCCTCTGTTTGAAGACATCCATTGAAGGGGAACTCATCACCTCTCGTGGCAGCCTGTTCCACTCATTGATCACCCTCGCTGTCAAAAAGTTTTTTCAAATATCTAATCTGTATGTTCTCCGATTCAGTTTCATCCCATTGCTTCTCGTGTTTCCATGTGCAAATGAGAATAAGGATTATCCCTTTACAGTGTGACAACCATTCAGATATTTATAGATAGCCATTATGTCTCCTCTCAGTCTTCTCTTTTGCAAGCTAAACATTTCCAAATACTCTAACCGTTCTTCATAGGACATTGTTTGCAGACCGGTCACCACTCTGGTCGCTCTTCTCTGAACTCTCTCCAGTTTCTTCGTGTCTTTTTTAAAATGTGGCGCCCAGAACTGGACACAGTATTCCAGATGAGGTCTGACCAAAGAGGAGTAGAGGGGGATAATTATTTCACATGATCTAGACTCTTTGCTTCTGTTAATGCAACCCATAATTGTGTTTGCCTTTTTTGCTGCTGCATCACACTGTTGACTCATGTTCAGTCTGTGATCTATTAGTTTACCCAAGTCTTTTTCACATGTGCTGTTGCTTAGCCCTATCCAGGGCCGGGCTCACCACCCGGGCAAGTGCCGGGGCCCTGGACAGTGGAGGGGGCCCACTCATCTTGCTTGGCTGCTATTTGAGCGCTGGCGCTGTGGTGCTGCCCGAGTCGTCCTGGGTTACCGCCGGCCGGCAGATCCTCTTCTGGACAGCGGGGGGCCCTCACTCACCTTGGTTGCTATGTGAGCGCTGCCCACCGCAACCTGGGTTACCACCGGCCGGCAGAGCCGCAGATGCATCCTTAACCTCCTGATGCCGCAGAGCGCATGCCCCGGCAACGCAGACATCCAGTCAGATGAGGGCACCATCTATTCTCAACTGTCTACAGCACATGCGCTGCCTTCAGCCTGGGTCCCTCCTCCGAGCTCGAGCTCCTCAGTATTTAAGTACCAGCCACAACCAGTAAACACCAACCGCCGGTAACTTTATCTGACTGTCAGAGACTGCATTTCTTATGTAATGTCTTTCTATATATAGATACAGTGACAGTCACATGCATCATCATGTATCTATATATAGAAAGACATAGATATATTATATATAGTCAGCGCAGCACTGTCTGCGGAATAGCAGAGAAGGAAGTGGCAGGCAGGGGCAGGGATGATAGTGACAGTCTTCTCCACTATAGGAGGGCTGTACTGGAATGGTATGTGACAGGGCCACATACGTGTAATGGTATTTCTCCTGGCACTGTCTGACCACCTGGTGCCCATCTCTCCACTATGTGGGGTCACTGGTTGAGTTACTGCCATGGCTCTTGTCAGGGCTATGTGGGGCCATTATACTGTATGGATGACTGTGGTGCCATTATACTGTATGGAGGACTATGTGGGGCTATTATACTGTATGGAGGACTATGTGGGGCCCATTATACTGTATGGAGGACTATGTGGGGCCATTATTCTGTATGGAGGACTATGTGGGGCCATTATTCTGTATGGAGGACTTGGTGGTGCCCATTATTCTGTATGGAGGACTTGGTGGTGCCCATAATACTGTATGGAGGACTATGTGGGGCCCATTATACTGTATGGAGACTTTTTGGGACTATTATACTGTATGGAGGACTGTGTGTGGCCCATAATTCTGTATGGAGGACTATGTGGGGCCATTATACTGTAAGGAGGACACATAGTGGTGCCCATTATACTGTATGGAGGACTATGTGGGGCCATTATACTGTATGGAGGACTATGTGGGGCCATTATACTGTATGGAGGACTATGTGGGGCCATTATACTGTATGGAGGACTTAGTGGTGCCCATAATACTGTAGGGAGGACTACATTGTCCAGTCTGTGCTGTGCACTGCGAGGATTCGCCGGTTTCTGAGCTATTGTAGAATTTACAATAGATATCACTCATGTAATGTAAGAAGTGAAATCTTTGGCATTGTTCTATATATATCTATATTTCTCTGCCGTATCTGTGCATCATGAATCGTGCTATGTGTTAAAGGGGCCCACTGAGACTCTTTCGCCCGGGGCCCAGAAAAACCTGGAGCCGGCCCTAACCCTATCCCTCCCATTCTGTATATGCTTTATTCATTTTTCTTGCACAGATGTAGGACTTTGCATTTCTTCCTGTTAAAAACCATTCTGATCCAATTCTGTTGTGATCCTTATATTTTTGCATGCAGTTTGGGCTACACAGACAAGTAATGTTTTAGGAGAGCATTTACAAAGCACTTTTCTGTTTTCTGCATTATATGACTCTACAGGTCATTGCTTCCAACAATCTGAATAACATGGCATCCAGCACTTCCAAACAAGTAGGGTCAGTCCCCATAAATGCGGAGAAGTAATATGTAATAATATTTCTACCTACTGCTGGAGAAGACCATATAATTGTGTAAACCTGCATCACTACACATGGTTTCTTCTCACTTCTAGCCAAGCTTTGGGTCATTCTGCATTGTTACATGTTGGGAATGATGTGGACTTCCTTGTGTTTCAGTTCTGGAGGCAGAGAAATAAGGAGGGAAGACCTGTCTGGTATGGACTGACATGTAGCACATGGCTTAGTAAAGTTAAACATGACCTATAAAAGTCAATCCAATCTACCCTGCTGCTCTGCGGTGATATTATTACTATTCTTTACAAAACCAGCCAGACAGTTCCTGCCATGAGACAATAATTAATTCACTTTATAAACCTCTGCTCATTAAAGTGCATGTAATTAAGTGACATGTTTATGAAATCTACAATAACGCAGCTACCCTTATGCAGATATTTTATTACTTTTAAAACCTATATGGGGTCTGCTGTATATATACACTTTACAGAATTGTAGTTAAGACTTCATTGTGCGGACATCATCAGAGCCCCTCGTATATACAGTACAGACCAAAAGTTTGGACGCACCTTCTCATTTAAAGATTTTTCTGTATTTTCATGACTATGAAAATTGTACATTCACACTGAAGGCATCAAAACTATGAATTAACACATGTGGAATTATATACTTAACAAAAAAGTGTGAAACAGCTGAAAATATGTCTTATATTCTAGGTTCTTCAAAGTAGCCACCTTTGATGACTGCTTTGCACACTCTTGGCATTCTCTTGATGAGCTTCAAGAGGTAGTCACTGGAAATGGTCTTCCCACAATCTTGAAGGAGTTCCCAGAGATGCTTAGCACTTGTTGGCCCTTTTGCCTTCACTCTGCGGTACAGCTCACCCCAAACCATCTCGATTGGGTTCAGGTCTGGTGACTGTGGAGGCCAAGTCATCTGGTGTAGCACCCCATCACGCTCCTCCTTGGTCAAATAGCCCTTACACAGCCTGGAGGTGTGTTTGGGGTCATTGTTCTGTTGAAAAATAAATGATGGTCCAACTAAACGCAAACAGGATGGAATAGCATGCCGCTGCAAGATGCTGTGATAGCCATGCTGGTTCAGTAAGCCTTCAATTTTGAATAAATCCCCAACAGTGTCACCAGCAAAGCACCCCCACACCATCACACCTCCTCCTCCATGCTTCATGGTGGGAACCAGGCATGTAGAGTCCATCCGTTCACCTTTTCTGCGTCGCACAAAGACACGGTGGTTGGAACCAAAGATCTCAAATTTGGACTCATCAGACCAAAGCACAGATTTCCACTGGTCTAATGTCCATTCCTTGTGTTCTTTAGCCCAAACAAGTCTCTTCTGCTTGTTGCCTGTCCTTAGCAGTGGTTTCCTAGCAGCTATTTTAACATGAAGGCCTGCTGCACAAAGTCTCCTCTTAACAGTTGTTGTAGAGATGTGTCTGCTGCTAGAACTCTGTGTGGCATTGACATGGTCTCTAATCTGAGCTGCTGTTAATCTGCGATTTCTGAGGCTGGTGACTCGGATAAACTTATCTTCAGAAGCAGAGGTGACTCTTGGTCTTCCTTTTCTGGGGCAGTCGTCATGTGAGCCAGTTTGTTTGTAGCGCTTGATGGTTTTTGCAACTGCACTTGGGGACACTTTCAAAGTTTGGCCAATTTTTCGGACTGACTGACCTTCATTTCTTAAAGTAATGATGGCCACTCGTTTTTCTTTACTTAGCTGCTTTTTTCTTGTCATAATACAAATTCTAACTTTTCTTGCCATAATACAAATTCTAACAGTCTATTCAGTAGGACTATCAGCTGTGTATCCACCAGACTTCTGCACAACACAACTGATAGTCTCAACCCCATTTATAAGGCAAGAAATCCCACTTATTAAACCTGACAGGGCACACCTGTGAAGTGAAAACCATTTCTGGTGACTACCTCTCGAAGCTCATCAAGAGAATGCCAAGAGTGTGCAAAGCAGTCATCAAAGCAAAAGGTGGCTACTTTGAAGAACCTAGAATATAAGACATATTTTCAGTTGTTTCACACTTTTTTGTTAAGTATATAATTCCACATGTGTTCATTCATAGTTTTGATGCCTTCAGTGTGAATGTACAATTTTCATAGTCATGAAAATACAGAAAAATCTTTAAATGAGAAGGTGTGTCCAAACTTTTGGTCTGTACTGTATATATATATAAAAAAAAAACAACGATTGGCTCTCGGCTTTAATTTTTCACCTTGTGGAATGGAAAATAAAAGGACCGGTTTAGCTTGTTGTTATGAAACGCATCATCTTTTTGTATCAGTTAATGTTTTTATGCATTATGCCCTATAACATCAATAATAATGTCCCACGTCCAAACCAAAAAACAAAGCGCACTTCTTTTTTTTTTTACCCACATGGAGATGGTCACCTATCTTTTGCAGTAAGATAACACCCAAATTAAAGGGGTTGTCCAGTACTTTTTTAAAGTTGCCCAATGTATTCAGCATGTGGGCATAAGTATCTCTGTAAATACTTTGTGTTACAGATAATGCCTGTGAGCAGCGCTATCGGTGGCCGCTCACAGGCATCACGTGTCACGTGACCCCCGGCTGCAGCCGGCACTGACATCCGTTGACATCACGACAAGTCCAGGCAGCAGCCGAGGGTCCCTCTTCCGCGTTCCACCGGTGGCTGCTGTGTTGTGGGCGGGGTAATTCCCCTGCGTCAAACCAGACATCCACCGCGCGCTCTCCTTCTCCCCATTCATTGGGAAAGCGCGTGGTGGATGCTGGGTGTGACGCGGGGAATAACCCCGCCCACAACCCAGCAGCCACCGCTGGGACCCCAGCTCTGAGTCACACCTCACTTGTCATGACGTCAGTGCTGGGTCACGTGATGCCTGTGAGTGGCCACCGATAGCGCCACTCACAGGCATTATCAGCAACACAAGGTATTTAGAAATACACTTATGCCCACATGCTGAATACATTGGGCAATTTAAAAAAAGTACCGAACAACTTCTTTAATGGGTGACGAGGTATTCCTGTAAATTTGAAATGACTATCCGCTAATGCCGGGCCTTTTCTATTGTAATTTATGTATACGGTGTGTATAGCTGCTTCCTGTCTCCTCTAACCACATATTGACTTCATACTTGTTGGTTACTTCTAACCAAAGCTGTGGAGTCAGAGTTAATTTGAAATGTACCAACTGCATTTTTTTTCCTCTGTGGTATAAGAAGGGTGTGGACCCCATAGCGCATTAGCAGATTAACAAAGTTACCAAAAGTTGTGAAATGTTTGCGTTACGAACCACAATCCGGTTCTAAATCTTACAAAACCTGCCACATTGGTTTATGGATTCCTGCCAAAATTTACCCCATTGACCAGAATGTGGTGTATGTGGTGCATACACTGTCAGTGACACGTCCTAGCAAACACTTGTCCTGCGTTTGATCATACCAGTTGCAAGTTATTGTATGCTTTATTGGTCGACTCCGGGCTGATTGTAGTATTCAGTGGGCTTTGTAGTGGGATTTACACACGTCAAAATTGTTGGTACCCCTCGTTTAATGAAGGAAAAACACAATGGTCACAGAAATAACTTGAATCTGACAAAAGTAATAATAAATTAAAAATCTATGGCAATGAACAAATGAAAGTCAGTCATTGCTTTTCAACCCTGCTTCCTCAGAATATAAAAAAAAATTAAACTCCTGAAATAGGCCTGGACTGAAATGATGGTACCCCTGAAAATAATGTGACAAAAGGGACATGTTAAATCAAGTTGTGTCCACTAATTAGCATCACAGGTGTCTACAATCTTGTAATCAGTCAGTGGGCCTGTATATAGGACTACAGATACTCACTGTGCTGTTTGGTGACATGGTGTGTACCACACTCAACATGGACCAGAGGAAGCAAAAGAAAGAGTTGTCTCAGGAGATTAGAATGAAAATTATAGACAAGCATGTTAAAGGTAAAGGTTATAAGAACATCTCTAAGCAGTTTGATGTTCCTGTGACTACAGTTGCACATATTATTCAGAAATTTAAGATCCATGGGACTGTAGCCAACCTCCATGGACGTGGTCGCAGGAGGAAAATTGATGACAAATCAAAGAGACGGATAATACGAATGGTAACAAAAGAGCCCAGGATAACTTCTAAAGCGATTAAAGGTGAACTTCAGACTCAAGGAACAACAGTGTCAGATCGCACAATCCATCGTTGTTTGATCCAAAGTGGACTTAATGGGAAACGACCAAGGAGAACAACATTGTTGAAAAAAAAATCATAAAAAAGCCAGTATGGAATTTGCCAAACTACATGGTGACAAGCCACAAAGCTTCTGGGAGAATGTCCTATGAACAGAGGAGACAAAAATGGAAGTTTTTGGCAAGGCACATCAGCTCTATGTTCACAGATGGAAAAATGAAGCATATCAAGAAAAGAACACTGTCCCTACTGTGAAACATGGAGGAAGTTCTGTTATAGTCAGGGGCTGCTTTGCTGCATCTGGCACAGAGTGTCTTGAATCTGTGCAGGGTACAATGAAATCTCAAGACTATCAAGGGATTCTAGAGAGAAATGTGCTGCCCAGTGTCAGAAAGCTTGGTCTCAGTCGCAGGTCATGGGTCTTGCAACAGGATAACGACCCAAAACACACAGCTAAAAACACCCAAGAATGGCTAAGAGGAAAACATTGGACTATTCTGAAGTGGCCTTCTATGAGCCCTGACCTAAATCCTATTGAGCATCTTTGGAAAGAGCAGAAACATGCCGTCTGGAAAAGGCAACCTTCAAACACGAGACAACTGGAGCAGTTTGCTCATGAGGAGTGGGCCAAAATACCTGTCGAGAGGTGCAGAAGTCTCATTGACAGTTACAGGAATCGTTTGATTGCAGTGATTGCCTCAAAAGGTTGTTCAACAAAATATTGAGTTAAGAAGAACCATCATTTCTGTCCAGGCCTATTTCATGAGTTTAATTTTCTCTGTGGAAGCAGGGTTGAAAAGCAATGTCTGACTTTCATTTGTTCATTTCCATAGAGTTTTAATTTATTATTACTTTTGTCAGATTCAAGTTATTTCTGTTACCATTGTGGGTTTTTCTTTCATTAAACGAGGGGTGCCAACAATTTTGACCGCGTGTGTAATTTATTTTTCAAATGGGTTGTCCGCGGTTGGACAACCACTTTTGTTTCCCCGCTGTATGCCAAATAAAATGAGAAAAAAATGTACTTAACTCCCAGACTGGTGCCACTCTACTCTGAACACTGTGTGCCCCGGTGATAGCATGACATTATGTCACATGAGCACTTCAGTGGACAGCCCCTTTAACTGTATGGAGGGGTGGCACTATTGCAAACATTCAGTACCATTCACAAAGGGCGATTATAGTTCCTGAGAAATGTTTTTTTTTTTTTTAAAAAAAACAAACAAAAAAACATTGAATAGACCGTAAATATGGTCAATGGAAGATTGATTATACAGTGTACAGCACTAATGTAAGAGGGGGAGGTGGAGAACCTAAACCAATGATCAAAGAAGTCCATTCAAATGTTAGAAATATAGCAAACTTTATTAATTAAAATTGTACAGTCAGGTAGGGGAAATACAGGAGCACACGTGCAATCTTAATGAATGTGGAAGGGACGCACAGGGTAGGAACAATAATATATATAAGGGCATCAAAGGATCTGTATACACATAATATGTACTATGCCGCATATGGATAAACCTGCTGTGAAAGCCAAGTGAGAGATATCAAGTATCCGTATGGACCTAGGCAAAGGTACTAAAACAAAGAACAATATCTACTAGATAATCGGCTTATCCCGTCTGTCTGTCCGTCAAGGAAATCCCGCGTCGCTGATTGGTCCGGCCGCGGCCAATCAGCGACGCGGGATTTCAGAACAAGTCGGGAGATAGGGCTGACTCCGCCCATGTGGTCATGTGACTCATCACCTGCCCATGACGTACTGAACATGTTTTGTCAGTCACAGTGTGTGATGTACTTCTGTCACGTTTAATGAATACGTTCTGTCAGTCACAGTGCGACATAGTTCAGTCAGTTTTACTAAACACGGTCAGTCAGAGTGTGATGTACTTCTGTCACGTTTCATTCACCGTGGTACGCAGAACAGGAGACCCCCGGCTGCAGCCGCAAATAGTCGTGATGTAAGCGGAAGCAAGAGCCGGCTGCAGCCGGGGGAATTACGTGCTGGCTGTGTGTGGTCACAAGCAGTATTGACAACATGACGTAATTACAAAATTCATTAGGGGCCTCGGGGGGATACATTAGGGGGTTCATTTAAAGTAGTGCACAACCCATTTGAACACTGCTTCGCTGATTAGTCGCGCTTGCTCGGCCGCATACATATTCTAGAATACCCGATGCGTTCGAATCGGGCCACCATCTAGTACAATAATAATTATCAAAGGCAAGTGCCAAACGCTGCAGAGGCTCCAACTACCTGCATGTCCACACCGACCCGTGTTTCGGACCAGCCTTTGTCGGGGTGTTTCAGGGGTAATAGTGTAGAGTTTAAAAAGGCCAGAGGGGGAGTTAACTAATAATTACCACGGACCGGAAGTGATGCATGCATCACCGTGGCAACCTGCAATGCCAGCCTGCATTGGCGTCATGCGATCAGCAATGTCAAAGTCACATGTGGCCATGTGACCTGATGTCGGGAACCACATAGAGACGCCAAAGGCCGGCCGGGATAGTGGGGACAAGGCGCGCATGCGTACAGTGCCGCTGTGAGTAGTGCAAATGAGAATAACGGCATTGCATGTGAGTGATATATATTGCCAGTCAACTCCGACACCGACCACGACTCCGACTCCACAGCCCTGGCAGGAGCAATGCAGATATATCTATGTATAAAACACCCAACACTTATACATGACAACAGATATTGGTCAATCAATATGTATGGTCCTTAATTGGGATATGTTAATTACACCAACATCATCTGATATAGCGGATGGCTACCCTAGGAATCGTCATGATGGTATTGAAGGAGATATATCATCCAAGAAGTTGAATGTAGATGAGTCCATAGTAGACAAAACCAAGCCTGGAAACCTTAATAGTAAAAAAACAACAATTAAAAACATTTAAAATAAAACACATTAGAATTAAATATGTACATGAATAGATGGTAGAACAGTCACGTAGGAGGCGAGTGATCAACGGAAAGGGACGAAACTTATATTTTCATTTAACCCAGTAGGGTGTAGTTTTTAGAATCCAGATCCACATGGACTCCAGTTGGGCAAGACTTTGTGATATCCATCCACCCTGAATATTAACGTCAATAATATTTCCCCTGACCCTCAAAAGATCGCCATTACATTGGTGGTGCAATTTGAAATGACATGGAATTGTTTGTGTACAGCACTAGTAGCCACCATACCTGGTATAACTTCTCTTACTTCTGCTTTTAGTGTTCGGACGCAGTCTATGTATTCAGAGAGAATCCTTTTTGTATCCTGTTTAGCAATTACATGTACCCTGGCTGATTACGTGCAATAAAGAACAATAGGCACAGTGCCCTGGATAGGTACACACACTATAGGATGCACAGTGCTAAATAAATGGAAGCCCAAAAAATTAGTTTTTTATTTTTCTTCTATTGCTACAATGTGTTTCCATTATTAATCCTATCCTGGCATGAGAACTGAAGCGCTGATGTGAGTTATTGCCCCCTCCCAGGTAACAAAACTTTTATATGAACCTGACGCTTGGGTAGGGAAGTCATGTCAACAGGTTTTATGCTTCGTTCTGAGCCAAACATAGTATGTTTCTCATAATCTAAAGCAGATCAGAGAGAAATGGACTTTTCTGGGAGGATGTCTAATTTGTGGACTTGCATTTTACATTACATAAATAGAGAATAACTGAATCTAAAAATTGGTTGGCTGTATTGTCTGCAGGATGCATTTTAAAGACCAGTTATTTTGTGTTGGTGAGTACCCCCCCGAACACCTCTTTGGGTGCTTTCCATTAATGTAATAGTACAAAACTGTCCCTTGCGCAGTCAGTGGAAGGGACCATTTGAACAAAAACTCTCACTTGCTCTATGCTTGAAATGTGTTTTTAATGAAACACTAATCTGCTGGCGCCCTGGGGTTATGGGTTGTTGCGGTTCTGGATCATGGAGCCATAAGGCCCTCTGTGTCATTGTCTATGGTGCCCCTGAATGCTGCTGTTCTCTGTTTGCACAGGACGATGCACTGCGGAGAACGACCTGTTTATCGGGTGATCGGCAGCCTGTTTACATGGCAAGAGAATTGTGAAATGAACGTTTTTAACAACACTCATTCACGATTATTGTACAGTGTAAATGCCCCTTAAGACTCAAGATTACTATAGTGTTCAATCTCCTGTCTCTGACTGAAGAGTGCGTTACAATGTATGCCAACCGGGATTACAGCGGCACTGCTGGGCATGATAAGAGCTGTTGGTTTGGACCCGACACTCGTGGACAGTTGGTTTATTATCCTAAAGTTCTAGTATTTTTTATTTATTTATTTTTTGTTAATGTTGTGAGGATGAAGAAATTTTTTTAACTTTGCATACTTTTTAACCACTGTAATATACAATAGAAGTATGAATCTTTCAAATGTGTGTATTTGTAAGTTTAAACTGATAGTTTACGAAACGTGCTTTGGCCGCAATCTGGCATCTGACTTTTTGGCCCAGTGAATAAAATACTGTAAGATAATTTTATAATTAATAACTAAAATAATTAAAGAGACCTTCTCAAGATATTAAATTGCTTTAGTTAGGATGAAAATAAGCAACTTTGCAAATTACTTACATTTTCTATCTGCTGCCATTCTCCTGCAATGAGAGCTTGTATCTTTCGTATGTACAGCTGGTTTCCATGGAGCTTGGCCACTAGTGCCTGCCTAGAACCCACCGAGAGTGAGCTTGAGGCCACATTCACACATTCAGTATTTGATCAGTATTTGTAAACCAAAACCAGGAGTAAGTGATAAATGTAGAAGTGGTGACGTGTTTCTATTATACTTTTCTGTTTCAATAATTTTTATTAAGTGCTTTTTAACATTCTGGGGAGAGGAGAAACAACCATCCAAATCCTCAAATAAACAACAATATATGGAATTTACATATATAATAAGGTTACAAGCAATGAGGCTTATTATTTGAAACAAAAACTTAATAATCTATTACACTTTTCCTCTGATTGTTCCACTCCTTATTTTGGCTTACAAAGACTGATGTAGAATACTGACCAAATACTGAACGTGTGAACATGGCCTTAGTTGCATTCCAGGAGAGGGGTTAACTCTTTAATATCACAGGCACCTCTCTTCATCCCATTGATTTCTATACTGCAGTTATCTGCTCACCCCTTTCCCTTTCAGCTTATGAAGCGATGCAGTTATAAATCTTGCAAAACCACCAGCCCACATCAGTTCTTCTAATCATGGCTCTCACTGTCATGAGCTTTACGCTTCTTCAAATGCCCTGTTATCTCTATGTGTAGATACATTGATAGCAATGTACACTCCAGAACAAACCACTGAGAGCTGGACGTGTTATAACAGAACTTCTGCTGAGCTTTATAGTTTTAGTAGAACTACAGCTGCTACTCACCAGAACGGGCACTCAAGGAGGAGGTCTCGCCCTGCCAGAAACAAGGAAGTGAGGAGACTGGAAACCTCTGAGCTGCTCAAGAGACAACTTGAAAATAACTCTTTGATTATAATAATATTATACATAACTCATTTTGTCAGCCTTGAAAATAAATCTACTTCTAGTGCATATATAAATCTGTGTGTATATGGTGGAAGCATACAAATCAGTATTTCTGCTACACTCCCCTGGTCAGCGTTCATTCTTGAAAACTCCAAAATGTTAGTGGGCTGGTAAAACTGTGTACATATAGAAATATATATTTATTGTCCTATCTTGGATCATGATGAAGTACTTTATTATGCCAGTATAAGCCTATTTTTGTTGTTGGTACGGAGCTATTTATTTAGCACGTCTGGATGAAAACAGTTTTCAGATTCCAGGTGTTTTTCTGTTATTCAGGAAATTAGAGAAACATTTACTCATAAACAAACCGTTTTATTCCATAACCTCTTAATTATACGGCACTGGATTTAACGCTCTCTTCAATGAAGAAACCAGCCGAGCTGATTCTTAGAGAGGGCTGGGTATACGGCTCTCTAAAATGAGATTTTTCCGTTTTTTTCTGTTTTTATTGTTGCCGGTACCATAGGTTCTGTGGGTGCAGAGGGGAAATGAAATTTGCAATTGTATTAAGTAGATGGAGAATTTTAGAGATTCTCCCATACCCCTAAAATCTGTGACTGCTACTGCTCTTAAAGGGACCAGTGCTAATATAATGATGCAGCCGACTTAAGCTGTTCACACCTCGCATGTTTGGTGCAGATTTTTCACATGTAAAATCTGCAGCATTTTACAATATAACAGCAAAGTGGAGGAGTTTAACTTAATCTCATCCACATGCTGCATTTTTTTGTTCTGCAGAATTCACACAAATAGTGTTTTTATTTTTAAAATCTTCAGTATTTCAGTTTATGGTGCAGAATCAGTGTGGATTTCACCATTTACAATGGAAAAGGTCACATTTTCTGTTAATCTGTAACTAAGAACAACAGCAATATCTGCATTTAACCTTCAGATTAAGCTGCGGACAAACTGTAGATGCAATGTGGGGAAATCTGCACCAAATACGCAACATGTGAACCCAGCCTTACACTATGTTCACATGTTGTGTTTTTGCAGCATTTTTTAATGCAAATTTTCAGCTGGGTTCTACAGTACCAGCAAAGTCTATGAGATTTCAGAAATCTCATGCACAAAGCTTGTTTTTTTTTCCCTGACTGTTTTGCCAAAGAGCTGCGTTTTTTGCAAAAAGCAGCATGTCACTTTCAGTGTTTTTTTGCAGTGTTTTTCACCCATAGAAAGCAATGGGTAGTGCAAAAAACGCAGGTATCGGGTTTTGCTGCGTATTTGGTGCCAAAACCTGAGGAGGTTGAATCAGTTAATTTTTTTTCTGCACTAAACTCTATAAGTAGTGATGAGCGAGTATGTTCGGTTAACCCTTTCGCCGAGTATACTCTGCCGAGCAGCGAGTGTTTATAGCGTGCTCGGGCTTTAAGTTTTCGTCGCTCCGTGAACATGATTTGCAACTGTTTGACAGATTTAATACATGTGAGGAATGCTGGAAAAACAGGCGAAAGGGTTAACCGAACCTACTCGCTCATCACTATTTATAAGCATGTACAAGAGACAAGTGTACACTGTCAAAAACGCAGCAAAAGACGCTGCAAATCATGCTTTTTTTTTTACATTGCTTCTTTAATACCAAGAGACCACATTTTTCCTGCAGAAAAAAAAATGCTGCAAAAACGAATCGTGTGAACATAGCCTTAATGTTTTTCCTGAACATTGGCATCCCAGTTACGTTGCTGCTCTGGGAACTACAGAGCGATCTCATGGAAGTATGGTGCTGTGCATTGAAAACTTAAGGGGAATCTGTCGCCAGGTTTTTGCTATCCCATCTGAAAGCGGAATGATGTAGGGGCAGAGACCCTGATTCCAGTGGTGTCACTTACTGAGCTGCTTGCTGTTATTTTGATAAAGTCCCTGTTTTATCTGAAGTTCTCTGAATGCTGAGCTCTGTATATCTGCCCACACCACTGATTGGCAGCTTTCTGCCCAGGCACAGTATACACAGAAAACGACCAATCAATTATGGGGGCGGGGTTATACACAGCTCCTGAATATGCTTGACTACTTGGCTGTAGATTTACAAGTTCTCGAATGGCAATCACTTGCTGATAAAACACTGATTTTATCACAACTACAGCAAGCAGCCCAGTAAGTGACACATTGCTGGAATTAGTGTCTCTCTCTATATTATGCTGCTTTCAGATTAGGTGGCAAACACATGGCGACAGATTCCTTTTAAGAGGAGAGGCATCGCGTTCCCTGCATCCTCAGGATTTGGGTGGTTCCAGAGGTCACGCTGATCCTATCTATATAGAGGATGGTAAAATCTCTTTGACATTCTTGGAATCTTTTTTTGAGGCCAGAGAATATAATGATAAATATTCCAGTGCCAAGGCGCTGGGTGATTGGTATCCAGCCTTCTTGTGATATCTTTTCTCATCACATCACAGGTCATTGTTTTTCAGCCTTTTAGACCTTCCTACTTTTAGCACTTAGACGTAGTTTGTGGACCGACTTTCAATAATACTGGCAGCTAAAGGGGAATAAGGGGATTAATGCACATTTTTCTATTCATTTAGCACCAGCCCAAGTGGAGAGTGTCAGCGATTCGCCCGTCTGAAGACTCCTACTAGTCCGTGCTACAGACAGGACGACTTGGAATAGACTAATGAGCCAATTACCGCAGACACGTCTTTTCCTTGCGTTTGTCTTCCTGGCCAGATCAGCACTTTGAAGTAGAGCTGAGATGGAGCTGACAAACTGCTTCTAAGGCGGCTCTCCATTGTGTGCAGAATAATTGCTGAATTATGCTGATGATTCTCTCCAGTGTGTGCACGCCTGGCGCACAGACATTTACTATGACGTTGCTGTTTTCATTCATTCGTATTTGTGAAGATTGCCTAAAACCCCTCTCTCTTCTTTCACGGTCTCAGCCAACATTTACCAGCGGGGTGCAGTAACAGTAGTTGGCCATTTTGTGGCATGGTAATATTTATCTGTAGTTTGAAGTGCACCTTACAATCTGCCAGTAATGGAGATTAGCTTTGGCACTACCAACTCTTTACACTCAAACATGGAGGGGAATTGAAAGTGGCGGCAATGGGACAGCTGCTTTAATTAAACAGGAAGTAGTTGAATAAATTACCATCTGTTCATTTTTAGTTGGAAGGCCACTGTACGGCTGTATAAAAACACCTTACACTAGATGACTGTAATCTGCAGCCAATTGTAAATGACCCAATTTGCAGAACTACACCTGCTCTTGTTTGATGCTTGCCATTGACTCGGGGCGCTGAATGCTTAATGCCAATTTTCTGATCTTATTTTCCAATAAGGCTAAATTGAAGGTGACTTACAGATATTCTTTTTAAAACGTACTTGGTCTCATTTCTGCAGTCTTGCAGTTTTACCACTAGATGGCACTCCATGCCTTAATTCATTGCTGGACCTGCTGAAACTTAAAAAGCAAAGTCCTTGAAAACGTTCTTGGTCCTTCCAGCGCGCTTTGATGCTGCGTTATCTCTAATGATAACAGTGCGCTGATTTTATTTTTAATAGCTCCAGGGTAGACTTACTCCCAAAATAATGAAAGAATGAAACTGTATCTCTCATTCCCCATGGGTTTTCACATATTTTACCCGTGGCCAGAGTAAACAGAGAAAATGTTTATTTTAGCAAATTCTGCATTTATCAAATAGTTGGCAGACTTGCATGAAAAACTAACATCAGATATCACACAGCAGACACATTTCTTATTGCTTAGACCAATACAAGGTTCCAGAAATAAGCCCTGTATATGCCGTATGGATGCAAACCCTTGTCACTTTCTGGTATATGGAGACAATGGTGATGCAGAATGATGTACCTGCAGCCTCAATAATACCCAAATCCTTTCAGCAGTTTGTTTTTTAGCAGAGTAGGCTAGGGTCCCCCGACCGTATATATTCTCTCATCCAAGAGAATCAGCCCCATAATACTGATCAGACTCTGGTCAGAGTGTGATCATAGTGGGAGCCGATTTTCTCGCATGTGGAAAAGTTGAGGAAAAAAAATGTCTCCATCTTCTCCATTCTGTCAGTCTCTGAAAATCAGACTGCACTCTGATGTCATCCAAGTGCAGTCCAATTTTTTTTTACTTAACCCGTTAACTTGCATGTCTGAGTGCAAACTGGTAATCGGATGTAACTTGCGCATGCTGCGATTGTTAGATCAGACGGACTCTGTCCAAGGAAAAAATCGGACTTATGCACACCCCATAGAATAACATTGGGCCGTGTGAGATCTGATGTTTTGTCTGATCGCACTTGGATTGGAAATTTGTCCCTAACTGGTTGTTTATACTGCCAGTGGGTGTGATTTCCATACTTTTGTGCACCCGTCATAGGATTCCAGAAAGCTGACTCCAGGGTCAGAACCAGATCTCTGACCATTGACACCGAGCCCCTGGGTTAGGACAAATACCAGGCACTACCTTTAGCATTGTAGAATAGGATTTTACACCAGCACCAGACCACTGCTACTTCACATTTATAGGATTGATTTTTAGATTCTTTTTTGTTAGTAACTTGGAATGAATGTAACGTGTATTATTTTTATATTATTTTAAAAGTGCTACGCCATGACAATTTTACTCTCGGTTCACTAGTCCGTCTGGTTTGTGTTTTGTTGTTTATTTTGAGTTCTGCATGTAGGACTATTTTTTTTTAGTTTTTTTTTGCCCCTTGAACAAATCTGACACCAAATAGAATCCAGACGGACCCCATATAAACCAATGAGACCCCTCTACTTCTATTTGAAACTGGAATGCGCAGGATCCTAACCCCTTTTTTCTCTACTTTTTGTCAGTTTTTAAGCAGACTAATGCAATAGTTGAAAGGACGTGTGACCAGAGTCTTAGGTGATGAAATGCTGTTTTGATCTTTTTGTAACAGATCCCATTTACTTAAATGGAGCTTCCGTGTGCAGTGGGTGGGCAGGAGTGTCGAAAGCTGAGAAATTGCTAAAAGGGGCACCTAACCCTTATTTTAAGTCATCCACCCAGGTCCCAAAGTGTGGCTTACCTCCGAATATAAAGTGAATGCCATCACTTCTTCTGGTTAGAATACTTTTAATGCTTTACAGTAACCAGTATAATTGTAAGTAACTCTTGGACAAGAAAAGGTCACTAGCTGATACTGTCCATTCCTTATTAGTTTCAGCTTTGCTGACCCAGATAACTTTTGTCATTGCCTTATTACTGCCATATAGAGGAAAGAAAGGGGAAGGCTTTCATATGCAAGATTATATATGGGGTCCGTCCAGATTCTGCTGTCAGTTTTTACAACAGGTTCTTTATGGTTCACTCTCATCCATTCTTAAAATGGACACATAAGACCCCATAACAATCAGTGGCCCCCTCTGCTTCCGTTTACGTCAGTTCAGCAACGGATCCATATTTTTTTTTTACAGTAACTCCATTTGTCTGTTCCTAAAAATGGAATATCTGAACTAAAGTGTGAATGTAGCCTTCAGATGCAAATGCACTCACCTTTTTGAGAAGTGCAGCATTAGTCGAGCTGCTGCAGCGCTTCTTTTTTCTGGGAGCAGATGAATAAAAGTGGATCTTTTGTAACACTCAAATATTTTTATTAGTGTTTATTAAAAATACGCATTGGTCTTGGACTGAGCCCCTCTTCAGTTTCATAAAGTGTATTGTGTTGTGTTTAAGCCTGAAACATGTTTTTAATGGGCACAAAAAAAGAAATTGAATTGTCATTGAATTGACGCTCTCCAGGCGCATATCTAGTATATAACGCAGGAAAATATCTTCATGCTCCAAAGGACCACATGCATTTACTGATGTCCATAAACCCTTAAAGGGGTTTTACCACGAACAAAGTACGTTTTAATAAATAGATCTTGGAATAAAAATAATTTCCACAATTAGATGTGTTTAAAAAAAAAAATGTTCCTGTGCTGAGATGATCTTATAAATGTGCCCCTGCTGTGTACTGTGTAATGGCTGTGTCTCACCCTACAGAGACATGGTTTGGTCATACCACATCTCCTGGGCAGGGGAGGAAGCAAAAGAGAGTATACAAACAGGACAGCCGGGGATCACAGCTGATTCTTTTTGTGAGGTAAAATCTTTTCCTGCCTGTTTTTAAACAATGTTTTACCTCACGTAAAGAATCCGCTATGATCCCCTGCTGTAATGTCTGTATACTCTTTTGCTCCCTCCCCTGCCCAGGAGATGTGGTATGATCAGACCATGTTCCTGTACGGTCAGACACAGCCATTACACAGTACACAGCAGGGGCACATTTATAAGATTATCTCAGCACAGGAACATTTGTTTTAAACACATCCAATTGTGGAACTTATTATTATTCAAAGATCTATTGATTAAAATTAACTTTGTTAGTGGGAAAACCCCTTTTAAGTGCAGGATTTTTTTTTGAGGTATTGGACTGTCCCAAGTATTTATGCCTATTTTGCTATAGAGCCATAATGATATGCTATGGGCTAGAGAATTGAGGCTGATTACCCTATAAAAATTCTTACAACTACTTTGGTCGTCCCTGCAGATTACTTCCATTTAGTGACTGACGGACACATTTTTACTGCACTTCTTTGTGGGAAGCAGAAAGCTAGGACACCAAAAACTGGATGCTTATTCTCACCAACCACCGCTGTCTCGCTTGCCCCAAGACAGTGATCCACAGACAGAAATCTCACCTCCATTTTGCTGAATACTCTTTGATGTAGACATTTTTGTCTCCTCTTGTACTTGCATTTCATCGTAAGAGGAAAATACAATGTAATATAACCGTTTTCTTTCAATAACTGGTGGAAAATAAAAAGTGTGATAAAAGTATAAACCTATTCATTTATACTCATCTGGCTACAATCTGTAATACATATTTAGCGTTTGAAAATGGTCAGTAGGAAATAATTTGGATACAAGATGTCAGAATAAAAAAAGTGATGTATGTAACCATGGTTACACGTGAGTAAGCTCCCGGGGAGCGATACCTTCAGTAATGTTATCAGGGTTCTTAACATTCATGCAGTGAGCATATGTGTAAGCCAGGGTCCTGGCATTAAACTTGTTAGATTCACAGATGTGAACAACTTTTCAAAGAATTTGCTTATTTTCTCATGTAGTATGGAAAATACACATATTTTTAGAATAAAAGTTTTAAAACCGTTTAATATGGCTCGTTTCCATCACATATTCCCGGGTGTGGGAAATTGGAACGAATGGTGTATATTGCACAGGTACTGGGTATACAGGGAATCTGGCCGTAGGATCAGTCCTCCTTATACGTCTTTGGCATGCAGGTAATGGGTAATTGAAATGATACCCTGATATCTGCAATCCGATATTTTTCCCATGAGCCCGACGCTCATCTGCATGAGAATCTGCCTCCAGAGCTTATTATAAATGAAAGGGGGAGTTACCAGTGTGAGACATGTAGATCAGGAGAGCAGACTGTCAGTCATTACATGTGTCACACTGGTAATGCCCCTCATTTATAATAAGCTCTG
Source organism: Phyllobates terribilis (assembly GCF_046119375.1). Taxonomy (NCBI): domain Eukaryota; kingdom Metazoa; phylum Chordata; class Amphibia; order Anura; family Dendrobatidae; genus Phyllobates; species Phyllobates terribilis. Next base: position 299,471,835 of record NW_027362762.1, on the reverse strand, counting down.
GAGGCAGATTTTCAGGAAGATCTGTGTCCGGCCCATAGATCTTAATAGCTTATTTTCAGAATAAGAAAAACGTGGATTTATCTGGAATAAAACATCAGATATCAAGGTATCATTTTATTTAGTTTTCTATTATCTGTATGTCCGTATAGACAGCTTGGAAGTTTGATCCTACTGACAGATTCTCTTTAAAGGGGGTTTTCTGAGACTTTGCCTAGGGTCCCCAATGGGGGGGATCCAGTTCCTCTACCAATCAGCTTATTGACATGATAGGTGACTTGTCCCCTTAATTTTCTATTATTTACCAATCAATGGGGTGAATGAGTTCACCCTCAGTGATCTGACATGGACAGCCTTTTTTGGGTTCTGTTTATACAGTTGTGCTACAGGGACCATTAAAGCATTTACAGCTTTGTTACTTTTTTTTGAGACTTTCACTTTTCTGGAATTATTGCTTAACGTGGGGGCCTAAAGTAAACCAAATGAATCTCCTCTGTGTCCCTAGTGTTGATAACCCTGGCCGCTAGGACATAAGGACAGCAGATGGAATGCTGGTTTCTTACCAACTACAAAAATGGATCTTCCACCGGCAAAGAGCATGTTGTATTTCTGAATTTGATGCTTTGATCTGCAATCACATCTGAAGGAAGGCTGCATCTTTTGGAGAAGACACATGGCTTTGCATCTGTGAAAACACAGCTGTATGTAGCAAAACAAAAGCACAATGGCTTTGCTGTGTCACTGCTGCGGCCAGTCTTCACAAAATATTGTCTTTTGATAGATTTTTCAGACTCGGTTTATACTCTTGTTTACTGAAGTTTCCTCCTTATTTTCTGAACTTAACAGAAGGAGAATGAAATCCATATGTGGCTTTCCGAGACCTAAATGTCGCCCTGCCAACGTGTACTTTATCTAATTTTCCTTATCAAGATTTCCTCTTTCTATTTAGAATATTGACTGGAAGAGCATTTATCATTCACCCATAATTGGTTTCTGGTGCTATAAATGGCTAACAGTCCGGTCACATCTGGATATTATGTTATAATATATCCACCAAAGCTGTCAGGGCATATATAGATGACTCCATACACAGTTACATTATACGCCCAACACTGATACTAACGGTGAGACGATAATCAGACGAAGCTCTTGTTTAGTTGTCACATATAAGAATTAGACCACAATATTAATTCATTTATTTTGTTGCATTTTTGTCCTGTAGAAATTCTGCTTGTAGCAAAATATTAGGCTTTGAGCTGATAATATTTCTTAGCTCACACCCAATACATAGGCGTAAAACAGCAATAACCTACCAATATGTTATTAACAGGATCATGCTGCCCTAACCACAGGCAGCATGTATCAGAGCCTGGCTGCACAGTTGTAGCCGGGTACGTTTTCCTCTGTAACGCTCCAATGTCTCAACATAGTTTGAAGATCCAGCCAGAGACTATAGGAATTGATGAGACTAGTCCAGCACTGCCATCCGCTGGCTTCTACCCACCTCCCACTCAAGTTAATTGAAGGGTCTCACCCATGTGTGTTCATAGGGAAGACACCTATCGATCACCTGTAGTGGAGGGTGAACAATATGGCCAGGGTTGGTGCCGGATATGTCTCTTCTCTTCCTATAGTCCTCGGCCAGCTCTTCAAACCATGTTTTCGATGCAACGTTTCACTGTAGAACATGCCTGGCTGCAATCGTGCAGCCAGGCTCAGATACCTGCTGCCTGTGGTTTGCGCAGCATGGGTCAAGGGACAGGTTCCCGTGTAAGTTAATTGAACATTACAATTTTTTGCTATTTGAAAACTATCGGTTTATGTTTCATTTGTAATGAAAGACAATGATTGGCATTGTGACAGTACATGCTTGTTTGGTGCCTTATTGTGCATCCCTTACTTGGCCTCATATACTCCTATTATTGTGTGACACTTTACAGTATACTAAAATCACTATGTAGAGTAGTCTCCTAAAAAAGACAACAGATAGAGCTTGTTTCTGTATATAGAATTCTCCGATATTGTTTCCACTGCAGTACAGAATTGCGAGGTAGACACTGATGTCAGAAGTCATCTCATAGGATGGTATGGGATTGTTCCAGGTCATCTTATGCATTTGTTGCGTCAGATTGGTCATAGAGCCTATGAATGCCTGATTGATGCATAGCGGTGCTTCAGTAGCGTGCGGCTCAGGCATAAAATACCTAACCGGACACAATTGATGTATTGAAACCCAGCCTTCCAGGTACCATGGAAGCGAGCGACTTCATTATAGACAGTGTACATTCTCATAGCCATGTTATAAAAACAGGACCAGTATACTTAGGATGGCCTTAAAGAACGTCTACCTTCCAGATGTCTAGGTTTGCAGTTTTTCCTGATATATGCTGCTTTATAAATGTCAGTATAGCTGACAGAGTCTGATAGCTGATCAAGACATCATTTATTCTGCCATATACGACAATTGACATTTCAACCTATGTCAGGTCTTTACCCTTAATAAAGTCCTGACACAGGTCGAAATTTATATATGGCAGAATAAATTATGTCTTGATCGGCTCTCACCTGTTTTGGATGCTTTCTGCAACACTTAGATTTATTCAGTTTCCAAGTAGGTTCTTTGGTTTTTTGGACTTTGTGTCCCTTTGGAGGAGAGTGCTGCGGGCTACATGTCTACTGTACAACCATGCAGTGACACATATCCCCTCCAATTTTTGTGTAGGGGCCAACCAAATAGAAAAGTCTTATAGAATTCCGCACCAGCCTAATGGTGGGCTATAAGACACTATTTTACCTACATTGGGTGAATGGTGACTTGTTGATATGTTTCATGTGTGCACCAGAAGCTTCCTCGGTGTATATGCTGAATTTAATGAGAAAATACTGTGTGAACATAGCCTAACATTTATCAATATAAAGAAGTTACTGATGACATTTACTCTTTATAATATAAATGATGGAAGTAGAAAATGACCACTCTGAGAGGAGGGCTGCACAGTCCTTTAGGCACAAATGTATTGGCTCATATCTATGAAGCAGTTTACACCACTTTTGTTTTAAACCATTTTAAAAGGTTGCAAGTCAGAAAGTTTGCCAAACTCATGCAAAAATATTTTACTTTTCTTGTTAAACTTGGAAAGTGGCTTCAAAATAGGTGATGGTCCCTAAAAAGTCACAGTTTTAGCCACATTAATGATGAAAGCCTAAGAAATATGGTGCAAATCTATACCTGCTCATAGTTGATCCTCTTACTGATAGACTCTCTCATATCTATCAGATGTGCACCTTTTAATAAAATTGAAACAAAACACTCCAATAATCTCCATACTTAGTTATGGAAGATACACAAGTTTGTGGACCAAATTCTGTTTAAAAAGGAAATAGAAAGAGACTGCTCAAATCAGTTTTATAAATGTGAATTCTATACAGTAAGTCTGGATTCCTGCACAGCAGTTTCACATATTTTCATTTGCACAGCATTTTTTTTAATTTAAAAATGTAACACGCAGGTATTACTTTTAATTTTTTTCTTCAATTAAGTTTTTATTTTACATTTTTTGGGTTAGTATTTTTTTTATTGTTTAATGGAACATCAACAACACCAGATATAGATGTTTAGAAATAAAAAAAAAATGGTACCATAATAGCTTGTAAGAAAAGAAAAAAAAAAAAAGAAATGTGTGTATATGTATGCATATATGTGTGTGTGTGTGTGTGTGTGTATATATATATGTATGTATATACAGTGTGTGTGTGTATATATATATATGTATATTTGTATGATCTCTCTCTCTCTCTCTATATATATATATATATATAATGTATATTTAAACGCAGTATTTATATTTCTATGAAGTCCATACATATACCGTATGTATTCTGACAAATCTGTTGGGGTGTACTCATTTATGCTGAGCACGAAGTGTATGTGTGTGTATAATATATAATTACATGAAATACATGCCATTTTATTTTTGTTTAGCAACCATGGAATTACTTTCAAGATTAGTTACAATAAATGAACAAATGGAAGTAAAACTTGACCTTGGTAGAGCTCTTTCAGGAAGTTTTATGCGGAGATTGTCATCCAATTTACGTTTTATAGAAACATTCCAAATAAAAATGTTTTATAATCTTGTAAATGTAGTTTCCAGAGTGATGGGCTATAAAAACAGCATTTAAAGAGAGAAACTAAATGTATCAAGTTTTTTTTTATATATGTAGCAAATAGTCCATGTGAATTGGACATAAGCACATATTGTATATATGCCAATAATAGAATTAGAAAAATGGTGCCAAAATCTTCTATATGTGCTGAATATTTCCAGAAACCTTTGAGTATTTTAAGTGAGAATTAGTACCTAATACGACTCCCTTATAACGTTCTTTCCTGTCACACATTTATCAATGAAAAATGCATAATGTTATATATGTTAAATAAGATAAAATAACTAAACCAAAATGTCTTTTATATTAGACCTTATTTAAGAACGTTAGTATCTTAAATTCTCTACTAACCCCCCACCATTTTCAAGCTACTTTTCGTTCAGTTCACATTTGATGTGACACCTAAACCTCATATATTAAAGGAAACCTTGTCCATAAAAAAAACCAATAACCCACAAATAATAAATGGATTGATACTGCTATTTGGTTGTCAGAGTTAATTCTGTTGAGTTTTCCATGTAGTTTAGTGACTGGGCAGAGGGGGTCACTCTAACATTTGTGTATGGGGAGAATGCATCCACTGAACCTGATACCAGTAAGTAGGGGACTATGAATTCGAGATAAATATCTTGTATGTAAATCAGATAACAACGTCTTCCAAAATATTTTTATTAATAGTGTTATGTATCAAGTGCTAGTTGTAAAGTGTAACTGCATAGAGATTTTGCCTGACTTACATGTTCCACTGTGTATAATTGTACGTAACGGGAGTTTGTATTTGCCATTGATGACCATCATCTACAAAGTGTATGTATAAGTAGATAAACCCATTTATATGACTTTATAACACCTGGGGGATTTTTATGAGACCGATAAGTTGCTATTTTTATGAGATTGTTTTAGTTGAAGAATTAAGATTTCAAGGCAAATACTGAAAAACAAAACTCCACTGAATAATGCAATATTCTGTTACAATAAAACTTCATTATTTTTTTTAATGTTAAATTAAGGATTTCTTGGCTTCACAATACATATTTAACCACATAATTTTAAGCAAATCGCTAGATTCTCATTTTTTTATAGATTCTTAATTATATCCATCTTTTTTGTACCAGTTTTATGATAGTTACTCTTAATAGTTTTAGAAAATAAAAGGTTTAAATTTTTCAGCTATTGAGCCCCTTGTATAACCTTTTCTAACCAAAAATTGTCTTGTTCAGGAAAATTTTTTTTAACACATACAACTATGATTTCTTAACTTATGGTAACCAGAATGAAACAAAGTAAAGCTTTTTTCTCGTAGTTGAGAATTTCCAAGATTAAAAAATTTATATTGCAATAGATTGTGCCCCTGAGCTTTCAAATAAAATCATTTTATTAGCTTCTTTATGAACTGAAACTAAAATGTTGAAGACTATACTAATGTCATATTTCCAATTTTCTTAGATGGTAGCAAATGAATAGTGTCCCAGACTGCAGATGTAATAATGCAGCCTCTTAACGAATTTTATTAGCACCAATTAGAAGCATCTTCTTTATTATTTTATGACATCTTTGTTTTTTATGTCCCCATCTACACCGAGAAAACACATTCATACATTAAAAACAAGCCATGTTAAAATTAGCTTAGCCCGATTTAATAATTTAGTAGTGTTACAGACATGCGCTCATAAATAATCTGAACTGTTACTAATACAGTAATTTCATCATGATACGATAGTTATATATATAGTATGCACATGCTTCCTGCGGCTACTTGTGTTTTATATTCCTAGATAAATGGCATTTTTCTTAAACCCAGTATTTTTTCTATATATTTAGACATATTTTTCAGAGCCGTCAGTAAATTTGTTTGTGCTTACAGCTTATAAATTTTCACCTCTTCTCAGTTGAGTGGCCAAAAATCTACAGGGGTCCAGAGTCTGCATCACATACAATCCGGTATCAATGTTGGCCTTTCTGTTATTTAACTGGCAGACCCCAAAATGTAATTTTATTCTGAAAATGCTTTTCATAACATAAACCTCTTATTATACTTTTTGTCGTTATGCCTTGGCTCCCTAATGTAGCCCAAACATAACACCAAATGTACTATGTCCTTTATATAATATACTATATTTCTATGTGTAAATTGGAATATTGCTTTATTTCTTTCCCCGATTTGGGTTTAGCGCTGCAATGATATAGGTATTAGTTGTAAAGACCTGCAGGTAGACGGCTCACTTACAACCCATATTACTTCCCTTTGTTTTTTTCTTTAATTTATATCGTAGCACAATTTTTTTCTTTTTTTATATTGGGCATCCTAATCTATTGGAAGAATTTTGTGTGTATGTTTAGCATTTAGGTTTTATTTTTATTACTTTTATGCTACAAGTTCATATTTTTTTTTATTATATTTAAGAAAAAATATTGAAATGGACCACAATTATTATTGATATATTTAATTTCATATTTATATTCTGTAACTTGCAATCTCACTATATTAAAACTTAATTTTATTTATTATTTCTTTTATATTTAGAATTATATAACTATGTTTAGTAGAGTTGCATTCAAATTGAATGTTGAATTTCTTTCTCTCCTATTTGGTTCACCTCAATGTCTAAATCCTCTTTGAAAAGTTTTTTTTTTTTTCCGAAACGATCTGTAAGTGCTGAGCTAACCAGAGAAAATGTTTTGTGCTTCTACGCACATGATTTATGCTCCCTCCTTAATCATCTCTGGTGTTAACATTGTGTCATTGCACCTTTTAAATGAAAATCGCCCTTTTAAAAACCTCTCATCACGGCTTTTGAAAGTTTTTTTTTTTTTTTTATGTTCAAGATTTTTTTTTTTCATGTTTACTTTAGGAAGGCAGGATAGTTCTAAAAGCCAATCATTTTAATTTACAATAGATGATCAGTCTCATATGCTTTATGTTAACAGCTATTTCTGAAAAAAATCCATTGTAATAAAATGTACAGATTCAAACAAACTCAATGGTTGAGTTACAAACTCGGTAATATATATATTAGATTCTCATAAAATTGCATAAATTAGAAGTCGCTACAAACAGTTATATAATATCAATCAAAACTTGTTCAATAAATATAGATTTGCTGTTGATACCAACCATAAATGTGATAATTCATTAACTCTTGTTTTTATGGTTAAACAATTTAAATGATTAGCTAAATATACATTTTCTAAGCAATTAAGTGATTCTCGTGTTATTAGCGCAGTGTTAATGTAGTAAGTTTTGGACTTTTTTCCTTTTATAGGCAGCTCTTTTTTGTGTAGGCCATGAATTCATTGAAGGGTTATTCCTGTTTAAGCAAATAAAACCTGTTCATTGAAAGATATAAATATTTCCAATGTACTTTGTGAATCATTTCCTCCCAATTTTGATCTCGGCTTTTAGTTCTGGTTATTTGATGGGAAACACGAGTACAGTACCACAATTAGAGCTGCGTGTGATCATCAATGACAAGGACAGATTCTCATCCTCTGGAAGGAAATGAAGGTTAAAATTCAAAGAGCGCAAGCAGAAATCTTTAAAACTGTGTGAAGTTGAGTCACAAAGTTTAGTAGATAATTACAGAACGTTTCTGTATGCAGTGAATTACTCTTCTTTTGTAATGTAGACATTTAAAAAACAATATGCGTTTTGGGGGGCATTTCTCTATAATATAAATTGAACAGTGACTTGTATGTACCCCTCAAAATAATGGCTAAAAAAACCCAAAAATATTCTTATCCTGCTACATCAATGTTAGCTTCCATGTAAGTTATGACAATATAAGTGGAGGGGTCAAAAATAAAATAAATCTGGATGACAAACCTAAACTCTTGACATAACATTTTCCTCCGCAATATGATATTAATCAAACACTAATTTTGTCTTTTACTGAAGCTCCTCATGTTTTTTGCACCAAATAGAAAGAGCCTGTTAGGCAAAATATTTCAATCGATCATTGACCATAAGCGAAGTCCATTCTGTGGTGGAGCGCTCCTTATCTTTCTGCGTCCTAGTACCTGTATATGTAGAATAATGAATGAGACTGAACTACTAGACACAGCCCACGGGCAGCATAAATGGTGTCTTTCATTTACATTTATAACTTTGTTTTTATTCATTGAAAGCATTCATATTTCTTCTGTACTATGTGCACAAACTAGTTAAGAGATATTTGGAAGAAGCTATAAACATTTCTGCTAATTAGAGACCACACAGCCCATCTACCAGTCAATGACTTTGCATAGGTCAACCACTCACTGACGCATCCGCTAATAAGTGGCAAATAATGGAGTAATAATGTAGCAAAATTATGTTCTATATATTAGGGCTTTATTGGCCAGAACGGACAGAGATTAGGTTCTTTTTCCAAACAGCCATAGAAAAAAAGAACATTGGCTCTTGTTAATCCAGTTATGTGATCCAGCTGCAGTAGCTTCTGTAATATGTTTCATTCTTCTTTAATTTTATTGTTGCACTGTCAGACCTCTAGAATATACAGTGTGTGTTTAGATCTTTTGTGTTCGACTTATTATAAATTTATATTATGGCATTATCAGATAAGATGTTTTAATTTACTTTTAGTTCCATCATCTAAAATGTTTTTTTTTTTTTATAATATACACAAAATTAATTGTTGGAAATTTTAGAATTCTTATTCCTATGCCATTTGTTATCGGACTACCAAGCCGGAAATATTAATTGGAGTCTGCCAGCCCAGACCGACAGTATAAACTAAGCACATAGCAGTAGTAGGGGACTTTACCCCTATGAAAGTTGCATCTTTCGTGTTTTATTTGTTGCCTCCATTCTGCAGAAGTTGAAGTTTAAACAAATATGCTATGTAGGGTGCTTGGTGGGGCACTCGTTTTGCATGCCCCGACTGCTCCCATCGGTGACAGACAGTGCGCTGGAACAAGCAATGTCTGAAGAGAAACCTCAGGGAAGCCAATGCTGTCCGTCACCACCGAGGTAGCCATGGGCATGCAAAACCAGTGGACGAAACAGTGCACTGTGACTCTTGGCCAAACCATGGGTGCATTGAGCACCATAGCATAATTGATTAAACTTCAATTTCTGCAGAATGGAGGCAGCAAATAAAACCTGAAAGGAGCAATTTTTTTTACGGGTTATGTTCCATACGAGTCTATGCGCGTAGTTCATACTGTTATTGTGGGCTGACATAGTCCCTTTAATATGTACATACTGAATTAGACCTCAGAAGTCCGCTTTTCACTTAGATGATCTGTGTTTTTAATGGCTAGAACATGTACCTGTTATAATGTATGGAGTTGATCACATGTCAAAATTGCCCATACAAATCTATGGGTCTGTTAAAAATCACTAACAGCTCACATTGTCATGTGTTCGCAATTCGTGTGCCATCTTTTTTCACATTGTAGTAGAAGCATTGCAATTTTTTTTATTGTTCATACGAGAAAATCCCGAATGAAACATTGACCAAACACTGACGAAAATCTGATATTTTTTTTGCATACAAAAAAATATCACTGATGTTTGAATGAGACCTTAGCGTAAGTGAATATCAATATCACACCCCCATGCCTGTCTATACGATACTCTTGTAAATGCTGGCTCGTGGCCGGCATTCATAGATTGTGATTTCTGCTAGAGCACTGTTATGTATAGGCAATCGAACGACTGCAGCTTCAAGTCTTCTAAGGGAACTATTTAAAGGCAGTAAAAATTGTAAAAAAAATGAAAAATATGGGGAAAAAAACACAAGTTCAAAACACCCTCCTTTTGCCCGGTTGAAAATAAAACAATAATAAAAAAAAAATACACATATTTGGTATCGCTGCGCTCAGAAATGTCCTATCTATCACAATTTTAAATGAATTAATCCGATCCGTGAACAGCGTAACAAGAAAAAAATCAAAACATCAGAATTCTGTTTTTTTGGTCACCACAAAATTTCAATAAAATGCAATAAGAGGTGATCAAAACATTGTATCTACACTCAAATGGTGTCAATAAAAACATCAACTCATCAACTTTTATGGAAATAAAAAAAATATATACAAGTTTGGTATCTGCGTACTTGTACTGATCTGGAGAATCCTATTGGTAGGTCAGTTTTACCGTAAGTGAACATGGTAAATAAAAAAACCAAAACATAAATTGTGAAATTGCACTTTTTTTGCAATTTCAATGCACTTGGAATCTTTTTCCCTGTTTTCCAGTAAGCTATATGGTAAAATGAATGGTGTTATTAAAAAGTACAACACGTCCCACAAAAAACAAGCCCTCATAAAGCTATATGGCCAGAAAAATAAAAAATGTATGACTCTTTGCTTTATTATACAATACCCTACACTCTTCCTTATTTAGCTAATCCCTAAATGTGTTTTGTTTACTGTACTTTCTGTTACGTGTTGTTTGAGAGGAGTTTCAAACATGACGTCACAGGAGGCTGGAGCTGCACTCAATTCTCGCAACGTCTATCACCCGTTCTGGAGGGAGTGCTGCACTGCTTTTATCTCCGCCCCCCTGACTGCATCTTCTTTCAATTAGAAGCTACAACCTTTCGTGATAGAAGCAGAGTTCCGGTATTGCACTCATATCTCCCACAGTTTCAATCGCCCAGGATCTAAGATGTTTTCAGAGTGGACAGCGATCCAAGAAACTAGTGAGTAACTGCAGCACTGCCTCCTGTGACATACTGTTCCAGGAGGGGCGATGGACACTGCAGGAAGTGAGTACAGTCCCAGCCTCCTGTCACATTTGAGACTATTCTCAAACGAAATGGTCACAGAAAGTACAGTATAAGAAATACTTATTTAGGGATTAGCTAGACAAGGAAAAGTATAGAACATTGTGTAATAAATGTCATTACAAAAGTGGTTAGGGTGTAAGGATAGATATTTAGAAAATACATTTTAGGTGTCGGACCACCCTTTACTGTTCTCACAAATGTTGGTTGTATAAATGAATGTTTCTAGTATAATCACGTCTAAGAATACAGATATATGGTAATTTGTTTATAAATTTTGCCAGTCATGGATACATGGAGCATATCAAGGACATGGCCTCGTAACATGAAGGTATAATATTAGACCAACTATATCATTTTAGACTCCTTGATATAGTTTGATTTTGTACTACTTTTATGTATTGATGTATTTGTAATGAGACGTATGCACACTTACGAAATATTGTCTTATACAATTCAACCTTTAAGTCACATAGAAAAAAAAATCTCACACAATTTAAAGCATTTTAAACAGGCACACTGTTACGGATCTGGGTGGTGAAACCTCTGTGCTGTGATGCAAGGAGGGACTAGAGGCGCGTAACTAAGTGCCTACCGGGACCGACCCTGTCCACACGGCGGCTTAGTCAACTCCGTGATCCAAGGATGGACCAGGAAGGTGAACCTGGTGCCACTCTGGGACCGACTTTGTCTGAGAGCAGGCGACTCCCACGAGTCAGATGGCTGAAGCTGATAGGTACAGCGGATGAGCACGGCCGGTAGACAGACAGGTGATGTGCGTAGGCGGGCACGGCAGGTAGCCTGACATGTGATCCAGGTAGGCAAGCAAGCGGGCACAGCAGGTAGCCTGACAGGTGATCCGAGTAGGCAAGCCGACGGGCACGGCAGGTAAACTGACAGGTGATGCCGGCAGGCGGGCACGGCTGATAGACAGGCAGGCTGGCGGGCACTGGAAACTGAGGGCTGAGGAGAGTGTTAGCACACAAACAACCTTGCACAGGCCCCTCCATTTTGGAGGAGGTGCTTTAAATAGGAGTGGTCCTCCGGCCATTGGCCAGGGACTCTTTAGCACGGCGCGTGCGGCCCCTTTAAGAGGGAGGGAGCACGCGCGCCCTAAGCACAGTGCCCGGGCAGCGGCAGGGGAGCTGGAGGACGCCGGACCGGGACCGCGGCGGTGAGAGGAACGGCGTCTCTGTCTGGCAGGAGGCAGAGACGCAGACGCTACACACACAAGCAGCCGCAGAAAAAATAGTGTGGGTGAATGGCAGCACTGACCTGTAATAAGGTGTTATCTATTTAATAAATAAGTTGAATGTGCGGTCACTCCTCACAGTAACAGATTATCCAAATAGTATGAAAAAAGTAACAGTTGTAGGTCCAACAGCCCCAAAGTGTTAGTGAATAAATGTGTCATAGAATAATAAAATGCGATCTCAAAACAAAAATACATGAATGTGCAAATAGCAAGGGATATAGAAAATGTCTACAAGGCAAAACTTAAGAATAATGTGATATCCAAAGAATAATTTGGAGATCCAGCAAACAACAAGTATTTATAGTCCAGATACCTGCCATAATGCTTGGGTGACGCTAGTCACTACTCACGGAAAAGCCGTGACACAGTGTAGTCAAGCGTTCTGGGGTCAGATACAAAGGGGAAAGAAAAATGTGTAGTCAAGTCACGGTCTGAGGTCAGAACACCCGATAACGGATCAAAACAAAGGGGCTAGGCAAACGGATGGTCAGAGCAAGGTCAGGCAGAAATAGATAAACCAACAGAGGACAGGAATGAATACAAGGCAAACATGTACCACCGAGCAAATGATACGATTGGCAGAGATCTGGGACTGACAACTTAGCTAAGTAGCTGGGTGATCACTTTGAAAAGGGAACACCTGAAGGAAGCTCAGCACCTCCCAGTCTCAGATTAAACATCTGGGCAGTCCATTAAAATACTGACCGCTCAGTACGCCCCTGCACTAGATTGGACGACTGAGCTGTCACCAAACTGACAGCTCAGAACGATCCTGATTCCATAGGGCAGCAAAACTATCACTCATTACGTCCAAGACACTCTGAATGAAGGAATCATGACAATTTGTTTCCAAAATCAAAAGGAAGAGAGACTGCATAGAGTGCAATGCAATGCCCCAGATGTATCACTGCAGATCTTAGCTTCCTCAAGAGTATTTAATTTAGGAAGGTCATACATATAATATCAAAGTAGCACATAGTTATGACACAATAATTAAATTCTATACCTGGTCAATAGCATGAGGATAGGCATATAATATAATAATAATAATATTTTTTATTTATATAGCGCCAACATATCCCGCAGCACTTTACAATTAAGTGAGGACATGTACAGACCATAAATTCAATACAATTTAAGACAGTTTAAACAGTTAAATTAGGAGTGAGGTCCCTTCTCGCAAGCTTACATTCTACAAGGAAATGGGGGGAGGGGGTGGGGGACACAATAGGTGAAAAGTGCTTGTTGTTTCAGGTCTGGCAATTATAATAAATAGGGATTTTCATATAAAGCTGCATGATACAGTCATCAGCCAGTATGTTTAAGTGCAATACTCAAGTATCGAGTGGAGTTATCTTGTGCATGGAGGGTGTGGAGTCAGATGAATAGTAGGGAGCAGATTCTGAATAATATTTAGAAGGACAGGGGAAAGTTAGTTTACTGACTAGTTGAGGTGGTAGGCTTGTTTAAAGAGATGCGTTTTTAAAGCGTGCTTGAAGACATGCGGGCTAAGCATCAGTCAGATCGCCTGGGGTAGTGCATTCCAGAGAACTGGCGCAGCACTAGAGAAATCTTGGTGCACTTGGTGTCAAAAGTTTAGTATGTGCAAGGTAGTAAGGGTCTAAGTCTCTCTGAACCTTAATCTAAGCACATACCCAGGCAAATAGATTACAACCAAATACACTGCTCAAAAAAATAAAGCGAACAGTCAAATAACAGATCCTAGATCTGAATGAATGAAATATTCTCATTGATTACTTTGTTCTGTGCAAAGTTGAATGTGCTGACTACAAAATCACACAAAAATCATCAATGGAAATCAAATTTATTAACCAATGGAGGCCTGGATTTGGAGTCACCCCCAAAATTAAAGTGGAAAACCACTTTACAGGTTGATCCAACTTTGATCTAATGTCCTTAAAACAAGTCAGAATGAGGCTCAGTATTGTGTGTGGCCACCACGTGCCTGTATGACCTCCCTACAACGCCTGGGCATGCTCCTGATGAGGTTGCGGATGGTCTCCTGTGGGATCTCCTCCCAGACCTGGACTAAAGCATCCGCCAACTCCTGGACCGTCAATGGTGCAACGTGACGTTGGTGGATGGAGCAAGACATGATGTCCCAGATGTGCTCAATCGGATTCAGGTCTGGGGAACGGGCGGGCCAGTCCATAGCTTCAATGCCTTCATCTTGCAGGAACTGCTGACACACTCCAGCCACATGAGGTCTGGCATTGTCCTGCATTAGGAGGAACCCAGGGCCAACCGCGCCAGCATATGGTCTCACAAGGGGTCTGAGGATCTCATCTCGGTACCTAATGGCAGTCAGGCTACCTCTGGCGAGCACATGGAGGGCTGTGCGGCCCGGCAAAGAAATGCCACCCTACACCATTACTGACCCACTGCCAAACCGGTCATGCTGAAGGATGTTGCAGGCAGCAGATCGCTCTCCACAGCGTCTCCAGACTCTGTCACGTTTGTCACATGTGCTCAGTGTGAACCTGCTTTCATCTGTGAAGAGCACATGGCGCCAGTGGCGACTTTGCCAATCTTGGTGTTCTGTGGCAAATGCTAAGCGTCCTGCACGGTGTTGGGCTGTGAGTACAACCCCCATCTGTGGACGTCAGGCCCTCATACCACCCTCATGGAGTCGGTTTCTAACCGTTTGTGCAGACACATGCACATTTGTGGCTTGCTGGAGGTAATTTCGCAGGTCTCTGGCAGTGCTCCTCCTGTTCCTCCTTGCACAAAGGAGGAGGTAACAGTCCTGCTGCTGGGTTGTTGCCCTCCTATGGCTCCCTCCACATCTCTTGGTATCTGCTCCATGCTCTGGACACTGTGCTGACAGACACAGCTACCCTTCTTGCCACAGCTCGCACTGATGTGCCATCCTGGATGAACTGTACTACCTGAGCAACTTCTGTGGGTTGTACTGTAGACACCGCCTCATGCTACTGTACCTCTAGGGGTGAGAGCAATGGCAAAATGAAAAAGTGACCAAAACAACAGCCAAAAAGGATGAGAACAGAGAAATGGTCTGTGGTCACGACCTACAGAACTACTCCTTTATAGGGGGTATCTTGCTAATTGCCTATCATTTCTACCAGTTGTCTGTTCCATTTGCACAACAGCAGGAGAAATTGATTCACAATCATTGTTACTTCATAGCTGGACAGGTAGATTTCACAGAAGTGTTATTGACTTGGAGTTACATTGTGTTGTTTAAGTGTTCCCTTTATTTTTTTGAGCAGTGTATGTACACGTGCTTCTCACTAAGTTAGAATATCATCAAAAAGTTAATTTATTTAAGTTCTTCAGTACAAAAAGTGAAATTCATATATTATATAGAGTCATTACAAACAGAGTGATCTATTTCAAGTGTTTATTTCTGTTAATGTTGATGATTATGGCTTACAGCTAATGAAAACACAAAAGTCATTATCTCAGTAAATTAGAATACTTTATAACAACGCTTGAAAAATGTTTTTAAAATCCAAAATGTTGGCCTTCTGAAATGTATGTTCAGTAAATGCACTCAGTACTTGGTCGGGGCTCCTTTCGCATCAATAACTGCATCAATGCGGCGTGGCATGGAGGTGATCAGCCTGTGGCACTGCTGAGGTGTTATGGAAGACCAGGTTGCTTTGATAGCAGTCTTCAGCTCGTCTGCATTGTTGGGTTTGGTGTCTCTCATCTTCCTCCTGACAATACCCCATGGGGTTAAGGTCAGGCGAATTTGCTGGCCAATCAAGCACAGTGATACTGTTGTTTTTAAACCAGGTATTGGTACGTTTGGCAGTGTGGACAGGTGCCAAGTCCTGCTGGAGAATGAAATTTCCATCTCCAAAAAGCTTGTCGGCAGAGGGAAGCATGAATTGCTGTAAACTTTCCTGGTAGACGGCTGCGCTGACTTTGGTCTTGTTAACACACAGTGGACCTACACCAGCAGATGACATGGCTCCCCAAACCATCACTGATTGTGAAAACTTCACACTAGACCTCAAGCAGCTTGGATTGTGTGCCTCTCCACTCTTCCTCCAAAATCTGAGACCTTTTCAAATGAAATGCAAAATTTACTTTCATGTGAAAACTACACCTTGGACCACTTAACAACAGTCCAAGTCTTTTTCTCCTTGACCCAGCTAAGACACTTCTGGCGTTGTCTATTGGTCATGAGTGGCTTGACACAAGGAATGCGACACTTGTAGCCCATGTCCTGGATACGTCTGTGTGTGGTAGCTCTTGAAGCAATGACTCCACTAGCAGTCCATCCTTGTGAATCTCCCCCAAATTTTTGAATGGCCTTTTCTTAACAATCCTTTCAAGGCTGCGGTTATCCCAGTTGCTTGTGCACCTTTTTCTACCACAAATTTTCCTTCCACTCAACTTTCCATTAATATGCTTGGATACAGCACTCTGTGAACAGCCAGCTTGTTTAGCAATGAACTTTTGTGGCTTACCCTCCTTGTGGAGTGTGTCAATGGCTCCCTTCTTGACATCTGTCAAGTCAGAAGTCTTCCCCATGATTGTGGAGCCTACTGAAACACACTAAGGGACCATTTTAAATGCTTAGGAAGCCTCTGCAGGTGTTTTTTGTTAATTCTAATTTACCGAGATAAGACTTTTGTGTTTTCATTGGCTGTAAGCTATAATCATCAACATTAACAGAAATAAACACTTGAAATGGATCACTCTGTTTGTAATGACTCTATATAATATATGAGTTTAACTTTTTGTATTGAAGAACTGAAATAAATTAACTTTTTGATGATATTCTAATTAAGTGAGAAGCACTTGTGCACACGCTTTACAGCACCTACAAGACACGGTAACACTGTACTCTTGCCCACAGTAATAGAATATGTGCAAGTGAATTCATATCATAAAGCGTATTTCTTAGAAAGAATCCCTAGAATAGCAGAGACGAAATAATTTTGAGAAAAACATATTTTTTTTAGTTTTCAAAAGTTAAAACATAATAAAACCACAATAAAAAAAACTTTCATTTTACATAATAAAGTACATAAAATGTTAAGTAGAGCATGTATAAATAATAAGGTTGTACAAATGAATTGTATACCAATTAAATTTATTACATTTGTTTGTCCAATGCGGTTGATATGCCGAACAACAGTATCTGTACAAAAAAACAAATGTGTCAAGCAGGCTGCAAAATATACAATGATTCGTTAATGCTCAAAGAAAGGGGAAGGACGGGAGTAAGCATTAAACCACCAGAATAACGTTAAAATAGAGTGGAAAGCAATTGCCGATTATTACACATGGTGTTTGGGCTCATAGGCTTAGTATGTATCATATTTTGCTTTCAACTCTGGATTCATCCTGTGCTTCCCTGTCTGGTTTTCCTCCTTATTTATGACATCTCTTTGCATTGTTTGTCAACAGTTTTTTTTTATGAATATTGTCTTGAATAAAATACTCTATTTTAACTTTATTCCTAGTGCTTTATTGTTACTCCCACCCTTTCCCTTTCTTTGAGCATGTTATTTGGAGTACTCCACTGCACTATGACGCAATATTATTGTTGCCTGGTGGGACACTAGACTCTAGTCCCTGACCTAGTTATAATTATGTGCTTTTAGGATATTTTCTTACTGTTAATGATTAGTCAATATATAACTTAAGGGTTGTTCCACTACTTTTATATTAATGACCAATAATAATTAATAATTTTATATAGCACGAATCTAATCTGCAACCCTTTAAAATTTAGAGGGGAAATTTAAAAATAATATTTCATTGTATAGAGTAACATATAATTAGCTAATTCAAACAGGAGAAGCGAGGGCTCTGTTCGCAAGTTTACAATTTATAATTAAATGGGGTGACACAAAAGGTAAAGTGCTTGTACTGTATGGTCCAGCAATCATTATAATAAGGTTAGTGATGTAAAGCTTTATGGACTGATCCCCAGCCCGTATCTGTATATGTTCAGCAACAAAGTGCTGCTAATTTCATGGAGGGTGTGGTCACACAAAATAACAAGGACTAGATTCCGAGGAAATTTGGGGAATAGAGAACTGTTTGCTTAGTGAGGTGATGTGAAATTCCTGTCTAAGGCCGGTTTCACACGTCCGTATATTTCCGGTACCGGAGATATCCGTGACCCTGTGTGTCACACGTATGCCGCCCTTGTGTCCCATCAGGATCACACGTACCGTCGCTTGGGAATCAGTGCTACAGTTAGCACTGTTCCCAAGTGCCGGGTGCTTTACACTGCCCTCATCATGGTTCCCTGCCGGCGCTGTGATCAGCACCAGCAGGGACAATGATGAGGGTGGTAGTAGTAGTCTGATTCCGCAGTGTCCACCTGTAAAAATGAAAAATCCATATACTCACCTAAGTGTCCCCCGCTGTAATCCATGCGACCTGTCAGCAGAGGAGTCGGGGAGAATGAGCCTCTGCAGTGAGCGGGCCCCTGATCTCTGCTGACCTCAGGAGTGGTGTCCTGTCACTCACTGAGTGCTGCTCCTGGGCCCACTCACTGCAGTGGCTCATTCTCCCTGGTTCCTCTGCTGATCGGTCGCATGGATTACAGCGGGAGGCACTTAGGTGAGTATATGGATTTTTTATTTTATTCTTATTTTTACAGGTGGACACTGCGGGAGCAGACTACTATTACCCTCATCATTGTCCCTGCTGGTGCTGATCGCAGCGCTGGCAGGAAACCATGATGAGGGCAGCGTTCAGCACCCTGTGCTTGGGAACAGTGCTAACTGTAGCGCTGATGCCCAGGTGCCGGTCCGTGTCACACTGATGACACACGGATGTCATCCGTGTGTGTTCAGCGTGAGACACTTTTGCATCCTGTGCATCTGGAAAAAAGCTGACATGTCAGCGTGTGAAGCTCATGGTCCGTGGAAACACACTGACGTGTGCAGACCCATACATTTGAATGGGTCTACATGTGTAAGTGTCTCCAGTACATGTGGAAACTGTCATCACACATACTGGAAACACGGACATGTGAAAGAGCCCTAAAAATGTGTTGTTAGGGCACGCCTAATAGTAGATAGTAGGAATTAACCGGTCAGACTGGGTTAGTGCACTCCAGAGATCTGGAATAGAGGGAGAGACGTCTTGAAGACAGGAGTTCAGGGTTCAGATTATGCGGGATGTTAGTTTTAGATCATAGAAAAGAGAGCAAGGGTAGGGTGGTAGATGCAGGTTCCTAGGTAATAGAAAAAGGCAAATTTGGGAGACATATTTGAAGTGCAGGTGACATGATCGAGGGATTGGCTGTAGGGCCTGAGGGAAAGATTGAAGTCAAATATAAGCCCAAGACTGTGGGCATGCTGTTTGGGAGTTATGCAGGGGTGGATTAAGAATAGCAAGGGCCCCGGGCAGTTTAGAAGGCGCGGGCCCCCCCCCCCCCCCACTCACACCTGATTTATCACGTGACATGTCACATGATCCCCTGTGATAGATCATGTGATAGTTCACGTGAAATTAATTTGGCACAATATTAATTATAATATTTTTTTTTAGGCTGTGTGCCCACTATGCGTTTTTTAAGCGTTTCCGCAGCGGCAATTCCGCTGCAGAAACGCTTAAAAAACGCTTGGTAGAAGGTCTGCCATGTTCCCCAATGATAATCCGCATGTGCTGTGTACATGCTGCGGAAATTTCCGCTGCGGATTATCATTGCGGAAAAATCCGCAGCATTACCAATTATTTTGCGCAAGCGCGGCGTTTTCGCCGCCATTGACTTGCATTAGAACGCATGCAATCCGCATCCCTGCATCTGTAGATGCGGAATCCATGCTTTTCAATGTGCGGATGGTACCCGGGTGTGGAGGACAGGAGACTCTTCTCCGGACCCGGGTACCATAGAACCTGTAAAAAAAGAATAAAATAAAAAATAAATATTATACTTACCTTCTGATGGCCCCCGGTGTCTTTATCCGATGCGTCCTGGCTTGCCGGCAGCTCGCGATGGTCTGAAAAGGACCTGCCGTGACGTAATTTAGTCATGTGACGGGTCACGCGACCGCTGACGTCGGCAGGCCATCAGAAGGTAAGTATATATTTTTTATTTTTTACCATTCTTTTACGGTCACACTATATAAATCCATGCTGGTTGCATGGATTTATATAGTGTAACCAAGTTGTCAAGCACTTTCCAAGTGATGCTAAAATCTCTTGGAAAGCGCTTGTGAACCCGCATGCAGAAATGCAAGTGAAGAACGCTTCACATCCGCATGTCTCTGGCAGGAAAACGCATGTAAAATCCGCATGTACAATCCGCATGTAAAATCCGCATGCGTTTTTTCTGCCAGGGAGATGCAGAAACGCTCAAAAGAAATCCGGAACATTTCTTTATCGTGGGCACATAGCCTTACATTAATTGTATGACTCAATATTGAGCACACGTAGCCATCTATATACAGCGGGAGGCTGCACGGTGCTATCTATACACAGCGGGAGGCCGCACGTAGCCTTCTATACACAGCGGAAGGCCGCACTTAGCCATCTATACACAGCGGGAGGCCGCACGTAGCCATCTATACACAGCGGGAGGCCGCACGTAGCCATCTATACACAGCGGGAGGCCGCACGGCGCCATCTATACACAGCAGGGGGCCGCACGGCGCCATCTATACACAGCAGGAGGCCGCACGGCGCCATCTATACACAGCAGGGGGCCGCACGGCGCAATCTATACACAGCAGGGGGCCGCACGGCGCCATCTATACACAGCAGGGGGCCGCACGGCGCCATCTATACAAAGCAGGGGGCCGCACGGCGCCATCTATACACAGCAGGGGGCCGCACGGCGCCATCTATACACAGCAGGGGGCCGCACGGCGCCATCTATACACAGCAGGGGGCCGCACGGCGCCATCTATACACAGCGGGAGGCCTCATGGCGCCATCTATACATAGTGGGAGGCCGCACGGCGCCCCCCAGAGACAGCAGGAGGCCGCACGGCGCCAACTATACTCAGCAGGAGGCCGCACGCAGTCACGCATGCAGTCAAGCACACACACACAAACATATACAGACATATACATACACGCATAAACGCATTTGAAACACAAAAATACATATAAACAGACATCACACAATGATATCTGCCTGCACACACACACACACACAGACTCACCATCCCCCGGCTCCATTCCTCCTGCCTGCTCTGACTTCTCCTTTGCAGCAGTGCAAGCCGGGCGCGCACTGCGTGACGTCACAGCTAGGAGACACGGCCGCGCACAGGGCCGTGTCTCCTAGGGGTGACGCGGCCGGGCCAGCACATGGAAGTTAACTGCTGCAGTGCTGGCCCGGCCGATGAAGAAGTAGCGGCGGCCGCTGCTGGGGGAGCGGTCCGGGGCCCCCCCTCCCGCCACTGCTACCGGTATGTGCCGCGGCGGCCCGCACATATAATGAGGGCAATCCGGCATTAGACACCCCGCCTGGAGCCTCGGGCCCACTGCAGGCTCGGGGCCCCGGGCGGTAGCCCGGATTGCCCTCATTATAATCCGCCTATGGAGTTATGGTAGAACCAACCATGGAAATGGAAATATCGAGCGTAGGTAGGTTAGTAGAGGGCGGAAACACAATAATTTTAGTTTTGGAAAGATTGTTTTATATGCTGGGAGAACATGATGTTGGAGAGAGCTAACAAACTATCACTGGTATATTGCAGTAATGCAGGGGGGATGTCAGGAGATGTGTATAATTTGGGTGTCATCAGCATAGAGATGGTACTGGAAACCATATCTGCAAACAGTTTGCCCAACAGGGGCTGTGCATAGAGACAAGAGGAGGGTCCTAGGACTGAACCATGTGGAACCCTGACAGTAAGGGGAAGACAAGAGGAAGAAGATCCAGCAAATAATACAGTGAAGGAGCAGTCGGAGAAGTAGGAAGAGAACCAGGAGAGAGCAATTTCCTTGCGGTTGATAAAGCAAAGTGAGGAGTAGCTGGTGATCCTCATATCAAATACTGCAGAAAGATCAAGGATAATCAGAAGAAAGTAGTGAACATTAGATTTAAAAAGAATCTGTCACCAGGTTTTTGCTACCTCATCTGAGAGCAGCCTGATGGAGGCAAAGAGACCCTGAATCCAACTTTGTTTCATTGAGTTTACTGGGTGCATCAGTTGTGACACGATCAGAATTATTAGGTATTGCATGATCAGAGCTGGGAAAACTGTCCCCGCCACACCAGGCTCTCCATGTACATTGTTTATAGGCAGTGAGCTGCTTATCACAGGAGGGGACGTGCTCTGATTAGGTCTCACGCACTGCTGTACCCGCTGTAGTTCAAGCAGTGATCATGTCCTAGAGATGAAACATTCATTGTAAGTAATCCACACACAGCTTGATAAGTGGCACATCGCTGAATTCATTCTTTTAACCCATACCTCAAGCTGTATTCAGATTACATAGCAAAAACCTGCTAACAGATTCCCTTTTACAGAGAGCTGTTCCATAAAAGATGTTCCCACTTTGGTGGCCTCAAGCTGTTTTTTGCATGAATAGAAATTCATCTAAATGATTGCAATACTTTGTTTCAACTGCAGCAAAGTTGGGGACTAGGCTGTCGGACAATGCTTTCTCTAGCAAAATTAGCTTTTTTGTTTGGGGAGCCAAAAGTTTTATCCACAGAGATAAGCTGAATACTGAGGTGCCCACATGCTAATGAGACAACCCATTTTGAAGATCCACTTTGCTTGTGCCTTGGTGTTGGAAACTTAGGTGCCAAGCTGTATGTTATATTGGCCTAACACATTTTCAGAATGACCTAAGGACTATATTCTGGCTTTATGACATGATTTGCAAGATTTTCCAGAAAAACCTTTAACGAAGAAAAGATTTGAAAAGGGATTCTTGCAATATCAACTTTACTAATATTTTGGCTTCACTTATATTTTTTATTATTTAAGCTTTAGAATCTCAACTTGATCATGAATTCTGCCACACCTTTAGCTTCCAAAAATAACATTCTTGCTCCTTGAAAAGACTGAAATTGAAAGGAAGCCGATATTAGGTCATATAGCCCAAATATATATTTGTACTCAGATTAATCTAATTGCTGTTAGTATAATGCTTAGATTCCAATGTCCATACCTCTGGGGGTAGACAGGGATTAGAATGGGCACTCTGACTAGTCTCTGGTTATTCAGTTCTATATGAGGCTGTGTGATCTGACTCCTTTTTATCATAGCCAGCATTATTGGTTTAACAGTTTGTGCCATGGTAGTTCTTTAGTGGCTTAGGATCAGATGCCTTCTTCCACCATGCATATCAATGAGCCTTGGGTGACTTGGTTGTCTTTTCTTGAATTACTTATGGTAGGGCTAGTAAAATTAATTTGCTATTTAGGGACCACATCGTTATGTTTAGAATATAGTTTTTAACGGGGTTTTCTTCAGCCGCTTCTCCACCTCAATGGACTGTAGTTATTCACTATCTGTAAAAAAAAAAAATGTTCTTATTGCCACATAATCTGCTGTCCATCATGTGAAACACAATCCCTCCAGAATCAAGGAAGGAGAAGGGAGAGGCAAAGAGGAGTAGTGAAATGTGTAATGTCCCTGTGCTTTATAGAAATGTAGAAGAGAGAGAACCAAAAGTTTAGAGTGTCAAACAAGCACTTCCATCAAAGTTTTAATCCCCTTCATATATTGCAGTCTTCATATTATATAGCACTGTGTACTTCCAATTGCTCATTTTGCCTTTCTACCCAGTTAATGATTTTCTTTTTACATGAGTAAAAGAGGGAAAAGGGACACCAAGCGCAATAGGCCCTTATTCTAGGGAGGAAAATCAAAGTGAGGGAGAGGGAACTGCTCACCTTATGGGGTTGTTTGACCCATAATTGAGGAATCAAGTATAACAGCTGCTGCAGCACCCTTGAGCCGGGAAATCCCGTCTTGTAGGACCATATGAGATATTGTGGTTCTCCTGATGAAGAAGTTAGTCCAACTTCGGAACACGTAGAGAATAAACTGCTGGTGAAATTTCCCAATTGTCCTTGGTTTCTTGAGTCCTACATCGGCATACTGCCACCACCCCTATTCTCCTATTATTTATTCTTTAACGTGATAAAAACAGACTTTCCATATCCTTCTAAGCTCAATGTAGAAACAGGAAGTCTCTTTTCCTTGCATGAGTCATCCCTCTCTTCAACTCCTGACCTAGCTGCTCCGCTCCTCACCCACTGCCAATGATTTTGGAGTGTGTAGAATTGTAGTTCTAATGCTGATTCATGCAGGAAAATTAGACTTCCTGTTTCTACATAGAGCTTAGAAAGATTCAGCTTGTTTATAATCACATGATTTCATAAACCTAATGAAAAAGAGAAGAATTAACTAGGTAGAAGGGCAAAACGAGAAATTATAAGTACACAGTGCTAGATAATATGAGCACTACTATATATCAAGAGGAGAAAAATGTTGAGGGGAGTGCTTCTTTAAACATTTCAGAAGCAGGATACAAACATCGGGAGTCCGATCATGTGATTGCATGTCAGACATAAGTAAGTGCATATAGCCATTTTAAGTCAGATGAAGCAATGGTGTCAAAAAACAAGATGAAGAATAATGGAATAAAGAGTGAAAGAGCAACTAGGACCCAACCTTGTCTATCCCACATAAAGATAGTCAAATTTATAACAATTTTGCTCACATGCCTTTAATCTATGAGCACATTTACCGTTAAACAGCAATATTTAATGGAGAAAAACTAATTATATACATTTAGATATAGCTAATTTGTTGCCGTATTGTTTGTTACAATATCTGAGTATGAAAATAGATTCTACTCATCTAAATGGTGTTAGTTTGGCTGTATTCAATTGGCTTTCTGTTAGCCCCAGTAAGACAGATGAGACTATGACAGAACTGTTGTGGCAGAAGACACCTCTGCCAGTAAGTGGCTACGGCGGTCACCTGTCATACTTTACTGGCGATCTTGTTTTTTTTTTAATGTAAATGAAGATTTCAAACGGGACCAACACTGGATCGCCAGTGGAAAGACAAAGCTAGTACTGCTTGTTTTATCTTACAGCAGGTTTTATTAAGTTTGATAACCACTTTAATACTTAAATTAACCTGTCACCAGGTGAAAAGTGTCCAGTTCTTGCTTTTATCTCATTCCCACTGCGTCCCTGACTATTCTGTTTTTTTGAGGGTTTTTTTAAATCTGTCATACAGTTTCAGAGATACGGGTCTTCTTCATCTTTAAATGGTTACTCTCATATTATGAACTAGCTATATTCTGGTAGACATTATGAAACTATGTAAGATAACTGGCCCAGTTCTGCTACCTGAATTGTAGTGTTTTATTGATTACAACACATCGCTAAGTGGACCTGCCACTGCTGCTATCTTAGGATATGGGCACATGACGTCTTTTAGATGGCGGCGTACCTGCATCTCTAAAGCGTCTCTTTTGTTGTGACTTCAGCCATTTCTGCAGCGGCTCAGCTATCGTCTGCTTTTTTTTTTTAATTAATATATAAAATATTGTTGGCTGTACATGATCAGTGGTGACTGTACATAGGCAGCTCACACTGACGCATGGATGCTGGCTCCTGAGCTCAGCCATTCCTCTCCTGCCCCATTCATTTCCATAGAAAGACTCTTGGCAAACCAGTAGCAGTTTTATAAAATAGTTATTCTTTCTTCCGAGATCTATACATTGCATGTGACTTCCCCCACCTTCCCTAGCGATACTGTCAAACATTGTCCTCCACCACTGCCAAACTTTGATCTAGGGGCTACACCCACACATTTATCCACCCCTCCCAGATCACTGATCTACATGCTACTCTCACCTGCATATTAATCCACCTGTGATCCATGATGCTATCACTGCTGCACGCTGCCCCTCAGTGCTTCCGATGCATCAGAGGCGGACAATTCTGCTTTACATAGCTACATCAAGGATACACATAGTCAGGCTAGCATTGATGATGCTGCTGACCTGGAGTGTAAAGAAAGAGCACCTGCGATATTTAAAGGGTTATTTACTAAAGTTTAGATTTACTTTAGTCTAATTTATTTTAAGTTATTCTAATCTTGTTTATCTCCTTAGAGCTACATTAACCCTCTTTTTTTTCCTTTGTTTTTTTGACTTAGTCTACTTTGTGTGTTTTTTTTTCTGGATTTGTTTTCGGTGTTCTTTAATGCATTTTTAAAACTAATGGTTTATTATCTAGGGAAGTTATCTTTATGGGCCAAAACATGGCAGATGACTTTTAATGTTGATAAAAGTAAAGTTACGCACCAAATGAAAATATACCATGGATTTAAGAACAGATAGGAGAAGGACTTGGGTATTCTAGGTACAAATAAGCTGAGCAGCAGTACTCAATGTCAGGCAGCTGCTGCAAAAGCAAACAGGATTTTATGGTGTATAAAAAGAGACCAAAAAAAAACAGTGATCCCAATGTAATGTTATTCCTCTATAAATCACTTATGAGGCCACATCATAAATCGGATTTTATTTTGAGCTCCACAATCTACACAGGATATTGGAAAGCTAAAGTTTGTGTAAAAATTAGCAACTAGTTATTGAAACGGGGTGGAAGGTCTGTTATAATGAGAGGTTAGAGAAGTTGGCCTTGTCCGAGGCAGTCTCATTCATATATATGTATATGTGTGTGTGTGTATATATATATATATATGTATGTATGTATGTATGTACAGTACAGACCAAAAGTTTGGACACGCCTTCTCATTTAAAGATTTTTCTGTATTTTCATGACTATGAAAATTGTGCATTCACACTGAAGGCATCAAAATTATGAATTAACACATGTGGAATTATATACTTCACAAAAAAGTGTGAAACAACTGAAAATATGTCTTATATTCTAGGTTCTTCAAAGTAGCCACCTTTTGCTTTGATGACTGCTTTGCACACTCTTGGCATTCTCTTGATGAGCTTCAAGAGGTAGTCACCGGAAATGTTTTTTCTCTTCACAGGTGTGCCCTGTCAGGTTTAATAAGTGGGATTTCTTGCCTTATAAATGGGGTTGGGACCATCAGTTGTGTGCAGAAGTCTGGTGGGTACACAGCTGATAGTCCTACTGAATAGACTGTTAGAATTTGTACTATGGCAAGAAAAAAGCAGCTAAGTAAAGAAAAACGAGTGGCCATCATTACTTTAAGTAATGAAGGTCTGTCAGTCTGAAAAATTGGGCAAACTTTGAAAGTGTCCCCAAGTGCAGTTTCAAAAACCATCAAGCGCTACAAAGAAACTGGCTCACATGAGGACCGCCCGAGGAAAGGAAGACCAAGAGTCACCTCTGCTTCTGAGGATAAGTTTATCCGAGTCACCAGCCTCAGAAATCGCAGGTTAACAGCAGCTCAGATTAAAGACCAGGTCAAAGCCACACAGAGTTCTAGCAGCAGACATATCTCTTCAACAACTGTTAAGAGGAGACTTTGTGCAGAAGGCCTTCATGGTAAAATAGCTGCTAGGAAACCACTGCTAAGGACAGGCAACAAGCAGAAGAGACTTGTTTGGGCTAAAGAACACAAGGAATGGACATTAGACCAGTGGTCTGATGAGTCCAAATTTGAGATCTTTGTTTCCAACCACCGTGTCTTTGTGCGATGCAGAAAAGGTGAACGGATGGACTCTACATGCCTGGTTCCCACTGTGAAGCATGGAGTAGGAGGTGTGATGGTGTGGGGGTGCTTTGCTGGTGACACTGTTGGGGATTTATTCAAAATTGAAGGCATACTCAACCAGCATGGCTACCTCAGCATCTTGCAGCGGCATGCTATTCCATCCGGTTTGCGTTTAGTTGGACCATCATTTATTTTTCAACAGGACAATGACCCCAAACACACCTCCAGGCTGTGTAAGGGCTATTTGACCAAGAAGGAGAGTGATGGGGTGCTACACCAGATGACCTGGCCCCCACAGTCACCAGACCTGAACCCAATCGAGATGGTTTGGGGTGAGCTGGAACGCCGAGTGAAGGCAAAAGGGCTAACAAGTGATAAGCATCTCTGGGAACTCCTTCAAGATTGTTGGTAGACTATTTCCGGTGACTACCTCTTGAAGTTCATCAAGAGAATGCCAAGAGTGTACAAAGCAGTCATCAAAGCAAAAGGTGGCTACTTTGAAGAACCTAGAATATAAGACATATTTTCAGTTGTTTCACACTTTTTTGTTAACTATATAATTCCACATGTGTTAATTCATAGTTTTGATGCCTTCAGTGTGAATGTACAATTTTCATTGTCGTGAAAATACAGAAAAATCTTTAAATGACAAACCGGATGGAATAGCATGCCGCTGCAAGATACTGAGGTAGCCATGCTGGTTCAGTATGCCTTCAATTTTGAATAAATCCCCAACAGTGTCACCAGCAAAGCACCCCCACACCATCACACCTCCTCCTCCATGCTTCACGGTGGGAACCAGGCATGTAGAGTCCATCCGTTCACCTTTTCTGCGTCGCACAAAGACATGGTGGTTGGAACCAAAGATCACAAATTTGGACTCATCAGACCAAAGCACAGATTTCGACTGGTCTAATGTCCATTCCTTGTGTTCTTTAGCCCAAACAAGTCTCTTCTGCTTGTTGCCTGTCCTTAGCAGTAGTTTCCTAGCAGCTATTTTGCCATGAAGGCCTGCTGCACAAAGTCTCCTCTTAACAGTTGTTGAAGAGATGTGTCTGCTGCTAGAACTCTGTGTGGCACTGACCTGGTCTCTAATCTGAGCTGCTGTTAACCTGCGATTTCTGATGCTGGTGACTCGGATAAATTTATCCTCAGAAGCAGAGGTGACTCTTGGTCTTCCTTTCCTGGGGCGGTCCTCATGTGAGCCAGTTTCTTTGTAGCTCTTGATGGTTTTTGCAACTGCACTTGGGGACACTTTCAAAGTTTGCCTAATTTTTCAGACTGACTGACCTTCATTTCTTAAAGTAATGATGGCCACTCATTTTTCTTTACTTAACTGCTTTTTTTATTGCCATAATACAAATTCTAACAGTCTATTCAGTAGGACTATCAGCTGTGTATCCACCTGACTTCTGCACAACACAACTGATGACCCCCAACCCCATTTATAAGGCAAGAAATCCCACTTATTAAACCTGACAGGGCACACCTGTGAAGTGAAAACCATTTCCGGTGACTACCTCTTGAAGCTCATCAAGAGAATGCCAAGAGTGTGCAAAGCAGTCATCAAAGCAAAAGGTGGCTACTTTGAAGAACCAAGAATATAAGACATATTTTCAGTTTTTCACACTTTTTTGTTAAGTATATAATTCCATATGTGTTAATTCATAGTTTTAATGCCTTCAGTGTGAATGTACAACTTTCAAAGTCATGAAAATACAGAAAAATCTTTAAATGAGAAGGTGTGTTCAAACTTTTGGTCTGTACTGTGTGTGTATATATATATATATATATATATATATATATATATATATATATATATATATATATATATATATATATATATATATATATATATATATATATATATAATGTGTGTGTGTGTGTATATGTGTATATATATATATATATATATATATATATATATATATATATATGTATGTTAATTTATTTCAGTTCTTCAATTCAAAAAGTGAAACTCCTATTATATAGAGTCATTACAAACAGAGTGATCTATTTCAAGTGTTTATTTCTGTTAATGTTGATGATTATGGCTTACAGCCAATGAAAACACAAAAGTCGTTATCTCAGTAAATTAAAATAATTAACGCTTCCTAAGCATTTAAAAAGGTACCTTAGTCTGTTTCAGTAGGCTCCACAATCATGGGGAAGACTGCTGATTTGACAGCTGTTTGGAAGGCAGTCATTGACACACTTCACAAGGAGGGTAACCCACAAAAGGTCATTGCTAAAGAAGCTGGCTGTTCAGAGTGCTGTATCCAAGTATATTAATGGAAAGTTGAGTTGAAAGAAAAAGTGTGGTAGAAAACGGTGCACAAGCAACCGGGATAACCGCAGCCTTAAAAATATTGTTAAGAAAAGACCGTTCAAAAATTTGGGGGAGATTCACAAGGAGTGGACTGCTGCTGGAGTCATTGCTTCAAGAGCCACCACACACAGACGTATCCAGGACATTGGCTACAAGTGTCGCATTACTTGTGTCAAGCCACTCATGACCAATAGACGACGCCAGAATTATCTTACCTGGGCCAAGGAGAAAAAGACCTAGACTGTTGCTCAGTGGTCCAAGGTGGTGTTTTCGGATGAAAGTAAATTTTGCATTTCATTTGGAAATCAAGGTCCCAGAGTTTGGAGGAAGAGTGGAGAGGCCACAATCCAAGCTGCTTGAGGTCTAGTGTGAAGTTTCCACAATCAGTTATGGTTTGGGGAGCCATATCATCTGCTGGTGTAGGTCCACTGTGTTTTATCAAGACCAGAGTCTGCGCAGCCATCTACCAAGAAATTTTACAGAACTTCATGCTTCCCTCTGCCGACCAGCTTTTTGGAGATGGAAATTTCATTGTCCAGCAGGACTTGGCACCCATCCACTGCCAAAAGTACCAATACCTGTTTTAAAAACAACAGTATCACTGTGCTTGATTGGCCAGCAAACTCGCCTGACCCTAACCTTATAGAGAATCTATGGAGTATTGTCAAGAGGAAGATGAGAGACACCAGACCCAACAATGCAGATGAGCTGAAGGCTGCTATCAAAGCAACCTGGGCTTCCATAACACCTCAGCAGTGCCACAGGCTGATCGCCTCCATGCCACGTCGCATTGATGCAGTAATTGATGCAAAAGGATCCCCGACCAAGTACTGAGTGCATTTACTGAACATACATTGCAGTAGGCCAACATTTCAGATTTTAAAAACATTTTTCAAGCTGTTGTTATAAAGTATTCTATTTTACTGAGATAATGACCTTTGTTTTTATTGTCTGTAAGCCATAAAATCAACATTAATAGAAATAAACACTTGAAATAGATCACTCTGTTTGTAATGACTCTATATAATATGAGTTTCACTTTTTGTATTGAAGAACTGAAATAAATTAACTTTTTGATGATATTCTAATTTTGTGAGAAGCACTTGTATATACCAAAATGAGTTGCCAAAAACATTTGAATAAAGAAATATATAGAGCGAAATTCATGAGTGAAAAGTATATATACACAAGAACATACATGTTTTTCAAATCTTGGATAATAAATACAGATATATTAAAAATATATTTAGAATTCATATATTCACAAAAATTAATGGTAGTGGGGTAGCGCAACCTAGCCGATACAAGGGGCATGTCTGGTTGTCAAGTAGCCAAAATGCCATCATGGTGAGATAATGCTGCTAGGAGAAAGGTACATGTCCGTGCCAACGTCTGAGGTAGCTCCTCACTCTTTGCTTGTCACCCGGATAGCTATAGTGTATGCGCTCTGCATCTATATTTAACTCCGCAACTTGAGATGCCAGTACACCTCTCAAATCCAAAGGATGGATATTCCAGATTGCCTACTAAAGAGTAGTTTTTTGGCTAAGGGTTATCCCAAATGAGTGGTAGTAGGTGCATATGAAAGAATCATTAAGCACACAGGAAAGCTGTTTAAAACATAGGGTTTGTGTAATTTCTATGGTTGGGTCTATCACCTTTGGTACCTACTTTATTACAACTTCTAACATTAATTATAAATGTATTGTGGATACCACTCAAGAAATATTGGCACATTCACAAAAACATTGCAGGATCGCATCTTTCAAAAATGAAAAGACCATGAATGCTATGCCAGAGATCAGTCACTCACAAATTATATTGCACACAGCAAATTACGGAGGAAAGAAAGGGCAATTTTCAAGGATAATGCTCTCTTTAAAGGGAATCTGTCATCACAGAATGAGTTTTCAAACAAAGTACAAGCACTCAGTGCATCATGGTGGGGCATATACTTTACCACCTACTTGGTTTCCATCTATCTCCTCCCTTCTCTGGTCCTATGAAACCTGAGCTGTCAATCAAAGAAGAGGGGGTGGAGATAGAGGGAAAATAAGTAGGTGGGAAGGCGTGTCTAAATAATACGCCACGTCATGATGCACTGAGCTCTTGTATTTTGAACATTCATCCTGTGCGGAGAGTTCCTTTAATTTCAGAGTTAAAAGGCAGTTTCAATTGCAATGTAAAGAACTGTAAATGTAGTTTTAATATGAAATACCATGTCAAGACATTTTTATATAAAATAACATGTTTTGGAAACTCTTCTTCCACCTATGTCTTTATATCTTAGAGAACACATGTGGTTTACCATAAGTAGGTCACGGCACACAATTATTGTGCACCTGAATTAATATGCTGGGTGGAGTGTCATCACTGGCTATATTACGTAGGGTTTTCATACATGTCCTGCAAGACCATGATAGCAAATTCACTGATTTCACAAAGCTTTCAATCAAATCTGTTTCCAAAAATGCACAAGATCACTATCCTGTACAACGTAAACGAGAGATGTTTGGATTTTTAAATGTAACCCTCCCGACATGGTTTTAATGTAGATTTAGAAAATAATTTTTAATTGGGACCATTCCCTATAATTTTGACAATAGCCAAACGCTTTTCAAGCAATCTCTCTCGTTCTTCCGTGTTTATTGTTGCCACATTATTTGTTTCATTCATTATATTATTTTTTCTTCATGCCTCTTTTTGAATCCATATATTTATATTCTCTCACTTTTATAGTCCTCACTATCTTCTTTTACTATAGTGAAGATTTCTGTTTTAATTATTGTCCCACTTTTTTAGATCTGTTAGTTTGCTATTTGGCAGTTTCCCTATTCCTATCCAATCTATAAGCTTGATCTGGCATATCCAGCCTTTGGATTTGCCTTTTTAAAATTCTGACTGGTGGGCTCGCATCTCAGGTTGCTGAGCTAATAGATGCTGAGCGCATACACTAGTTATCCAGGAGACGCCACTGCCTGCCACGTGAGACACGATATGTTCTTCCTTCATTGCATCTCCAACATGCCTTGCTTCTAGCAGCGTCCTCAACCTTAAGTTGTCCTGGTTACTTGACAACCACACGTCTCCCCCCACCTCCATCAGCTGGGTTATGCTTTCCCACTGCCATCAATGTCTATAAACCTATGAGTTAAGGAAAAATTAATACATTTGTAGTAATCAATATCTGAAATACATGTATAAGTATGTTAAGTATGTTTACTTCTTTCAGGAATTTGGCTCTATTTATTGCTTTATTCTAATGAAGAGGGTGGTCCTACTATGTGTATCTGGTTTTTTTTGGGGGGGGCACCCCGTTTGGGTGTGTTTATGCTTTTGTACATGTCTTAGCGGCTTGGGGGCCCTTGAGCAGGTATTTTTTTTTAGACTTTATATTTATATACTTCAATGAAGAAGTTTTTGGAGAATTCAATTCTTATTGAGGTCCGTTTGTGCCTGATTTAATGTGCAATTTACAGCTTTGTTGGTCACCTTCACTTTGTTCCACCGTGAGCTCTATGAACTCAAACAAGGATATCGGCTGCATTTTTCCTTATGCGCTACAGTAGTTTTGTGCATACCTGTAGCATACACAACCACTAAGGTGTATCATTGTTGACGTACTTACACTATGAATTCCTTTCTTTTTTGGTTTGTCTTTTTCTACGGTTGATATCCTGTAATATTAGACAAAATCTTTTGATTAGCTAATCAGACGTGTTTGGGAAAAAATTAATAATTTAATCTTCTGTCACTTCAATATTTTTCTCAGATTTGATCGGCCCTCTTTATATTCTGAAGCCTAAAATTATTATACTTCTCAACATTTTGGTAAATTCAGATGTGGTGTGGCACCGCAGAGAGCTATACTGTTTTAAATAATAAACCCACCTTCCTATATTATTACATACAGTGGGTACGGAAAGTATTCAGACCCTTTTAAATTTTTCACTCTTTGTTTCATTGCAGCCATTTGGTAAATTCTAAAAAGTTCATTTTTTTTTCTCACGTACACTCTGCACCCCATCTTGACTGAAAAAAAAAACAAATGTAGAAATTTTTGCAAATGTATTAAAAAAGAAAAACTGAAATATCACATGGTCATAAGTATTCAGACCCTTTGCTCAGACACTCATTTAAGTCGCATGCTGTCCATTTCCTTGTG
Organism: Phyllobates terribilis; assembly: GCF_046119375.1. Classification (NCBI taxonomy): domain Eukaryota; kingdom Metazoa; phylum Chordata; class Amphibia; order Anura; family Dendrobatidae; genus Phyllobates; species Phyllobates terribilis. Next base: position 299,437,586 of record NW_027362762.1, on the reverse strand, counting down.
ATCCTCCTTGAGATGGTTCTTCTTCATTGGAGTCCAGCTGTGTTTAATTAAACTGATAGAACTTGATTTGGAAAGGCACACACGTGTCTATATAAGACCTCACAGCTCACAGTGCATGTCAGACCAAATAAGAATCGTGAGCTTAAAGGAACTGCCCAAGAAGCTCAGAGACAGAATTGTGGCAAGGCACAGATCTGGCCAAGGTTACAAAAGAATTTCTGCAGTACTTAAGGTTCCTAAGAGCACAGTGGCCTCTATAATCCTTCAATGGAAGAAGTTTGGGACCACCAGAAGTCTTCCTAGACCTGGCCGTCCAGCCAAACTGAGCAATCGTGGGAGAAGAGCCTTGGTGAGAGAGGTAAAGAAGAACCCCAAGATCACTGTGGCTGAGCTACAGAGATGCAGTAGGGAGATGGGAGATGGGATGCCTTTATGGCAGAGTGGCCCGACTGAAGCCTCTCCTCAGTGCAAGACATATGAAAGCCCGCATAGAGTTTGCTCAAAAACACATGAAGGACTCCCAGACTATGAGAAATACGATTCTCTGGTCTGATGAGACGAAGATGGAACTTTTTGGTGATAATTCTAAGCGGTATGTGTGGAGGAGACCAGACACTGCTCATCACCTGCCAAATACAATCCCAACTGTGAAACATGGTGGTGGCAGCATCATGCTATGGGGGTGTTTTTCAGCTTCAGGGACAGGACGACTGGTTGCAATTGAAGGAAACGTGAATGCAGCCAAGTACAGAGATATCCTGTGTAATGGTTAATATTTTATATCTGGCTTCATTATTATTTAGAAACAATTATATCTTTTCTATGTCTGAAGTCTTTGTTTAAAACTTGCATCATGGAATGTCTGACTAAGATACTGGTTTCCTGTGAATTCCTTGACAAGAAGGTTTTACGTTGGGCCACGGGAAGTGTTTTATCACTGATAGTCTATTTCGGTTTCCTGTTCAGGTGTATGTAACAGTTGTAGTTCTGCTCTGTCTAGCTAATAAATATGGTGAATCTTAGCCGTCTCAGACAGACTCTACCTGCTGACAATGCATGTCGCATGCATTTTGTCTCTCTCCATTCATCGATAAAGTATTTTAATTTGAATCTTACTGGCAATGTGAAGACCCTTTGCTGTCTATTCCAAAGTTCTCCCTAATAAGAAATAAGGGTTGCCACATCACCTGGATGAAAACTATTACGGATCCAGGTGGTGGAACCTCTGTGCTGGGATGCAAGGAGGGACCAGAGGGGCGTAACTACGTGCCTACTCGGACCGACCCTGGCCACACGGCGGCTTAGTCGACTCCGTGAATCAAGGAGGGACCGGGCAGGTGAACCAGGTGCCACTCTGGGACCGACCTTGTGTGAGAGCAGGCGACTCCCATGGGTCAGGTGGCTGAGGCTGACAGGTACAGCGGAAGAGTATGGCAGGTGGCTTGACGGGTGATCCGGTTAGGCAAGCAGGCGGGTACGGCTGGTAGCCAGACAGGAGATCCGGGTAGACAAGCAGGTGGACTCAGTAGGTAACCTGACAGGTGATCCGGGTAGGCAAGCCGGCGGGCACGGCAGGTAGACAGGCTGGTGGGCACGGCTGATAGACAGGCTAACGGGCACGGCTGATACAGGCTGGCGGGCACGGCGCGCTCCCTAAGCACAGTGCCCGGGAAGCTGCACGCGGTGCGCGCAACAGCAGCAGGGGAGCTGGAGGACGCCGTACCATGACCGCGGCGGTGAGGGGAACAGCGTCTTTGCCCGACAGGAGGCAGAGACGCCGGCGCTACAAAAACCTCTTCCAGAGTGCTCTGGACCTCAGACTTAGCCGAAGGTTCACCTTCCAACAAGACAATGACCCTAAGCACACAGCTAAAATAACAAAGGAGTGGCTTCAGAACAACTCTGTGACCATTCTTGACTGGCCCAGCCAGAGCCCTGACCTAAACCCAATTGAGCATCTCTGGAAAGACCTGAAAATGTCTGTCCACCAACGTACACCATCCAACCTGACGGAACTGAAGAGGATCTGCAAAGAAGAATGGCACAGGATCCTCAAATCCAGATGTGAAAAACTTGTTGCATCATTCCCAGGAAGACTAATGGCTGTACTAGCTCAAAGGGGTGCTTCTACTCAATACCGAGCAAAGGGTCTGTATACATATTGCCATGTGATATTTCAGTTTTTCTTTTTTAATAAATTTGCAAAAATTTCTACATTTTTTTTCCAGTCAAGATGGGATGCAGAGTGTACTTTAATGAGAAAAAAATGAACTTTTTAGAATTTATCAAATGGCTGCAATGAAACAAAGAGTGAAAAATTTTAAGGAGTCTGAATACTTTCCGTACCCACTGTATATTATAATAGACAATTGGGCACAACAGGAGAAGGCCATAGCTTGCTATCACATCCCCAGGATTGTTTCTTTTCCTGACGTGCCTGATTTTCCAGGTACACGGCTCTAGATCGGAGTCTTGCCACCTTTTACGAGCAGTATGACAAATTGGTTGTTTGCATTCTAGTAATCAGAATGCTGTTAGAAGAAAATACCTGTAGAATTCTTATGTGGATCCTCGCTAATAAAATAGCTAGAATATGTCCGTAGAAAATAATGAAGCATCATACTGGTTTTGAGACAGATCTGCTAGTCCATTATGCCTTATTGTCCTTTTTGCTGACATGCTTCAAAACATGGAAAAATTGCTCAGTATGGAGGAGTTAAATGATGATTCATCTAGCAACCCTTTCCTCTAATATCCCCAGATTTCCCTTTTAAGTGTGAGTTGTGCTGTTGGGACTGGTTTCATAACGCTGGGATGAGAGAAGAGTGCTTCAATTGTGCTGCAGTAATTGCATAAAACTGGCTGCACCTGCAGAGTCCACTGTGGGCCAGGAAACGGCAGGAGCCTTGGCTTTTGCCTGCTTTGCGGCAGTGTATTAATTCTAGTATTACTCATTTTCTCTTAACCCTTCAGTGATTTTTAAAGTTGGGCCTTCAGGGGAACACAAGGAACAAAGCCATTCAATACGATCACAGAAAAATGCCCAGGTCAGAAAAATAACAGCACTATTGATTGCCAAGTTCAAACCAGGCCTAGTGCAAGATTTTCTGCTGACTTTTAAAGACTTTCTGCATAAATGATGATTGGTCCATCTGTGGAGCCAAGGGAAGCATATCACATGCCAGATTTAATTTCTATAAATACTTCCTGCCGTTTTCTCATCACAGCTGTACCTTTCCAATAAAAAAAATTCCATATTGTCAGGGTAATGCAATATACAAAACTCTTAAAAGGATCAAGTACTATACATGTTGGTATCTGGTTTGGTGGAAGGAAATCATTACCTGGATACTTATTGTAAAATAAAAGTTGATTACCTGAAGTCTGATTTTTCATTAAAGGGCAGGTTTTTTGCTATGTAATCTGAAGACCGCATGCTGGAAACGTTAAAACACCGATTTCAATGATGCCTCTTATTAAGCTCTTGGTTTTGTTTGCTTTCAATGATTGTTTTAGCCCCAGGAGCTTATCATTGCTGGGACAGTTTATGCTAGTCCTACACACCCCCTTCTGTGATAAGCAGCTCACTCTCTACGGACATTGTATATACAGAGCCTGGTGTGGGCAAGGTTAGCTTTCTCACCTCTGCTGTATTGCTAAACCTAAAAACTCTGCACCCAGTAAACAAAGTGATACATAATTGGATTTGGCTTCTCTTAGCCTACATCAGGCTACTCTAAGATGAGGTAGCAAAAACCTGCTGACCAATTCCCTTTTAAGTAAACGAGTTGGGGGTTGGAGCTGGTAGATAATACATGGCTAGTATAGTCTAGGTCAGTGATGGACAAATATTAAATTACGATTTACCAGTAGATTTAATGAATTGGGAACCATTAGATCTTCATGTTTGGCTATGTGTTTTATTGTTGACCTCAATGGTACGTGCACACGTTAAGTATTTGGATGCGTACATTTCTGCATCTCCGGGCAGGAAAAACACAGCGGCAAAATCTTGTATTTTTGATGCGTTTTTGCATCGGTGTTTTTCCAGCATTTTTTGACATCAATGAATGCTATAGGAATAAATAATAGATAAGGGTAGATAAATATAGACATAGACAGACATATAGACATAATACACAATTCAAATATAATTATAAATATTTTTATTAATTGAAAAGACACCTCATGACAAAGACGATAAAAAAACCCACATATAACAATTAAAATGAGAAACAGGGAGGGCAAGGAAACATCAGCAGCATGTACATATAGAGAATAACCAAAATCTAAGTAATGTGCACAGTGCCAATATTATAAATCAATCTAAGGTTTACAAAAAGTGTGTAAATACACACAATGATGAAAAATATAGCCTAATATAGTCTCTATGCAGTTATAAAAAGTGCATGGTGCTATTTAATACCTAATAAAGTGCTTGAATAATAAATAAATATAGGACAGTGCCCAGGAAATACAAATAAATACCGCACATAGATATAAATAAAGAGTGACTAACCATGAGCTATGCTGAGGATGCGTCCTTGCTGTCCCCCACTCCAATGCGCGTTTCACCGGGCTACTTGAGGGACGTCTTCACTCCCTGAAGAAGCCTGTGGGAAACTCGCGTTGGAGTGGGGGACGGCACGGACGCATCCTCAGCATAGCTCATGGTTAGTCACTCTTTATTTACATCTATGTGCGGTATTTATTTGTATTTCCTGGGCACTGTCCTATATTTATTTATTATTCAAGCACTTTATTAGGTATTAAATAGCACCATGCACTTTTTATAACTGCATAGAGACTATATTAGGCTATATTTTTCATCATTGTGTGTATTTACACACTTTTTGTAAACCTTAGATTGATTTATAATATTGGCACTGTGCACATTACTTAGATTTTGGTTATTCTCTATATGTACATGCTGCTGATGTTTTCTTGCCCTCCCTGTTTTTCATTTTAATTGTTATATGTGTTTTTTTTTAATCGTCTTTGTCATGAGGTGTCTTTTCAATTAATAAAAATATTTATTATTATATTTGAATTGTGTATTAATTTATTCCCCGATAGTTTCCTTCTAATCCTGTGCTTTTTTTGCTCTTTGGGTAGTGGTATGTATAGTGTTGGCATGTTTACATTAAATTCTCTCCTGCTATAGGTTTAAGACATATAGACATACAGCTAGACATATAGACAGACAGACTGACATATAATTGCGCAACCCCTGACATATAAAAAAAATGCACCCTGTTGAGCTTATTGGACAGCTTTTTATTATTAAATAAATAAATGAAAACAAAAAAAAAACGATGTGGTTTTTTGTAACCAGCAAAGGTAAAGCAGACAGCAGAGGGCTGATATTATGAGGCTGGGACGGTACATGGTTATTGGGCGATTCCCAGCCTAAAAATGCCAGCCCACAGCTGCCCCAAAAGTGGCACGTCACATTAAATGCTCCAATTTTGGTGCTTCCCCTCGGCTCTTACCGATTGCCCTGGTGTGTTGGCAGTCGGGGTAATGGTACTTGGGGTTGATCGGGGATCTAGCTATCTCTATAGCATTAACTTCTGTCTAAAAACGTATGCATAAAACACTACAAAAAAGCAGCAAATACACAGCAATTCCGCAATAATTTTTAGATCTGTGTTTTGTTTTTGTTTTTTTAATATATAGTTTTAGATCTGTTTTTTTAGTATTTTTTTACTGACTTCATTGAAGTCAATGGGAGTAAAAACACTGAAAGAATTGACATGCTGCAGATTTGGATACCTGGGATACTGTAATGCACTGCACATGAGGAAAAAGACAAAGCAAATCTGAAAAACTATACTACATTTCTAATTGGAGGTATTTGGTAATATTATTATTATTATTACACCTACTACATATTGGGAACGGATCTTGGAGAAGGCAATATCGATTTAACTCAGTTGATCTGTGTGCATAGAACATGGTTATCTGCAGCACATGTCCTGATAACGGAAAGCTATGTGCTCCCGAGAACAGTGTTTTTTAACCCCTTCACGAGCTATCATGTATAGATACCGCATAGGCCGCATCTTTCCCGGCACATGAGAGCTGATCAGATCAGCTGTCATGGTCCCCTAACAGCCGCTGGTGGAATCGCGATCCACTCGTGGCTGTTAGCATATTAAATGCCGCTGTCAATCTCTGACATCGGCATTTAACTCGTGCTTACAAGAAGTGCGTCACAAACCCCGCCCATTTACACCCCTGTCACATGATCGCCGGGCGCCGATGGGTTGGCATGACAACCGGGGGTCTGCAGAAGACCCTCGTGCCTGTCATTGCAGCTCTCCTAGAAATTCCGGCCCATGGCCCTGCTATGTGTAGCACAAGCAATCGTAAGATCGCTAAGGGAGGGATTATTGAAGTGAACACAAAGTAGAAAAAAAAATGTTTTAAAAAATATAAAAGTTCAAATCACTCCCCTTTTGCCCCATTCAAAATAAAACAAAAATATTTGGTATCACTGCTTTCAGAAATGTCCAATCTATCAAAATATACGCTAAATTAATCCGATCTGTAAACGGCATAATGAGAGAAAAAAAATCAAAACGCCAGAATTACAATTTTTTGGTCGCCATAAAATGCAATAATAGGCAATCAAAACATTGTATTTACCCAAAAATGGTATCAATAAAAAAGTCAGCTCGGCACGCAAAAATTAAGCCCTCACCTGGCCCCAGATCCCAAAAAATGGAGACACTACGGGAATCAGAAAATGGCGCCATTTATTTTTTTTGTTAACAAACTTTAGTAGTTTTTTTACCACTTAAATAAAAAGAACCTATTCATGTTTGGTATCTGCGTACTCGTACTGACCTGTAAAATCATAATGGCATGTCAGTTTTAGCATGGTAATAAAAAAAAAAAAATAAAAAAATGTGGAATTGCACTTTTTTTTGCAATTTCACCACTTGTGGAATTTTTTCCCCTTTTTCCTGTACAATAACCAGCGGTGGTATAACCAGTGGTGTCGTTCAAAAGTACAACTCATCCTGCAAAAAACAAGCCATCACATGGCCATATTGACGGAAAAATAAGAAAGTTATGTCTCTGGGAAGAAGGGGAGCAAAAAACGAAAACTTAAAAATGGAAAATCCCAAGGTCATGAAGGGGTTAAGCTTGATAAAAAATTGTGACACCTGACAAAAGACCATTCTGCTTATTTGTTGGGCGATTACCAGCACTTTTAGACACAAAGAAGTGAGAAAATTCGCTCCCCAGGCATACAATTTACGTGTTGTTACCTTGGTTAATCATAACGCTTCTTTCTGGTTTCTGTTATTATCTTTAGCTTATGTTGGTGTCACAAAGTTTATAATACACTCTGTACATGCTATAATTGTTTGGGTTTGGTCTCACAGTGCGTTTTCCTTCGGTAATGCTGCGGGTACACCACAGACTCCATCCTATGCATAGCAGGGAATACACCCATGGCAAGCTGGGGGTGTGGAACCCGCTGCTCCGGTCAATCTAACCTGCGGGTCGTTCATAAAATCTCACCCGCTAAGCTGGTAATAAAGGCAGGCTCCTATGTAATCTAAACGCAGCATTTTTTCTACGTGTTTTCCTAAAGTATCCAGACCAAAATCCGCAATAGAAATATGTTCTGTTTTTTGCATTTTTTTGTCTTTTTGGTATAGATTTGAAGCAGTAATTTTTTATGTGTTTTTTAATGTGTTTTTAAACGCTGCCATTATATAGTGAAAAATGCAATTGCAATTATAAACTGTGTTTTTTCAAGATCCCCAAAAAAGTCTATGGAGAAACCATCTTCCAAAAACGCATGGTTCCCCCGGCAGTTTTAGGCTACATTCCCACAGAGTGATGATTGTATTAGTTAGAGGAAAATCTGCTGCTTTTTACAGTGCCCGAACAGTGCATGACATTTTCTAAGAAATCTTATGCACATGCTGCAAAAAAATATCCATTGTGTAAATTGACAAGAGCTGCAGATCTCAGGTCGTTTTGAATTTCACCTTTCGCAAAGCAAAGAGTGAACTGTGCGGCCGGCTCCCCTTCACCTCTTTAGTTATGGCTACAGCGGTAAATGCTGCTGCTGTTTTCACTGCCTTATCTGCGCTGTAGGGGATTGCCGTGAATAAGTTCCATGGAACGCAGTCTTAAAAGCACAGTCACTGAGTTTTCACAAAATCTTTGCCTGAACTGTTAGGCTATGTGCCCACGATACAGAAATGAAGCAGAAAATTTCCGCTTAATTTCTGCATGTCCTTTTCCGGAAAAACGTGTGTGGAGTTTGACACGCGTTTTTCGCGCGTTTTTGAGGCGTTTTGCACATGCGAAATTGCCTTGCGTTTTCTAATGCATTGTAGATGGCAATTCCGCATGCGTAAACGCACAAATAATGGACGTGCTGCGGAATTTTCCGCACATCAAAAACGCTGCAGAAAAATCCGCAGCATGGACATTGAAAGTGCGGAATTTCATTGGGGGACCATGGGGGAAGGATTACCAAGCGCTTCCCAAGCGTTTACGCAGCAAAAATTCCGCAGCATAAACACTTGAAAAATGCATAGTGGGAATGGACCCTTAAACGCAGAAACAAAATGCAGCTAAAAATAATCCATTGTGGGAATACTGCCTAATGCGCAACAGAAAATCCACTGTGTATACGCCACATGTAAACTCACCCTTTGAGAAGCAATTGAGTGATGAGTGAAGGCGGCAACTTTCCTTGGCCGTCAGAAAAAATCGGAATTGGCTGCAGTCACAAAAACTTTCACTCTTCTCAGAATTTTTACAAGGAGCCTTGATGACCAATCCTTCTCCCAGTAAACCAAACTGAAGGTAATGACAAAAAAAAACAGATTAAGCAATAATGTACAGTTCAGACCAAAAGTTTGGACACACCTTCTCATTTAAAATTTTTTCTGTATTTTCATGACTATGAAAATTGTACATTCACACTGAAGGCATCAAAACTATGAATTAACACATGTAGAATTATATACTTAACAAAAAAGTGTGAAGCTACTGAAAATATGTCTTATATTCTAGGTTCTTCAAAGTAGCCACCTTTTGCTTTGATGACTGCTTTGCACACTCTTGGCATTCTCTTGATGAGCTTCAAAAGGTAGTCACCGGAAATGGTCTTCCAACAATGTTGAAGGAGTTCCCAGAGATGCTTAGCACTTGTTGGCCCTTTTGCCTTCGCTCTGCGGTCCAGCTCACCCCAAACCATCTCGATTGGGTTCAGGTCTGGTGACTGTGGAGGCCAGGTCATGTGGCGTAGCACCCCATCACTCTCCTTCTTGGTCAAATAGCCCTTACACAGCCTGGAGGTGTGTTTGGGGACATTGTCCAATTAATGATGGTCCAATTAAACGCAAACCAGATGGAATAGCATGCCGCTGCAAGATGCTGTGGTAGCCATGCTGGTTCAGTATGCCTTCAATTTTGAATAAATCCCCAACAGTGTCACCAGCAAAGCACCCCCACACCATCACACCTCCTCCTCCATGCTTCACGGTGGGAACCAGGCATGTAGAGTCCATCCGTTCACCTTTTCTTTGTCGCACAAAGACACGGTGGTTGGAACCAAAGATCTCAAATTTGGACTCATCAGACCAAAGCACAGATTTCCACTGGTCTAATGTCCATTCCTTGTGTTCTTTAGCCCAAACAAGTCTCTTCTGCTTGTTGCCTGTCCGTAGCAGTGGTTTCCTAGCAGCTATTTTACCATGAAGGCCTGCTGCACAAAGTCTCCTCTTAACAGTTGTTGAAGAGATGTGTCTGCTGCTAGAACTCTGTGTGGCATTGACCTGGTCTCTAATCTGAGCTGCTGTTAACCTGCGATTTCTGAGGCTGGTGACTCGGATAAACTTATCCTCAAAAGCAGAGGTGACTCTTGGTCTTCCTTTCCTGGGGCGGTCCTCATGTGAGCCAGTTTCTTTGTAGCACTTGATGGTTTTTGCAACTGCACTTGGGGACACTTTCAAAGTTTTCCCAATTTTTCGGACTGACTGACCTTCATTTGTTAAAGTAATGATGGTCACTCATTTTTCTTTATTTAGCTGCTTTTTTCCTGCCATAATACAAATTCTAACAGTCTATTCAGTAGGACTATCAGCTGTGTATCCACCAGACTTCTGCACAACACAACTGATGGTCCCAACCCCATTTATAAGGCAAGAAATCCCACTTATTAAACCTGACAGGGCACAACTGTGAAGTGAAAACCATTTCCGGTGACTACCTCTTGAAGCTCATCAAGAGAATGCCAAGAGTGTGCAAAGCAGTCATCAAAGCAAAAGGTGGCTACTTTGAAGAACCTAGAATATAAGACATATTTTCAGTTGTTTCACACTTTTTTGTTAAGTATATAATTCCACATGTGTTAATTCATAGTTTTGATGCCTTCAGTGTGAATGTACAATTTTCATAGTCATGAAAATACAGAAAAATCTTTAAATGAGAAGGTGTGTCCAAACTTGTGGTCTGTACTGTACATGCTAAAATAATAATATACAGGTCAACTCCTTGTTTTTTCTTTTTGATTAGGTAGCTATCTAGCCCCAGCTGATGGGTGCAGGCTTCTTATAGAAAAAATGGCATTCAAAGATATCTTCTTCATAGCATTTATATTAGAAAAATCCTTTGTATTTACAAACACTTTCAAATACAATTCATAATAATCACCATGTGAACAACGTATCCAGACTGCACTGCGGGCTTACCCAAGCTTCCAAGCTGCAGTTAGATCCTCGGTGCGGCCTGTCCATGCGCATTCATGCGCTACAATGAGATGAACAGGAGGGCAGAGACGCTGATCATTTGCGGTGACTTTTCGGGGGACTCAAGGATCTAACTGCAGTTTGGAAGCTTGGATAAGCCCCCACTGCAGTCTGGATACATTATTCGCAATGGTGATTGTAACATACCTGGCGGCGTCCTTGCATAGTGGTCCATCTCCCACTGTGCAAGAGCGCGCACTTGATCTCCAGTCCAGTCTGCTAGCCTGGCTTCCCTCCATGCTGTCTGTTTAACTCTGTTTCTGCTGCTTAAGGGCGGCGCTCGATCACTTCCTGTTTCTTGTACCTGCTGCGGGCACACCCCTTGTGCGTCCTCAGCCTATTACTGTCTGTCATCTGGTATTTAACCCAGCTCCTCCCAGGAAACCCTGCCTGAGCATTGTGTTTCATTCAGTGTGCTCTTTCACTCTGAATGTGCCAGGTCCCCTTCTGTGTTTGCTTGCCTGACCTTCCTGGAGGCTGTATTTCCAGGCCTGTCTGAACACGCTCCTTGCCTGTTCGTTCCGCCTTCTAGGGGCCGCATACCTAGACCCGCTCCTTTATCTTGTCTGTCCTGTCTGAACTCGCTCCTAGCCTGTTCCTCCCGCCTTCTAGGGGCTGCATACCTAGACCCGCTCCTGTATCTTGCTACTGTGTCTGTTCTTGTCTGTATTCTCTTCTAGCCTGTTTCCTGTGTTTCTCTATGTCCGTACCTTTCCTTTTTCTGCAGAGTCTGAACTCGTACCTAACTCCTGCTCGTTGTCACTGTACTTCCGTTTGTGAGTTAGTGGTCCACTCGCTACTTCACTGTAAGTACCCTGTGGGTATCTGGTTCTGCCTTTCCCTTCCTGCCTGTTCCGTGTGTACAGAGCCCTATCCCCCCTGCTCTGCTTTGCTCACCGCTCCGGCGGTTCTAGCCTGCTCTGCCTTGCTCACCGCTCCAGCGGTTCTAGCCTGCTCTGCCTTGCTCACCGCTCCGGCGGTTCTAGCGTGCTCTGCCTTGCTCACCGCTCCGGCGGTTCTAGCCTGCTCTGCCTTGCTCACCGCTCCGGCGGTTCTAGCCTGCTCTGCCTTGCTCACCGCTCTGGCGGTTCTAGCCTGCTCTGCCTTGCTCACTGCTCCGGCGGTTCTAGCTTGCTCTGCCTTTGCTCACCGCTCCGGCGGTTCTGGCCTGCTCTGACCCTTTGCTCACTGCTCTGGCAGTCTTGCTCCGCTCTGACCCTTTGCTCACTGCTCCGGCAGTCTTGCTCCGCTCTGACCCTTTGCTCACTGCTCCGGCAGTCTCTCTCCGCTCTGACCCTTTGCTCACTGCTCCGGCAGTCTCGCTCTGCTCTGACTACTCTTGCTCACCGCTCTAGGCGGTCTCGCTCCGCTCTGACCCTTTGCTCACTGCTCCGGCAGTCTCGCTCTGCTCTGACTACTCTTGCTCACCGCTCTAGGCGGTCTCGTCTTGCCCTGCTCTCGCTCACCACTCTGGGCGGCTTTACTCTGCTGTGTTTGTCCGCCACATCTGTGGTTCTGTTCCTGAGTCCCAGTGTGTACTGGGTCCTATCCCGCCTGTGTTCCTACCTGCTAGTGCCTCCCTGTCTGCACTCTAGCCGTGCTTGCCTGTACCCCCCTGCCTGCATACCCGCCTGCCTGCATACCAGTCGTGCCTGCTTATACCCACCAGTCTGTGTGCCAGCCTAACCTGTCTGTTCCTGTATTCCCCTGTGTGGGTCAACAGCCGTGTCCGGGGTCTGTCCTGGAGTAGCACCTGGTCCCTCTGCTCGGTTCCTCCTTGGTGCACTGGCATCGTATGCCGTCGTGCGACCCTGGTCGGATCGGGTGAATACCTAGTTACGCCCCTCCAGGCATTCACTCTCCGGCACGGTCCAGTGGAATCACACACACACGCCGCTCAGCCCGGGCGTGTGCATTACAGTGATTATAAGGAATTCAGTTTGAAAGTGTTTGTAAATACAAAGGATTTTTCTAATACAAATATCATGAAGATATCTTTGTGTGCCGGTTTTTCTATATGATGGAGTATAGGCAGTTGAACAGAATAAGTGTTACACAGCTTTAATAAGGTGTGAAGCGTTTATTATATTGAGCCAGTGATTTTTTTTGACTTATGCAGCCTTTTTTTGCCATTGGAGAAAACATGATCACTTGACGACCAGAGGCAGCTGTGATCATGTAAAGGGAGTTCTTGCAATAACCTAAGCAGTTCCCTCACAATTTCGTGTAATGGCAACACATGAGGATATTTGCATTTTGGTAGCATTTATTTTGATTGGGGCATCCTAACAGACCAGTAAGTGCATCAGAAAATGTCCTTTTAGAGTCTTTCACATCCTTTAATTCCTGTGCAGATGAAGAATTGGAATATAAAAGAGCAGAGGGGCTGTGTGAAGCAGTACTGTTAATTCTCCTCAAAATGATTATATCAATGAGGAGTTAGCTCTTCAAGCCATTATTACTCTTAAGAGTCTGGAACAGGGCTCGTAAATACAGAGCATTCCTGCTCGAAGTAGGGTTTATGCTTCATCCTTAAGCTTCCCCAATACACACTAGATACCCGTCAGCTAAAGTTCAACTGACTGCCATCTCCCCCAACTCTTCCATATACTGGAGCGTTTCCTCCTCTGGCAGTAGCTTATCTCCCAGAGAACAAAAGGATCGTCCGTCAATAAAACAACGTGCCAGATTGTTCTGCCCCTTGATATGATTTGTTGCTGGAGAGGTTTTTAGGCCTGATTACACATGAGATTGACGGTTGATCCCACCGACATCCGCAGTTTCGGATGAATTTAGTCTAATGTATCTGGGAGCCTTTAGATTTTGCTTCATCGGTCACCATAGAGTGCCTTATTCCTGAGACATGCCACAATTCTAGAATTAGTCTGGGAAGGTCAGACCATTGTTTTTTTTTTTTGCACCCTCAGACATGTGAAAATATATAAATATTCAGGATGGGACTCGCAAGACCCCTCAAAGTTATTTTAACAGAGATGGGCAATAGTTGATTCCTTGGAAGTAAAGGAGTTCACGCTGCTTGCCTACCGTTCAATGTTAGTGAGGAAAGATTACCTACATTTTTAGAATTTTATTGGGATTCTTCATATTGAGACCCTTTTTGTCCAAAAAATAGCCCCCACAGAAAAACTACCATCGGCATGCAAAATATATGGGCATTTATAAGCCCAAATTGGTTCCCACCTATAGAGGCTATTGTTTTAGGCGGACTTGTGGTGGTCTAGCAGCACAATAAGATTCAGCAATTCATCTTACATGTAAAAAAAAAAGAACAATGGCACTTACCAGTCCTCATCAGCCTTTATTTCTTGCTGCACAGCAAGTTAGAGCAGCCTATTCCTATTTTGCAGGGAAGGGAGCTGACGCCCAGAAGCTCTCTCCCTCCGGGTGCCATCTCCATTTTCTGCAAAATAGTATGATGGATAATGATGTCAAGCACTGGTCCTTTTTTATTCGTTCTCCATGTGAGCAGAAATAGACTCCATTCTGCATTTAATCACTTTGATAATTCTTTCCAGTTATGTTAATGATCAACCACTTAAAAATTGTGCTGGGCAGCATAGACGATGTAGTTGTCCCTTGCTTTTCTTATTGAGATAAGGTAAAAGTTCTTGCAGCCAAAACTAATATAGCCTTGTTGCCCTTCAAACTGTGATCAAGAAACCGGAATAATGTAGCTATTCTAAAGTTTCAGAACTGATACACTAGTACAATAAATAATATTTCATTTCTCTTAAATTGAGAAGTCAGGGCATAGGTACCATAGTTTTTGGAACCCAAAAATCTGCTTCCTATATTACTTCAGCGAAAGAGGTTATACTTACGATCCTTAGAATATAATGAGAGACATCTTTGATGATCATATGGGTGCTCTATTTGCCTCCTTGCAAAAAGAGTATGCCTTGAATCTATGAAGTAAATACAATTCATGGAAAAAGTGGTAGTGTATGTACCCTATAGGGAACATATATTATACACTATCTGTACATATATATCTCACAACTACCATTATAGGGACCATATCAGGGCCAAATCATCAGTAGCAACAACAAACCAAACCCGAAAAAATGACTAAAAGAGGCCACTAGTATTTATACAAAGAAATCCAAATTTTATTAGACAATTATAACAAGCACAAAGGGGAATAAAGTGCAGAGTGCAGATGGTTAAAACCATAATGGTTTCACGACGCAGCAGCTACCATAAGATTATATGTGTGTGTATATGTGTGTATATATATATATATATATATATATATATATATATATATATATATATATATATATATATATATATATATATATGTGTGTGTGTGTGTATATATATATATATATATATATATATATATATATATATGTATATGTATGTGTGTGTGTATATATATATATATATATATATATATATATATATATATATATATATATATATATAAAACATATTATACCCAATTTTGGTTGAGTCTGCCAGATAAGCGGTACAAATAAGAAATTATAATCAATCAATGGATACTATATAAATAGATGTACCAAGGTGTAATACCCGCAGAGCCCTGTACATATGCCTAAATGGTTGGGAAGAAATGATCCAACTCAAGGCTGCCCCTAATACAGTAGTTCCACGTGTGCAGCCTCCATTCTGTATATGCCTTTGTACCTGCCTCATCTTCTTGGATTCCCTGGTATGTATATACAGGATTATGGTGACCCTTGGATTACTTGATGACCACTCTGATAAGTGTGTGTGTATTATATAATTTTGTATTATGTATCCTCAAAGTACATAATTCAGATTTTAGGAATCATTGACTTAAAATCTAATTTATTTAATGGAAAGGAAGAGTCAGCCCCCTGGCAACAATGACCCTTCAACCTCCCACAGCCTCTTTTCCCCAACAAAGGTGTTAAATTGTTCATAGCTTGAGTTGATTGTTATGCTATTTTTTTTCTACAGCAGCCAAGGAGCTAGAGACAAGAGGCCCACACACAGGTGGAAACCAAGTAATAGAGTCTAGTCCATACCTTTAAGAGCTTCTGTGTATTCAAGGAAGAATCTTTGAATTCTAAAAACAGTTAAAGGCAGCACATTGTTTAGTTTTGTTCTGCAACAAAATTTCCAGGAGTTGACCTGTATATTGTCATTTTAGTATGTTATTATTGCTTGCTCTGTTTTTTTATTTCATTACCTTCAGTTTGGTTTACTGGGAGACGTCATCAAGCCTTCTTTTTAAAAATTGGTAAAATTTCGGAGGAGAATAAAAGTTCCCGTGATTGCAGCCAATTCCGTTTTTTTCTGACATTCTTTCTGATGATCAAGGGAAGTTGCCGCCTTCACCCATCACCATCACTCATCAGGCTTGGCACTTCCGATGGACCTTATTTGGTTTGCAGGTCATGGATTCCTGCAAATTGAACAATCTTTCCATCCCCATTCTTAAGGGAAATCTGAAGAACCTGTAAAACCAGATAGGATAAATGGTCAGTCTTATGATTCTTTTAATATGTAATGATGACTGGTAAAAATAGTGTAGATCCTAAGTCTAAGCATATATATCAAGGATTCAAAGAGAATTGATAATGGTTAAACCTAATAAGGAAACTTGTGTATTATATCTGTCTCCTTGTTTGGATTTTACCAAATTTACCAACCTCTTTACAGAGGAGCTTTCACCAGTTTAAGCATTAAGCTGTCCGCATCGTGGAAGATTGGCTGCAAAGGTATAACATAGTATTGTAAACTTAAGGTTATAATTTATAATAAGCGGAGTATTATTACATAATGGACAGACCGACAGAGCAGCGCAGACATAAGTGTGATTACTAATACCTCTTTAGCTTTCATCTAAATGCAGTCAGTGAGGGGGTACAGCAGGGGTGACAGCACTATGAGAGAGAGAGAGCTGCTAGAAGTGTTTGTAATGTGACAAAACTCAGCTCAGCTATACTACCCACATTGGCTGCTGTGATGAAAGCTGAAGGCGTTAATAATCACACTCATCTCTGCTCTACTCCAGGCACATTGTAGTCACATACAGCTCTACAGTGAGACCAGGACATTTCTCCCACTGAAAACTTGCTCTAAACTATTATGATTGGTCAACGTCATAAAGGGGGAAGTAGTACACACCCCCAGAAAAAACTCTCTAGAAACAACAGAAGACAAAGGAGAAAATAAAACCTATGTTTTACTCATCTCTGCTGCCTCTATCCCATGATGCCACATGGACAAAAGAAAACTCTAGTTTAGAGATACATACTAGGCATGCTCTAGAATCTGTGAAGAGGTCACAGTGCAGGGAGGGAAGGAGGTGAGCTGTGACCTCTTGTGAACATTGTGTGTTCTCTAAATAGGTATCAAGTCCTATTAAAGAAAATCTGTTACTTGCTGAAAAAATTGAGTGAAATAACTCATAAAAGTTACTGAACTCTCGATTCTGCCATTGTTTTCCGTTTTACGCTGTGTTGCGCTATTGCGGAGATAATTTTTTTCACTATTTTAACCCATTCATGACATCCGCCTTACATGTACGCCGCAAGTTGGAAGCGGGTATATGGAGTGGGCTAGTCGAAAACTAACCTTGATTTAATCCTAAATGTCTATCTTTTTAATGCAATAATCTAATCTTTTCTAATATACTTTAATTAAAAAGTCTCTATTATTTGGTCAGTTCTCTCTCTAATTATTTTAGCTTTTTGTTACCTACTTCCGGTTTGATGACATTCTGTTTGAGAATCCCCGATGCATGCTGGCATACTCATACAAGATATTATCAGCGTACAGACTGCGGTCATTGCCGCAGCCTCTGTCTCCATTGTGAAACAAAATGTCATCAGTAGCGGTCATTTCAGGGGCTGGGCTAGTCCCTACTCTACTGAGCATGCGTCAGTTGTCAATTCTAGCATGTTCAGTACGAGCGCCCTTGTCACTGTGCGATATCCTTTTCAGTGCACAATGACAGCTCCATTGTCAATTTTAAAGAGAAGAGACAAGCCAGCCAGAGAGCACATTAGCAGTGTGTAAGGAGAGAACTGGGCACGCAGGAAAACACAGAGTCTAGTTCCACCCTTGAAACAGATGTCACTTTTGTGGAAGGGTCTGGTCCGTACTCTCCCTGCTCACTGTGTTGTTTCCTTACAATGCGCACTGATAGTGTCCTACCTCGCTGGCTCTTATGAGAAGTAACAAGCCAGCAAGAGAGCGCACTGTCATTGTGCATTGAAAAGGATATTAACACGATGACCCTGGAGGTCACTTCCAACCCTAATATTCTATGATTCTATGAGTATCGCAGCATGCACTGGGGATTCTGAAATAAAATGTCTGCAAACCTAAAGTCGGTGAAAGAAAAAAAAAGCAGTTTGATATAGTAGAGAGGGGACAGTAGAGACTTTAAAGTATATTAGAAAACCAATGAGATTATTACTATAAATAGACATCAATGTTAGCTTCGGACCTCCCCCCTTTAAGCTGCAATATTGTTATCACCAACATAATATATCACATTCATGCACACTATACTATAAAATTGCTCTGCATGCAATTTCACATGTAGCATGCTTGAAAATGTGCAACAAATCCTAAAATATATGCAGATTTCTTCTTCAGCTTTCAATTGGAGATTACTTTTCACATACAGTATAGACCAAACGTTTGGACACACCTTCTCATTTAAAGATTTTTCTGTATTTTCATGACTATGAAAATTGTACATTCGCACAGAAG
The DNA here is from genome assembly GCF_046119375.1 of Phyllobates terribilis. Lineage (NCBI taxonomy): Eukaryota > Metazoa > Chordata > Amphibia > Anura > Dendrobatidae > Phyllobates > Phyllobates terribilis. Next base: position 299,419,062 of record NW_027362762.1, on the reverse strand, counting down.
GCATTAAAACTATGAATTAACACATGTGGAATTATATAGTTAACAAAAAAGTGTGAAACAACTGAAAATATGTCTCATATTCTAGGTTCTTAAAAGTAGCCACCTTTTGCTTTGATGACTACTTTGCACACTCTTGGCATTCTCTTGATCAGCTTCAAGAGGTAGTCACCGGAAATGGTCTCCCAACCATCTTGAAGGAATTCCCAGAGATGCTTAGCACTTGTTGGCCCTTTTCCCTTCACTCTGCGGTCCAGCTCACCCCAAACCATCTCGATTGGGTTCAGGTCTGGGGACTGTGGAGGCCAGGTCATGTGGCGTAGCACCCCATCACTCTCTTTCTTGGTCAAATAGCCCTTACACAGCCTGGAGGTGTGTTTGGGGTCATTGTCCTGTTGAAAAATAAATGATGGTCCAACTAAACGCAAACCGGATGGAATAGCATGCCGCTGCAAGATGCTGTGGTAGCCATGCTGGTTCAGTATGCCTTCAATTTTGAATAAATCCTCAACAATGTCACCAGCAAAACCACCCACACCATCACACCTCCTCCTCCATGCTTCACGGTGGGAACCAGGCATGTAGAGTCCATCCGTTCACCTTTTCTGCGTCGCACAAAGACACGGTGGTTGGAACCAAAGATCTCAAATTTGGACTCATCAGACCAAAGCACAGATTTCCACTGGTCTAATGTCCATTCCTTGTGTTCTTTAGCCCAAACAAGTCTCTTCTGCTTGTTGCCTTTCCTTAGCAGTGATTTCCTAGCAGCTATTTTACCATGAAGGCCTGCTGCACAAAGTCTCCTCTTAACAGTTGTTGAAGAGATGTGTCTGCTGCTAGAACTCTGTGTGGCATTGACCTGGTCTCTAATCTGAGCTGCTGTTAACCTGCAATTTCTGAGGCTGGTGACTCGGATAAACTTATCCTCAGAAGCAGAGGTGACTCTTGGTCTTCCTTTCCTGGGGTGGTCCTCATGTGAGCCAGTTTCTTTGTAGCGCTTGATGGTTTTTGCAACTGCACTTGGGGACCCTTTCAAAGATTTCCCAATTTTTCGCACTGACTGACCTTCATTTCTTAAAGTAATGATGGCCGCTCGTTTTTCTTTACTTAGCTGCTTTTTTCTTGCCATAATACAAATTCTTTTCAGTCTATTCAGTAGGACTATCAGCTGTGTATCCACCAGACTTCTGCACAACACAACTGATGGTCCCAACCCCATTTATAAGGCAAGAAATCCCACTGACAGGGCACACCTGTGAAGTGAAAACCATTTCCAGTCAAGAGAATGCCAAGAATGTGCAAAGCAGTCATCAAAGCAAAAGGTGGCTACTTTGAAGAACCTAGAATATAAGACATATTTTCAGTTGTTTCACACTTTTTTGTTAAGTATATAATTCCACATGTGTTAATTCATAGTTTTGATGCCTTCAGTGTGAATGTACAATTTTCATAGTCATGAAAATACAGAAAAATCTTTAAATGAGGTGTGTCCAAACTTTTGGTCTGTACTGTATATTGAGCCTGAAAATGTAGGGATCCGGCCCTCATTGTATATTTGCCTAAATGTTTGTCAATCTTTTAATTTATCATCGCCCCTTAAAAGCCCTGTAGACCATTGGGAGTCTGGGTTCAGAGTTACACACCGATCACTCAAACCACAGGGTAGAAGAGCTAAGCTTTTGCATGAGCTCATGCACAGTGGTGTATGGATTCATAAACTTTCTATTCAATTGAACAGGATTTGATCTGCAGTTATTGGCAGCAGCCGCTAAACATTGTACAGAGCTGCGCTGTTCCGCTCCACGCATTGTTTAGATCCGGCAGCCACTTGAGCTTAGAACAGCTGTTCCGTGGGGGTCCCGGGAGTTAGACCCCACCAAGTTGATTTTGATGACCTGTCTTAAGGATTGGACATTAATATCAAAGTAGTGGGCAGCACCTTTAATACCAGGCGTATAGTCGCATATAATTGTTTATATCTTTAATGAGACTATTTCAAACTGCATACAGCAAGTGATTTTAAGCTATATATTCCCTGTAGGATCTAGGGCTCTTATCTGCTTCCATAAAGGAAACATACTAAATTGCATAATTTGTGTCATTTGCTACAGTTCAAAGTCCCATTAGAACATAATCTCGTGTATGTGCTTCTGATGAGTGTTTAAATGGCAATTTGGCTGTGGATATTAAAACTCATGTGTTTTGAGGTTTTTTTGGCAAGGTGAAGTATCTTTTTTTTTTTTCTTCTTTACTTGGTACTCTGCCTAAAGTGTTTTGGGTCGTCTACATCTGTATGTTTACTGTATGCCTTTCATTAAAGCATATTATTTAGTCTAATTGCATTTGACTATGATCAATTTGGCAAGGCTGCCAATAGTTATTTATCACAGGAACTGCAACATCTTTACTTTTTAATTGCTCCTGCCTAAATATCACATTTCACTCATAGCTACCCAATTTTCAGAACGCTCTTTTAGGTCAGTAAAGTAATATCTCAAATTAAAGCTATTGTTTTTGTTCACTCGAATTACCAGCAGAAATGACTTATGGCATGTTATTTAACTTTTTTGTTCACTGAATTTACATCCTCTTGGAATTCTTTGGTTTTACCTTTCAGAACATTAATAAAAAAATAAAAAATGGTTCTTAGAAAGTCTGAAAACTTTTCACCAAATTTTTTCACGTTGAACTAAACACACAATATAGTTGGCACTGCAGGGCAGAATAAAGTATTTAGCTTTTTTTTAAAAAAAAAAATTCACCTCTCGGTTGCTGAGATGTGAGCAAACAAGATATTTGGCACTTAAACAGTTAATTTTTATTTGGGAATTGCCAGAGAGAGATTTCACTGGGGGCATGTACTTCTTCCTATTCCTAATGCTGACCAATCCTAAGCATTCAGCAGCACACTGGGGAAAGAAGAACACACCCCACAAGAGCATTGCCAAACAGTCTACTCTCCTCACTTTCGAGTGATGCCTTTCTGGAGCACAGCAGATCCGAGTGTGATTAACTGAGGGCTTTAAGCTCTCCTCTTCAGTCAAACTGTTTATCAGTACTTTTGTGTGGGCATGTTCTTCTTTCTCCAGTGTACTTATGGTTTGTCAGCATTAGAAAGAAGTAGAAGTACACACACCCCAGTGAACTCTCTCTGATAATGCCCACTTTCACTTAAAAAATTAACAATGTAGATGCCAAATACTTTGCTAATGTTCCCATCGCAATGGAGAGGCGAAATTTTAAAAAAATAAAGTGCCTATTATGTCCTATCTCCAGTTTAACATGAACCATTTAGTGAAAGGTCCTCTTTAAAGGTGTTTTCCAGTCTAATATGAAGTCTTCAGTCATTCTATATGACTGCAGTCCTAAATCATGACAGTAAGCCATGGGCTCACTGTCACGATTTACCTGTATGCCCTGAGCAAGTGTGCGGTTATGTGACCACATGTGTACAATTTGCATACTTATGGTCATGTACCCACAAGGCTCATCCAGTTTTCACTCAGTAGAATAGAAATGAGAGAAGCCAGATGAGACTAGTCGGCACATGACCGCAAGTATGCAAATCACATACATGCGGTCATATGACAAACCACTTCTTTTGGGGCATACAGAGGAATCATGTCCGTGTATGCATTGCACTGTCATGATTCACCAGTCTACATTCACATAGAGTGGCTGCAGACCTTATATTTCAGACCAGAGAACCCTTTAAAATGAGGTAAATACAACAGATGAATAGCAACACTTGACAAATTAGACAGTGTCACTATTTAACAAACGATGGTGCAAAATACAGAAGCTTTGTATGAAAAATTAAGTACACCCTTACTGCTTTCATCAAAATTAAGAAGTTAAGTGTCAACCAGGTGCTGTTAATCAAATATCCTTGATTAATTTTGACCAACTCTCTAAAAGCAGAAGTTTTTGCTGTTTTAGAAAATTCAGGCATTCTGTTAAAGGAAACCTTTCACCAGGTTTTTCCCATATAAAGTAGGGCCAGCTGTTTATATGTCCCCAATACGTTCTCCAGAAAACAGCAAAATAGCTTTTATATATACTCCCCTATGGGGCGGTCTGGTCCGATGGGGGTCGCTGTTCTTGATCCGGCGCCTCCTCTTTTCTTGCTTTGTGTGGATGACGCGTTCCATGTCATCCACAGTGTGTCCTTGACATTGCGATCCTGTAGCAGGTGCACTTCTCTGCTCTGCTGAGGTCAGAGCAAAGTATTGTAGTATGCATGCGCCAGCGCTCTTTGGCCTTTTTCCTCGCATGCGCATTACAGTATTTTGCTTTGCCCTCGCCAGGGCAGAAAAATGCTCCTGCACAGGGACGCGATGCCGAGGACACTGTTAATGACACCGAACTCTTCATCCACACAAAGTAAGAAGAGAGGAGGTGCCAGATCAAGATCAGCGACACCTATCAGACCGGACCGCCCCCTAGGGGAGTATAATAAAAGCTATTTTTTTATTCCATGGGGGCGCATTGGGGACATATAAACAGCATTCTAGAATGTGGTTACATAGGGCTTACAGGTGCTGGTCCTACTTTATATGGGCACAACCAGGTGACAGGTTCCCTTTAACACAATTCAAAGGAGGAACAATATCAGCAATGATCTTAAAGAAACAATTGTTATACATAAATCAGGAATTGTTATAAGGCCATTTACAAACAATTTGGAATCCACCAAGATATAGTGAGAAAGATTATTCATAAGTGGAAAACATTCAAGATAGATGACAGTCTTCCCAGGAATGGACATATCAGCAAGTTCACCCCAAGGTCACAATATGCAATACCCAGAGATACTGCAAAAATCCCAAGAGCTACAGATCAGAAACTAAACTAAATTTCCACTGCGGATTATCACTGCGGAAAAATCTGCAGCACTACCAATTATTTTGCGGAGTCGCGGCGTTTTCGGCGCCATTGACTTGCATTGAATCGCATAATATCTGCATCACTACATGTGATTAAGCGATTCAATGTGCAGATGGTACCCGGGTTTGGAGAAGAGGAGACTCTACTCCAGACCCAGGTATAATAGTACCAGTAAAAAAAAGAAATAAAATAAAAAAAATACATTATATTTACCTTCTGATGGCCCCCGGTCTCCTCAGCGATCCGTACTGGCATCCCAGCAGCTCGCGATGGTCTAAAAGGACCTGCCATGAGGTCATTTAGTCATGTGACCGGTCATGCGGCTGCTGATGTCGGCGGTTTCGTGACCCGTCACATGACTAAATGACGTCATGGCAGGTCCTTTTACACAACCGCGAGACACCGGGTAGACCGGGCGCATCGGATAAGGACATCGGGGGCCATCAGAAGGTAAGCATAATATTCATTTTTTACCATTCTTTTACGGTCACACTATATAAATCCATGCTGTTTGCATGGATTTATATAGTGTGACCAAGTTGTCAAGCACTTTTCAAGTGATGCTAATATCGCTTGGAAAGCGCTTGATAACCCGCATGCGAAATCGCAGGATCAAAACACTTCACTTACGCTTGTCCCTGGCAGGAAAAACTCATGTACAATCCGCATGTACAATCCACATGCTTTTTTTCTGCCAGGGAGATGCAGAAACGCTCAGGAAAAATCCGGAGCATTTCTGCATGGTGGGCAATTAGCCTAAGAGAGCTGTGCATAAATTAATCCCCATAAACTTCAATTAACTTGAGCAACATTGTAAAGAAGAGTGAGCCAAAATTCTTTCAAAATACTGTGATAAAGTTGCACACTGCTTCTGCATTTTTCCTAGTTTTTATTAAATAATGTCATGGTGTAGTTTGTGATGTGTTGTTGTTCATTTGTATTTCCATCCGTGTGCTGTCCATTTTTCCCTGACTGATAGAAGGTGGAGAGACTTTTTTTTTCTTATCAGTGTAAAACTAAAGAACTGTTAACACTCTGATGAAACTCTGATCAAAAACACTGTTGAAACTTGGACTGATTTTCTCCTTTGAGAAAATCACTGACGTGTGAATGAGGACATCGAGAGGAAAGAAGCTGCACAAGAGAAGTATTGCAAAGTATTATCTAACAATCAGAGGATCTCCTGTTCAAATCCGATTTACGAGACTAAAAAAAAAAAAAAAAAAGAGAAATTATTAACTTGAACAAAAAATGTAAAAGTAAAAACAATCAGTGCCTCTTTTATCCCATTAATGTATTTATTTTTAATTGGGAAGAAAAAAATAAACCTCTATACATAATTGGTAATGCATCAACCATAATGACCCAAATAATGAAAGTAACATGTTATTAAAAAAAGAAAAATTCTTTGTTCCCCAAAATCGTACTCCAAAATGTAAACTGTAAATAGCTCTGCACAAATATCATCCTGATGAAGTTCTTCTCCTTGGTGAAGTGCCACCCACTAGTAAGCACAGCCTCACTTATAGACTACACATGTCTCCTGTTCTCAGAATGGAGGTTTGATGGGCAGTGACCAGACCTGTCCATCAGCCTCCTCCAATAGGAAAACAACTTTCCCATGTGCAGTGCTTTTTTCTTGGTGGAGGCTGATGGGCAGATCTGGTCACATGCTACTCTATCGAGAACAGAACTGTGCAGTCTATGGGGAAGGCTGCATTAACCTGTGATACTTCTATATTAGTAAGTGCCCCCAAATCCCCAACACATTTGCTAAAATTAAGATAAAGTGGACAACCATTTTATGATGATGGCATATCTTGATTAACTTTACAGTAATGAAAAAGAAAATCTATTTTGGACTGTATCTTCTAGACCAGTGTTTCCCAACCTCCGGTCCTCACAGACCCCAAATCAACAACAACCCCCAAGATATCATGTTTTCATTATCAATGAAATTATCAATTTGATGAATAAGCACTGCACTAATGGTGTTTTTTGACTCAGTACCCAAGTAGGATCCTGTCCCATAACATATAGAAGAAGAAACTTGGCACTTAGGAGATCATATAGTTTGCGCTTTATTTGTGTAGGCAGTCCACAAAAAAAAGTTTGTCTAATCTGACCTTCATCAGTAGAATCGATTACCAAAGTGTCTAGAATCAGGAAAATGTGCTGTAATGATCAACGGTGTGCACCGCAATAGAGTAAAGTGCTGATTCTCTGTTGTGGCGCACACCGCTAATCATTACAGCACATTTTTCCTGATTTTGGCAATCGATTGTACCGATAAAGGTCAGATTAGACCGAAACGTTTATATTTTCAAAATTCAATTTTTATTGAAGGGTTAAATAATTTTCAATTACAAATTTACTAAAAAACAAACGAACAAAAAAACAAAGAGGACAATATCAGCATCAATATATCATACAATAGAAGTATAACGTCCAATAAAACATCAAGTTATAGGAAGAAAAAGGAAGGAAGGGAACATTTTAGGCCATCAGTATTACAATTATGAAGTTACTAAATCTAGTGGAAACCATGCATAGTGCAGCCAGGCGCAAATTAACACAGAGCACAGTCCGAACAGAGAAGAAACATTTATGTTTTGTGGATTGCCGGTATAAACAAAAGGTAAACCATATGATCTCTTGAGTGCCAGGTTTCTTCTTCTGCAATTTATTTTAAAGGAATCAGAAATTGTCACAGGATTTCTCACCTTTACAATACTAAGGAAATCCTGAAAACATGATCCATTGGGGGCTGTAAGGAATGGAATTTGGAAAACACTGTTCCTAGTGTATGGGCTTCTATAAGTTGTTGCCTTGTTACATACGGAGAACCCATTCCCCCATATATTGCATTTGTGTCTTTTAGCAACGCCATTAGATGGTATGGGCCGAATAAAGGGCTCATTGCATTTCGAAAGACAGAAATCTCTCAGCTTACCTTACTTTCCTTTATCCACCACTCAATTACTTTTGACTTTATGACTTCAATAAGAATAAGTCTGGTTGAGATTACTACATGTTACTGTTGGATTTTTAATGATAACGCACCTTTGTCCTTCTATCCAAACATAGTTATTTCAGTAAAAGGTTCTGAATTTTGGAGAAATTCCTGAATAATCACTTGTCATACAAGCTGTACTTCACATTGCCACGGTACCTATATTAGATTATACATTTTAAATTTTGAACACAATTTTAACCACTCATTTACGAAGTTTAATTAACTGGAATCTTTGATATCCTGCTGGGGGAATTACTTTGGATTAAGAAAGACGACATAAAAGATTTGTTGTTTCGATTTAATTAAGGCTTATTAAAACATGGAAAAAGTGTTCAGAAAAAAGCAGTTAATTATGGATTGATTTCTCTCTTTGCTTACATTAAACCAAATAGGTCCACTTTATCTAGCTTACCTTTTATTGCTTGACTCCACATTTCTGCAGCTTGACAGTTGTGTTTAGAAAATGAATTATTAACCTATTCTATTTCTTGCCTAATAGGTGCTGAACATAATCGCTTTCTAGTGAATAGTATCTTTTTATTTTTTTAACTGCTTAACTACTGTATTTTTATAACAGTATTTTTTACTACATAACTATATTGAATGTATGAATACTATTTGGCAATATAATAAGGGAGATTTATTGAACAAAATGCACCAGAGTTTTGGCTAGTTTTGGGGAAAAAAAATTATGCTAAATGAGCCAATTTTTATGCTTTGCTAGACAGTTTTGTAGTTTCTAGAAAAGAAGGAGACCTAAGTGGAGCCATAAAATATACAAGATTAATTGCGCACACAATAATTTTGTGCACGTATTGGTGCAAAATAGTTCAGCAAATAAGAGATCTCAGGAATAAAAAAAGTCTCTAGCAAAACCCACCAAATTGATCACTGACTTGCACTGCTGTGCTGAATTTGTTGTTTTCCTTTTGTATTTTAATTTTCTTCGCTAAGTATCGGACACTATTGATAAATCTTTCCTAATGAACATTCTGTATTCATTAGGAAAGATTTAATATAAAGATGTAATATACAGCATTAGGTTAACACTTTAAGGTCAGAGGTTAAGGCCTAATATGTTCTCTATCGGCTTTAGGCCAGTTTCACATGTCCAATATTCAGTCACAGAATGGACTTTAATGTCCGGACCGGCTGCGGGCCTCTTGGTCTGAACTCAACCGCCTCATCTATGCTTTTGAGACTGATGAAGTTGGTTGATGAGACCTACCGCTAGTGCAGACATCATGGTTCATGCTCTGTCCATTTACGTCAAAGTTGTGAAACCGACCTTACGCATACAAACATGATGCAGTGTGTTATATGAGCAATCGGACGCATAGAGATTCAGGTCTCCAAGTGTGGACTCTTAAACCTCTACATTGAATAAAATAAAAATTTATACTTTATTGGTATTGTTCCACCTGCAACAACTTGTACTACAAAATAAAAAGCAACCAAAATGTTTTAACAATTAAGAAGTCAATTGAACCTGAAAAGACTACTCCATCATGCTTTTGATGAAAAAAATAAAAACTATAACTCAAAGATACAGTATCCTTTGTTTTGCAATTTTCTGTATTTTTATTGTGCCAAAGTAATAAAACATACAAAATCTACATAGATTAGGTAACACTGTAGCCCCTCCTGTTCTGGCCCCTTGCATCATCTTTCTGTAAAAAAAAAATGGCACATGCATTCAAAGTGCACCCCCCGAGATCTTCCAGCCGGTTCCCGGCAACAATAGGGAATTTTTTCTATTGGTTCCTTTAGATCACTGTGATAGACCCTATCCCAGTGATTTAAAAGCAAAAAAATAGAAAATCAAGTCCCCCTTTGTCACCTCTTTAGTTAAATAAAAATTCTAAAGTAAAAAAAGTTAACTTTTTCCATTCTTTGCCATTAGGGTTGGGGTTGGGGATGTTAGGGTTCAGGATGTTAGGATTGGAGTTGGAATTGGGATTTTTTCAAAAGTAAAAAAAAATTATGACCATTAGTGTTGAGCGCAAGTCCAGGCTACTCAAGTTTGCATCGGGTATTCAAGTTTGCATCCGGTGGGTGCTCGAGTGACATGCTTGAGTCCTTGCCCCACATGTTTCACGGCTGTTATACAGCAAAAAAAAAAAAAGTGAGGATTTCCTGCCAATGAATTCATCTAAGGGTCATCACTGCACCCTTAGATAAATTCATTGAGAGGTGTAGTTTGTAAAATGGAGTCACTTATGGGGGTTTCTGCTGTTCTGGGACCCCCGGGACTTGCTAATGCAACATGGCACCCGCAAGCATATTGTGCATTGTAATATGGCGCTCCTTCCCTTCTGAGCTTTACACTGTCGTTTTTGAGTTTTTAACCACTTATGAGGTATAGGCATACTCAGGAGAAATTTCATAACAAATTTTACTGTTCGTTTTCTCCTATTATTCCTTGGGGTCAAAGCCACATTTTAGTGGAAAAAATAGTAATATTTCATTTTTCTCAGCCCAATATTATTCAAATTTGGGAATCGCCTGAGGGTTAAAAATAATCACTACTCCCCTAGATGAATTCATTGAGAGGTGTAGTTTACAAATCAGGGTCACTTGTGGGGGTTTCTGCTGTTTTGGCATGTCAAGGGCTCTTCAAATGTGACTTGGCATCTGCAACCTATTCCAGCCAAAATAGCGCTCCTTCCCTTCTGAGCCCTGCCATGCGCCAAAACACAACCCTAAAAAATAGCTTTTATTTAATTATTCTAAAATCATAAAGGACTAAAAGTACCACAAAACATATAACAAACAAAAGAAAGAAAGGGACAGGTTAGACCCTGATTTACTAACTCCTGGCTGATGGGTAACTAAACGTATAATGAATACTCTATGGCACTATTTTGTTTGTTATATTTTTTGTGGAACTTTTAGTCCTTTATGCTTTTAGAATAATTAAATAAAAGCTATTTTTAAAGGTCTATTTTTTTCTGGTTGTTGAAGTTATCTAGGCTCCATTGATCTATTTATGCTCTTCTTTTGAAACATGTGGCAAAATAGTAGTTTAGTAGTTTTCTACCACATATGGGCGTACTCAGCAGAAATTACACAACCAATTTTGGGGTCCATTTTTTCTTGCTAACCTTGTGAAAATAGAAAAAATTGGCTAAAAAACATTTTTGTGGGAGAAAGGTGTTTTTTAATTTTCATGGCTCAACATTATAAAATTCTGTAAAGGCCCGAGGGTTCAAGGTGCTCGCCACACATCTAGATAAATTCCTTGAGGGGTGTAGTTTCCAAAATGAGGTCACTTGTGGGGGCTTTCCACTGTTTAGGCACATCAAGGGCTCTCCAAACGTGACATGGCGTCCGCTATCGATTCCAGCCAATTTCGCCTTCCAAAACTCAAATTGTGCTCCTTCCCTTCTGAGCCTTGCCGTGCTGCCAAACAGTAATTTTCCGCAACATATGGGGTATCGGCGTACTCAGGAGAAATCGCACAACAAATTTCAAGGTGCATTTTCTCCTGTTACCCTTGTGAAAATAAGAAAATTTGGGTCTAAAGTATACTTTTTTTGAAAAAAAGTTGAATGTTAATTTTTTCCTTCCACATATCTTCAGTTCCTGTGAAGTACCTGAAGGGTTAATAAACTTCTTGAATGTAGTTTTGAGCACCTTGAGGGGTGCAGTTTTTAGAATGGCTTCACTTTTGGGTATTTTCTGTCATATAGACCCCTCAAAGTCACTTCAAATGGGATATGGTCCCTAAAAAAAAATGGTTTTGTAAATTTTGTCGGAAAAATTAGAAATCGCTGGTCAACTTTTAACTCTTTTAACTTCCTAACAAAAAAAATTGTTTCAAAAATTGTGCTGATGTAAACTAGACATGTGGAAAATGTTATTTATTAACTGTTTTGTGTGACATAACTCTCTGGTTTAAAGGCATAAAAATTCAAAGTTTGAAAATTGTGTAATTTTCCAAATTTTCACCAAATTTCCATTTTTTTCACAAGTAATGCCATATTGAACTAATTTTACCACTATCATGAAGTACAATATGTCACAAAAAACAATCTCAGAAGCAGTGGGATCTTTCGAAGCATTCCAGAGTTATTACCTCATAAAGTGATACTGGTTAGAATTGTAAAATTTGGTTTGGTCATTAAGGTCAAAATTGGCTCTGTCACTAAGCCGTTAAAGATACCACAAACTAAACACTATGAAAAATCTATAAAAACAAATCCAGAATTACTGTTTTTTTATCCATATGCTTAAAAAAGAAAAATAAATGAACAAAAAGGGATTAGTCATAAACACCCCAAAATAATATTAATGAAAACCTCAGCATTTTTAACTAGAAAAAATGTCCTCACACAGCCCCCTTCACAGAAAAAAAATAAAGATTATGGCTTTGAAAATATAGCAACGCAAAAAGTGCTCTTTTTTATTTTGTTAAAGTAGTAACGCATAAAAAAATATGTAAGTTTGGTACTTCTGTGATCATACTTTAAAGTTAATACATTATTTTACCGCATGCCAGAAAGAATAAATAAAAGTTAATTTCAAATGCAGAGTTATGCCATTCAGAATTCAACAATGAAAAGAGAAAAAAATTGCGGTATCCTGAAGGTCAAAATTGAAGAGTTACTTATAAGTATAGATTTTTTTTTATAGTCTCATTTGTGTTTTTTTTTTAGAATTAGAGAGTATTACAAAATGTTCATGGTATTATAGTACATCTTATTGTATATTGCAACCCCAATTCCAAAGAAGTTTGGATGCTCTGTGAAATGTAAAGAAAACAAAAATGCAATGACTTGGAAATTTCTTATCACCATATTGTATTCACAACAGAACATAGAACACAGATCAGAAGTTTAAAGTTAGATATTATTCCATTCAATTTGAAAAATTTACTCATTAACTTTTGATAAGTGTTGTATGTTCTGTTGGCAATAAAATATGGCTATAGGACATTTCAAAATCATTGTATTCTTTTTTTTTTTTCTTTACATTTTACATAGCATTAAAACTTTTTGGGAATTGGGTTTGTATTGTATATTGTTATATATGGTATTACTATCATTATTATTATCCGGTATATTAAAACCTCATGTAACAACGTTCATATGATGGACTAGGTCATAATATATTTGTAATGTTTGAGTTTTGTGGTCAAGAAATCCGTCCGACTCCTTCAGAACACAGGTTATGTATGAATGAATTCACTCCATTTATCCGATATAAATAATAATAGAAAAGCTTGCACTATCTGTCAAATTGTGTTGTGCTCAGAATATCTTTGGCACAATAAATAATCCAGGGGGGGATCTGTTGCAAAATAAATTGATGCTTTAATAATTCATTCAAATTCCGACTTGTGACACAGATGTATGCACCCAACGTTTCGACCCAAAGGGTCTTTATCAAGGTTATCTGTATGATGAATTGTTGGTAGTCAAAGTGAAGGGAGCATGGCTATGACCGCTACAGCCAATCACAGGCCTCAGCGGTATAGCCACTGTTAGAACAATGGCATCATGGATTTCTGTCTCCGCTAGGAGCAGCCTGTGCTGTGTCCAGGTGGATGCCAGGTGTCAGTAGGGGTAAGTATGACTGAGCTTAATTTTTATGTATCCTGTCTTTTTGGGCAAAAATGTTTGATTTTCCCAGACACCTCTCTTTAAGAAAATCAGTTAGCTGACCACAGTACAAGCACTAATGTATCTCCTGCTAAAGTTGCCAGTTTTCTTTTTTTTTCTGCCAAGGGCCATATTGATATTCATACCATCCTTCAGAGGCCGTACAAATTACGCACTAACCCCGCCCACAAAGTACATCTTGACGCTGAACATAATCTTTCTTTGCACGCTCCTCAGCATTCCGAAGTGAACACTGTGCGCGTGCTTACAGAGCAAGAGGAAATTAATTGGTCGGCAGCCGGCAAGATACAGCTGCTGGCCCAAGCACTGCGGTCCCTGGGAATCTGCCAGGGGGCCAGATACAAGGTCATCTAGAGCCATAAACGCCCCCAGGCCTAAGGTTCCTCACCCCTGTGCTAAGGGTTTGCTTCTATATATCTGTGCAAGAACTTGGAGGCCATGCTATTGACTTCACATGGAATTTTCTAGACTTGTCACACAGTGGAAAAATCTCAGCTGTAAGACCTTTAAGGTCTGTGTAGCTTTGGGACTTAAATGAATACAAGAAAGTATATACTTATTATTGGCAATAATAGGAAAATATTAATAATGAGTTATTGAAACATATCTTTGAAACAATTTTTTAGTTCAGTATTAAAAAAAAAAAGAATGATCGGATGGGATACCACAAGGTTTCTTACCCATGGAGCAATGTCAGTATGGAGTGACGTTGTTTAGTGATGTTACCAGTGTTGTCCCCTTTCTCCAGTTAGGCCGTGCTGACATCTAATCAATGGAGTCACCAATCTCAGCCTACTCCTTAGCCTCATCTTTGCAGTGAAGGGAGGCTGAAAAGAGCAGTGACTAAGGGCTCATTCACACGTCCGATTTTCTCCTGTACTAGAGAAAATGGAGCAATTCTTTTGATCAGACTTTGTCTCCACCTTCTCTTTTCTGACAGTCTGTGAAAATCGGACGGCACACAGATGTCATCCGAGTGCTGTCTGATTTTTTTCATGGACCCATAGGGTTACATTGCCAGTTTTAATCCGAAGCTCAGATCCAAATCGGACATGTCTCTAATATTTTCTGCCAACCACTCAGTCTGAGGAAAAAAATTGCACAGTTGCACTGTCGCCTAGAATTTCCTAGGTAGGAGTGCTGTCCATGAAAACCCACAGATAGTACTCGTACAAGACAATCGGACATGTGACTAAGCCCTAATAATATATTTCAGCCATGACATATATAAAGTGTCAGCTAAAAAAAAGCTTTAAAAGAGGCCCTTTCACCAAATTTTTCACATTGAACTGGACACGTGATGTAGGAGTGGTTGCTGAGTAGAATAAAACTTTTTTTTTTTGTTTATTTCTTAATTTTGCCTCTCCATTGCTGAGATATTGATGTTAACAATCAAAGTGTTCGGCACCTAATCAGTTAACAAAAGTTAACTTCAAGTGGGTGTTATTAGATAACAATTGGTACAATAAGAACAGGACCCCCAGTGAACACTCCCACCTGGACTTGGCTAAAGTTAACTCATTAAGTGCCAAATACTTTGGTTGCTAATATCTCCACATCAGAAAGGCGAAATAAATAAAACGAAAAACCTTTAATTCCGCTATGTAGCCATTATTACATCATGTGTCCAGCTATGTAAAATTTGGTGAAAAGTCCTCTTTAAATCCTTGAAACTATTTTTTGTGAGGAACAGCTAGTATATAGGTTACATTGTGCTTTACTTACCACAAATGTCCGGCAGATAGTCCTTTTTTTAGTTTGATGATGATTGCAGATCTAGAGCTTTCTTTTACAGCACTTTATTAAAAGAATCATTAAAGTTTTTAATAGATGGTTTTCACCTTAAACATAATGGTTAATTATAATGGTTATTTAATTAAGAAACCGTTCGTACATGAGGCTGAAAATTAATCAAATCTTTAATTTTACTTGGCCAATTTATTTTTCTAACATTTGTTTCAAATTGATAACGATTATATATTTAAAGTTGTAGTCTTTGCTCTATTTTAATGTTTCACTTCTCCATTCTAATGAACTTTACTACCAGACTATTTGATCATGACTAAGCTCATGAACAATGCAAATGGAATTGCCCCCTGATGGTAAGGAATGGGGACCAGATGGCCCTTAAAAGGTGATAATTAGGAAATATAGCATATTTGAGTAGCAAGAAAGAGAGAAACTTGTTAAAGACAGTCAATCTGTTGGAGGCAATGTTTCTTAATTATATCCGTTTCCATTTTGAGCTGCTGTAAAGAAATGTTTCTGAGCTTATTGTAGCTAAAATGTACACATAATTTAATCTGTGGGCATTGTAATGTTAATACTTGTGATTTCAGGTGTTACATGCTCAGGCCTCCTGTAAAGTTTATTCTAATAAACTTTATGTGATTCAATTCTAAAGATGAATTATCGAGGGTTCTTTAAAAAAAAAAAAAAATCTTGGGAAAAAAAATGAAATAAATGACCTTTTAATGTTGTTGTGTATTGTAGGAAGGAGAACTCGGTGGTATTTATTATCACATTTTTTTTTAAAGAGCAGGCCTTGTATCATTAGAACTAAAATTTTCATTGAAGAGGGAGGCACGTTTTCTGAATCAAAATATAGCACAGTAAGTTGAGAAAGAATTGTGATAATTTGTAGCATAGAAAATGCAATTACACACTAAAATAAAAATCCTGCCGTGACTATTGTGCTACATCTATATATTCACATCTGCTAGAATAGTAGTAAGAATAGTAAACTTATTCCACTATTTTATGGAAACTGGAATTGAAGGCTTGGTAAGTCATAGTAAAGGAAGATTTTCAGTAATATTCACTGAAGGGCTTATGTGGCTGTGCAATTTTAATATGTATTTTATGTTTTTTGCTTTTTTTCTTGAATTGTAAAAATATACGGAAAAAAAATAGAAGTGAATTATTCTTATTTTAACTTAAAAAAAAAGTTCTATCCCTGTATTACATTTATTTTTCTCACTAATTAAAACCATACTAATAATTTCAAATCCGCTACAAAGCCTTAACAGCTGCTGTTCTGCGCCACTTGGTCTACAACATGCTGCCAACTTTCTTATATTGGTACTGTGGCACAGGTCAGGATGGTCCAGCTGGTGGCACATAGGATGCAGTTGGCACAAAAAGCCTTTTGTTTGGTTTGTGACCTGCTCTATTGCTCCCTAACTTTCTATTACACTCTGCAAATATGTTGATATGCCACCAATATGGTGCACTATTAGCTGACAGTATTCTAGTTAGGCAATCCTCTAATAAAAATATGTTTATCCAGTAATTGTTTAGTCTTGATTTTTATATCATTGTTATACATTTTATACCTATATACAGTTGCTTTGCCAGAGAGTATACCATGTTGACTGTTGGTTTACTTATGGTCTGTTGATCCAATTATGACAAGTTGACTTTTTAGTAACAACATTGTTAATAAATGCATGTCAAGTATATAATATTGTATATGATAAAAAATCGTATAAAATTAAGTTCTAAAAGCGTTGTATAATGTTTGCTCCTTTTGGTAGATTACTTGTAATTGTGTTTCACAACCTTGTTGCATTTTGTAACTGTTTCCGTACCTTCCATAGCACGTCTTTTTTTATACCTTGTGGTAACAGGCAGCACACTGTGCCTGCAGCGCGGCTCCTGGTATGTATGACACGCTTCATCCCTGTATGCATGGCACCCCTCATCCTGGTATGCTTGGCACCCCTTGATCCCTGTCGCACTGCTCAGAAAAAAATAAACAATTCTAATCACCCTCTCTCTCCTCCAGTGCTGGGTCTCGCTCTGTGCCGTAATATTCACTGCTCCCCACGCCGAGACTGTGTGTATGGGGAGCAGTGACCTTTCATTCTCCTTAATAGCGCGCACACTGTAGCCACAGCGTGGCTCCTGCTGCACTCTGTGATCAGTGTGCCCGCTATTAAAGACCATGAATTTTCACCACTCCCATGGGTGTGGTGAAAATTCATGGTCTTTTTAATCAAGTAAATTTTATTCATTTTATAACAGTTGCACATATACAAATAACATTCTCAACCAATGTGTTTAACCCCCTCCCCCATATTCTGAACCCCCCCCCCAAGATATGTTATTCAGAATACCATATTGTAGGTATATGTCCACACAAAACAGAATAAATCAGGCCGATCAAGACCAGCCAAGTCGAAAGGCACAGAGCCGTTTGGCATTTGTTAACACAATAATACAATGTGTAGTGATTCCATAACAACTGGTACACATCTAACAAGACTCTATCGAGGCTGATAACTGGTTGTCTCCAAGCCAGGTACCCCATATTTTATCAAAATATTTACTTCTATCCCTTTTGAGGTATACCCCTTTTTCCAAAGATATAAGGGACTCAACTTGTTTAATAAACTCTCTGCCTGTCGGGGGAGTTGCAGAGATCCAGTTTTTAGCAATCAGTTTTCTAGCCATGTATAGTAATCGCGCTATGGCAAGTTTCCCAGTCTCAACAGTACTCAGCTCATCTACATATCCCAGGTCAGAGGGTTACTAGTCACCAAGCACCCATAGGCTGACTATGTAGCCCAAAACTGCTCCCCAATATGTGTGTAAACGTGGGCATGACCATAACATGTGCAATATCCCTGCTTCCTGTTGGGCGCTCCCGGGCATCCAGAATCAGTTCTAAGACCTATTTTAAACATTTTAGATGATCTGTTCCATCTGTGAATGACATAGAGCTGCGAGAGTCGTTTGGGCTCACTAAGCGAAAGATTGGGTATGTATTCCAGCACCGAAGCCCACTTATCATCTGTGATAACACCAATATCCGTCTCCCATTTCCATTTAACCAACAAAGGGAAGTTCTTAAGAAAGACAAAGAGAAGATCTTTGTAGACACTGGATAATACCCCCTTCGTGGCTCCATCTGAACAAATAGCAAATAGTGTCTAATACCACATCTCTCTGAGTTTTAACATCTTTCACTTTACATTGGGCTCTATAGGCAAGTTTGAGTTGACAGTATTGATAGAAGCAACTATCAGGTAGATGGAACTCTTTTTGCAGATAGTCAAAGGATTTAAGCCCCTCATTGCCGATCGCCTGGTGAACGTACTGTATACCCATATTCTTCCAGTTCCCAAACTCAGTTAATTTGACAAATTCTGAAAGTAAGTCATTATTCCAAATAGGTGTGTACATTGATAAGTGTATGACCTCTCTTATTTGTTTGACTTTACACCAAACCTTGAAAATTAAGTCCAATGTAGGGTATACTGAGAGACCCCCAAATCTCTCTGCCTCCAAGCTTTCCACAAGGGGCATATTCATTGACTTTAATAGCTGACAGCCGAGCCCGCAAAGTTGGCAGATGAGGGGGGTGTCGGTACAGGGGTAGCACTGCTGCAGCAAGGCATGTCCTCTGAAAGCTGGAGGAGTGTCAGCTCCAGTAAGGGGGGCAATAGGAGAGCAGGGCAGGCCAGGCAGGTGCTGGTAGTTGGGGACTCAATTATTAGGGGGACAGATAGGACAATCTGTCACAAAGACAGAGATAGTGTGCTGCCTACCTGGCGCTCGAGTCCGGCACATCGCTGATCGGGTTGACCGATTACTAGGAGGGGCTGGTGAGGACCCAGCGGTCATGGTGCACATTGGCACAAATGACAAAGAGGTAGGTGGAAGGTCCGTAAAGATGATTTCAGGGAATTAGGCTGCAAGCTTAAAGCAAGGACCTCCAAGGTAGTATTCTCTGAAATACTGCCTTTACCACGTGCCACGGCAGAGAGGCAACGGGAGATTAGAGAGATAAATAAGTGGCTCAGGAATTGGTGTAGGAAGGAGGGGTTTGGGTTCCTGGAGAACTGGGCCGACTTCTCAGTTGGCTACAGGTTCTATACTAGGGATGGGCTGCACCTCAATGGGGAGGGTGCATCTGTGCTGGGGGAGAAAATGGCTAGAAGGTTGGAGGAGTGTTTAAACTAGGGATTGGGGGAGGGGGAGGGTATTCATTTTATAGGTGGGGAAGATAGTGCAGATAGTGACCTGGGCACAAATAAAGAAATTGGGGGTGGGGTTAGAACAGTTATTATAGTAAGAAGGAATAGAGGTACAGAGAGATACATAAAATGCAAGTACACTAATGCCAGAAGCCTCACCAGCAAAATGGAAGAATTAGAATTAATTTTGTTGGAAAATAATTATGACATTTTAGGGATATCTGAGACATGGCTGGACGAGAGCCATGACTGGGCAGTTAATTTTGTATGGCGGTAGTCTGTTCAGAAATGACCGTACAAACAAGCGAGGAGGGATGTGGTGTGTTTATATGTAAAATCATCCTTAACACCCATCTTGCGTGAGAATATACAGTACAGACCAAAAGTTTGGACACACCTTCTCATATAAAGATTTTTCTGTATTTTCATGACTATGAAAATTGTACATTCACACTGAAGGCATCAAAACTATGAATTAACACATGTAGAATTATATACTTAACAAAAAAGTGTGAAACTACTGAAAATATGTCTTATATTCTAGGTTCTTCAAAGTAGCCACATTTTGCTTTGATGACTGCTTTGCACACTCTGGGCATTCTCTTGATGAGCTTCAAGAGGTAGTCACCGGAAAAGGTCTTCCAACAATCTTGAAGGAGTTCCCAGAGATGCTTAGCACTCGTTGGCCCTTTTGCCGTCACTCTGCGGTCCAGCTCACCCCAAACCATCTCGATTGGGTTCAGGTCTGGTGACTGTGGAGGCCAGGTCATCTGCCGTTAGCACCCCATCACTCTCCCTCTTGGTCAAATAGCCCTTACAAAGCCTGGAGGTGTGTTTGGGGTCATTGTCCTGTTGAAAAATAAATGATGGTCCAGCTAAACACAAACCGGATGGAATAGCATGCCGCTGCAAGATGCTGTGGTAGCCATGCTGGTTCAGTATGCCTTCAATTTTGAATAAACAGTGTCACCAGCAAAGCACCCCCACACCATCACACCTCCTCCTCCATGCTTCACGGTGGGAACCAGGCATGTAGAGTCCATCCGTTCACCTTTTCTGCGTCGCACAAAGACACGGTGGTTGGAACCAAAGATCTCAAATTTGGACTCATCAGACCAAAGCACAGATTTCCACTGGTCCACTGTCCATTCCTTGTGTTCTTTAGCCCAAACAAGTCTTTTCTGCTTGTTGCCTGTCCTTAGCAGTGGTTTCCTAGCAGCTATTTTACCATGAAGGCCTGCTGCACAAAGTCTCCTCTTTAACAGTTGTTGAAGAGATGTGTCTGCTGCTAGAACTCTGTGTGGCATTGATCTGGTCTCTAATCTGAGCTGCTGTTAACCTGGGATTTCTGAGGCTGGTGACTCGGATAAACTTATCCTCAGAAGCAGAGGTGACTCTTGGTCTTCCTTTCCTGGGGCGGTCCTCATGTGAGCCAGTTTCTTTGTAGCGCTTGATGGTTTTTGTAACTGCACTTGGGGACACTTTCAAAGTTTGCCCAATTTTTCGGACTGACTGACCTTCATTTCTTAAAGTAATGATGGCCAGTGCCACTCATTTTTCTTTACTTAGCTGCTTTTTTCTTGCCATAATACAAATTCTAACAGTCTATTCAGTAGGACTATCTGCTGTGTATCCACCAGACTTCTGCACAACACAACTGATGGTCCCAACCCCATTTATAAGGCAAGAAATCCCACTTATTAAACCTGACAGGGCACACCTGTGAAGTGAAAACCATTTCCGGTGACTACCTCTTGAAGCTCATCAAGAGAATGCCAAGAGTGTGCAAAGCAATCATCAAAGCAAAAGGAGGCTACTTTGAAGAACCTAGAATATAAGACATATTTTCAGTTGTTTCACACTTTTTTGTTAAGTATATAATTCCACATGTGTTAATTCATAGTTTTGATGCCTTCAGTGTGAATATACATTTTCATAGTCATGAAAATACAGAAAAATCTTTAAATGAGGTGTGTCCAAACTTTTGGTCTGTACTGTATGTGAATCTAATGAAAATGTAGAGTAGAGTCCCTTTGGGTGGAGATAAGGGGAGGGGGAAAAAATAATAAATTACAGATAGGGGTTTGTTATAAGTCTCCAAAAATAATGGAAGCAGCTGAGAATATCCTCATAAAGCAAATAGATGAAGCAGCGACTCAAGGAGAAGTCATTACTATGGGGGACTTTAACTACCCTGAAATACATTGGGGAACAGAAACCTGTACACTATGTGCAGAATTATTAGGCAAGTTGTATTTTAGAGGATTATTTTTATTATTAATCAACAACTATGTTCTCAATCAACCCAAAAGACTCATAAATATCCAAGCTTAATATTTTTAGATGTTGGAGTGGTTTTTTTTTTTAGATTTGGCTATCTTAGGAGGATATCTGTTTGTGCAGGTAACTATTGCTGTGCAGAATTATTAGGCAACTTAATAAAAACCAAATATAATGCCATCTCACTTGTTTATTTTCACCAGGTAAACCAATATCGTGCACAAAATTTAGAAATAAACATTTCTGACATGCAAAAACAAAAACAAAAAAATTAGTGATCAATATAGCCACCTTTCTTTATGATGACACTCAACAGCCTTCCATCCATAGATTCTGTCAGTTGCTTGATCTGTTTTCGATCAACATTGCGTGCAGCAGCCACCACAGCCTCCCAGACACTGTTCCGAGAGATGTACTGATTTCCCTCCCTGTAGATCTCACATTTTATGATGGACCACAGGTTCTCTATGGGGTTCAGATCAGGTGAACAAGGGGGCCATGTCATTATTTTTTCTTCTTTTAGACCTTTACTGGCCAGCCACGCTGTGGAGTATTTGGATGCATGTGATGGAGCATTGTCCTGCATGAAAATCATCTTTTTCTTGAACGATACCGACTTCTTCCTGTACCACTGCTTGAAAAAGTTGTCTTCCAGAAACTGGCAGTAGGTCTGGGAGTTGAGCTTCACTCCATCCTCAACCCGAAAAGGTCCCACAAGTTCATCTTTGATGATACCAGCCCATACCAGTACCCCACCTCCACCTTGCTGGCATCTGAGTCGGAGTGGAGCTCTCTGCCCTTTACTGATCCAGCCTCTGGTCCATCCATCTGGCCCATCAAGAGTCACTCTCATTTCATCAGTCCATGAAACCTTTGAAAAATCAGTCTTAAGATATTTCTTGGCCCATTCTTGACGTTTTATCTTATGTTTCTTGTTCAAAGGTGGTCGTTTTTCAGCCTTCCTTACCTTGGCCATGTCCCTGAGTATCGCACACCTTGTGCTTTTTGATACTCCAGTAACGTTGCAGCTCTGAAATATGGCAAAACTGGTGGCAAATGGCATCTTGGCAGCGTCACGCTTGATTTTCCTCAATTCATGGGCAGTTATTTTGCGCCTTTTTTGACCAACACGCTTCTTGCGACCCTGTTGGCTATTTGCCATGAAACGCTTGATTGTTCGGTGATCACGCTTCAAAAGTTTGGAAATTTCAAGACTGCTGCATCCCTCTGCAAGACATCTCACAATTTTGGACTTTTCAGAGCCCGTCAAATCTCTCTTCTGACCCATTTTGCCAAAGGAAAGGAAGTTGCCTATTAATTAAGCACACCTTATTTAGGGTGTTGATGTCATTAGTCAACACCCCTCCTCATTACAGAGATGCACATCACCAGATTTACTTAATTGGTAGTTGGCTCTCAAGCCTATGCAGCTTGGAGTAGGACAACATGTATAAAAAGTATCATGTGATCAAAATACGCATTTGCCTAATAATTCTGCACACAGTGTAGTTCCAGCAAAGGTAATAGGTTTTTGACACCTATGAGAGACCATTACCTTTCACAACTGGTTCAGGACCCAGCAAGAAGGGGGGCACTGCTAGACCTAATATTAACCAACAGGCCAGACCGCATATCAAATATACGAGTTGGGGGTCACTTGGGTAATAGTGATCACAAGATAATAAGTTTTCATGTATCCTTTAATAAGATGTGTAGTAGAGGGGTTACAAGGACACTAAACTTCAGGAAGGCAAATTTCCAACGGTTGAGAGATGATCTTAGTGCAATAAACTGGGACGATATCCTGAGACATAAAACTACAGAAAGCAAATGGGAGAGATTTATTAGCATCCTGAATAGGACCTGTGCACAATATATACCCTATGGGAATAAACATGCTAGAGATAGGAGGAAACCACTATGGCTAAATAGAGCTGTAAGGGCCACAATAAGTGACAAAAAGAAAGCATTTAGAGAACTAAAGCAAGTAGGTAGTGATGAGGCATTAAATAAATACAGAAAATTAAATAAATTCTGTAAAAACCAAATCAAGGCAGCAAAGATTGAGACAGAGAGACTCATTGCCAGAGAAAAAATAATCCCAAAATATTCTTTAACTACATAAATAGTAAGAAAATAAAAACTGATAGTGTTGCCCCCTTAAAAATAGTCTGGATGAAATGGTGGATGAGGATGAGGAAAAAGCCAATATGCTAGATGATTTTTTTTCAAAAGTATTTACACAAGAAAATTGCATTGCAGAAAACCTGATTAGTGATAACAAAAATTCTCCATTAAATGTCACTTGCTTAACACAGCAGGAAGTACGGCGGCGTCTAAAAATCACTAAAGTTGACAAATCCCCGGGCCCCGGATGAGATACACCCGGCGAGTACTGCAGGAATTAAGTAATTTCATAGATAGACCATTATTTTTAATCTTTAAAGATTCAATAATAACAGGGTCTGTACCACACGACTGGCGTATAGCAAATGTGGTGCCAATATTCAAAAAGGGGACAAAAACTGAACTTGGAAATTATAGGCCAGTAAGCTTAACCTCTACTGTGGGTAAAATCCTGGAGGGTTTTCTAAGGGATTCTTTACTTTGGTTTTGGAGAATGGTGTTTAACCTAATTTATTTATTTTTTACGAATTTCTGAATTTTGTTTCACCACTTAAAAAAAAAAATGCAAGTTTCATATTTTTAGAATTGTACTGACCTAGAAAATCATTTTTACTGCAGAATGAACGCCGAAAAAAAAGCAAAATCCAGAAAAACAATTAAGGAATTGCTTTTTTTTTTTTGCATTTTCACTTCACATTTTCCAGTAAACCTTATGATAAAATGGATGCTGTCATTCAAAAGTACTAGTCCCTCAAAAAAACAAGCCATATGATTGTTTTATTTGCTTTGTTAGTGGGAAAATAAAAAAAAGTTACAGCTCTTGGAAGAAAGGGAGTGAAAAATGAACACAAAAAATTAAAAATTGCTTGTACCTTAACCCTTTCGCACAAGAGCCTGTTTTTGCCTTTGTGACCAAGCCAATTTTTTCAATTCTGACCAGTGTCACTTTATGAGGTAATAACTCTGAAACGCTTCATCGGATCCCACTGATTCTGAGATTTTTTTGTGTGACATATTGTACTTCATGGTAGTGGTAAAATTTCTTCAATACTATTTGCGTTTATTTGTGAAAAAAATCGGAAATTTGGCAAAAATGTAGAAAATTTTGTCAATTTTCAAACTTTTACATTTTATGCCCTTAAGTCAGAGAGATATGTTACCGACAAAATAGTTAATAAATATCATTTCCCACATGTCTGCTTTACATCAGCACAATTTTTGAAACATAATTTTTCTTGTTAGGAAGTTAGAAGGGTTAAAAGTTGACCAGCGATTTCTCATTTTCACAACAAAATTTACAAAACCATTTTTTAGGGACCACATCACATTTGAAGTGACATGCCCAAAAGTGACACCATTCTAAAAAATGGACCTCTCGAGATGCTCAAAACCACATTCAAGAAGTTTATTAACCTTTCAGGTGCTTCACAGGAATTAATGGAATGTGGAAGGAAAAATATGAAAGTTTTACTTTTTCTCACAAAAATGTTAGTTTAGCCCCACATTTTTCATTTTTACAAGAGTAAGAGGAGAAAATTTGTTGTGCGATTTCTCCTGAGTACTTTCCTGAGTACGCTGATACTGCAAATAGGCTAGACTCTCTTTGCAGTCTCCTACTAATTAAAATCACCTGTGAAAAATGGGAGGAGTGTACATCTGAAAAAATGATAGATCATGCAATGCGCTGAAAAAAGAGAATGGACAGCACCTCCAAAATATACAGTACAGACCAAAAGTTTGGACACATCTTCTCATTTAAAGATTTTTCTGTAATTTCATGACTATGAAAATTGTACATTCACACTGAAGGCATCAAAACTATGAATTAACACATGTGGAATTATATACTTAACAAAAAAAAGTGTGAAACAACTGAAAATATGTCTTATATTCTAGGTTCTTGAAAGTAGCCACCTTTTGCTTTGATGACTGCTTTGCACACTCTTTGCATTCTCTTGATGAGCTTCAAGAGGTAGCCACCGGAAATGGTCTTCCAACAATCTTGAAGGAGTTCCCAGAGATGCTTAGCACTTGTTGGCCCTTTTGCCTTCACTCTGCGGTCCAGCTCACCCCAAACCATCTCGATTGGGTTCAGGTCTGGTGACTGTGGAGGCCAGGGTCATCTGGCGTAGCACCCCATCACTCTCTTTCTTGGTCAAATAGTCCTTACACAGCCTGGAGGTGTGTTTGGGGTCATTGTCCTGTTGAAAAATAAATGATGATCCAACTAAACGCAAACCGGATGGAATAGCATGCCGCTGCAAGATGCTGTGGTAGCCATGCTGGTTCAGTATGCCTTCAATTTTGAATAAATCCCCAACAGTGTCACCAGCTAAGGACCCACACACCATCACACCTCCTCCTCCATGCTTCACGGTGGGAACCAGGCATGTAGAGTCCATCCGTTCACCTTTTCTGCGTCGCACAAAGACACGGTGGTTGGAACCAAAGATCTCAAATTTTGACTCATCAGACCAAAGCACAGATTTCCAATGGTCTAATGTCCATTCCTTGTGTTCTTTAGCCCAAACTTGTCTCCTCTGCTTGTTGCCTGTCCTTAGCAGTGGTTTCCTAGCAGCTATTTTACCATGAAGGCCTGCTACACAGTTGTTGTAGAGATGTGTCTGCTGCTAGAACTCTGTGTGGCATTGACCTGGTCTCTAATCTGAGCTGCTGTTAACCTGCGATTTCTGAGGTTGGTGACTCGGATAAACTTATGCTCAGAAGCAGAGGTGACTCTTGGTCTTCCTTTCCTGGGGCGGTCCTCATGTGAGACAGTTTCTTTGTAGCGCTTGATGGTTTTTGCAACTGCACTTGGGGACACTTTCAAAGTTTGCCCAATTTTTCGGACTGACTGACCTTTATTTCTTAAAGTAATGATGGCCACTCATTTTTCTTTACTTAGCTGCTTTTTTTCTTGCTATAATACAAATTCTAACAGTCTATTCAGTAGGACTATCAGCTGTGTATCCACCAGACTTCTGCACAACACAACTGATGGTCCCAACCCCATTTATAAGGCGAGAAATCCCACTTATTAAACCTGACAGGGCACACCTGTGAAGTGAAAACCATTTCTGGTGACTACCTCTTGAAGCTCATCAAGAGAATGCCAAGAGTGTGCAAAGCAGTCATCAAAGCAAAAGGTGGCTACTTTTAAGAGCCTAGAATATAAGACATATTTTCAGTTGTTTCACACTTTTTTGTTAAGTATATAATTCCACATGTGTTAATTCATAGTTTTGATGCCTTCAGTGTGAATGTACAATTTTCATAGTCATGAAAATACAGAAAAATCTTTAAATGAGAAGGTGTGTCCAAACTTTTGGTCTGTACTGTACGTTGATCTAATGTCTCTCGGCAAAAATATATCAAACTGAACATGAGGTTCTTAGTTTAACATTTTGATAAGACTGTATGAAGCCCACTGCCACGTCGCGGCAAACCTCTTAGTGGGTCCTAACGTTTCCTGCCTAGAAGGAGCAGCGCCGTGCGCCAACCACCGCCGCAGCAACAATGCACCAGCAGGGTGGGCGCCTGGTGCCTCACAGTACCCTTGCTGCAAGACTGAGACACCAGACTGTATGAAGCCCGCTGCCGTGACATGGCAGTGGGCTTCATACATTCTGATCAGAATGTTAAACTAAGAACCTCATGTTCAGTTTTATATATTTTTGCCTAGAGGCAATAGATCACTGTATGATTTTTTTGGAGGTGCGGTCTATGCTCTTTTTTTGCATGGTTTTTATGTTTGGCTGCTGTGTCACACACTAAAAGATACCTTTTTTTTTCTAAAACAAGTTTTTGCATCTCCATATTTAGAGAGATATAATTTTTCCATATTTCGGCCAACAGTCATGTGAGGGCTTTTCTTTTGCGGGACAAGTTGATGTTTTTATTGGTACCATTTTTGGACACATGACATTTTTTGATCGCTTTCTACTCAGATTTTTTTGGGAGGCAGAATGAACAAAAAACAGCAATTCAGGAATTGTTTTAAGGGTTTCGTCATGACAACATCCGGGTCTCCAGACTGCAGTAAGATGGTTTGGTCATGCGCAGTGCGTGACCAAACGATCTTCTCCCTGTGCAGCGGCGACAGCCTATATAGCACAGGTATGGTTCTCGATTCCTGTGCTATACAGGCCATCAGAATAAAAAAAAGTGAAAGTCTCATAGTGGGACAAAGTAAAAAAGTAAAAAAAAAAAATGTCAGAAAGTGAAAAAAAATCAAAAAAATAAAATAATCCAGCAAAAATAAAAATATAATGTACCCATCAATAAATATTATGAAAAAAAACAATAAAAGTGCACATATTTGGTATCGCCGCGTCCAGAACGACCTGACCTATAAAATTGTCCTACTAGTTAACTCCTTCAGTGAACACGGTAAAAAAAAAAAAAAAAAACGAAGCAAAAAACAATTCCTTATCATCATACTGCCAAACAAAAAATGGAATAACACGCGATCAAAAAGACGAATATAAAAGAAAATGGTACAGCTGAAAACATCATCTCGTCCCGCAAAAAACAAGCCACCATACAGTTCCATCAGCCAAAAAATAAAAAGGTTACAGCTCTCAGAATAAAGCGATGCAAAAAAATATTTTTTTCTATCAAATTGCTTTTATTATGTAAAAGCGCCAAAACATAGAAAAACAATATAAATGTGGTACCGCTGTAAACGTACTGACCCGAAGAATAACGCTGCCTTATCAATTTTACCACACGCGGAACAGAATAAAAACTTAAAAAAAAAAACAATTCCTGAATTGTTGGTTTTTGTTTATTCTGCCTCCAAAAAGTCGGAATAGAAAGCGATCAAAAAAATGTCACGTGCCTGAAAATGTTATTACTAAAAACGTCAACTCATCCCGCAAAAAACAAGCTGTCACATGACTCTGTCGGCCAAAATATGGAAAACTTATAGCTCTCAAAATATGGCGATGCAAAAACTAGGTTTTGCAAAAAAAATGCGTCTTTTAGTGTGTGACAGCTGTCAATCATAAAAATCCGATATGATTCTGGTATCGCTGTAATCGCACCGACACGAAGAATAAAGTCGTCTAATCACTTATACCGCACTAGGAACGGCGTAAAAAATAAATTCTTGGGTTAGGGTTGTGCCAGGGTTAGGGTTGGTCTAGTGTTAGGGTTGGGATTTTTTTCAAAAGTAAAAAAAAAAAAAAAAAAGATGACGATATGGCAACTAGTGTTGAGCGCAAGTGCTCGCTACTTGAGTTTGCATTGGGTGCTCGGGTATGCATTGAGTATCGCGGGTGCTCGAGTCTCCGCCCCATATGCTTCGCGGCCAAAAAAACCTTGCGGGGATTGCCTGCCATGCACGAGCGATCGCCACATGTTTTTTTTGGCTGTCTAATAACCGTGAAACATGCGGGCGGGGTCTCAAGCATGTCAATCGAGCACACGCGATACATGGTGCATACCTGAGTACCCGATGCAAACTCAAGTAGCGAGCACTTGTGCTCAAGACTAATGACAACTTATTCAATATGATGACCTAATGTTATCAAATTCTGTGTCGTACCTCTGGGTTCAAAATGTTCACTATACCCCTTGATAAAATCCTTGAGGGGTGTAGTTTCCAAAATGAGGTCACTTGTGGGGGGTTTCCACTATTTAGACACATCAGGGGCTCTCCAAACGTGACATGGCGTCCGCTCTCGATTCCAGCCAATTTTGCGTTCAAAAAGTCACACCGTGCTCCTTCCCTTCTGAACTCTGCCGTGCGCCCAAACACTGTATTTTCCCCACATATGGGGTATTGGCGTACTCAGAAGAAATTGCACAAAAGTTTTTGGGGTCCATTTTCTCCTCTTACCCTTGTGAAAATAAAAAAATTGGGGCTAAAACATAATTTTTGTGGAAAAAGTTTGATTTTTTTTATTTTCACGGCTTCATGTTATAAACTTCTGTAAAGGACTTGGGGGTTCTGGGTGCTCACCACACATCTAGATATGTTCTCTGAGGGGTCTAGTTTCCAAAATGGTGTCACTTGTGGAGGGTTTCCACTATTTACGCACATCAGGGGCACATCCACTAATTATTCAAGCAAATTTTACATTCAAAAAGTCAAATGGTGCTCCTTCCCTTCCGAACCCTGCTGTATGCCCAAACAGTGGTTTTCCCCCACATATGGGGTATCTGCTTACTCAGGAGATATTGCACAACAAATTGCATGGTGCAATTTCTCCGTTACCCTTATGAAAATTCAAAATTGGGGGCTGAAAAACATTTTTGTGGGAAAAATGTGAAAATTTTATTTTTACGGCTCAATGTTATAAACTTCTGTGAAGCACCTGGGGGTTAAAGGTGCTCAACACACATCTAGATAAGTTACCTGAGGGGTATAGTTTCCAAAATGGTGTCACTTGTTGGTGGTTTCCACTGTTTAGGCCCATCAGGGGCTCTCCAAACGCAACATAGTGTCCTCTAATTATTCAAGCAAATTTTACATTCAAAAAGTCAAATGGCGCTCCTTCCCTTCCGAACCCTGCCGTGCACCCAAACAGTGTTTTTTTCCCGCATATGGGGTATCTGCGTGCCCAGGGGAAAGTGCACAACAAATTTTGGCTGTCTATCTTTTCCTGTTACGCCTGCAAAAATAAAAAAAAATGGATCTAAAGTAATATTTTTGTGAAAAAAGTTAAATATTAATTTTTTTCTTCCTCATTCCAAAAATTCCTGTGAAGCACCTGAAGGGTTAATAAACTTCTTAAATGTGGTTTTGAGCACCTTGAGGGGTGCAGTTTTTAGAATGGTGTCACTTTTGGGTATTTTCTGTCATAAAGACCTCTCAAAGTGACTTCAAATGTGATGTGGTCCCTAAAAAAAATGGTTTTGTAAATTTTGTTGGAAAAATGAGAAATCGCTGGTCAACTTTTAACCCTTCTAGCTCCCTAACAAAAAAAAAAATTGGTTCCAAAATTGTGCTGATGTAAAGTAGACATGTGGGCAATGTTATTTATTAACTATTTTGTGTGACATATCTCTCTGGTTTAAGGGCATAAAAATAAAAATTTTGAAAATTGCCAAATTTTCACCAAATTTTCATTTTTTTTCACAAATAAACGCAAGTGATATCGAAGAAATTTTACCGCAATCATGAAGTACAATATGTCACGAAAAAACAGTCTCAGAATCAGGGGGATCCCTATTTATTTTGTGATTTTTTTTAATAGTTTGAAAACACTTTTAAACTTTTTTTTTTTTACTTAGTCCCTGTATGGGACTTCAATTTTTTTTTTCTTATCACTGGTCTCCTGCAATCAATGCACATATATTGATATATTGCATTGCATGAGACCTGTCAGTTTTACTTTGCCAGATCGCATTTTATACTCAGCTGCTGGCTGAGTCTAACAGTCCACCATAGCTGGCAGACCCAAAGGTGGTCATGTGACCTTCGTCTGCCACGACAATGCTCACATCAGCTGTCTGAGAGGTGAGTAAAGCTGTCCTCTCCCTCTTACTATCTTCTAAATGCCGCGATCGCTATGGTGTAGAACAGCGGTGGCATGTGTGCCAGAGATGGCACTTGGAGCCCTCTCTGTGGGCACGCACGCTAGGCCCGCCGCCGCCCGCACGCTGCTCCACTCCCATTTTTAAATGCATTTGTGTCTTCTAGACGCAAATACATTTGAACAGTGCTGCGCCGGGACTGAGGCAGAGGAGCGTCTATCAGCCCCGGGTCCTACGTGCAGCAGTGTGATGACATCATCCAGCTACTGACCTCATCACACTGCTGCCGGGGCCGCAGAGGAGCAGACACTGCGTGCTGTGCATGGGGAA
Organism: Phyllobates terribilis; assembly: GCF_046119375.1. NCBI lineage: Eukaryota > Metazoa > Chordata > Amphibia > Anura > Dendrobatidae > Phyllobates > Phyllobates terribilis. The sequence continues at coordinate 299,387,338 of NW_027362762.1, read as the reverse complement.
TTGCTAAGTGCTCCAGCAGGAGATTGGCTAGAGGCAGTGTGTGGGGATGGGGGGCTGCTGTATTCAGAGGGGCAGTGTGTGTGTCTGTGTGTATTTTCCAGAGGGCTGAGTGTGTATGTGTATATTTTGCAGAGGAACGGTGTGTGTTTGTGTGTGTGTGTATGTTTTGCAGAGGAACTGTGTGTGTGTGTGTGTGTGTGTGTGTGTGTATATATATATATATATATATATATATATATATATATATATATATATATACAGTACAGACCAAAAGTTTGGACACACCTTCTCATTTAAAGATCTTTCTGTATTTTCATGACTATGAAAATTGTACATTCACACTGAAGGCATCATAACTATGAATTAACACATGTGGAATTATATACTCAACAAAAAAGTGTGAAACAACTGAAAATATGTCTTATATTCTAGGTTCTTCAAAGTAGCCTCCTTTTGCTTTGATGATTGCTTTGCACATTCTTGGCATTCTCTTGATGAGCTTCAAGAGGTAGACACCGGAAATGGTTTTCCAACAATCTTGAAGGAGTTCCCAGAGATGCTTAGCACTTGTTGGCCCTTTTACCTTCACTCTGCGGTCCAGCTCACCCCAAACCATCTCGATTGGGTTCAGGTCTAGTGACTGTGGAGGCCAGGTCATCTGGTGTAGCACCCCATCACTCTCCCTCTTGGTCAAATAGCCCCTACACAGCCTGGAGGTGTGTTTGGGGTCATTGTCCTGTTGAAAAATAAATGATGGTCCAACTAAACGCAAACCGGATGGAATAGCATGCCGCTGCAAGATGCTGTGGTAGACATGCTTGTTCAGTATGCCTTCAATTTTGAATAAATCCCCAACAGTGTCACCAGCAAAGCACCCCCACACCATCACACCTCCTCCTCCATGCTTCACGGTGGGAACCAGGCATGTAGAGTACATCCGTTCACCTTTTCTGCGTCGCACAAAGACACGGTGGTTGGAACCAAAGATCTCAAATTTGGACTCATCAGACCAAAGCACAGATTTCCACTGGTCTAATGTCCATTCCTTGTGTTCTTTAGCCCAAACAAGTCTCTTCTGCTTGTTGCCTTTCCTTAGCAGTGGTTTTCCTAGCAGCTATTTTACCATGAAGGCCTGCTGCACAAAGTCAGCAACAGTTGTTGTAGAGATGTGTCTGCTGCTAGAACTCTGTGTGGCATTGACCTGGTCTCTTTTCTGAGCTGCTATAACTCCACATGTGTTAATTCATAGTTTTGATTCATTCAGTGTGAATGTACAATTTTCATAGTCATGAAAATATAGAAAAATCTTTAAATGAGAAAGTGTGTCCAACCTTTTGGTCTGTACTGTGTATATGTATGTATGTATATATATATATATATATATATATATATATATATATATATATACACAGTACAGATAGATATATATAGCAGAGGAACAGTGAGTGTCTGTGTGTATATTTTGCAGTTTGTGTGTGTGTTCAGGGCCGGCATCAGCACCCGGGCAAGTGCTGGGGCCCTGGACAAAAGGGGGGCCCACTCACCTTTAGGGCCCGGGCTGCTCTCCAGCAGCTGTGCAGGACCGCCGGCGCTGCTTGATTGCTGTCACTTAAACAGAGATGGCCATTCGCAGTGCACTGTACAGCTTTGTCTGCTAGTAATGACACAGTTAGGGCGACGCACAAGCAAAATTAAAGGTGCAGTGCCAACCCACGTCATTACTAGCAGACACAGCTACACAGTGCACTGCGGCCATGTCTATTTAAGTGATGGCAATAAAGCAGCGCACCCTCCACAGCCACATGCCAGAGAAGCTGGACGTGACACAAGCCAGGGGGAGGTGAGCCATGCTTGTTGCCGGAGTTGCCATATTAAAAAAAAAGTCTAATGTGTCTGTGTGTGTGCATGTATTATGTGTATATCTATGAATGGCAGTGTGTATGGCAGTGTATACTGTATATTTATGTCTGTTTATATGTGTTCTTGTGAATTTGTCTTCAAATATCTCTCGGTGTATGTTTGCGTATTTGTGTGTGCATGTCTGCGTACCGTGTGTGCATGTCTGAGTACTGTATGTATGTGTATGTCTGCATACTGTGTGTGCATGTCTGCATACTGTATGTGTATGCATGTCTGCGTACTGTGCATAAATGTCTGTGTACTGTGTGTGTGTGCGCATCTCTACTTACTGTGTGTGTGTGCATGTCTGCGTACTGTGTGTGCGTGCATGTTTGCGTACTATGTGTGTGTGCATGTCTGCATATGTGAAGGATGAGGGGAGAGGCTGGGGCCTGTGTTGTAAACCTATATTTCTCTGCCGTATCTGTGGAACATGAATCGTAGTATGTGTTAAAGGGGCCCACAGACTCTCTTTCCCTGGACCCACAAAAAACTGATGCCGGCCTTGTGTGTGTGTGTGTGTATATATTTTGCAGAGGGGCAGTGTGTGTGCTGTGTATTTTTCCGAGGGGCTGTATGTGTATGTATATATATATGTGTGTATGTGTGTATATATATATATATATATATATATATATATATATATATATATATATATATATATATATATGTATATGTATGTATGTATATCTCACCACTAAGCGAAGTCTAGTGATTGGCTGCAGCAGTCATGTAAATATATGGTATATGATTGCTGCAGCAAAGAAAACAGAGACCTACATGGACTAGCGTTACTGGAGCAGCTAGGGAATTTAGAGGATTGCTGTTTTTTTAATAGCATTCTCATATTGCACTTTATATGGATTTGGCATTCTAGATAAACCATATTAATTGCCGTGAAGACTCACAATATGCACATGGTATGCAGCAATTAATAACTTGGCGATCCTCGCAATAGTTAGTAAGTTGTGATTTTGGCACAAATCTTTAAGTGGGAATATCCAAGCCTACAACAAAAAACAAAATCATTTAAAGAAAAATCCATTCTTAGCTTCATTTACTAAGAATAAAAGCTTTGCTTAGTTTTACAAAAATATTTTTTTGCAAAACATAATTCCACTCTTTCGTTGCTTTGGGTAATAGCTAGTGTTCATGTGTTTCCTAAACTGTTACTTCATCCCACCATTTAAAGCGGTTGTCAAGGCTTGAAGTTCACGTCTGCAGGCACTGTATGTGACTGCAAACTTGTGAATCCTCACAACGCGCGTGTGCTGTCAGGATTCTCTGGTGCTGGAAGCGGGCGTGGGGCGCGTTATCACAAGTATGCCATTTGCAAGCATAGGGTTTCGTGCTGACTAGCCGAGCACGGTCTTGCTCAATACAAAAGAATTGAGTGATGCCAGACATGTCTAGTCGGACTGTGGCCAGAAGTATGCAAATCGCATACTTAGGGGCACAAGACCGATTGTTCCTGGCACTGGAGAGTCCTGAAGGCATGCAATGTTTGCGCTTTGAGGATTCACAAGTCTGCAGTCACATAGTGACTTCATACATAAACCACAAGCTCAATAAAGTTGTTTTCTTTTACCAAAAGCATTAAAAAATATTTATCAAACTCTAAGGAAAAGGCGTAATCTGCATATCTAAAACAACCACTAGTTATGCTTAGTTACTTTTTACCAACTCTAATACTACTAGTTTAGGCTTCTACTGAGTTCCTGTCCTTCTCTCTAAATTATTTCCATATTGTCTTACACTAAAACACATTTTTATTTCTAGGGTTGGTCTGAGACTTTAACATTGATGGCCAATCCTTAGGATTGGTCACCAATGTCTGATCGTTGGGGTTGCGACCTCCAGTGCTCTTGCTGATCAGTTGTTTCCGGTGCCCATGGTAGACGGATGTGCTCAGTTTGCGGAGCTTCACAGGGGGCAGATGTACAGGACCTGGCCGTGGACACTACTCCCTTGACGCTGCCATCATCAGGAGCTGCTGATCGGCGGGGTGCTGTATGTTGCACACCCACTTATCTGACATTGATGGTCTATACTAAGGATAGACCATCAATGTTAAAGGTCTCGGGCAACCTCTTTAAGGCATGAAAGGTTTTCTTTTTAATAAAAATGAGAATTCTTGAAATTTTCAACTGGACATGGCAATTTTTAGTCTCCTACTTCCTGTTGATTTAGGAAATCCACAAGTTCAGTAGCCACAATTAAAAGACTCCGACCCTATTTTTTTTTGGAGCATCTATTGAGCCTGTGTAAAGGTCATTGTGAAGGGAAAAGCAGGGTCAGGTGTAACATCCCCTATTGTGACTGGTGGATCCAGTGTTAGAAGCTGGGTATAGAAGTGTTACCAGTCATTGTAAACCTGCCACTGATAATATGGAAACTGATATAACCTCTTCTTGAAAGGACAGGAAGTCAGAGTCTAAATTAGCCCCAGTGCCAGTGTGAAAATTGCAAGATTACTAATTTTGTTTCTTTTTAATAAAGATCGTGATATGAAAAAATATTGCTAATTTAAAAGAAAAAATGTTTCACAAAAATATGATTTAAACAATAGGTCATTTACTGATGATACAGTCCTTTTAAATTTTAGGGTAATATACAGTGTATGTATGCAGTACATGATGCAAAATAGTAATCCTGTCTGTCCCGTTACTATCTATCATCCTGTATTTACCTAGATGGTGGTACTTAAGTACCAATTGGTCTAGATTTTGGATATAGAACTATACGTGGTAGGCCTATATTAGTACATATGAGGACTTGGTATGCTCAGTGATTTCAGTCCTATTCTATGTTTTACCCTCTATAGATATTCAAAATCAGATGCAAGTTAATTTTGCTTAATAAATGAGTCCCACATTTTGTTTAGTTGTAGCAGCTATTTTTCTTTGTCAGCTCACTGATCAAAAATTGCATAAGACCATATAGCTAGAACATTTTTATTCTTTCATTAGAGTTAGTTTTTTATGTTACAGATTTAAATCTTGTGGTAAAAATAATTTGTTTCTGTTGACAAGTCTCCATATTCTAGCACTACACCAGAAGGTGTTAGCATATACTTTAAAATGTTTATAAAGTATGCCAAGCAGAAAGTAACCCTGATACCTCTTCATAGTAAGCATAGGTGCATAGATGTTTGGTGGGTAGAAAAAGAATAATGTTATTTAAAAAAGCTGCTAATCACAAAAGGCAGGAGGGAGTGTATATATATATAATATATATATATATATATATATATATATATATATATATATATATATATATATATATATATATATATATATATATATATATATATATATATATACAGTGCCTACAAGTAGTATTCAACCCCCTGCAGATTTAGCTGGTTTGATAAGATGCAAATAAGTTAGAGCCTTCAAACTGCAAACGAGAGTAGGTTTTATGAACAGAAACATAAATCTTACAAACCAAAAAGTTATGTTGCTCAGTTGAATTTTATTAAATTTTAAACATAAAAGTGTGGGTCAATTATTATACAACCCCTATGTTTAATATTTTGTGGAATAACCCTTGTTTGCAATTACAGCTAATAATCGTCTTTTATAAGACCTGATCAGGCCGGCACAGGTCTGTGGAGTTATCTTGGCCCACTCCTCCATGCAGATCTTCAAGTTATCTAGGTTCTTTGGGTGTCTCATGTGGACTTTATTCTTGAGCTCCTTCCACAAGTTTTCAATTGGGTTAAGGTCAGGAGACTGACTAGGCCACTCCAACACCTTGACTTTTTTCCTCTTGAACCAGGCCTTGGTTTTCTTGGCTGTGTGCTTTGGGTCGTTGTCTTGTTGGAAGATGAAATTACGACCCATCTTAAGATCCTTGATGGAGGAGCGGAGGTTCTTGGCCAAAATCTCCAGGTAGGCCGTGCTATCCATCTTCCCATGGATGCGGACCAGATGGCCAGGCCCCTTGGCAGAGAAACAGCCCCACAGCATGATGCTGCCACCACCATGCTTGACTGTAGGGATGGTATTCTTGGGGTCGTATGCAGTGCCATCCAGTCTCCAAGCGTCACGTGTGTGGTTTTCACCAAAGATCTCGATCTTGGTCTCATCAGACCATAGAACCTTGAACCAGTCTGTCTCAGAGTCCTCCAAGTGATCATGAGCAAACTGTTGACGAGCCTTGACATGACGCTTTGAAAGTAAAGGTACCTTACGGGCTCGTCTGGAACGGAGACCATTGCGGTGGAGTACGTTACTTATGGTATTGACTGAAACCAATGTCCCCACTGCCATGAGATCTTCCCGGAGCTCCTTCCTTGTTGTCCTTGGGTTAGCCTTGACTCTTCGGACAAGCCTGGCCTCGGCACGGGAGGACACTTTCAAAGGCTGTCCTGGTCGTGGAAGGCTAACAGTAGTTCCATAAGCCTTCCACTTACGGATTATGCTCCCAACAGTGGAGACAGGTAGGCCCAACTCCTTGGAAAGGGTTTTGTACCCCTTTCCAGCCTTGTGACCCTCCACGATCTTGTCTCTGATGGCCTTGGAATGCTCCTTTGTCTTTCCCATGTTGACCATGTCTGAGTGCTGTTCACAAGTTTGGGGAGGGTCTTAAATAGTCAGAAAAGGCTGGCAAAAGAGATCTTTAATCCACACATGTGAAGCTCATTATTCTTGGTGCCTGAACTACTTCTTAATACTTTTGGGGGACCAAACAGAATTCTTGTGGTTTGAGGGGTTGAATAATAAATGACACTCTGAATTAACTTTTAACGTTTTTTAAAAAAAAAAAAAAAAAAAAATTTGCTGCAGTGCATTTCCCACTTCCAGGCTGATCTACAGTACAAATGTCACAATGCCAAGTTAATTCCGCTCGTGTCAACAAGCTAAATCTGCAGGGGGTTGAATACTACTTGTAGGCACTGTATATATATATATATATATATATATATATATATATATATATATATATATATATATATATATATATATGTACACATATATATATATATATATATACAGTGTGTGTGTGTGTGTATATATATATATATATATATATATATATATATATATATATATATACACACATATATGTAGTACAGACCAAAACTTTGGACACACCTTCTCTTTTAAAGATTTTTCTGTATTTTCATGACTATGAAAATTGTACATTCACACTGAAGGCATCAAAACTATGAATTAACACACATGGAATTATATACTTAACAAAAAAGTGTGAAACAACTGAAAATATGTCTTATATTCTAGGTTCTTCAAAGTAGCCACCTTTTGCTTTGATGACTGCTTTGCACACTCTTGGCATTCTCTTGATGAGCTTCAAGAGGTAGTTGAAACCAGAAATTTACATACACTATATAACGAGACACATATGCATGTTTTTCTCAATATCTGACATAAAATCAGAGTAAACCTTTCCTGTTTTAGGTCAATTAGGATTACCATAATTTTAATTTTTAATATTTGCCAAATGCCAGAATAATGAGAGAGAGAGAATATTTTAAGGCATTTTCATTACTTGCTGCAAAGTCAAAAGTTTACATACACTAAGATCACTATGCCTTTAAACTATTACTTTGTGTAGAATCATGGGAAAGTCTAAAGAAATCAGCCAAGATATCAGGAAGAGAATTGTGGACTTGCACAAGTCTAGCTCATCCTTGGGTACAATTTCAAGATATCTGAAGGTGCCTTGTTCATCTGTACAAACAATTATACACAAGTACCAACAAGATGGGAATGTCCAGCCATCATACCGCTCAGGAAGGAGACGGGTTCTGTGTCCCAGAGATGAACATGCTTTGGTCCGACATGTGCATATCAACCCAAGGACAAAAGCAAAAGACATTGTGAAGATGATGGCGAAAGCTGGTAAGATTGTGTCAATATCCACAGTGAAATGAGTACTGTATCAACATGGGCTGAAAGGCCACTCTGCCAGGAAGAAGCCATTGCTAGAAAAGAAACATAAAAAAAAACAGATTAATGTTTGCAAATTCACACAGGAACAAAGACCTTAATTGTTGGAGACATGTCCTGTGGTCTGATGAAACTAAAATTGAACTTTTTGAGCATAATAATCATTGTTACGTTTGGAGGAAAAATGGAGAAGCTTGGAAGCCTAAGAACACCATCCCAACTGTGAAACACGATGGTGGCAACATCATGTTGTGGGTTGTTTTGCTGCAGGAGGGACTGGTGCACTTCACAAAATAGATGGCATCTTGAGAAAAGAAGATTATGTGGCATTACTGAAGCAACATCTCAAGACACCAGCCAGGAAGTTAAGGCTTGGACGGAAATGGGTCTTCCAAATGGACAATGACCCAAACCATACTGCCAAAATGGTAACAAAGTGGCTTAAGGATAACAAAGTCAAGGTTTTGGAGTGGCCATCACAAAGCCCTGATCTCAATCTTATTGAAAATTTATGGGCAAAGCTGAAAAGGCAGGTGCGAGCAAACCTGGATCAGTTACATCAGTTTTGTCAGGAAGAATGGGCCCAAATTCCAACCAACTATTGTGAGAAGCTTGTGGATGGATATCCCAAACGTTTGACCCAATTCATTCAGTTTAAGGGCAATGGTAGCAAATACTAATGAAATGTATGTAAACTTTTGACGTGCGGGGGCGAAATGTGCGGGGGTGAATCTTCCTGGGGGCGAAATGATAGGGGCGAAATGTACCTGGGGGCGAACTGCTGAGGGCAAATTGCTGGGGCCGAACTGCTGGGGGCGAAACTTCCTATAACCACCTACAGTCAAATATGGTGAAGGTTAAAAGATCTTTTGAGTTTTTGTTGCTTCTGACACTGGATATCTTAACTCTGTGCAAGACTTCATGAAATCTGAAGATTACCAAAAGATTTTGGGTTGCAATGTAATTCCCAGTGACAGAAAGCTGGGTTTGCGTCCTAGGTCATGGGTCTTCCAGCAGGATAATAGCCCCAAACATACTTCAAGAAGCATGCAAAAATGGATGGAAACAAAGTGCAGGAAAGTTCTGGAGTGGCCAGCAATGAGTCCAGATCTAAATCCCATTGAACACCTTTGGAAAGATTTTAAAATTGCTGTTTGGAGAAGGCACCCTTCAAATATAAGAGACCTGGAACAATTTGCAAAAGAAGAGTGGTCTAAAATTCCAGTTGAGAAGTGTAATAGTTATTGATAGTTATAGGAAGCGATTGATTGCAGTTATTATTTCTAAAGCGTGTGCAACCAAATATTAAGTTGAGGGTGCCAACAATTTTGTCCGGCCCATTTTTGGAGTTTTGTGTCTAATGATGTCCAATTTGCCTTTTTTTTTTTTTTTTTTTTTTTTGTTACTCAAATACTCAAAAGGGAAATGAACGCGTGTAATTGCAATAATTTTCTGGGAGAAATACTTCATTTTCTAGAACAATTTTCAAGGATGTCAACACTTTCGGCCAAGACTGTAGATGATGTCAGTATTTGTGGTGGTTTAGGGCAGTGTAAAGGAGATAATGTCAGCATTGGTGGCTTTCTGGGGCAGTGAAGGAGAAAATGTCAGTCTAGGACTATGATGTAGATGATGTCCGTTTTTGAGATGGTCTAGGGTACTGAAGGAGATAATGTTAGTATTTGTGGTGGTCTAGCACTATGATGTAGCACTATGATGTAGATTGTCAGTATTGGTGGTGGTCTAGAGCAGTGAAGAAGATAATGTCTGTTTGCGGTGGTTTAGGGCAGTTCTAATTGATATATAATAATCGATTATAAAGAATCATAAACTAAAGGGCTAATTGGCACATTTCTTTCCTTTCTCAGATTTATGTTGTGTTCAGGTTAGCTGTCTATTCATAGTCCTTAACCTTCAGGAGAATGGAAGTTCCGAACACGTATTCATTCCTGAAACATATTTTCTCTGCTTTAGATCTGATTACTTTTTGGTGGATCTTAATCTGTTTGGATATATTTTTCTATAATTGTTTTTTACGTTTTTATACTTTTAGACCGAGTATTATAATACATTTTTCTACTCTGTAAGGAACAAATAATTTATATTTAACCAAACTATTTTAATATTAATGAATTACTCGACCTAAATTGTAGTCAAAATGTCTGGCTTTATGTGTTTTCGTTTCTGCTTTGTGCTTTCTTTCACTGTTCTTGTGTTAATCAGTTTAGCAGTGTCATCATCTTTAATAACGAAATGAGCCAACAACCCCACCAGAGGCTGAACATGTGCAGCAGGTCCAACATGAACACTGCTGCTAATTAGACAGGTAGGCATGCTGCGGAGGCACCAGAATGAATACTTTGTATGTTTTCCACTGAACACAGCCTCTTATGTCCGTCAACAGCTGCCTCTTGAGCAGGGACACCAAATGTACTCCTAGCTTGGCAAAAACATGAGTAAATATGGCAAGAGAGATGTCTTAAGAGACATGTCCTTGTAATTCAAGTAATATGGGTGGATGGGTTTTTTAACCTTTTAGAACATTGATTTTGCTAGCAAAGCATATTTTATGAACATGTTTAAGTTATGAAATAAAAATAATAGATTTTACGAAATAACATATAAAGGTTGACAAAAAATATAATGATTCAAGATCAGTAAATGTAAAAAACCTAGCATGTTGATAGTATTTTAAGTATTGTTACAATGTTTTATTTTTTAGCTAGGCATTTATACAAAAGCGAAATTAATAAGTAACTGAAATGACTCGCTTAGTTGAAACTAACACCGTGCCCATTGCGTCTATGTTGATATGTAATGGTCTAAGGAAGACTTTTCTGAGTTTTCAGGAAGTTGCATTAGTTTATTTAAAGTCACATGAAAAAAAAGTTTTGGTTTTCTTTAAATGATAAAGATGTGGGAAGATAATAGACCCATTTAGCATCCTCACTTGATGTATGAAGGTGGATTGATGAGTAATTCCCATAACATTTTGCTGGTGGTTTAATAGATTGCATCATTACCAAAAGAAAAGACCAAAAGAATTGCTAAGGACAAGGCACTGAGACAGTTTTCCCCATTTGCCTTTTAAGGAGGCATGTCTTTGATGAGATATAGCTGCAGGCTATCGTTTTGCATTTTATGTCAGCTACCTTTGTACCAGGCTCATTATCGATGCTGAGATCTGTTTTAATTCACACATCTCTGCTAATCAATTACAGCGTTTATTCATTAATCAGGTATTTTGACAGGGTCAATAACTGCTTTTCACTTTTGTGATCTTCTTCCATGTTACTCAGTAAATAATAACAGTCAATAGACTTGGTGAGAATGGAAGTTTTTTTCCCAGGCTTTGGAATATGTGGACTAAAACCAACTTTATTTTTTAAGTATGTCTACTATTGGTGTTCTAGCCAGACTAGATGTTTTCAGCTAGGTGTTTCGGAAGAGTGAAGGTGCCATAGTAAAAGGTTATTGCTAATAATAATAATATCTGTGAGACTAAAATGATTGCAACAATAAGTATCTGTTCCTTAAGTCAGGATGTGTAGAAATTCTTTGAATTGTGGAGTTGATAAGCCAAACCACCGACTCCTCAGTTTCCATGACACCGACTCCACGACTCCGACTCCTTCATACACGGCTCATGTTTAAGTGATAAATTTACTGTAGCACAGATTCATCTCAGCTAAAAGTCTAGACCCTTAGATCAGGAATAGGACAGACATTTATAGGACATTTCATAACTTTCCCAAATTCTTATGAAAAAATATTCCCCACAAACTGCATTGAACTACTGTACCCAATTTATTATATATTTTAGGAGTCGGAGTTGGTCCATTTTATACAGACTCAGACTCTACCAAAATGGGCTCCGACTCCACGACTCCGACTCCAAAGCCCTGATTACGGATTATGAAATGATTGTAGCTGTTTGCTACAAGTTGCTTTCCTAGGATAAAATACCATCAACACAGAACATAAAATGTCTGTAACATTTAGCACAATTTTCCAACTGCAAAGTCATTCCCATTATTGCAGATAACCTCCTAATTATAATCTTAGAGGATGCCCAGGACTGAACTATTGTGTACCAATCCATAGAAGAAGTCATTAGTATCAAATTGGAGGGGGTCCAACATCCGACACTTCTACTATCAGCTGTTTTCAGCTCCCATGGAGGCTTGATGTGAGTGCTGTGCAGAGCTGAGCTGTTCCAGCTGTGCACAATGTAGTGGCCATTCCTGGGTACTGAGGAAGAGCTGAGCTGCAGTATGTGAGAACAACACTACAATGTATGCAGAGTTGTGCTGCTCTGGCTCCATACACTGATTACATCCAGCCTCAGATAGAGATTAAAAAGCTGATGGTAGGAGGTGCCAGGTGTTGGTCTTCTCACCCATCTGATATTGTTTACCTATCCTATAGACAGGTCATGAGTAAGGTCAGTCCTGGACATCCCCTTTAAACTAGAAAATTGCATGCATACCAGATAAAAGAACTATAGGCATAGAGGGTCTCTCCACGACCCGTTGAAATTGGGCAGGAAAGCCCAATTGTGATATTTAGGTTGAAGATGTTAAAAATTAAAGATAAAAAAATAATACCCTTCATATGGATTATTTCTTTACATACTGATAACGTATGACAAATCACAGCCTGCGGGAATATTCATGGACTGGCAACTGTACTAAGGTTGTTGTATCTCAATATGAATGATAAAACATTATTTATAGTAACAAAGCCTAAAAACACCACGAACAGAAATGCAATAAGATCAATTTACTAGAATTATCTTGTTCATGCCCGACTACATTTGGTACGTCTTTAGAAAATTTTCTCTTACTTTACTCCACCCTTTAGTCGGCTTACTCTGTAATGTGGTGCAAAACAAGTTAAACAAAAAAAACAAAAAATTAGTTTGCAAATTGATGCAGAATTCTGGGGCATGTAGCTTAGTAAATATCCTCCATAATTCATAATTGCATATTCAAAATATTAAATTGAATAAGGACCAACATCTGTTTGAATTTTTACTATACACAAAAAGTGTAAAAGATGAGACAAATGATAGATCTAGCTCTAGGCTTGATTTTCCTCTAAAATCCCGCACAGCAGATCTTAGTCTATATATTGTTATGCACGGTGCCATCAGTTCTATAGTAGGGCAGCATTTGACTGATGACATTTTCACTTTAAGTCCTTGAAAAATGTCCAAAAACCTGGTTAAGCAGTATTTTAGCCATTTTCATGCAAATATTTCTCACATGGCATAATTGAGGTCTAAGCCTTTTATTTTTTTGGCAATTGGCGTAAATGGTAGATGGCATTATTAAATGAATGTAAAGCTGGTGTGGATTGCTGCATGTACATTGGACGATGGTAACAGGTTTCCGTGATCTTTTTATGGCAGCTGTACCAATATCTAATTGTTTCTCATGAAGTGCGAGGAGAACGGACACTTCTGTAGATTTTTCAATTCTTCTATGTGTCATTTAGCCGTCTACCCCATTGTCTGTGCTCCTTTCTCTCATCCCTTTTTCAGCAATGAGTTGTGTCATTCCCTCATGATCAGCACTTTTGTTGTCTTTGTTTTTGCTATACCTCAGAAGTCCATCTTTCCTTTCATCTCCTTCCCATTCATGCATGAGGGAACAGTTGTGCTCTGTTGTGGGGATGTTCCGCTGGATTTCAAACAGTAGGGTTTCTTTTTACACTCTTCTGAGTAGTACAATGGGTCTGAATGTCTGTTGCAGAATGCACAAACTAATATGCCAGGTTATTTTGTCTTGAAGAAGTCAATAAAACCTCTACATTCGCTCTACTTGGCTTGCTTTTTTATGTGTAGCCATAAATCTGTGTGTTTCAGTTTGTGAGGTATAATCCTAAGCATTAAATTCCAGCTCTCTGTTAACTTGTAGTTAGCACAGTTGAGCTGGCAGTTGACTACTTTCACACCAAAAGACTTGGCACTGTTTGCCAGTCATGATAAGAGTGTGAAGTCTCAGCCAGATCTAATTAATGTGGAGTGTGTGTATAGAAAGAAGAAGGGGGGGGGGGTATCTGTGATCTTGGATTTGTTTTGGCAAAACTTTTTTTTTAGCGGTGTCCAAGGGACACTGACTGAATTTAGTTTACACTTCTCATTCAAGTGGTTTAAGGTGCCAAGCTCATGATTGTTAGAAAATAGCCAAAGACAAGAGATGGAGGCCAAGGATGTCTACTGTTGTGTCATGTGTTAGAACTTTCTCCAACGCCTTTCTTAATAAGGTAATAAAATGAAAAAACAAAACGGGACAAGTGGTACTTGTACACCTCTTCTGGAGCTCCGTGCTCTTGTATTGTCCGTCTGGAAATAGAGTATTAGTGAAATGCATTTGCATTAAGTAGAAGTTACATTTTGTGCTTACTTGTGAACTGGATTGGAACTTGCATTACCTTCTTGTCATTTTTACAACTAAAATTACACTTTTAGTTTTATACCAATTAATTAATTTGCTCATTATGAATTTTTGCTGTATTGTTGCATTTTTAAGTAATATATTCTTGTTTTCTGCAGCTTATTCTTTTAGTCTTAAAACGTGCGTGTGAAATGTGCTGTCTTTAACGTTATATTCTTGAATTTGTTAGATGTTGGTTAATTAGCAGTAATAAGAATTTCCACCTCACTGTACATATGTTACATTCATGTAACTTTTTTCAGTGTGCGATCATGACCACATTTTTTTGATTTTTATTTGTTTGGTTTTTTTTCTGAATGTGCATTATATCCAGGCGTCAGAAATTAGGAATTCTGATTATTATCACAAAATAGATATTTTTTTTTTTGAGAGAAAGAAATATGTTAAATTCTTAATTAGAAACTGGATATAACTTGATATCATCAAATGTTAATGAAATAGCCTGATTTTGCCAGTCATCTTCATAACTGCTCGACTTGAGGAAGCTATTTGTGACCAGGTTTTTATTTTTCTCTAATGCATAGTAGTTACTAAAGGGTTACTCATATACTGTTGTATTATATGTCTGCTTTAAATGTGCTAGCTATGACAGCACAACATCACTCCATACTGTCAGCCTCCCACTAACTTTCTTCTGTTCCCTACATATCGCTGAGTATGTCTTCTCAGCTCTATGAAATTGCACCTTCAGCTGTTTCTACAGATCATCTGACAGAGAACATAGGTTTCTCTGTGCATGTATAATGATCCGCTATAAGGTCCTGCGTCTCATATTCATTTATAGCGGCACAGTGACAGATGTCAGAGGAGGTTACATGGGTGCATACAACATCAGCCTCTTCTGAGAGGTCATTATTCATGAATAGAGAGGGCCAGGAGGTCAGTCAACATTGTGCAGTCAACTTGTCTAGACAGTTTTGGTGGCTTTTTTTTTTTATTTATTGAAAATTGTACGCAAGGGGGCAGAATCAAGAAGTATTGGAAAATCCCCTTACAGAAGACATCCTTGGACTGTATTGTTGAGTTGGACCATTAAGTTAACTATCTAATGGGAGTTATGTCATACCATGTTATGTTCCTTCTTTTCCATTTGTTATACTACTTGTATATTATGGGCACTGATCCTTTAAATAGACTAATGTGAGCAAAGCTTTTTAAGTGAGGGCACCTTACATGCAATGCCTAACCACAATCCTTATATAGTAAGCCAGGAAAACTGCCCTGTATGGTTTATATGTTACATGACCACTTTAACAGATTTGCATACATTTCAATGTATTTTTGTGGGCACTGAACTATTGATTGGTGTGCAGTTGATTCACAGGCTGGTTGAGGTCCCAGATCACCTGTGTAGGACACCTAAAGTGAGGCGCTACACAAGCCCAATTCTAGACGGGTCTGGAATATAAAATGAGAGATCTCCCATGATTAGGTGCAGCGAATGTTAGTTGGCGAAAGTATGCGACTGAGCCCAGGCAACCAAAGGGTACCTCTGTTGTCTTGGCACAATGATGGCTGAGAGACCTGCTCAGGACTGCTGTCAAATTTAGAATTCTAACACTGGGTCACACAAAGTGCTAGATAGGTCTTGAAATGGCAAGTGACTTTGGTATGGTTACTACCAGTTGGTTACTTTAGAAGTGGAGGAACTAGTTGACCAGAAATATTGTCTCTGGGTCAATACAGTGATGGATGCTAAAGTGACCTGCAGCCATTGACTGCACCAGCGTTCATTCACTGAGACCACTACAGTGAGATGGTGTCGCATTCGAGACTGGTCTGTGTGCAACATGGTCCTGAAACTTGAGGATGAAAGCGGAGCTATGGCCTCTAATGCTGTGACCTTAGACACTAATTGAGCTGTCAACTGAAACAAGAGGCTTTCGTGGCGTGATTCACCGAGGAAAACTAGAGACGTGTGGAGAGGGTGTGCGTCTCTGTAAACTTGTGCTCTGCATTCTGGACTGTTCCTGTAAGAGATATGGCAGACAGATCTAAGTGTGATCTGCTATGAGGTGTGCCAGACTACCCACCTGGATCTAAAGCTGCTGGGCTTTGTTTGTTGCCAACATGTGGGGACTGTACAACACATTGAAGATTTGCACATTATATTACTGTCCTTCACTCCACAAAATTGTGTGACATGCACTAAAAACATAACTTTAAATGGGTTTATCATGCTTTCTAGATTTAGGGGCCTTTGCAGCTGTGTGCTGCTGAATGACGGCAGTTCGGATGTTACGTCTCTGGCCGGAACTGTGTTCTCCGATCCTTCCCGCAGAAGCAGCTTGCCCCTGCTGCATCAGAGAAACACAGGGGCACTGAAGCTGGCCAGATCTAGCAATCCAGCCTCAGAGTAAGGGCTTGCTCACATGAGCGTATAACACGGCCGAGTGCTATCTGATGTTTTATTCAATTGCACTAAGCCCAATGTTATTCTATGGGGTAGTGCAGATCAGCTATTTTTTTCTGATGCTGATTCGGCATGAGAAAAAAATTGATGCATTTTGCGAGTGGCTCTGGAATTCGGGTCACACACACCCATACAAGTCTATCTAAGAGTTTGAGCCCAGTGTCATTAGCATAATAAAGCTGATTCTTTTGTATGAGAGAATCATCGCTCATGTGACCACAGCCTTATACTCACAAGCTCTATAGAAAAGTACTTGTTAGTGCTGCGCTCTTTGTCTAGGATACCAGCCATTTCTACTAGACTGCAGGGGTATCTGTTAACATAGGCAGTATGCACTAAATGTATTATATGTCCTGTTTTGTAATTTGGTACATGACGAGACATGATATAGGAGATATACAGCTTGCTTTTAATATAATGCCATTATTTGTGTTAGTTACTTTAAAAAAGAAGAGGAAGTGTGACTTCTACATGGAGTCAGATTGATGGTGGTTTTCCTGTCTCCTATTGAATTTAATGGAAAGAGAATGAAGATAGGTCACCTGGATTTTTAAATTTGTGGTCTCCACAGATTACTGATCTTTCACGTGTTTAGTTACTGGAATCTGTCCGCTGATTCATGCTGCCCAAAACATTGACAAAATAAATCAGACACTGGTGTATTTGCAGTCGTGTATATTTTACTTTGAAACACTTTGGTGTTTTAGATAAAAAGTTTACATACCCTGGCAGAATTTTTCCTTTCTTGGCCTTGTTTCAGAGAATATGTATGATAACAAAAAACTTTTTCTCCACTCATGGTTATTAGTTGGGTGAAGCCATTTATTGTCAAACTGCTGTGTTTTCTCTTTTTAAATCTTATTGACAACCAAAAACATCCAAATGACCCTGATCAAAAGTTCACATACCTTGGTGATTTCAGCCTGATAGCATGCGCAGAATTTGACACAGATGGGTTTGAATGGCTACTAAAGGTAACATCCTCACCTGTGACCTGTTTGCTTGTAATCAGTGTGTGTGCATAAAAGCTGAGTGAGTTTCTGGGATCCAGATAGACTCTTGCATCTTTCATCCAGCCACTGACGTTTTTGGATTGTGAGTCATGGGGAAAGCAAAAGAATTGTCAACGGATCTACGGGAAAAGGTAATAGAACTGTATAACACAGGAATGGGATACAAAAAAATATTCAAGGAATTGATAATTCCAGTCAGCAGCATTCAAATTGTGATTAACAAATGGAAAATCAAGGGCTCTGTAAAAACCAAACCACAGTCAGGTAGACCAACAGAGATTTCGGCCACAACTGCCAGGAAAATTGTTCGGGATGCAAAGAAAAATCCACAAATAATATCAGCTGAAATTCAGGACTCTAGCGGTGTGACTGTTTCAAGATGCACAATAAGGAAGCACTTGAAGAAAATTGGGCTGCATGGTCTAGCTCGCCGACAATACACCAAACCGCACAGAGGCAAGCCTCAAAACTTCTGAAACATGGTAATTTGAAGTGATGAGACCAAAATTGAACTGTTTAGACACAACCATAAATGTTACATTTGGAGAGAGGTCAACAAGGCCTAAGATGAAAGGAACATCATTCCTACAGTAAAGCATGGAGGTGGATCGCTGATATTTTGGGGAAGTGTCAGCTACAAAGGCACAGGAAACTTAGTAGAAGTTGAAGGAAAAATGAATGCAGCACGTTATCAGCAAACACTGGCGGCAAATTTGCACTCATCAGCTCAGAAGCTGCGCATGGGACGTACTTGGACGTTCGAACGTGACAACGATCCAAAACACAAGGACAATTCGACCTGTCATTGGCTACAGCAGAACAAAGTGAAGGTTCAGGAGTGGCCATCTCAGTCTCCTGACCTCAATATCATTGAGCCACTCTAGGGAGTTCTCAAGCGCAGTTCATGCTAGACAGCCCAGGAATTTACAGGAACTGGATTATTTTTGACAAGAAGAATGGGCAGCTTTACCATCTGAGAAAATAAAGAACCTCATCCACAACTACCACATAAGACTTGAAGCTGTCATTGATGTTAGAGGGAGCAATACACGGTATTAAGAACTGGGGTATGTGAACTTTTGATCTGGGTTATTTGGATGATTTTGGTTGTCATTAAGATTTAAAAAGAGAAAACACAGTAGTTTGACAATAAATGGCTTCACCCAACCAATAACCATTAGTGGAGAAATTTTTTTTTGTTATCATTCATATTCTCTGAAGCAAGGCCAAGAAAGGAAAAATTCTGTTGGGGTATGTAAAGTTTTGAGCACAACTGTATGTATAGGGAGAACCCTGTCCAGGTGTGGAGAAGCTGCTTCGTACTAGGCTGATCAACCGTCTCCAACTAGTTATCCAAAACACATAACCCTTGCTTGATTTTCAAAGTAGTTTTTTTCTGAAACGCCAAAGTCTTTCAAAGTAAAGCATACATGGCTGAAATTACATGTTCAGGCAGCATTAATCAGCTCACTGATTCCCTTTTATATACAGTACCCTGATTTCCTCCCAAAAATCTAGACTTTAAAGGGTAGATTCATCAGTTTACGTCAGAATTCTGGCATAAAGCTTTTTGCAAAATTGCACAAAAAATTTGCAAGATTTCAACTTTTGGCATTTTTACGGCAGCTCCACCAACTTTTTGAAAATCGGGCAGAGCTTAGCGGAGGGTTCGTGGTTTCATGCCCTCCACAATGCTACAAAAGTGTTGCAAATTATAACACAAATGTAGTGGATTTTGCACATGGATGGCAATGTTATACTGATGCACTGCATCTGAAAAATTTTCAAAATTTATTAAGATGTGCATGCCTCTTAACAAATTTGACATATCTTTTGCCAGCGGACCACTCATTAAAAAAGCACCCCTTCCATTAAAGTTTTTATCCTCTTAATATACTGCAGTCATCATATTATATGGCATTGTATACTTACAATTGCTTATTTTGCCCTTCTATCCATTTAATTCTTCTCTTTTCCATTAGGTCTATGACATCACGTGATTAAAAACTGACTAGCTGAATCCTTCTAAGCCCTATATAGAAACAGGAGGTCTGTTTTCTCTGTATGAGTCATGAGTCACTGCAAAAGTCCCTGGCAGGGGGAGGAGTGGAGCAGCTGGATCAGGAGTTGAAAAGGAGAATGATTCAAGCAGGGAAAAGAGATTTTCTGTTTCTACAATGATTGCAATATATTAAGGGGATGAAAACTTTGATGGGAGTGCTTCCAGAAGGTAAAGTTCACACGTTCAGTATTTGTAAGCCAAAACCAGGAATTGGTGAAAAATACAGAAGTGGTGACGTGTTTCTATTATACTGTTCCTTCGATTTGTTCCATTCCTGATTTGAGGATTTTTCAGCGGCGCGGACGTATATCTCTACCTTCACCGCCTTTGGTTTTGGCTTTGAAATACTGATGTAAAATACTGACCAAATACTGAACGTGTGAATGTGGCCTAAGAGTGGTGTACAAAACGTCAGTCTTGAGGAATCACCCCTTTTTGTTGACACTATAAAAATAACTAGAGGTGTAAAAGAATAGATATTATATATAACCAATGTACACAATGCAGTTTAGCGCTCTTTCACACATCCTGATATTTCCGGTACTGGAAAAAACTGTATCTCAGATGTCCTTGTGTACCTGTGTGGCAACCATGTGCCGCATCAGTATTACACGTACCGTCGCTTGGCAATCAGCAGTACAGTTCGCGCTGTTCCCAAGTGCCGGGTGCTGAAGGAATCTCTCATCATTGTCACCTAATTCCCTGAAGCCATTGTCCCCTGTAAACAAACCAAAAATAATGAAATTATCCAGTGTCCCATGCTGTAATCCATCTGACTGACATTTCTGCATCAACATGCACTGTGGCTTGAGGCAACAGACTGTGCTGAGTTTAGTGAGCAGTGTCCTGTCACTCAGTGAGCTCAGCGCATGTCAGGGGCCCACTCACTGCATCGAGTCATTCTGCTCAGCTCCTCAATGTGTGCAGTCGCCTCAAGCCACCATGCACTCTGATCAAGAAATGTCGCACAGATGGATTATGGCGTGGGACACTGGATTAAACTTTGGACAGGTGAGGGATATTGTGGTTGTTGAGTCTTGCATCCAGCACCCGGCGCCTGGGAACAGCACGAGCTGTAGCGCTGATTTCCAGGCACCGGTACGTGTCACACTCATAACACATGGATATAATCATTGTGAACGTGTGTGGGACATGTCAGCGTGTTGTACCCAATGACACATGGTCCGTGGTAACATGCTGACATGTGCACAGACGTGTTTAAGTGTCTCCGGTACGTGTGAAAATTGTCACCACATTTACTGGAAATACTGACATGTGAAAGAGCCCTAATACAAACTTCCTGTTCCAAAATGTTTGCCATCCACTGTTGAACATACACCTGTGTATATTTAATGTGGACCATGTTTATAAAACTGCTCTTTTCCTCTTTTTATGTTCCTCACAACCAGTTTTGATAATGAATGGAATAGTACAGTTAGTAATTTTTCTGACTTTAATCCAGCGGCCTTTTCTCATCACTGTATTTTTATTACAGACTGATGGTCCACAATAAAGAAAGGGTGACATGACTGTGTTTGGTCCAAATTGTGGAGCAAACTCGCCCATTTAAGTGAATGGCCCACCAAAAACAAAACACAGCACACAGATGTGTGTTGCATCCACTTGCTTGCCATTTTCACTGACGCTTTCTTAGAAGAGGCTTTTTTAATATATGAAAAACTGGTAGGTTCACACTGTGTGAAAAAACAGCCCTAGGACCAATGTTATTCAGATGAGCCATTGTGCTCATGCACTAGTTTCTTCCGTATATCGTATCAGACTTGCCAATTCAATTCTATGGCTGTGCAGAATAAAAATCGGATGTTACACGGAGCCACAGTCTGGCATCCGTTTTTGTATGATACATTGCAATTCTGTAACATAGGAAACTGTAAATGATCTTGTAAATGATTAATAGCTGCTGCTGTAAAAAACGGATTGTATACGGACTGCACATTGATGACAAATGAGAAAAATAGTCTGAGTTTTTTTGGATGAAACTCTGACAATGTTTTATATGCTCGTGTGCACTGGGCCAATGACTTTTGAGGCTATGTGCCCACGATGCAGAAATGAAGCGGAAAATTTCGCTTTATTTCTGCATCTCCTTGCCAGAAAAAATATGTGCGAAATTTAACATGCGTTTTTGAAGCGTTTTGCACATGCGGAATTGCCTTGCGTTTTTCTAATGCATTGAGTAGGCAATTCCGCATGCGTAAACGCACAAATAATGGAGATGCTGCGGATTTTTCTGCACATAAAATCCACTGCGGAAAATTCCGCAGCATGGGCATAGAATATGCGGATTGTCATTGGGGACCATGGGGCACGGATTACCAAGCGTTTTTCAAGCATTTCCGCAGCAGAAATTCCACAGCAAAAATGCTTGAAAAACGCATCGTGGGCACGCAGCCTAACACACAGATGGTAAAAGTTAACAGACACCAAAAAGGGATTAAAATTGGATCCAGCCCACTGACTGCTTGTTTTTTGTTGGTTCTTTTTCACGTACAAGGAAAAAGCCTGACCTGGTCACTGACTTACTGCAGACTTTTTTCATGAAACTGGTTTTCAGCCATGTGATGGTCCATTTTCCATACTTGTTTGGTCTTTGTGTCTATTTTTACCATTTGTGTGTCATCCATTTTCATGTTGGAGCCGTCCCAAGTTTCTTCCAGCAACCAGTCAGGGATAAATGGTCAGCACACTAATTGCATCTGATTGCTGTCAGTGTTTTTTTTCACGGGCCCACTCACTTGAATGGGTGGCTTTGGATTGCAAAAAAACTCAAAAATAGTTTAGCAATGAAAATAAAACGTGACCATGAATAGCCCCATAGAATATGTTGTGTCAGTGGGAAAAATTAACAGCACATGAATGTCAAACACAGACATGTGTATAAGGCCTAATACACACAGGTTTTGCAACAGATCAGGGGCATAAAAGTGCCTGTGTAAAACACTGCGTAAAATATGTGTTTTTACTTGCGTTTTTCCCCGATTCATTTGAAGCTTTGGTTCAAATCCAAGGAAAAGACCAGCGGCATGTGCACGAGATTTCAGAAATGTCATTTACTTTGCTGCTACTGCAAAATGAAGCATTTTTTTAACCTTGAAAACGCGTGGCAAAATCGCATTGTATAAACAAACCCTTAGACAAACTTTAAATTCCTGCCATAAAAATAGGGATGCCATGAACTATTCATCCAACATTTGTATATATTTACTCTGTCTATGACCTGGCTACTATTAAGGTACGTTCCCACTTTCAGGACCCGCTGCGGCCCCGATGCTGCAGAACTTCCGCACTAATTATGCAAATTAGCGGACACGCATTTATTTATTTTTTTACACATGCGGATTTTTCTTATTGAGGCAAGTGGGGAAAGCCCGCATGCGGACCCGCAAGAGAAATCGATATGCTGCAGGTTTGAAAGACGCTGAGCCACATATCAGTGTCCGCTGGTGATCCGCAGGTGCCCAGAGACACATAGTGGACATGGGATTTCTAGAAATCCCATCCACTATGCTGTAATATCTGACCACTGTGGTGTTGACCCTGCATAAATACGCAGCGTCAAAACCACAGCAAATCCTGAACGTGGGAACGTACCCTCAGACTACGTTCCCACGAGGAGCTTTTGGTGAGTTTTTGATGTTGCAGATTTTATGCAGCATTTCTGCAAGTAAATTAGGTTGGTTTTCTTTCATTGCATTCATTTTGCATGCATTTATATTGGCACTTAGCTGAAATGGTAAGACGCTGCGTTTTTGACACAGCAAAAATATGCAACATCAAAAACTTATTGTGGGAACAGAGCTTAAGGCCACGTTCACACGTTGAGTATTTGGTCAGTATTTTACATCAGTATCTGTAAGCCAAAACCAGGAGTGGAACAATCAGAGGAAAAGTATAATAGAAACACGTCACCACTTCTGTATTCTTCACCCACTCCTGGATTTGGCTTACTGCCAGGCGGAGTTGTAGGCCTCCCAAACTAACGATACTCTTCTGGCTACCTTGCTAGAAGCGAGTATAAGTAGCCCACGTCCCTGAGTGTACCGTGTGGTGCTCACCCGTATGGCCGGTGACTCGGGGCCTTCTAGTAGCTTCCGCTCCACGACGGCGGTGCTGGTCCCATGCGTGTGACCGTGCCTTCGGGTTTCTTGGCCAGAGGACCTGAAATCCCCTGCCTGACGGATTCTGCTGCTGGGTAGGAGTTAGTCCCCACAGCCTCGGACTCCGGGTCCGGTAAGAAATCTTCTCAGTCAGGGCGAGCTCTGCAGCTGCCAGCCCCTGACTCTTTGTAACACTGCTCCCACAGAGCTCCTGTTGTTTCTTCCTATGCTGCGTCTCTTCTCTGTCTCTGGCATGGCCCAGGAGCTGGGCCCAGCCGGAGCCACAGCTCCCTGTCAGCCCTCCTGGCTGCACTCTCCCTCTCCACTCTCTAACCCTGCCTCAGCCCCAGGTTTATACAGGGGAAGTTCTTCCCCTCCCAGGACTGGGCAGGAGGTGTGGCATGCATAGGATTCCTGACCAAGAGACCTCCCACCTGCTCTCAGACATAACATTGCCGTTACTGTGGAAACCAGACCCCTGGGGTGCCACATTCCCCCCTAGTGAAATTTAGTACTCCGGGACTAAACATATTTTTAGAAAAACATAACAAGGTATAAACAATAATAATACAATAAGAAAAACACATAAAGATGGTTACGGCGTGTCCGCAACCGGGTGCAGTCTTTGAAGAAAAGCAAGGTGTCCATTTCACCAAAACAGGGAGACGTAACCAGGTAGGGGTCTGTCCTGCCCCGAGTCCTTAACAGTCTTTAGTCCGTCCTGGGTTACGCTCCAACTATGTACAAAGGATTCCCGGCAAATCCACCAAAGACTCCCATAAATTACTAGAAACACATAATTATTTACAGGATATGGCTGCTCTCAGTCCTCGGCCAGTGGGGATAAGGAATGGCTGCTCACAGTCCTCAGCCTGGTTTAAGATAGGGGCACATGGGGAACAATTCACTAATCCCAACGGGGACCATATTTTAATTAGCAGCAGTCCTTGTACCCTTACGGGTAACTATTTACAGCTCTTTATTCACGCTACTTCCCTTCAGTAGCTATGTCCTCTTTGTGCTCCCTCCTGAGGGTAGTCCTCAGACCCGTCCGGGTCCTCTTGGCTTTCCTCGTATTGGTAGTACTGCAGCTCCTCCTCGGTTAGCTGGGTTAGTATCTCTGCGACAGTCCTCCTCCCAGGTGGCCAGGGCTTTACCTCCCTTTGGGCTGCCCCGGTTAATTGGGCCACCAGGATGCTCACTTTTTGCTCCTCTGTGAGGGGGTACACCTGGAAGAGGCTATCCAGCTTTTCTCTAAAGTCATGCAGGGTATGTGACTCCCCTGAGTACTTGGGTAGCCAGGCTGCCCCCGGGATATAGGGCATGGTGAAAGGCATGACCGCAACAGCGGTGGCGCTGGCGGGGGTTGAAGCGGTGAAGCTCTCCTCCGTATCCGACATCCTTCTCCCCCCTAGTGGACCGTGGCCTACCTTGCGATGATCCTCTTCCGTAGGCCGCGGCTCCGCAGTGGATCATCAGGGTTGAGGACCTTCCGTCGCGCTCCTGTGACGTCGGCGTCTGCTGGGCTCCTTCCAGGACCTTACGCAACGTCCGGACGTGAGGCGGGGCTTCAGTTCTCGCGCGCTTTCGGAGTCCACGCCCCTCTTCTTCCCGCGCGGCGTCTTCAAGATGGCGTCCAACGGCGGGAAAACTCCACGGATGGCGGGAAGAAGGCAGAAGATGGCGCCGGATGGCGGGAAAACTTCGTGGATGGCGGGAAGAAGACAGAAGATGGCGCCGGATGGCGGGAATCTTCACCACTGGTAAGTTTGAACAGTCTTTTTCAGGCACGCAGTACCCGGTGGTTGCGGGCACGAGATCCTGCCGACTACGCCAAAAGTTGACGCGCCCCCTGGGCCAGTGCTGTTTGGGGGATACCCGGAGTCGGATCAGATGGGGGTTGTAGTCTCCGAGTGGCGGTGACCCGGTCCGTGCCCAGGGTGTCAAGCTCAGTGTGTGGCAGTCCTACAGATGTTGCTGGATGTTCTTTAGTGTCGACTACGCCACCCGTTGATTTGCGGTCAATACGGCCGCCGCTGCAGCAGGGTCCACTGAGGCTGGTGATGTGTGTGCAGCTTAGGTAGTATAACCCCCAACGGGAGGGGTATAGCCTCAGGGGGTCAGGTGTAGAGGATGGTGGTTGTGGAGGTGCAGGGAGGATAGTAATGAGACTCAGAGTCGGGCTGTGCAGTTCAGGGTCTTTACTTACTGCTGTTGTTCTGGTCACTCCGGCCTTGAGTGACCGCCCGAGCCGTGCTGCGTCCACCAGGTCCTGGACTCGGCCAACTCCCAAGTAATTCTGGAGCGTGATCCTGAGCTCCCTTTCTGACGTTCCTTCCCTCTGGCCTTCCCCACCAGGGATCCACCTAAGTCCGGCTCCCTCGGGCCTCTTGTTGGTAAACCCTTGTCTCTGGGTTCCCTGACCCTATTCTTGGTCTGCCTTCCGGGTGGATTTAGTGGGTGGTCGTGGCAGATCCTGCCCACGACCTCCGGTCTCTGGCTGAGGATTAGTGCCCTCCACCAGCTTGGGATCCGGTACCCTTGTGCCAACTCTTCACCCTCTGATCTAATCTTGGGTTCTCGGAGTTCTCTCTTCTCCCCCTCTGGGTCCTTCTTTCTCCTCTCTCTCTCTGGGCCTTGGAGCTGCTCTTCTCCTCTGCTCTCTTCCTCTGACTCTGCACAAAGACTTCTCTACAAAAGACCCTGTTCTAAGATGGTTCCCACCTTATATACTCCCTCTATGTGTGAGCTCAGGTGACCAGCACCCAATGAGCTCCTAGCTTTACCCAGACTGCTCCCCCTATCTGCCCCTACACTACTGGGATGTTCCAACCCCCTCCCACTCCAGCCAGGGACAGACACTGCCGTACCTGCACATTTCTCTAGTGGGAGTACCATTGGTCTGTCCCTCGGAAATGGGATGTGTGTAGTGCATGCAGCCTACTGAGCTCAGTTCCACACTCCATCCTTACCCGGGAGTGGAATACCACACCTCTGGCTTGAGGCGTAATACCCCTGTAGCAGCCGAATCCTCAGGGTGCTACATTACAAATACTGATGTAAAAATACTGACCAAAATACTGTTGTGTGAACATGGCCTTAGAAGCAATGCCTGTGTATAGGATAATACTTACATAACAGATAATGCAATAGTGCAATATTTTTGTGATTAGATAGATATGAACAATGTTTTCTTATAAACACAAGGGTTTGCTCAGGGTATGCTCACGCACAGATTTTTCTTTTATATAAAATTGGGGAAAAAAATGCATAAAAACAAGAGGTGGTGGGGTGCAGCTTTTTTTGTGCAAGTGGTATTTTTTTCTGTAAAATTTGAACTTTTTTTCCAAGGAAAAACGCCTCCAGTATTAAGATTACTTTTTTTCAATGTTGTAAAAAAATTGTTAAAGAAAACAGCACCGTGTGCACGAGTATGTTATTTTATTGCAATCAATAGGAATCTTATTTAAAAAGTATTTGAAGTATTTTTTTGTCGATTTTGGATCTCAAAAATCCACGTAACATACCTTAGTGTGAACATATTCTTACACAGGCACACCGTTTACCTTCTTCCCTTTTGTTAGAAACTGGTCCTAGTCTTGGAACGAGTATGCATGAAATTTTGAGCATAAACCCAGTCGTGTGTGAAGACCCTCTTTATGACTAATTATCGTCTAGCATTCTTCTAGAATCTTGTGTTACATTCATCGCTGTTTTCATGATTTTTCTGGCACTGATTATTTTATACTTTCCCTTTACCGACTCCTTCCTTTTATATGAGATTGATTAAATCCATCAAATATAAATGAAAGGCATTTTATTAATGGCTGTTTGATGAATATGATGAGAACTAGGAATAAAGCGTAATGAAGTACTTACACAATGTGACACTGTTGCTAATTTAAATGGTCAAGTGACTAATGAAATGCAGAAAAGCTGCAGACCTTGAACCATGGATTGCCTTCATCAGCTAATTAATTTTTTTTCCATGTAAGAACAGACAATATTGCTGATTGCTGTACATTATGCGTTTCCTGGAAGGTAGACTGCTTCTTCTTGGATTTTTTTTCTTTTTGAAGTGCTGCAAAATCCCATTCATTTCTATAAACAGACGTGTGCTCGTATTTGTGCAGCATATTAAGCCGCCTTCACATTTACATCTTCTCTGTATTACTTAAAAGCAAACTTGCTTGAATGATGAAAAGTGCAGAGAGAGATGTTTGGGTGCAAGGGGTAGCCACAACAATCCTCATTAGCTTGTTCCCTCCTGTGAAAGCATTTTTCACTTTGTTGAGAATTCATGAAAAGTCAATTCATTACATTCCAGCTGTGAACCTGGGTGGAATTGGTGCGGAGGCAATCAAGGCATACTTAACAAAACAAATCTTCCTACAGACAATAAAACCCTCAATAACTTTCCCCAAACTCGCCCGCTTTACACCTTAGAAGATAGCAATGCTTTCCACCAGATGCATGGAGAGTTTGTGTTTCTGCTCTTGCGTTTGTTTTTACCCCAATTAGATGTATTTTTAATTCACCTTCTCCATATTTAGTTCGCTTTAAAAAAAAAAAAAAAACATATTGCGGTATGTGCGCACAGCATCTTTTTCAGACTTTACAGCGAGCTTCTTATTTTAATTCATTTTTTTATTTTATTAATAAAATAGGGACAGCAGCCTGAAGAATATTCAGGCCACCTTTTATAGGCGCTAAACTACTTTTGAAGCCTGAATCAGTTAAAAAAGGCAGAACATATGCACAGCAAGTCGTTTGGACATTGCTGTGCACTTATTCATTATTTATAATGTTTGCCAAGCACTTTTTCAGGCGAGTTCCAGGTGAAATCTGCCTCAAAAAGACATTGTGTGCTTATATACGACGAGTTATTCTTCAGAGGTATTTCATTAAAATAAGGGCTCAATCAGACGAGTGTATAGTCGGTAGGTTTGCTGTCCATATGCGTAACAAACCACATAAGAAGGTCACACGGACCCATTAGAACCAGTGTGTCATTGCACATGGCAAGCTTTAAACAGCAACCGTGAGCCAGTGACATCCATGATTTGTGAACGCTACTAGCCTGATTTCTAATACAGCTGTCTGAACATGGCCTAAAAAAGGCACACCTTTTCACCCCCAACAAAGCAATGTGATAACAGTGCAGGATACCCCAGGGCTGTGGAGTCGGTAAGCCAAACCTCCGACTCCAACTATGATTCCTCAAACTCCATGACTCCGACTCCCACATACATGGCTCATGTTTAAGTGATACATTTACTGTAGCACAGATTCATCTCAGCAAAAAGTCTAGACCCTTAGATCAGGAATAGGACAGACATTTATAGGACATTTCATAACTTTCCCAAATTCTTATGAAAAAATATTCCCCACAAACTGCATTGATCTACTGTTCCCAATTTATTATATATTTTAGGAGTTGGAGTAGGTCGATTCCGACTCCACCAAAATGGACACTGACTCCGACTCCATGACTCCGACTCCACTGCCCTGGGATAACCACTTACCAACATGTAGATAATAAGAAAATACACATGTGGTATCACTGTGTCCAAAAAAAGTCAGATCTATCAAAATCTAAAAACAATTAATTTAATTGGTAAACACCGTAAACAGGAAAACAAATTTCAAACAGCCCAAATTCTGTTTTTTTGGTTGCTTCAATACTGTAGAAAATGCTGCAAAAAGTGATCAAAATGTTATATCTATTTCAAAATGGAATAATTAAAACGTTGTCTTGAATTAAAAAAATAAGCCGCTTCACAGCTCTATCGACCAAAAAATGAAAATATTATGGGTCTCTTAAAATGAAGACACAATCCAAAATTTTGTAAAAAAAAAAAAAAAAAAAAAAAAAGAAAAAAATTCTGATTATTTTTCAACATTAAAATAATAATAAAAACTGGACAAGTTTGGTATTTCTGTAATCATAATGATGTGGAAAATCATATTGACAAGCCATTTTTACCAAACAATATATGCCATAAAAACAGTTCTTAAAAAAAACAATTTCAGAATTGCAGGTTTTTTTCACCGCACTTGGAATTGTTTTTGCTGTTTTCCAGTACACTATGTGATAAAATGAATGGTGTCATTCAAAAGTACAACTTGTCCTGTAAAAACAATCCAAAATATGTCTATGCGGACTGAAAAATGGCTCTTGGAAGAAAGGGAGGAAAAAATGGAAATTGGCCATGTCTGGAAGGGGTTAAAAACTATTTTGGCTTTTTGATATTGTGTCATTATACTGTAAACCAATACCTGTAACTCATATTGGAAATAAAAATGGTCATATGTATAGTTTGCATGGCTCCAATCAATGATGTCCTTATATTAGGTATATACTCATCCATCAATATCAAACATTTTCGTTTATAGCACTGACAATGGAAAAAAAAGTTAAGACTGAAACGGAGAACACATTAATGTAAAATCCTGATTGATATATATTGATGTATATTGATTTAAATGTGAAGTCGTCCAATAATATTTAATATTTTATTAATATGTGCAACATTATGTGGCAGTAAAAATAATAATCATAGTCCATCATTGCTTGTGCGGTAATGTATAAAAAAAAACAGAAAAAAAAAACATGTTCGTGCTTGATATTACTAATAATACAAAAATATTGTTTGCACGGCGGTTGTCAATGCAACTTCACTAATGTACAGACCTCATCTTGGTGCATTGCTGAATGTACTCGCTGCAGATGCTTGGGATTTGTGAATGCTAATATACAGTTCATAGAGCGAGCGTCTACTTGAGGAAATAACAGGCTGCTGAGAATATTCCAAAGACAGCAACATCTTTTTACAAGAAATCACTAATCACCAATTGACAGCAGTTGACAAGATCTTCAGAATCAATGTTAATTAGCGGGTAGAAATCCGCCATCTATTGGGTGAACAATGGCCCTAGCCCTTCTGTTGTATTGCGAAAATGCTGAATGTGACGTAAAAGGATTAATATTTTAATTCATAATTTGCTGCACATTTCCCAATAATGTATTTTCCATAAGGTGATGGGCTCAAAGTCAGAAACGCCTCCGGAATATACTATATTATTCTAAGAGACTGGTGAAAACCACAAACGCAAACGAGAGATTTGCGTATAAAACTTGGTGCCGACTAAAATACAAGCAAGAAATAAAGCAGATTGTAGACACACAGACTTAGAGACTTATTGTTACCAAGTCTTTTTCACATTTCTGCATCCAATACGCAGTGTCTTACAGTTCTACCAAAGTGGATGGGATTTATAGAGATCTCAGGCCCGCTGTACTTTTATGTGCGGATTTCCCCATAGACTTAAATTAGGTGCAGAAAATCCGAAGGTAATAAACACACACACGTTTTAGTTAGTTTTTGCAATGGAAACGCCTCAAAAACGCATGTAATCCACACATGACTATCATTAAAGTTTTATCAAAGCCAAATACAACGAAGTATCAAACACAAAGCAGCTTTATTCATAACATTTATATTAAAAAGGTCCTAATTTTATGACAAAACACCTTCAGCTTTCGGTAACACTTCAATACTTAATGAATATAAACACCAACTACCAAGTGCCATATTTTACCTTGGTAATAAATGAAGTTATTGAAATAGTTGTTAAAATTTAATTTTTATTAATGTTTATACTATGAAAACAAATTAAAACCAGAGAAGGTGCCAAATAAAGTGAGGGCCATGAGCTCCAATAGTTTACTTGCGGACAGTTAAGGCTCAATCCAATGATAAAAATTTGTATATGCAAATTACTAAAAAAATAAATAATAATATAAATATATATAAATATACACTAATATATAATACTAATTTGCATATACTAATATTTTGTATTTTTTTTTATTATAATTGGATTGGTTTGGTACATGTGCTTTTCCAGGACATCTGCAATAATCTAAGAGTTGCAATGACACTACGGCCCCAGAAAGTGGGATGTATTCTATATACGTCAGGGCCTACACCAACAGAAGAGGGCCCCTGTGCAAGAACAATCTTTGGGCCCTTTATAGTGCAATAGCTGATGATAAAGTTTGTCAATTCCACCTGCTTTGGAGGTGGTAGCAGGCTCCCATATTGTTTAGGACCCTGTGCGGCTGCACAGATTGCACCCATGGTATGTCCACCCCTGATGCTCATAGTCTGGCAATACTCTTTGCTGTGGCTCATTCTGGAACTTCAAGCGATGTAAAAGACAATAAATGGAAAGGGATCACATCTTTTTGGATATAACCATGGATAATTTACCCCATAAGAAGCCATTTTCTAGTGATAGTCATGGGGACTGTTCTCTCACATGGACTAGATAGGGATGAGCACGGTTTGCGATTACACCGAATATATTTTGCTTTTCTCCAGTCACCTGGTACAGGCCATCGCCTTCAGAAACCATACAGATACATAATGCAGGATTGTTGGACACATATCATTAGCATTTGCTCTCATACGGTCCTGCATTTTGACTCCTCATAGAGGGTGCACAACCATCATTTTGGTTTCACTGTTTTTTTTTCTATGCAAATCTTTCTTTTGTGTTTATTAGTGGTTTTAATCGGTCTCTTGTTCCATTTTACTTTCAAGTCTGTTTAATGATGCATGTGCAATAAAGACATGAGAAAGCTATTGTAGATGGTTTATGCAAAGTATGCTGGAAGTGTATCAATCAATAAAGAAAACCAAACAGAGCTGTATTTTTGCCTGATGAAGAGGCTAAAACAGCCTTGAAACGCGTAGCAAATAAATATACATTTTCAAGATCACTTCTTTGTGGCATCGGTTCCTGGGTAGCGCTATCGATCACCGATTCCCATCATCCGGAAGTGTATCAATGCACTTGGAAGAAGAAGTCCAAGTACACGGACACCCCCCCAATGTACATCCAGCCTGATTTGCATATGGCTTCTATGTAAGATTTTGATGCATCAGATTTCTACAAAACTGTATAGAGGGTCAAGTCAAACCACTACTTTTCATATGTAAAAAAAAAAGTGCTCACTGGTTTCCCTTAAAAAATAATGTTTGTTATTATTATTTCATAAATCAATAGTACATGAAAATACTGAACTCTGTAATATATCTTATCAATTTCCGGGTAAAATCTGTATTCAGTGAAAACAGATATTTACATTACTGAGATAGCAGTTGGTTTTTATAAGATTCTATGTAGAAAAGAGGAGGAGCTCTGTATCTAGCTCCTCCCACTCCTTTCTGCTCTGTCCCATCTACATAGGATCTTATCAGTAGCAGCTGCCATCTCCTATCTCAGTAATGTAATAATCTGTCTTCACTGAATACAGATTTTAGCTGTGAATTGAGAATTTTGAGAAAGAAATGTCAGCCCTGGTGGAGAAAGAAGCCAATTTCTCTCATGAGATATATCACAATGTTGCTTATTTTCATGTGAACTATTGGTTTCAGGAATAAAAAAATAAACCGATGGTCACCCTTTATATGAATGTACATATTGGTTCTTTGAGCTTTATCACAGTACTGTGGTATGTGACGATTTCTACGTGTTGTTTCTTATCTTTGGAATTTTTTTCCTAAAGTTGATGATGAGTAAAATAATTTCCCCCGTATAAATGTAAAGCTCGTGTTTACAACTAATTTGGCTTTGTTTCCACTGTATATTACAGACAAAGTAGGACTCGCTCTCTGTCTTCTAAGACACCATGCTCCTTTAATAATGCAAATGAAATTTGGAGCGGTTCCCAGAAAGCTTTTGGAGATTTCTGCAGTCATGAGTTTCATTCACAAGTAAAGCAGTGCAGAGAATGCGGTTTGTGCTTTCTGCCATCCGGCCCCTGCCATGTTCAGAGTGGCGTAGTTACCAGCGTGTGCCAGTTTCCATGGTTGCCAGCTGTAAGATTGATTGTAAAAGAACATGATCTGCATGCACTGCAGTATTGTGTGGATCTGCTTAGATCCATAGATTTAAAGGGAAAGCGTAATAATTCTCCAGGCGTTATTAAACACAAGCAGTGGTCAGCATTGTAAATGTGCAGCTACAGAAGCTTGTATTATTAAATCAATGTTTTAATGGTCAATTATTTAGCAGAGTGTTTTTTCTTTTGCTATTTAGACATTAATATGTTACATGCTATAAATTAATATCCGCCTATTGAGTGTGTATTTTTTGTTTCCGTACAGAACAGGTTTTTGGTGAGAAGAGGAAGAAATATATATTAGTTTTTTTAATAAGTTATTAAAAGAAGCACACTTGAGCAAATTGATAATAGGGCAGTTCTGCAAAAGGAAAAATCTAATTTTAACCCCTTAAGGACTGTGTGATTATTTTTTTCTTTGTTTTTATTTTTCCTTCCCTTTTTCCGGAGCAATAACTTTTTTAAATTTTTCCGCTAAGGACTTGATTTTTGCGAGGCAAGTTGCAGTTTTGATTAACACCATTCATTTTATCATACGATGTACTGAAAAATGTGGTATATGATGGTGAAAAAATGTAATTCTGCCATTGTTTCTTCGGATTTGCTTTTATGCCATTCATAGTATGGTAACAATGACCTGACTACATGATTTTTTAGGTCAGTACGATTATGGTGATACCAAATTTTCATGGATTTTTTTTTCTTTTATTTAGTGGTGAAGCTGAAGTTTAAAAGCAAAAAAATTGTATTTGTGTTACCATTTTCTGAGACCTGTAATCTTTTTATTTTTTCTTCAATTGAGCTGTCTAAGAGATATATTTTTGCGTGGCGAGCTGGCATTTTAATTGATTTTAATTTGACATTTTGATAATTTTTTATTACATTTCTTCAGGGATATGTGGTGACAAAAAAAAAATCAGAACGCTAGAATAGCGTTTTTCATCTCACATACTTTACCGTACAGGTTACTTAATTGAATATTTTGATAGACTGGACTTTTCATTTTTTTTATATATTTTATCATCATTTTTTATTTACTTTACTTTATTTTTAGTCATTTTAAAGGACTTGAATCTGCAATTGTCTGATTGCATATTCTGTATATACTGTAACTTGTTCTTTCCTATTAAGCTCAGCCTGTGGCAGGGCTTCCCAAGTTCACTAGTTCCGAGATGGCAGCCATGGAGACTTTCAGCAGACACTCCGTAGCGCACCAATGGATTGCCATAGCTGCTATTATGTCACAGGGGGTGGATGGGAGTCGTCCGTGTGCACATCGGCAACTGCCCAATTTAAATTCCTTCGTCAGAGATGGACAGTGGCATCTAAATGGTTAACAGCAGCGATACAAGTGGGGCTTGTCTCCACTGACACCCCTATCATTGACCTCTGGTCTCTGGATTCCATATTATGGACCTGATGTAAAATAGGATGGTACATGGGTCAGTTGTTTGCAGGCATTATTTTCATTCATATCTTTTATTGCATATCTTTTTACATAGTATAGATTAATTTGGCTCCTTGTATTACATTTATATATGCCATGTATACTGCACCAGCACTTTACTGATTTATTTTAATATTCTTTTTTTTTTCTTTTCAATTGTATTCTATTCAATTGTATTGTTTACCCGGGGATTGGGATGTTATTTGAACAATTAATATTATGGTTGCTATATTATTAGCATGATCATGGATGTCAGTGTTATGGCTGTTGCGATTTTTAATTGATTTTACTTGTGTATGTATTTTCGTCTCAATAACATTTGATTTCTTTACAGATTGTTGTGCTTATCGTTCTGTAACGCGCCTTTTTCTCTTGTCTGTTGTACAACACATATGTGCAACATGGATGTCTGAATGAGGCCTAATCAAAAGGCTGTGGAAACCATTTGATGAAATAAACTCTCCAAAAATCTTCAAAACTGCTTCTAGAAATGAAAAAGTTCTCCAAACAACCAGAGTTTCCTGTAGCTGTTTCCACTAGATAGGTAGAAAAAAAATGTGCAAATATTCTTACATGCCTCATGAAAAAACTAGTGGCACATCAAATCAGTAATACCTGAGCTCCCTCTATATATTGTGAGAAGGTCACTGGTAAAATACTGGAGGGGAGATATGTGTCACTCCGGATGTTAGCCTCAGTGATATGAACCTGAAAAAATTCTCCGGCATACGAAGTGTTGAGAGGAGTTAATCGGCCATGTTAAGGGCTAGGTTTTTTTGTGGACAGTGTGGGTGGGAGACTGTAACTATATCTCCTACCCAGGGTGTGGTTCAAAAGATAAATATAGAGCCTTTGGATTCATTCAGTGTTCAGGTATGCCTGGAGACGAGATCCCCAGAGCTGTGCTTGTGTTAAAAAGAACTGAACATAGACAGCCACATAGACTGTACTCTAGTTTATTTTGTTTTTTACTGTTATGCCAGAAGGGCCGTGTTTGTTTTTTAATGTTGAACTGGTTTGTGCAGCACTTTTTTTAATAAAATAGTGGAAGACTTAAATGTAAAGCATTCCTGTGTCTACCTCTGTGAGCAGCCGACTGAGCTGATCTACCACAATATTTACTGAGCTATATGCACCTCGATATGAGAGAAGCTTTTGAGTCCCACTGTGTTAAGTTGCCTATGGTAAAAGTTATGATTATTTCTGTTGCTACTACTTTTGGAGCACTACACTTTTATGCACATTCCATCTATAAAATCATTTTATATCACCTATGGGAAATACTATGTTTTTATGGATTTAATGTATCTGAAAACAGGGTTCCATATTTATGCCAAAATATGTCAATGAACGGTAAAGACATTAATGGCCTATTCAATTGGCCATTATTCATCATTAGAGATGAGTGAATCAAATGGATTTAATGTAAAGCAAATTTGTTTAAAATTTTTAGAACTTATTGAACCTGGCAAATTCAAATTGCATTTAGATTCGTGCAAATCGCCAAAAATGGTCACCGTCATTTTACACATTGGCTCAGTAGTTAGCACAGTTGCTTTGGAGCGCTGGGATCCTGGGTTCAAATTCCACCAAAGACAAAATCTGCTAGGAATTTGTATGTTCTCCCGTGTTTGTGTGGGTTTCCTCTCACACTCCAAAGACATACTGATAGGGAAGTTAGCTAGTGAACCTCAACAGGGACAGTGATGAGGATGTCTGTAAAGGGCTGTGGAATTAATGGTGCTATATGAATGAGTAAAATAAATAAAAATAAATAAATTTTAGCCAGAGAAGGCTCACATGACCGTCAGTGCGGCCCAGTGGGCTTCCTCATAATTCCTTGCAACTATCGCATCCCATCTTATAGAACCGACAATCAGGAGAGACTATCAAACAATGTGTAAAAGCAAAGTCAGGGAATGAAACAGCCATTTTGGGTTTAATCTGGATGGTGAGAGGACATCAGAACTCACAGCTAGGCAATAGAGCTATGAAGAGAAAGCCATAAAACAATGAATAAACATTACGGATAGTGTGACAGCACATCAGTGAAGAACAGTATCCATTTTCCCATAGCCATGTATATTGAGATCACATTACTAAGGTTTAAATCAGATGTCCTTTAATCATGTATGTGATCTGGCTTTTATTTTCACATATAGAACAGGTACCCATTAAAGTCTATGGTATTCACATGTCCATGGTTTTTTTTTGGACCAAATCATGGAAACATGTCTGTCTGTGTTCCGAGTTTTGATTCTTTGATAGATAAAGCTGTGATCCAAAACACATGTGAACAATCTGTGTTTTTACATACAATAAAAATCAGTGACTGAATGAGGAATAAGGTTGTGTTTTGAAAGTGATTGGATACAGTCCTAGGAGACCTCAAAGTGTTATACATGTCTTTTCAGGGCAATTGGAGTACTTGTCATTTGCGACGAATTGATTCACTACAAATGACAATTTTGTGGAAAAATTTGCCAAAGCTTGCAAATTCAAATTTTATATTATTTACAATTCTCTAAAAAACACCCATTGCTCTCCGTAAACTACAGTGCACAACATGACCAATGGCCTCAAAGTGTACACATAAAAGAGCTCTGTTCACATTTGTGTTAGAAGTCTCCGTTCACAGCCTGTGTCACAAATTCTGCCAAGGTGGCTCGACCAAATAGTGAAGCATACTGCATTATTTTGTCCAGTGAAATTATGAGCACCATGATGGAAACCCAACATACAACATTATTTTTATTCTATTCCCATATTAAATGGGTTGTCAACTGCTAGGACAACCCCTCCTCAACCTGAATGTTTGCCCCCGTTAAAATAAAAACACCTCCCGTTCTGGCGACGTATAAGTAATCGATAGGAAGTGAGCGGACAGCTGCTGCTCTCACTTCCTGTTGATTACTTCCACGTCCAAAGGTGGGGATAACGACTCCATCGGTGATTGGGCTCAGGGCTCGTGTGATGTAATAACCTAACGTGGCCCTGGGAACGCGAGTGCCTACACTGCTGGAACGATACCGGCACGGGAGGTGAGAGAATAGGTGTTTTTATTTTAACAGGGCAAATATTCAGATCGAGAAGGGGCTGTCCTAGTAGTGGACAACCCCTTTAATTCAGAAAAATCTAAATAATGGCACGTATGAATGAAGCCTATTGTAGGCATCTAGATTTTCCCTATGCCGTTTTTCTTATTTTATGCATAAACATCACAGAGTAACTTGTTCAAAATGTCCAGGTCAGCGGAGCTTTCACATCATACTGGCCCACCATTTTTGTATTGCTTGAACATGACTGTAATGATCCTTTGTTCTAAGTAAGGGCCCCCCTACACTTTAGCTAAGTCACCCGAACCCACCATTTCAGCATGATAGGCTGGCCATCTAATATATTTAAAGGTCTCAGAAACCCCCCGACAGATGATATCAAGAAATATAAGTATCAGACAGTTTTACATTTTTCTTCCTATCCCATTATTGTTTTGCAGGCAGATAAACTTGTCAGGAGTCATCTGCCGGTAGTGCACTCCTAGACGCCGAGCAGAGCAGAGTTTTCATGTGCATTGCTGTGCAGCTGTCGGCCAACCGTTATCTGAGGTTTAGGGGGTCTTTAATAGAAAGCTTTATTTTTGTACACACAGATAAATTGTACTTAGAACAAGGCAAAGAAAAGGCTGTCACAGCGGCCCAGTTAGTTTTAGACAGATAATATATCCTTGAACCGATACGCATAAAAAAGTTTCCCGCATGTAACGGAAATACAGTGCTCCATACATGTGACAACAAAAGAGGTTTTTCTGATTGTGATAAAATAACGAATAGAAAAGTAACCTTTTCTGTCATAATATAAGTACAAAGTTACAAAATAATATTTTGAAACCAAGAGGGAGAAAAAAATTGGAAAAAAGGTTCCTTGTCTACTGTGGATTATCAGCTAAAAATGAAACACCAGTCAGCTTTCCGTAGCTGGCACCAGTACGTGGCAGTTGGCCAGCTCTCTCTTAGTTTCTGTTGGAAGGATCACCATATTATCTGACAGCAAATGTTTTTTATTGTTGATCCATATGCTGCTATTATTTTTACAGAAATCATATTGCTTTGATTTTTGTTGAAGCTCTTCCATAATTTCAAGTGTAATGTTATCTGTACATGTTGTCATCCATCTGTCAGTGGTGTATTTTCTTGTCGCTTAAGAATTTGCTTTTACTGAAGTGGAAAAATAATTTTAACTTTTTAAAAATGTGTAGAAAAAGAAAAGAAAATGTGAAATTTGCAATGCAAATGTTCACTTCTTGCTTTGCTATTAGATGTCTACTAGCAAATGTCTGGGTTTCTAATTTCAGCCATACGTGATATGTTTTAATTATAGAACTGGATTTAGAAGTAGATCAGAGTTTCTCGTTAATGACTAGAAGTGAGACGTGAAAAATAGTTTTCAGTTTCTGGAATGTTTTATAACATGGAAAGATTATTAATTTTACTTGGCAATTTTAGAAGCAAAATATACATTTTGGTGGTACAAATAGGACCTTCCCTATATTTTTGGTTGGATGTGTGGATGGTTAGTTATTGGGATCTATATTGGCTCATGATTGTTTTTAATTGTGTTTTAATTGTTTGAGCTTTGGAAAACAAGGGAGGCTATATTACTTATCAGTATTATTCGATGTGAACCTTAAATGCACCCTTTGTCTTCACCATGGGGGAAATGAAGCTTTTTACAGTGTCGACATAAATCAGTGGGTTGCTTGCGTAATTAAGGACAAGTTGTCCAGAGTGAGAGACTGTCTTTGGAAAGATGAGAATCACTAATGAAGCGTATTAAAAATGTATTTTCCGAACTAGACAAACACTTAGTCAATTTTTGTGATTTCCCCATGAAATTATTAAGAAAGGAACTGTCAAGAATGTGCTGAGTACTATGGCACAGATGCTACATAGTTATTGCTGCTGTACCCCGTTCATTTCATTTTGGATAACTGAGGAAGACAAACTTGACCAAAAAAGCTATAAGAGATTGTTAGGAATATTTGATTACATATTTTGCAAACTAATGGCCTATGCCCTGCAGCTCAACCAATATGCCCATCAAAGAGAACCTGTCAGTACAATTTTGCAAGTTAGATTAAAGACATGGCTGTCATGTGGATGATATACATATCATACTGATACATTTAGTGAAGAAACCCACTTTGTGGTTCTTCTTTAATCAGCATTTGAAGTTTTCTGTTAATGAGATTTCGGGGCACAGGGGAGGTACTGTACACTGGTCCTTCTCCTTTTTCCCCCGCCTCTCTGTCTACCTCTGGTGTTTGAATGACAGGTCACTGCTTTAAAGCACTACATTCCCTTCATAATGCCAATACTAGGGGTTTCTCTTTGATAGTCTGCTACAATGTTTGCAAAGCGAATCAGTATAAATTGATCAGATTATAAAATTCCCAAACAACTTGCAGCAGGATGTAGACTAGTCAAACTATGGAAATGAAAAGTAAGGTGTTATCAGAGAATTCATGCTGAGGATTATTTTCACAGTCTGGATCCACTAAACCTATTGGCAATTAGCTATATTTTGCATTTTATAGCCACCAATGTTGAAAAGCATACGATGCTTGTAATGCATGAACCCTTAGAGATCTAGTGCATGATGAAGGTTAAAATAGTACAAATATCTATACACATAGTGGATATATAATGCCTTCACAGCTCTGATAAAATGCCAGGTTTTTGTCATATAAAAAGGATCACAGCAAAAAGAATCATTTCAGAACTTTTTCCACCTTTGATATCACCCATATTCTGCACAATTCAATTTAAAACTAAACTCAAATCTTTTTCAGTGGGAAAAAGAAAAATAAACAACTAGAATAATAAGTATGCACACCATTAAAGAGGTTGTTCACTAATTTTAAGTTGATGGCCTATCCTTAGGATAGGTCATCAATGTTTGATAGTCTCCTTGTAGTGGCTGTCTCAGGGTACTGCACATCCGCCTCCTATTCAAATCATTCGGAGGCGGATGTGTAGTACCCTGTGGCAGCCACTAAAAGTACACAGCCAGCTCCGCACCAATAACAGCTGAGGGTATCGGGTGTCAGCCTCCAGCCGATCAGAAATTGATGACCTATCCTAAGGATTAATTTTACATTAATGTAAAAGTAGTGGACAGCCTCTTTAAACTGATACTTTGTTGAAATACTCTTTGAATTTATGACAGCATTCAGTCTTTTTAGATAGTAATTTATCAGCATGGCAAATCTAGAATTGACAGTCTTTGCCCACTCTTCCTTGCAGCAGTACTCCAAGTCTGTCGGATTGGGAGGGTATCTCCTGTACACAGCTTCTTCAGATGAACCCACAGTTTTTCAATTGGATTCAGGTGTGGGCTCTGGCTGGACCAATCCAAAACTTTGATCTTCTGGTGAAGCCATTCTTTTGTTGATTTGTGGTATGCTTACGGTCATTGTTGTTGTGTTGAAATGTGAAATTCCTCTTAATTTTCATCTTTTTAGCAGAGGCCTGAAGGTTTTGCGAAATTCACTGATGTTTTGAACTCATCATAATTCCTTCCACCTTGAGTAAAGCCCCAGTTCCAGCTGCTGAAAAACAGTCCCAAATCATAATGCTGCCTCTGTCATGCTTCTCTGTGGGTATGAGGTTCCTTTGGTTATGTGCAATGTTGCATTTTCCCCAAATGTACTTTTGGCATTATGGCCAAAATGTTCAACCTTGATCTCATTAGATCATAACACAATTTCCCATATGCTTTTTGGCAGACTTGTTGTAAGTATTGGCAAAATATAACTGGGTTTGGATGTTTTTATTTGTAAATAAAGGCTTCAATCCATCTGGCCCACAGGCCAGACATATGACGAATGCAGGACATTGTTGTTACATGCAGGACAAAACCAGTTAATGTTGTTGTAGGCTTCTTGGTAGCCTCCTAGACTAATTTTCTTCTTGTCTCTTCATCAATTTTTGACGGACATCCAGTTTTACGTAATGTCACTTATGTGCCAAACTTACAGGTTGTCCACTACTTTTCCATTGATGACCTATCACTAGGATAGGTCATCAATGTCTGATCGAGCAGGTTCTGACACCCAGCACTCCCGCCGATCAGCTGTTATCGGTGTCGGTGGCCGCCACCAGCCAGAAATACTCACTTGCAGGGCTGCTCCATTTTCTGATAGTGACCACCAGAGGGTACTACATATCGGCCTCCTATTCAAATCAATAGGAGGCAGATGAGCTGTACCCTGCCGTGGCAACTACCAGAAGATGACCAGCTCCACAAGTGAGTATTTCCGGCCGCCGACACGGATAACAGCTGATCGGCGGGGGTGCAGAATGTTGGACCCCGACTAATCAGACATTGACATCCTAAGGATAGGTCATCGATGAAGGCGTAGTGGACAACCTCCTCTTTAAGGCTGTGTGCCCACGATGCGGTTTTTAAGCGTTTCTGCAGCGGCAGAAACGCTTAAAAAATGCATGGTAGAAGGCCTGCCATGTTCCCCAATGATAATCCGCATGTGCTGTGCACATGCTGCGGAAATTTCCGCTGCGGATTGCCATTGTGGAAAAAAACGCAGCACTACCAATTATTTTGCGGCCATTGACTTGCATTGGAACGCATGGATTCTGCATCACTGTATATGTAGATGCGCATTCCATGCATTCCAATGTGCGGATGGTACCCGGGTGTGGAGGACAGGAGACTCTCCTCCGGACTCGGGTACCCTAGAAACTGTAAAAAAAAAAGAATAAAATAAAAAATCTATGTTATATTTACCTTCTGGTGGCCCCCGGTGCGCTCGTCCTCCCATGCCGGCAGATCGCGATGGACTGAAGGAACTGCGCTGACGTTATAGTCATGTGACGGGTCACGCGATGCTGACGTCGGCAGGTCCTTCAGTGTACCGCGATCTGCCGGCAGCCATGACGGTGAAGCAAGACTGCGGGGGCCATCGGAAGGTAAGTATATATTTATTTTTTTATTTTTAACCATTCTTTAGGGTCACACTATATAAATCCATGCCTTTTGCATGGATTTATATAGTGTGACCAAGTTGACAAGCACTTTCCAAATGATGCTAAAATCGCTTGGAAAGCGCTTGTCAACCCGCATGCGGAAATGCAAGTGAAGAACGCTTCACTTCCTCATGTCCCTGGCAGGAAAAACGCATGTACAATCCGCATGCGTTTTTTCTGCCAGGGGAGATGCAGAAACGCTCAGGAAAAATCCGGAGCATTTCTGCATCGTGGGCACATAGCCTAAGTTATTTTTTGATGACTGTCTTTACAGTGTTTTCATGTGCTTCTCACTAAATTAGAATATCATCAAAAAGTTAATTTATTCCAGTTCTTCAATACAAAAAGTGAAACTCATATATTATATAAAGTCATTATAAACAGAGTGATCTAGTTCAAGTGTTTATTTCTGTTAATGTTGATGATTATGGCTTACAGCCAATGAAAACGCAAAAGTCATTATCTCAGTAAATTAGAGTAATTATTAAAAAACACCTGCAAAGGCTTCTGATGCATTTAAAAAGGTCCCTTAGTCTGTTTCAGTAGGCTCCACAATCATGGGGAAGACTGCTGACTTGACAGATGTCAAGAAGGCAGTCATTGACACACTCAACAAGGAGGGTAAGCCACAAAAGGTCATTGCTAAAGAAGCTGGCTGTTCAGAGTGCTGTATCCAAGCATATTAATGGAAAGTTGAGTGGAAGGAAAAAGTGTGGTAGGAAAAGGTGCACAAGCAACCGGGATAACCGCAGCCTTGAACGGATTGTTAAGAAAAGGCCTTTCAAAAATGTGGAAGAGATTCACAAGGAGTGGACTGCTGCTGGAGTCATTGCTTCAAGAGCCACCACACACAGATGTATCCATGACATGTGCTACAAGTGTCACATTCCTTGTGTCAAGCCACTCATGACCAATAGACAACGCCAGAAGCGTCTTACCTGGGCCAAGGAGAAAAAGACCTAGACTGTTGCTCAGTGGTCCAAGGTGTTGTTTTCAGATGAAAGTAAATTGTGCATTTCATTTTGAAATTGAGGTCCCAGAGTCTGGAGAGAGTGGAGAGGCACACAATCCAAGCTGTTTGATGTCTAGTGTGAAGTTTCCGCAATCAGTGATGGTTTGGGGAGCCATGTCATCTGCTGGTGTAGGTCCACTATGTTTTATCAAGACCAAAGTCAGCGCAGCCGTCTACCAGGAAATTTTAGAGCACTTCATGCTTCCCTCTGCCAACAATCTTTTTTGAGATGGAAATTTCATTCTCCAGCAGGACTTGGCACCTGTCCACACTGCCAAAAGTACCAATACCTGGTTTAAAAACAATATCCCTGTGCTTGATTGGCCAGCAAACTCGCCTGACCTTAACCCCATAGATTCTCTATGGGGTATTGTCAAGAGGAAGATGAGACACCAGACCCAACAATGCAGATGAGCTGAAGGCTGATATCAAAGCAACCTGGGCTTCCATAACACCTCAGCAGTGCCACAGGCTGATCGCCTGCATGCCACGTCGCATTGATGCAGTAATTGCTGCAAAAGGAGCCCCGACCAAGTATTGAGTGTATTTACTGAACATACATTTCAGTAGGCCAACATTTCAGATTTTAAAAACATTTTTCAAGCTGTTGTTATAAAGTATTCTAATTTACAGAGATAATGACT
The DNA here is from genome assembly GCF_046119375.1 of Phyllobates terribilis. Lineage (NCBI taxonomy): Eukaryota > Metazoa > Chordata > Amphibia > Anura > Dendrobatidae > Phyllobates > Phyllobates terribilis. The sequence goes on along the minus strand of NW_027362762.1, from coordinate 299,342,399 downwards.
TATGTGCTTTCATTGGCTGTAAGCCATAATCATCAACATTAACAGAAATAATCACTTGAAATAGATCACTCTGTAATGACTCTATATAAGATATGAGTTTCACTTTTTGTATTGAAGAACTGAAATAAATTAACTTTTTGATGATATTGTAATTTAGTGAGAAGCACTTGTATATAATGCCTTGGAAAAGCTTTTGTACCCTTCTCCTGACTGATAACCTTAAACAATGAGATCCCTTTTCTATGTTGTAAGCTGTTTGCGAACCATGGCTTTTGCTATAAAATACAACTAAGAAAATGTCAGTAATGTTCTAGAACACTTTATATAGGATTAATCAGAATCACATTAAATGATGGTAGCTATGTACTGACTACTATTTAACATGAATTTAAATGTGATTGACTCATTTTGCTCCATTATAAAAGGATGTTCACACTTATGCAACCACATTATTTTAGTTTTGTTATTTTATTTCCTCTCTCAATTTTCAGTTTGTTTCTTAATGGATTTGTACCAATTATAGGTGACATTAACGGTGAAAAAAATTCTAAATTACTCTTGGAATTATTTTTCTACATGAGAAAAAAACTGACACTTAAACAGGGGCTTGTAGACTTTATATTTATTTATTTTACTCTCTTATACGCCATCAGTTTGACAGAGCTTTACAAACATCATCTTCCTTGCAGCTCTAAATCTATCCTGTCAAATTTGTGAGGACATCTCCTGGTTACAGCAGTCTTCACCTCAATCCACAGTTTTTCATTTGGATTCAGGTCTCGGCTCTGGTTGGGCCATTTCAAAACTTTGATCTTCTTGCAAAGCAATTCTTTTGGATTTTGAGGTATGCTTAGGGTTGTTGTATCCACTCTATATGCTGCACAGCCCGCCATACTCTTGCCAAATAGTGTGCACCTGGACCCCAAAGCATGACATTTTATAACTAAAATATGATGAACTGTGATCCATCGGTATAGACCATGTTTAATTACTGGTGATCGAATGGGTAAATGTGTATCTGTAAATGTGACTTTTTTGCTATGTACAATGCTCCCAGCTACTTAAATGAGATTTACAGGATTTAGCATCAATATTTGATTGGGGCACTTTCATGGTTTAGGCTGATTTTCCATACATCCAACCCATCTGTATCCGTTTTTTATGCTTCAACTAACCACAAATGAAGTCAAATTGGTATCCGTAGTCATCAGGCTTTTTTATTGCACAACTGGTGAGCCAGATCAAAAGATGCAACATTTAGTGTTTTCATATATGGCTTTTCGAAGTTTCTGGCACAGCAACTGATGTGCTGGATGAATGTGAAGAAACCCATTGCAAACTATGGAATCACTTCTTGAATCAATTTTCCGCCTGCCTGGCCAAAAACAGTAGGTGGGAAAAGGCCTTACACATGTATAGTAGCTCATCCGTACAGGTGACATTACCTGACTCCCCATTTAAAGGGGGCTTCCTACAAACGAAAGTTCATTTTAATCAATAGATCTTGGAATAATAATTTCCACAGTTGAATGTATTTAAATAAAATGTTCCTGTGCTGAGATAATCTTATAAATTTTCCCCTGTTTAATGGCTGTGTCTGATTGTGTACTGTGCACGGTCTGATGATACCACATCTCCTGGGCAGGGGAGGGAGCAAAAGAGTATACAGACATTACAGCACAGGATTGCAGCTGATTCTTTCTGTGAGGTAAAACATTTCCCTACCCGTTTTTAAACAATGTTTTACTTCACGGAAAGAATCAGTTGTGATCCCGTGCTGTAATATCATTATACTCCTTTGCTTTCTCCCCTGCCCAGGAGATGTGGTATGATCAGACTATGTTCCATACATGGTCAGACACAGCCATTACACAGTACACAGCAGGGGCACATTTATAAGATTATCTCAGCACAGGAACATTTTATTTAAACACATCCAATTGTGGAAAGTATTATTATTCCAAGATCTATTGATTAAAATAAACTTTTGTTTGTGGGACAGCTCCTTTAAGGGAAAGGGATTAAACTACAGTACTAGGCATATTCATGGCCATTAATATTTGACAAGTCAAGGTCTGGATCCCTCCAATTAGCAGAGCAAAGTTGAGTTTTCCAAAGGGACAAGACTTCAATGTTTAAGTGTTTGAAACTCCACATAATGTATCTTGAATTGTGCATAATAATTAAGCATTTAGATTGAATAAAACAAAACAGAATTACAGGGAATGTTGTGCTGTTTGCTTTAGGCTGATAACTGTGTAGATCCTTATATGACATCTCATATTGTATAACTTCAGTTATCTATCATGTTATAGGCCAAGATCTGATGGAATCAGATTAAAACAAAGGTAAAGCTTTCACCCAAAGCAATGTATTTTATCAACTGCAGTTATAGTGCGGAGGTGCTTACTTGTGGTTAACTGCAGGGATAAAATTTAATTAAAAAGATAGGGGCATAGATATATATTAACTGAATTAGACAACAAAACGCTTCCTAGATCTGTAGAGATCTGTGCATGAAGTGGTGAAAGCATAAATTACTATTAGAGTAAATGTCTCTCATGCCTGGAACAAAACTCAAGATATACCTTTATATTTAAAATTACAAGCTTGACATATTGTGAATAACCTTTATTTTACTTTGTGATAAAGGAAACAATGCAGTCAGATGAAGAAGACGGAATGGTTGTTTTAGCTGAATTAACAATGCATGTTTGTGATTCTTAATTACTCTGCAACAAAGGAGCGGAAAATACACATGACTTCTGAACATTGGTCTGGAGGGTGATGCACCCACACTTCTCTTCTGTTTTCTTCTTCTCATTTGGTCATCAATAAGGGTGTTGTAATTTTTGCCATGAATCTGTCGGCTGATCCTCCTCTTTTCTTTCACTACACAAAGCGCACTGTGAGAGGATGTTTTTTTTGCATATTCCTCCCCTTTTCTCTGTGAGATATTGTTGCTGACCAACTTTAAAACACTACAGTATTTAGGAACCCTGCGGTGCCATTTTAAGTACTTGGACCTGCAAAGTGCCCCAAGCCATAACTACCTGAATTGCTTTTAATTACACAATATAGCTGCATCATCTTACTTCAGATTCTTTTTGATTGATGCTGTAAGGCAATTGTAACCGCGGATGATGGGATTAAGTGCTCTTCAAGTGACTTTAGCTTCTCGTCTGAACAAAGGGAGAGAAGAGAACACTCGGTCTCCTTTTTGAACAAGCTGTTTTTTTTCACGTGCTATATAAAGAAATACAATTAACAAACATTACCCGCAGAGGGAAATTGAAATGTACATTCAGACGAGAACTGCTCTTGACTGCAATTAGACATATATGATCCAAGCTATTTGGGCCATTCATTAGCGCTAATTGTTTGAGAAACAAGCCTACAGAAGAAACGATTAAAATTAAGACCATAACTGTGGTTATTAGCATGTGTGATAAAATGTATGATCTGCAGCTGGAGCGGCTCATCAGACGCTGGATGTTAGTAGGCACACGCTTGGTCCATCCGCTGTTGTGAGCTCTCAGTGTTTGCACAAGACCTGCTGGTGTTTGTTATAAACAACTTGTATCTTTTTTTCTTAATTAGATGCCTTTATTGTGCAAATCCTGGTGCTTTGTCATTTCACTTGCTGTCCCCTTGCTGTGCTTTTCTTTGTTTTGCCACATTACATTGTCATATATGCATTGCAGAAATGTTATTTATTTATTAATTTATTTTTTTTCATTGTAATTATAACCATATGCATATAAGGTTGGTAGAGAATTAGTAGATAAAATAACAAGTCAAACAGTTTTATCAGTATTCATAGGCTTTTTTTTCAGCGTTTTTTTATGCTTTTTTTATGTACATTTTCTTCTGCGTTTTACAGTACCAGCAAAGTCTATGAGATTCCAGAAATCTCTTGCACACATCTTTGTTTTTTGGTTTCATCAGTAATTTGTGCTTTGCATGTTTTTTTTTTGCAGAATAGAGCTTGTCACTTTTTTCAGCGTTTTTTTGTGCCAAAACCTGATGAAATAGATTGAGATTTATTTTTTTCACTGAACTTTAGGTACATGCATAAAGACACAAAAGGTCAGTTAAAAAAATGCAGCAAAAAGACCAGCAAAATCCTGAACAAACCTTCTGGCAAGAGATTTTGCTGCAGAAAAAAAATGCTGAAAAAAACTCCTAGTATGAACATAGCCATAAACACTAATTTGTATTTTTGGACTATACATGTGTAAAATGTCCATATCCAAATGTTTAGGTAATAAAAATGCTTTGTCAGTTTCCATTTCACACCAATATTCCTTTTCCTCTCATTCTTTTAATTATTTGAATTTTATTATAACGTAAATCAACTTTTTAAAACTCATTGCTAGGTTTAACCGTATATATCAAATATCCATTGCAAGCTTTTTACAAAGCATTTAATGGAGACATTTGCTTGCCACTTGATATGTAGAATTCTTTGTGCATGATTCATGTTGTAGGCATTTTTTTTAGTTTTAAATATATGTAATTTCCAGCACTCAGTAGGATATATTTTAGACTGGTGTAAAACATATTGTTAAGAGATGGCTTTCCTGTTGTAAATGGAGTGTTCTGTGTATTTTACATTACTGTCATATAGTTATTTCAGCTTTCTGATATTCTAATAACACTGCTGCTTTCGGGCAGCATCATTTCTCACTTAATAAGTCCTAAACTTTTGTGCCACATTTTACTATAGTCCCAACAGTTATGTAGCACTTCCAATCTTTAATATACCATATATGTATCATAGCAGCAGCTATGATCTGAATAGTACATTGGGAGCCAATTTGTACTTCACCGAAAAAAAGCCTTGGACCAGGCTAGACTAAAACCTATTTACACAAGCAGAGAATTGGTAAGATTTGAAGACAAACTGGTGAGGGTGCGCGATAATCGCCTAATATAAAAAAGTATAGAGACTGAACTATTCTCAATAAATCGTTTGTGGATCACTAAACTATATGTTTATTCATATTTTAAAAAAATCATAGTGATGAGATTGTGGTATGTCAACGTGAATTTGTGGATCAATAGACGACGTGCAACTTAATTTAATTTGCCACCATAATGATGAGTTCAGAAAAATTATTAAGATGACATCGTTGTATGTAAATGCTTGACTATAATAGCTAGTAGATCACTTATAGAGCTCGTATTGTCGATTGCTCGTGTAAGTGGGTCTTCATTAAATCTTTTCTGCATGTGTAACTTTAATTACTTCCATTGAACTTTACGGAATTCGCACCAAACTTCCAAAATGAGTTCCTAATGTTTAAACATTGCTTTATAGTGCATATACCTGCGGTACATGTGAAAAGGGAAAGTGATCAAGTAATATGCAAACAATCTTGTTTAAACATTTAGAAGAACTTTTGTGACAACTTATAATATCATCACTGCCGGTCTCACAGGGAGTAAACCTCCATTTCTAGGGTGATGAAGGGTAAATCATGTTGTAAAATTAATTTTCTGCACATTCATGATCTGACAAGCAATTGGGATGTTCTGTATCAATACTAGGCAGATCGGACATTCTGGGTCAAAGGAAACTATGTGAATCTGACAGTGTGCAATATGGTTCCCAGAATCCTATATACACACAATTTAATAAATAATAATGTATATTTATCTCTATTGCTTATGCAGTGCCTACATAATCCGCAGCTCTTTACAGAAATTATCACTTACAATCAATATTCCAAAATATGTCTTTGTGTGTTCTTGGGATTTCCTCCCAATCTCCAGGCAGATGTTGTCTTTGGTCAGAATTGAATCTAGGACCCCAATGCAACAATTCAATGCAAACCACTGACCCAAATAATAACTCGGAATTATATCTAACATTGTTTATTTAAAGAAATAACTGATCCGTTTTGATCAATTTCCTATTAACATTAATGAATAGCATTTGTCCCCATTTGGCACATGATGCAGTAATATCATGTGAAGTTCCAGCACAGTTGTTGTTCCAAAGCTTCATAATTAATCGCCCATAAATCTGGATATCCGCCGGGTTAGATGTTTGAAAATACAATTTTGCAGAATTGCTAATTAAATATTCAATTGCTGATTTATATTTTGCAATTTCTACATCTAATTTAAGAGCAGTATAGTTTTTGCAATATATTTCTTAGCTGTGCTTCTGAGTGCCATCGAACAGCATCTTTCAGTACATCAGGACATTGATTTATTCTGTAGCATTTGGACTCTACCTCAGCTTAGCAAGATATCATGTGCAAATGCTGACAAGTAATATGTCCCTTACCGTGTACTCTGCTTGACTCCAAATTTATCATGTTTCAGTGGCTTACTATAAGCATACTATTGGGTATTTTAATGGGTTTACAGGGAAGCGTGTTTTTGCAAGGCTGAGAAGTTGGCTATTAGTCAACTTTATTTCTGGCTATATTTATCAAATTTGTAATGTCTTGAATATTCAGTCTCCTGTTGTCTCCCTTATTTGTGCTGTATGAATCTCATATCTAGGAGTTGTAACTGAAACATTAGGGTAAAGCTACAAGATAAATTTCCAGTGATTTTATACACTGCCTTAATTACCTGTATTGATAGTTAAATATTCTAAGTGAAAAAATGATGGACAATTTAGGCACCAACTGAGTAGGAAATAAGTTGCACTGCTATCGATAGTTAATGTCAAGATTTGGCTGCCAATATGTACGTTGCACATAAATACATAGTACTTTTTATTTTATTTTTTTACATGAGAATATATGTTTAGTAATGTTTCTACCATTATGCACACCAGAAACAATATTTTTTATAGTAAAATTAATCATAGAATAAAAGGAAATATTAAAGCCACCTAAAACCATTTGTCAAGAATGTTTTCATTAAATTGTAATAACCAGTTTGATTCTGTGAATTCTGTGAGGTCTATAGACCTGACAGATGGCAGCTTTTGCATTTCACAGCACCAGGGAACTGCGTCTTTACAGGAAATAGAATTGATCAATAATACTTAAAAAGAGTAGCTCCAGGTCTCCATGTTTAGAAAAGGAACACGAAAAACACAAGAAACGACTTATTTGTCAAGGAATTTTAACATGTATTGTGGGTGTTATTTTCAGGATCATATTATTAACCTACAAACAGAGCCAAGACCTTACAATATTATACCCACAGGGGTCAAATAATAATACATAACCCACTAGCTGGGAAAGAATATATATGACTGCAGTGGTGTAGCAAATTGTACCTTTATTCCAATATTAAGAAAAACGCAGAATCAGGCTAAAACAAATATAAGAACATCCAAAAATGCTAGTGGCTTGTAGCCATGTAGAATAGTTAATGCTACAATGCAGGTCGTATTTGTGTAAATCCAAGAATCAGAAGATTACAGTGCAATAGAAATGTATATTACTTTTACAATAATGTTACATCCAGGTGGATATATGATTGACTTAAAATACTGAACCAAGTGTGTCTTAATGTGATGAGTACAGTTGTGCTCAAAAGTTTACATACTTCGACAGAATTTTTGCTTTCTTGGCCTTGTTTCAGAGAATATGAATGATAACAAAAAAACCTTTTTTTCCACTCATGGTTATTGGTTGGGTGAAGCCATTTATTGTTAAACTACTGTGTTTTCTCATTTTAAGTCTTAATGAGAGCCAAAAACATCCAAATGACCCTGATGAAAAGTTCACATACCTGGTGATTTTGGCCTGATAACATGCACAGAATTTGACACAAATGGGTTTGAATGGCTACTAAAGGTAACATCCTCACCTGTGACCTGTTTGCTTATATTCAGTGTATGTGCATAAAAGCTGAGTGAGTTTCTGGGATCCAGACGTTTGTGGATTGTGAGTCCGCTACTCGGACAACCCGTTTTCAGTCCTCATGTTTCCACCATGTAAAATAATAACACTTATACTCGCCTCTGGTGGTGTGCCAGCAGTGTCAAGTCTGGCTCTCCCAGGGTTCATGTAACATTTTATGTCACGCGATCCCTGCACTGGCTTCACTCTTCCTACCTTCTGATGTATCACGTCCAGAGGAAATGAGAGACCAGCAGCTCTCACTACCTACAGATGTACACTCATGGCCGAAAGTGTTGGCATCCTTTTAAATTGTTCCAGAAAATGAAGCATTTCTCCCATAAAATTATTTTAATTACATATATTTTGTTATACACATTATTTCCTTTGTGTGTATTGGAACAACACAAAAAAAAACAAGATAAAAAAGGGCAAATTGGACATAAGTTCACACAAAACCCCAAAAATGGGCCGAACAAAATTGTTGGTACCATTCCAAAATTGTAGGTAAACAACTTTGTTTCAAGCATGTGATGGTCGTTCAAACTCACCTGTGCCAATTAACAGGTGTGGGCAATGCGAAAATCATACCTGAAACCAAATAAAAAGGGGAGAAGTTGACTCAATCTTTGCATTGGGTGTCTGTGTGTGCCACACTAAGCATGGAGAACAAAGAGTAGAGAACAGAACTGTCTGAGGACTAGAGAACCAAAATTGTTGAACAATATCAACAATCTCAAGGTTACAAGTCCATCTCCAGATATCTTGATGTTCCTTTGTCCATGGTATGCAACAGAATCAAGAAGTTTATAACCCATGGCACTGTAGCTAATCTCCCTGGACGTGGATCACAAAGAATAATTTATGATAGGTTGCAATGCAAGATTGTCCGGATGGTGGATAAGCAGCCCCAATCAAGTTGCAAAGAAATTCAAGCTGTCCTACAGGCTCAGGGTGCATCAGTGCCAGCACAAATGACATTTGAATGAAATTAAACGCTATGGCAGGATACCCAGGAGGAACCCACTGCTGACACGGAGACATAAAAAGCTAGACTGCATTTTGCCAAAATGTATGCAAGTAAGCCAAAATCCTTCTGGGAATGTGACTTGTGAACAGATGAGACCAAGATACAGCTGTTTTGTAAAGCAAATCATTTTACTGTTTACCGAAAACAGAATGAGGCCTAGAAAGAAAATAACACAGTATCTACAGTCAAATATGGTGGAGGTTCAAAGATGTTTTGGGGGTGTTTTGCTGCCTCTGGGACTGGGTAACTTGACTGTGTGCAGGGCATCATGAAATCTAAAGATTACCAAAGGGTTTTGGGTTGCAATGTAGTGGCCAGTGTCAGAAAGCTTGGTTTGTGTCCTAGGTCATCGGTCGTCCAACAGGACAATGACCTCACCCAAAAACGGATAGAAACTAAGCACTGGAGTGTTCTGAAGTGGCCAGCAATGAGTGCAGATCTAAATCCCATTGAACACCTGTGGAGATATCTTAAAATTGCTGTTGGGAGAAGTTACCCTTCAAACATGAGGGACCTGGAGCAGTTTGCAAAAGAAGAGTGGTCCAAAATCCCAGTTGAGAGGTGTAAGATGCTTCTTGATGGTTATAGGAAGTGATTGATTTCAGTTATTTATTGCAAAAATTGTGCAACCAAATTTTAAGTTGAGGGTGCCAACAATTTTGTCCAGCCCATTTTTGTTTTTTTGTGAGAAATTATGTTAATTTACCTTTTTTTTCTTATTTTTTTGTGTTGTTTCAATACACACAAAGGAAATAAATGTGTATAACAAAACGTGTAATTGCAATAATTTTCTGGGAGAAATACTTCATTCATTTTCTGGAACAATTTCAAGGGTACCAAAGCTTTCAGCCATAACTGTGAATTGACCGGTGGAGGGGAGAGTGAAGCCAGCGCTGATTGGTTGCAGGGATCGCGTGACATAACAATGTTACACAATCCCCAGGAGAGCCAGTGAAACCACCGCTAGAATGGCGCCAACATCAGAGGTGATTGTGTTATTATTTTACAAGAGCGAAACATGGGGATTGAGAAGGGGTTGTCTGAGTAGTGGACATTTAACAGCACATTGTTAGTAAAATGGAACACTATATTGATATACTATTATTATTAGTAATAGCATTATATTAGTGAGAGGTGGACTTGTATTAGCATTATATAGGCTACTATATTGGTATTTTAGATATTATTGGAGGACATAATGGCTATGAACATAAATGCCATTACTTGGCTAGTGATTGCCCACAACAAACATGGGTCATATACTTTAAATTCATATAGCCAATATGTTTTTTTTTTACTGCAGAATTTGAGAAGCCAGATTCTCAATCCATGTGGCAAAAAAGAGTTTGGGGTTTTCGATATCCTGCGGAGTTCTATCACTTAGTATAAAAGAGTTATGGTTCTGAATAACATAGCCTCAGGGTGGGCACAATATGACTTCTTCTGGAACAGACCATAGAATATAATTTTAGCTTTGACTACAGATCTAAGGGATACAGGGAATGCAGTATTTCTGTCTCTTTCTTGCTTTCTCTCGCACAATCTCTCTCATAAATACTTTACTATAAATAATACTGTGTATATGACCCAATCTTTCCACTATAAACATGCACTGTCTACACGATGCATTGGACAATTTGACCTGCATTCTGAGCTTGGCGTCTCTCGTTTGCCTTGCCTATAATACTTTTATACTTCTTGTGTATTTAGTCATCTGATTAGTTGTCTTTATAAGTTTCTTTTGAAAGAAAATTAAATCTGAGATTTGTCGATGAGCGTTCGTGTATGCTGTGAGTGACCTTAGGGGGCACCTGCTTTCTACCTAAGGCAGTGGCGGACAATAAATTCATCCTTTCTGCTTTTGGATCCCTTTAGTTATGGTTTTAGAGCTTGTTCAGATTAACCTTTAATGGTGCCCGAGGACATTATGTATTTCAAAGGGGTTTAAAGACCTAATATGTATAGCTTGGTGTCAAGAAAGTTGGGTGTAAATGAAACTTTGAAATCCATTAAGATAGTTTGGCAAAGTTGACTTGTTTAAGGGAAAGTAAAATCCTTGAAAAGAGGTTAGGCTTGTATCCTGCAGGGAGAGAGGCTAAAACATCTGGGAAAGATAAGGCTACCCTGGTAATGAAATAGGCCCCAGTTTATAGATGTCTGTGTATAAATGTAGACAGAGAAAATTGGCAGACTAATTGCTTTTATCTACGTGGAGTTTGGAACTGCTGCTATAACTATGGCTTACTTTTATTCTCTTAGTCCTGATGCATTTAGGATTTCCCATGATTGCAAAATCCTAATTACAATGTCTAAGCGCGATCAGTACAGAAGAAGGTAAGTATTTAATTGTGTCTGTAAAATAATTAAAAGCAGTTGGTTATAAAAGCCTAATCTCTACTGCCGGACAAGGATTTCATCCGATGCCCATGGTAACAATGATTAAACAGAGTGTTAAAAAAAAGTTATTTCACAATTAAAGTGGAATACAGATGAAGTGCACTCTGATGGATAATGAATACGGAGCTATACCCACATGAAATACAATAGATATAATCACGTTATGTTGTATTGATGAACATGTTTCGATATCGCTGACAGTAATATCAAAGTGCTTCATAGATCTTAACAACACCAGTACAATGAGACATTATCATTAACTGTGCATCGTTATTTCCCTGACTACAATCTATTGATTATTGTAATACCATTTGTGTACTGGTTTTCTTGATTCCCTGACATGAACACATACAGATACCTTGTTGCACACTAAACTGGAATGTAACCTATGAATATTGATATTTTGAATGAACATACCCCATATGTTTTCTGCACTTAATACAGCTGGCTAAACAGGCATACATTAATATTATTCTGAGTATTTAAACCACTGGCAAGTAGTAGTCTGTAAGCATCTGACGTTAACATTAGAATGGTCTTCCCTATCGGCTCGTAGTGAGGTTGCTGCCTGGTGAGTGACAGACTACAGAGCAATGCCTATTATACATGTTGCTATCAACAAAATTAGCTTAATATTCCTGGTGAAATTACTTTGATTTTACTTTATTCACAAATGCAGACCTAGGCATACCACGTAAGATATGAATGCTTCAATAATGATCAACACAGTGTTTATAGTAAAATATAATTAATTGTATTAAATAGTCCCTGTTGTTTCAAAAAGCTTTGTATAAATTAATAGAGGCGAATATAAGAAACTTTGTAATATATCTTATCTGAGAATTCATTTTCTTTCTTCACTTAAGAGCCACTTCTTCCTCTCCCCCATCTCCTAAACTCACAATCTCGTCTGAAAAAAAAAACGCTCAATTTCTTCTTGGTCAAAGCAAGACAGACTGCCAACAGAGGGGTAAAGAAAGGTCAAGTGCAGAGTGAGAAAACAAGTAGAGACAGACAAGACAGGCACATATGCTGCAGTTAATGAGTGATTTAGCTTGTATCAGAGCTGGATTCACAGCCACAAAGCTGGATACTTCTGTATAATCATCTCTTTGCTGCTAATGCAATTCCTCAAATGTGCTAAACCGAAAATGAATTTGTAATTCCTATTTCTGTGTATAGGAGGCATCTTGGCAGCTAGTCTTCATCCACTAGTTCAGCATTTGCCACAGGGCACCAGGATTGGCAAAGTCGCCACTGGTGCCCTGTGCTCTTCACAGATGAAAGCAGGTTCACACTGAGCACATGTGACAGACGTGACAGAGTCTGGAGACGCTGTGGAGAGTGATCTGTTGCCTGCAACATCCTTCAGCATGACCGGTTTGGCAGTGGGTCAGTAATGGTGTGGGGTGGCATTTCTTTGCGTGCCTGAGGTAGCCTGACTGCCATTAGTTACCGAGATGAGATCCTCAGACCCCTTGTGAGACCATATGCTGGTGCGGTTGGCCCTGGGTTTTTCCTAATGCAGGACAATGCCAGACCTCGTGTGGCTGGAGTGTGTCAGCAGTTCCTGCAAGATGCAGGCATTGAAGCTATGGACTGGCCTGCCCGTTCCCCAGACCTGAATCTGATTGAGCACATCTGGGACATCATGTCTTACTCCATCCACCAACGTCACGTTGCACCACAGACTGTCCAGGAGTTGGCGGATGCTTTAGTCCAGGTCTGGGAGGAGATCCCACAGTAGACCATCCACAACCTCATCAGGAGCATGCCCAGGCATTGTAGGGAGGTCATACAGGCGCATGGAGGCCACACACAATACTGAGCCTCATTTTGACTTGACATTACATCAAAGTTGGATCAGCCTGTAGTGTGTTTTTCCACTTTAGTTTTGGGGGTGACTCCAAATCCAGGCCTCCATTGGTTAATAAATTTGATTTCCATTTATGATTTTTGTGTGATTTTGTTGTCAGCACATTCAACTTTGTACAGAACAAAGTATTCAATGAGCATATTTCATTCATTCAGATCTAGGATGTGTTATTTGAGTGTTCCCTTTATTTTTTGAGCAGTGTGTGTGTGTATATATATATATATATATATATATATATATATATATATATATATATATATATATATATGTATGTATGTGTGTATATATATATATATAGTACAGACCAAAAGTTTGGACACGCCTTCTCATTTAAAGCTTTTTCTGTATTTTCATGACTTTGGAAATTAAGTAAGGCCACTGGGTTGCCATCCCCAGCAAATGGGGGGGCATTCCCATGCCTCTCAGGTGAAATGTCCGTTACTCTTTTTTTTTCAATATATGCTAGATTTTGCCATAATGTGCACTTTAGTGCTGTGTCCCCTGCTGTACTATATGAAATGTTTATATATGTGCAGAGCACAGATATAGATGGATTTGGGCGATTTGCCCTTAGTAAATATGGATGCCTGGGCTGTATGCCTAACTGTGACCGCAGTGTGGGACGTATCTGCGTTCTCTGACGCATGTGCGGTCTGTCTTTCTATTATGATGCCGCTATTTCCGGTTTTTGGAACGCATTTGCGCTCCACAATTTTGATATTCCTTCCGGACATGCGCAATAGAGATGACAGGGACGCCGAGATTTCGGCGTTTCTCGTGTTTACATTAAGGGTTGAGTCATGTGGCTTTTTTAAATCCATACAGCTGGTGTTTCTAATCAATTATTGATAAAAATGGCTTTTATAATGACGATTGAAACTTTTTTGTCACTTTAGCACTTTTTGCACTTTATATATTGCACACACTATATGTATCTTGATTAATGATGTAGGGATTGTATCTGTATCATGTCTGAAATGTATTTATTATCATAATTACTGCTAAATCAATTTGTGTGATTAAGCAGGTTTAAATACTTGGCACATTGCACTTTCACATTGCTTGAAAAAGGTCCACATCTTTGGACCGAAACGTTGCTACAGCCACATGGGCTAATAAAGAGAAGATTATTTCACTATCCGTTTGTGTGCTGCCTCCACTCTCTTTTTTTGATATATATATATATATATATATATATATATATATATATATATATATATATATGTATATATATATATATATATACACATATAAGTGTATGTATGTATGTATGTATGTGTATATATATATATATATATATATATATATATATATATATATATATATATATATATATATATATATACACACAGTGCATTGTGAAAGTATTTGGCCCCCTTGAACTTTTCTACCTTTTGCCACATTTCTGGCTTCAAACATAGATATAAAATTCAAATTTTTTTTGGAAGAATCAACAACAAGTGGGACACAATCGTGAAGTGGAACGCAATTTATTGGATATTTTAAACTTTTTTTTAACAAATTAAAAACTGAAAAGTGGGGCGTGCAATGTTATTCGACCCCATTACTTTCAGTGCAGAAAACCCACTCCAGAAGTTCAGTGAGGATCTCTGAATGATCCAATGTTGTCCTAAATGACTGGTAATGCTAAATAGAATCCACCTGTGTGTAATCAAGTTTCCGTATAAATGCACCTGCTCTGTGATAGTCTCAGGGTTCTGTTTCAAGTGCAGAAAGCATCATGAAGACCAAGGAAAACACCAGGCAGGTCCGAGATACTGTTGTTGTGAAGTTTAAAGCCGGATTTGGATACAAAAAGATTTCCCAAGTTTTAAACATCTCAAGGAGCACTGTGCAAGCGATCATATTGAAATGGAAGGAGTATCAGACTACTGCAGATCTACCAAGACCCGGCCGTCCCTCTAAACTTTCATCTCGAACAAGGAGACGACTGATCAGAGATGCAGCAAAAAGGCACATGATCACTCTGGATGAACTGCAGAGATCTACAGCTGAGGTGGGAGAGTCTGTCCATAGGACAACAATCAGTCGTACACTGCACAAATCTGGCCTTTATGGAAGAGTGGCAAGAAGAAAGCCATTTCTTAAAGATATCCATAAAAAGTCTTGTTTGAAGTTTGCCACAAGCCACCTGGGAGACACACCAAACATGTGGAATAAGGTGCTCTGGTCAGATGAAACCAAAATCAAACTTTTTGGCCACAATGCAAAGCGATATGATTTGGCGTAAAAGCAACATAGCTCATTACCCTTAAAACACCATCCCGACTGTCAAACATGGTGGTGGCAGCATCATGGTTTGGGCCTGCTTTTCTTCAGCAGGGACAGGGAAGATGGCTACAATTGATGGGAAGATGGACGGAGCCAAATACAAGGCCATTCTGGAAGAAAACCTGTTGGAGTCTGCAAAAGACCTGAATCAAAAAAGGAATAGTCGGCACTCCGTATAGCTAGAGTGGTGCACGTGGAAAACAATGTCTGTAGGAAAAGAAAATCCCGGCACTCACGTGTTGATAATCAGTTGATTTATTCCACAACTCACACAAGACGTTTCAGCCTGTCCAAGGCTTTTTTCAATTGTGTCCAATTCAGCCTGTCCAATTGAAAAAAGCCTTGGACAGGCTGAAACGTCTTGTGTGAGTTGTGGAATAAATCAACTGATTATCAACATGTGAGTGCCGGGATTTTCTTTTCCTGCAAAAGAACTGAGACTGGGACGGAGATTTATTTTCCAACAAGACCATGATCTCAAACATAAAGCAAAATCTACAATGGAATGGTTCAAAAATAAACCAGGTGTTAGAATGGCCAAGTCAAAGTCCAGACCTGAATCCAATCGAGAATCTGTGGAAAGAGCTGAAAACTGCTGTTCACAAACGCCCTCCATCCAACCTCAATGAGCTCGAGCTGTTTTGCAAGGAAGAATGGGCAAGAATTTCAGCCTCTCGATGTGCAAAACTGATCGAGACATACCCCAAGTGACTTGCAGCTGTAATCGCAGCAAAAGGTGGCGCTACAAAGTATTAACTCAAGGGGGCCGAATAATATTGCACGCCCCACTTATCAGTTTTTAATTTGTTAAAAAAATGTTAAAATATCTAATAAATTTTGTTCCACTTCACGATTGTGTCCCACTTGTTGTTGATTCTTCCCAAAAAATTAGAATTTTATATCTTTATGTTTGAAGCCAGAAATGTGGCAAAAGGTAGAAAAGTTAAAGGGGGCCAAATTCTTTCACAATGCACTGTATATATACACACATACAGTACAGACCAAAAGTTTGGACACACCTTCTCATTTAAAGATTTTTCTGTCTTTTCAGGACTATGAGAATTGTACATTCACACTGAAGGCATCAAAACTATGAATTAACACATGAGGAATTATATTCTTAACAAAGAAGTGTGAAACGTCTGAAAATGTCTTATATTCTAGGTTCTTCAAAGTAGCCACCTTTTGCTTTGATGACTGCTTTGCACACTCTTGGTATTCTCTTGATGAGCTTCAAGAGGTAGTCACCAGAAATGGTTTTCACTTCACAGTATGCCCTGTCAGGTTTAATAAGTGGGATTTCTTGCCTTATAAATGGGGTTGGGACCATCAGTTGTGTTGTGCAGAAGTCTGGTGGATACACAGCTGATAGTCCTACTGAATAGACTGTTAGAATTTGTATTCTGGCAAGAAAAAAGCAGCTAAGTAAAGAAAAACAAGTGGCCATCATTACTTTAAGAAATGAAGGTCAGTCACTCCGAAAAATTGGGAAAACTTTGAAAGTGTTCCCAAGTGCAGTTGCAAAAACCATCAAGCGTTACAAAGAAACTGGCTCACATGAGGACCGCCCCAAGAAAGGAAGACCAAGAGTCACCTCTGCTTCTGAGGATAAGTTTATCCAAGTCACCAGCCTCAGAAATTGCAGGTTAACAGCAGCTCAGATTAGAGACTAGGTCAATGCCACACAGAGTTCTAGCAGCAGACACATCTCTTCAACAACTGTTAAGAGGAGACTTTGTGCAGCAGGCCTTCATGTTAAAATAGCTGCTAGGAAACCACTGCTTAGGACAGGCAACAAGCAGAGGAGACTTGTTTGGGCTAAAGAACACAAGGAATGGACATTAGACCAGTGGAAATCTGTGCTTTGGTCTGATGAGTCCAAATTTGAGATCTTTGGTTCCAACCACCGTGTCTTTGTGCGACGCAGAAAAGGTGAACGGATGGATTCTACATGCCTGGTTCCCACTGTGAAGCATGGAGGAGGAGGTGTGATGGTGTGGGGGTGCTTTGCTGGTGACACTGTTGGGGATTTATTCAAAATTGAAGGCATACTGAACCAGCATGGCTACCACAGCATCTTGCAGCGGCATGCTATTCCATCCGGTTTGCGTTTAGTTGGACCATCATTTATTTTTCAACAGGACAATGACCCCAAACACACCTCCAGGCTGTGTAAGGGCTATTTGACCAAGAAGGAGAGTGATTGGGTGCTACGCCAGATGACCTGGCCTCCACAGTCACCAGACCTGAACCCAATCGAGATGGTTTTGGGGTGAACTGGACCGCAGAGTGAAGGCAAAAGTGCCAACAAGTGCTAAGCATCTCTGGGAACTCCTTCAAGATTGTTGGAAGACCATTTCCGGTGACTACCTCTTGAAGCTCATCAAGAGAATGCCAAGAGTGTGCGCAGCAGTCATCAAAGCAAAAGGTGGCTACTTTGAAGAACCTAGAATATAAGACATATTTTCAGTTGTTTCACACTTTTTTGTTAAGTATATAATTCCACATGTGTTAATTCATAGTTTTGATGCCTTCAGTGTGAATGTACAATTTTCATAGTCATGAAAATACAGAAAAATCTTAAAATGAGAAGGTGCGTCCAAACTTTTGGTCTGTACTGTACATACATAAGTTTTTTTTTTAAAGTCCATTGGGCGCCTGGATGGAGCAGTAGTCCTCATGAGGAGAGGGATTTGATTTTGAGATCATTGCCTCATTGCTATATACTGTAAGTGATCAATTTTGTGTAGAGATAAATGTACATCTTCATTGATTTGAGAATATATCTTAAATGTAAATTCTGATTGTTTTTATATATTTTTTCACAAATATTTACAGCTTGGTAACTGTGTCCTTCTATTGACATGTTAGAGAAATACACTTCTCAACATTAAAATTGCAATATCAAAAAGGAAAAATTGCAGAATTATGGAAATCACAGGATTGACAGACATGCAAATAATACATAAATAATGAATAAATGGAACCAAATTTCCCAAATATCTCAATTTATCCAGTATCAAGTATGAACACCATGCATAGAAATGCATGCACTTACATGCCTTGGTATACTATCATTCAGGTCATTCATGGCTGTCTGAGGAATCTTCTGCAAAACTGCATGCACTTGGGAATGCAAATCATCAAGATCCATTTCTGCCAGCTCCCTTTGCAATTGCCAACCAATGATCCCACAGATGTGCTCAGTGACAAATCCAAAGACACTGCAGGCCTTGGTAGTACAATAGCATGTTGAAAAACAGCTCCTGTTACACTTTGGAGAAATGGCCAACTGGTTCCATCACCAAATCAATGTAATGCATGTCGGTTTACCTAGAATGAAGTGTAGAGGATCCTGGCTATAGTACATTATGCCACCCCGCAACAAAATCCCATGAGTAGGACCGATGTGACGTTGCCTCGTGAAGTCCTCTTCATGGTGCTGCTCACATAGTCTCCAGATCAATCTCTGGCTTTCATTGCATCCAAGACAAAATCGGGACTCCTCACTTTAGAGGATAGTCATCCATTCCAGCTTCCAATGCTTCATTGCAGCCTAAGTCTATCTTGAGGTCAAATGGGCAATGTAATGAAGAGGCCTGCATTAGGGAATGTCACATAGCTCCTACTCCTGGAATTATGATGTGGGGGATGTACGCTAGCTAGACCCTTCTAGTCTTCATTGCAGATACACAGCTTACCGTTAAATTGATTTGGTTGTGTATCCAGTGGTACGGCCATTTCTCCAAAGTGTCCCATCTGCTTTTCAACACAACGCCAGACCATGTGTTACTAATGCTACTGTAAGCCACCTGCTTGGTCTAAACGTGCTACCATACCCTGCAGCATCTCCCAAATTGTGTCCCATCAAACACATCTGGAACATCATTTTTTTGAAATTGCAAAGGAAAATTCCAGGAGAAGAACTCGATGATTTACGTGCTTAAGTGCATTCAGCGTGGCAGAACATTCCTCAGATAGCCATTAATAACCTCATTGATAACATGGCAAGGCCTGTAAGTGTGTGTACTTTTGTGCGTGACACTCTTACTTGATACTGAATAAATCAAGATGTCTTAAAAACTTTGTTTCCATTTTTTTCATGTTTATCGATCTTATGATTTCCATAATTCCATGACTTTTCCTTTTTGGTGTTGCAATTTCAATGTTAAATATGTATACTGCTAATATTTTTGATTTGGAGTTCCTGACATTTTACAAGTTTTATAAAAGTATAAAACTTTGCAGTGATAATTATTATAAATGTATAAATATGTGAAGCATGTTCGTTATGATAGGATATGTCAGTCAGTAGCATGAGTCGGGCACAGATAATGGGATGCTTGCTGATGGATAGAATGATGGAGCCTGCTGCCTTCTTCTAAGTGAGTGCCCTATTGGAGACAATAAAGAAGCAGGCAGCACAGTTCAGATATATGCTAGTAGCCAAAGTCAATACCTAGAAATTACATTAAGGCTGTGTGCCCACGATGCGTTTTTAAGCGTTTCTGCAGCAGCAAAAACGCAGCAGAAACACTTAAAAAACTCTTGGTAGAAGGCCTGCCATGTTCCCCAATGATAATCCGCATGTGCTGTGCACATGCTGTGGAAATTTCCGCTGCGGATTATCATTGCGGAAAAAAACGCAGCACTACCAATTATTTTGCGGAAGTGCTGATTTTTCGCCGCCATTGACTTGCATTGAATCGCTTGGATTCCGCATCACTGCATCTGTAGATGTGCATTCCATGCGTTCTAATGTGCGGATGGTACCCGGGTGTGGAGGACAGGAGACTCTCCTCCGGACCCGGGTACCATAGAACCTGTAAAAAAAAAAGAATAAAATAAAAAATAAATATCGTATTTACCTTCTGACGGCCCCCAGTGTGCTTGTCCTCCCATGCCGGCAGATCGCGGTGGACTGAAGGACCTGCGCTGACGTTATAGTCATGTGACGGCAGGTCATTCAGTGTACCGCGAGCTGCCGGCAAGCCAGGACGGAGCGAATAAAGACTGCGGGGGCCATCAGAGGGTAAGTATAGATTTATTTTTTTATTGTTAAACATTCTTTAAGGTCACACTATATAAATCCATGCCGTTTGCATGGATTTATATAGTGTGACCAAGTTGTCAAGCACTTTCCAAGTGATGCTAAAATCGCTTGGAAAGCGCTTGTCAACCCGCATGCGGAAACAGATGTGAATAATGCTTCATTTCCGCATGTCCCTGGCAGGAAAAACGCATGTACAATCCACATGTACAATCCGCATGCATTTTTTTCTGCCAGGGGAGATGCAGAAACGCTCAGGGAAAAATCCTGAACATTTCTGCATCGTGGGCACATAGCCTAAAGGGGGTTTCCAATTTGAAACATTTATGACATAGCCACAGGAGAATAGGTATTGGCTATTTAACACCAGTAGATATAAACTGAGAGATTGTCTCATATGAAGCCAAATCTCTGTTCTGTCCTTGGCTGGGTGAAGCCACCCTAGCTGTTGAAAAGGATATTATGAGACCACTCATTCTCTCCAGGTGGACATTCCAGAGGTGACCCGTGGATATACCAAAAATGTCTGTGATTACACCCCTTTATTTTTGTATTTGAAGGGAAGCTTGCATCAGACCTATTGTTTAAATCAAATTTTTATTTTAAATATATATTTTAAATATATAAAAAAAAAATTGGCAATGATTTTTTTCCATATCACAATCTGTATTAAAAATTGCTGTTTTTGTAATGGCTATTTGAGCTTTTTAGACTTTATGTTCCTGTAGTTTCAGGAAATAGACATGTACATTAACTGCAATGATCAGATGCTAACATTATCTTTTGTATTGAAACATCTAATAAGTGTGTGCGAAATTCATTGTAAAGGGAGGAGCAGGGTCAGGTGTAATATCGCCTGTTGTGATTGGTGGATCCGGTGTTATCAGCTGTGTATAGAGGAGGTTCCTGTCATTGCCGTAGTTTCTTTATAAACTGAGGCAGGATTACAAACACTTCCTGAAAAAAACAAAAAACTGAAAAATTATTCTAAAAAAGCCACAGTGGTTAATGTGAAAATTAAGATTACTAATTTGTTTTTGTTTTTTTTAGTAACAACCATTATGAAAAAAAGAAAAAAGTATTGCCAACATTTTCCTAAAGTACATTTATCACAAATCCTGATTTAAAAATGTAGTATTTTCACAATAGCTTCTCTATAAAGGAAAAGATTATATCATAATCTGGATGATCAGAGAGACACATAAAATGCAAATATCGAACTCTGGAAACCTAACTTTGTGACAGAAATGTATTTTAGGAGAAATAAAAATTGGGCTTTTAATATTAATAATGTAAATGACCTGCCTTGATTGTCATGTCTATTTTTCCGTTTTCTTATTCATCATCTACATTATAAATGTATTGCTTTATATTATTTTTTTTCAGAAATTCTTCACTCCGCACACGTGGTTTCCCGAGGTTACTTAGAAACAACTGTTTATATTCTCAGATTCGAGACGCTCATAAGTACGTCCCTCGTAGAGCTGTACTGTATATACCTGGAAACGATGAGAGGAAAATACAAAAAATTGCCACTCTCAATATGGACTGTGCAGTGTTAGACTGTGAAGATGGAGTAGCCATCAATAAAAAGGTAAGCAGATAATTATTAGTATTTCTGTAGCAAAATCTTTAAGAATGCAACAGCTTTATAATTTCCCTGCCGTTCATAAAATACTGTGCAAAACCTTTCACATTCCTTACTCCGTACTTTGTTACATTTTTTTAATGTTTCATTTAATTTATATCTCAAAAAAAAAAATCCGATATGATCTTTACACTACAAAGAAGTAAAAAAAAATCATTAAAAAAATTATTATCCGTTCACCCCCAAAACCTCTTTGATGCTTTGTCCAAATCCCTATACTGTTGCTAGATAAATTGTTTGCACTTAAAAAATATATTGAAAATTATTTTTCACAAATGAAAAGACTGATTTTTCCATATAAGCAATTACTATGTGTGCAAAACATGGTGTGTAGAATAAAGCCCAATTCATCAAAACCTAAAAATATTTTTAAAAGCCTAAAAAACAAACGTATGGCCTTGAAAAAAGCTACACAACAAAGTGACAAAATCATTCAGTTGATTAAAGTGTTAAGCTGATGATATACAGTTGTGCTCAAAAGTTTACATACCCCGGCAGAATTTTTCCTTTCTTGGCCTTGTTTCCGAGAATATGAATGATAACTAAAAAACTTTTTCTCCACTCATGGTTATTGGTTGGTTGAAGCCATTTATTGTCAAACTACTGTGTTTTCTCTTTTTTATCTTAATGAGCAGCTATTTATACACCCAGGCCAGGGTGTTAATTAGCCAGAGGAAGATAGCCGCTGGGTCCTAGAGACAGCCTCTAAGAAGTTGTCTGTAATGCCAAACGTAGAGATCTCCTGCAACCCACTGCAGGACGACTGTCTGTGACTTCTGACACACCCGTGACATCTGACTTATGATTGATTAGCTGCATTGCAGCAGATATTTCTTTTATGTGTTTGATCTGCTTAATTGAACTGTTGGTCAAACAAATTATAAAGCATTAACATGTACAACAGGTTTTTGGGCTTCCCTCACTGTACATTTAGGCTTACTTGAGGAGAGTTACACAAGCCACTGTCAACACTTCTGATAATGGCTTCTCCTGGCACAGCATATATTTAGCCTATTTTGTTCCACCCACATGTCAATAAGGATGCCTCTGTCACCATGTCTTGTGTAGCAAAGTGTATAAAATGGGTTCCGCCAACATTTATCACATGGATTAGCAGCAGTCATCAGTGTCTCTTATTTTTTATTTTGTGATTTTGTGCTAAACCTAAGTTGCAGCTTTCTCATGTATTGAGAAGTATCAAGAATAATATTCTACACATGCCATCTGATACTTGTGGAACTATTTTTCTTTAAAGAAATGCTATAGAATATTTCCTTAAAACAGCATGATGCTGAGTGAGGTAGTCCCACACTTTAAGGACCCTGTGTGCCGCCATAAAAACCTCCTGCTCATTTCTTTACTGTAAGATTGAGGCATGTGCTGTATGTATTTTAACAAATCTCCATTCTGCACCGATATTGACCGGTGGTGAAAATGTTAAAATTTACCGCAATTTCTGTTGCAAATTTTTACAGTTTGTTCATTTTTTAATGTAGAGAGGTGAAATCCACCTCAAATCTGTAACAAAACCCAAACATTTTGCTTGTGGATTTTATTGTAGATTCTCAGTAAAATCCACAAGCAAGTTTGTCCCAGAACTTTTCTGCTGTGCGCGGACCTACATTAATGACCGGCTCCAGTGCATGCTGGACCCATGCCAGCCATGCCATTAAAGAAGAATCTGAGGCGGGGGCTTTCATTGCATCACAAGGTATCCCTGTGGTCGAGTGTATATATTGTATGAGCAGACAGGTCATGGTTCATTGGAGGTATGACAGCCCTCGTGTCCTTAAAATATAAGAAGGGGAACAATCACTAAAAAAATTATTTCTACCTAAGGCCTCATTCACACATCAGTATTTTTGATTATTATTTCATCAGTATTTGTATGACAAAGCCAGGAGTGTTTCCAAAACATAGAACAAGTGTCGATGTTTCAATTTTAGTTTTTCTTTGTACGTTCCACTCCTGGTTTTGGCTTACAAACACTGATGAAAAATACTGATCAAAATTACTGACGTGTGAATGAGACCTAATGCAAATAAAGGTGTCATGGCTCAAAAAGTTATAAAATACAAATTTGAACCTCACTTATATAATTTCTGTAAATACAGATGTTTATCTGTATTTTCCCATGTTTTTGGGAACCAGGTATCAGCAAAAAAATCACAGAGACATGTATGTTTTTGATCTGAGTCATGGATCAAAATTACCCATTCAAGTCTATGGGTCTGTGAAAAATTGCTGACCGCACACATTGCCATCCGTGTGCAATACAACACATGTGCTGTCAGTTTTTGAACATATTTATACATACTGCTGCGGAAAATGCTGCAAAGTAAGAATGCATTTTGATAATTAATAAAGCTAAACTATTAACATTTCTATCTTTGAAAGCAAAGTGAATGAAGAAACGATAAATCTAAACCAAATAAATTTTTGCTGTGACCATCCTTTGTCTTCAAAACAGCATCGATTCTCCTAGGTACATTTGCACAAAATCAGAGATTTTGTAGGATTATTGTCAGCTGTAGGAGTAACCGGTTATACCAAATAGGTGATAACAATCATCATCTTTGTATGTAGGTTGGAACAATCTCATTGACTGAAACAGAAACAGCAGTGTATTAGGCTTACAACTAGGTGAGAAACAGCCAAGCCCTGCAAGAAAGATGAGGTTGTGGAAGACCATTTTAATGTTACAGGTCATACTCCATGAAAATACTAAGCAAAGCAAACAGGCAGAAGGGTTTCAAGACGTGCTATTCAAACTATTTTCAAGATGCACCAAGAACTGGGCAATGTTACGGACTATAGACGTGCAGTCAATGAGAGACACATTGTGCTTACTTCCATTTGAAATCTGTAGCTGTCCATCCTTGCCATCAGTTTAGAACTGGCAGCAACCAGTAGGACTCGGCTAGCTACACCCATCTACTGTTTGGAGAAGTCTGAACAGAGGTGGTCTTCATGTAAGAATTGCCGCCAAAAAGCCACACCTTCGACATGGAAACAAGGCCCAGCAACTCAACTTTACATGAAAACACAGCAAGTTGGGTGCAGAGAAATGGCAGCAGGTGCTTTAAACTGAGCAGTCAAAATGTGAAATATTTGGCTGCAACAAAAGGAAGTTTGTTTACTGAAGGGCTGGAGAGCAGTATAATAATGAGGGTCTTCAGATACCATGTGTAATGCTAATACCGGCGTCCCTGCATGTTCCCTCTCCCTCCTCCCAGTAAGGACGCCAATGTAGCGTCGGCGTCCCTGCCTCCTGCCAGACAGGGACGCCGTTCCCCTCACCTCTCCGCTCCGTGCCCGGTGGCTTCCTCCCGCTCTGCAGGCAGCGCGCGCTGCTTCCCGGCCTCTGTGCTTAGGGCGCGCGCGCTCCCCCTCTCTTAAAGGGGCCGCGCGCGCCGTCCTAAGGAATCCCCGGCCAATGGCCGGAGGACCTCACCATATATAAGGCCCCTCCTCCAAAATGGAGGTGCCCGAGCAATGTTGTTGCAAAGCCTTTCAACTCTGCTTCAGCCCTCAGGTCCCGTTACCAGTTACCTGCCAGTCACCTGCCAGAATCCTGCTTGATACCTGCTTGATACCTGCCTGATATCTGCTTACCTGCTTGCTATCCTGTGGTCCGACAGTCTGCCTACCAGCACCTGCCAGTCTGTCTATGGATCAGTCCGCCTGCGGACCAGGAAGTACCTGCCAGACACCTGGGAGCGCTCACCTGCTACCTGCCTGCTAGCCTACCTGGAGGCTCTGCCGTCACTTGCCGTGACCACCTGCCTGTCCAGAGACTCTTGCCCGCTCACCTGGGAGCGCTCACCTGCTACCTGCCTGCTAGCCTACCTGGAGGCCCTGCCGTCACTTGTCGTGACCACCTGCCTGTCCAGAGACTCTTGCCCGCTCACCTGGGAGCGCTCACCTGCTACCTGCCTGCTAGCCTACCTGGAGGCCCTGCCGTCACTTGCCGTGACCACCTGCCTGTCCAGAGACTCTTGCCCGCTCACCTGGGAGCGCTCACCTGCTACCTGCCTGCTAGTCTACCTGGAGGCCCTGCCGTCACTTGCCGTGAGCACCTGCCTGTCCAGAGACTCTTGCCCGCTCACCTGGGAGCGCTCACCTGCTACCTGCCTGCTAGCCTACCTGGATTCCCTGCTGTCACTTGCCGTGACCACCTGCTCGTCTAGAGACTCTTTCCCTGCTGTCACTTGCCGTGACCACCTGCCCGTCTAGAGACTCTTACCCTGCTGTCACTTGCCGTGACCATCCGCCTGTCTAGAGACTGTCCCCGTCACTTGCCGTGACTTCCTGCCCCTTCTACCCAGAGACTGTCCCTGTCACTTGCCGTGACTACCTGCCCGCCTTCCCTGGGAGCCACCCGCTTCCTTACAAGGACTGCCCCTTTGTATAGTTGCTCAGAGGTTCCACCTCCCAGACCTGTTACAGTTTGCTCGGGCCATGGAACCCGGTGGCACCCAAGCTCCCTCGCTCTCGGACCTATGCCATGAACTGTCCCGTCAGAGGTCCCAACAGGAGTCCATCCTGAGCCACCTGCATAGTGTTAACTCCCGCCTGGACACACTGTCTACATCTTCGGGACCGGCTTCCAGTCGCACGACTCCTACCCCGGCAGCGCCGCTGCCTATCAATTCCATGGCATTTCTTCCCGGTCCCCGCCTCACCGCCCTGCCTCGTTTTGGTGGAGATCCCGGTCAGGCACGGGGCTTCATTAACCTGTGCACTCTGCACTTCGAACTGTTGGCACACCAGTTTTCCACCGACCGAGCCAAAGTAGCCTTCATCATGTCCCATCTCACGGGGGAGGCGCTGGCTTGGCTAAATCCTCTATGGGAGAGAGGAGACCCCCTGGTGTCCAATCTGCCAGCCTTTCTCTCGGCTTTCCGGAAGGTCTTCGACGAACCAGGACGGAGGACCTCATCCGCCTCATCTCTGCTACGCCTCCGCCAAGGAAGTCTCACCGTGGGCCAATATGCCATACGGTTCCGTACCCTTGCTTCGGAGCTTGCCTGGGATAACGATGCCCTGGTGTCCGTCTTCTGGGAGGGTCTGTCCGGCCGTATTAAAGATGAACTCGCCGGTCTTGACATTCCTACCACTCTCGACGACTTAATTACACTTGCCACCCGGATTGACATCCGTTTCCAGGAGCGCACCAAAGAGGTCACCCGTGAGAGGAGGTTTCCACGCCTTGCCCCTACCTTCCAGAGATCCGTCACTTCCTCCGTTACTCCTCCGGCGCACTCACCCAAGCCTATGCAGGTCGACCAGACCAAGATGGTCAAAACCCGTCAGGAATTACGCCGTGCCGAGGGGAGCTGCTTCTACTGTGGCAGTAAGGAGCACCGGATCCGTTCCTGCCCGGAGAGGTCGGGAAACGCCTGTGTCTAGGATCGCTCAGAGAGGTCACCCTAGGCAGAAATAAACCCTCTCCATCTCTAATGCTATCGGTCTCTATCATCTGCGGGGAAAACTGTTATTTTGAACTGGCTCAACTTGACTCTGGAGCTGCCGGAAATCTCATTTCTCTGTCCCTGGTAGAGAAATACCGCATTCCCACCAAACCTCTGGCTGTACCCTTATCTGTCGCCGCCGTGGATGGGGGCCTCTTACCACATCCCATCCAACTCATCACCGAATCCATAACTCTGCAGGTGGGAATGCTGCACTCTGAGAGCATCTGCTTCCATGTTCTGCCTGGGCTCTCTCACGCCCTCTTGCTAGGCCTACCTTGGCTCCAGAAACACGCACCCGTGCTCGATTGGCAGACCGGATAAGTTCTTCGCTGGGGACAGGACTGCCATAAGACTTGTTTAGTTCCCGTTCATCCTGCTCGTCCTTCTCCTACCCCAGCCAATCTACCCGGCCTACCGGCTCCCTATTGGTCTTTTGCGGACGTCTTTAATAAAAAAGAAGCAGAGACATTACCCCCTCATAGACCATACGACTGCCCAATTGACCTGATGCCCGGCGCTACTCCTCCCCATGGGCGTATTTACCCTTTGTCCGCTGCTGAGACCCGGTCCATGTCTGAATATATTGAGGAGAATCTGGCCCAGGGATTTATCCGGAAATCTACCTCCCCGACGGGAGCAGGCTTCTTCTTCGTCAAAAAGAAGGACGGCTCACTCCGTCCCTGTATAGACTATAGAGGCCTTAACCAGATCACAGTGAAGAATAAATACACCCTTCCGCTCATTCCTGAATTATTTGACCGTCTGAGGGGGGCTAGAATCTTCACCAAGCTGGACCTCCGTGGGGCGTATAATCTGGTCCGTATCTGTCAGGGGGATGAATGGAAGACGGCATTCAACACCCGGGATGGCCACTATGAATATTTTGTAATGCCCTTCGGTCTCTGTAACGCTCCCGCCGTCTTTCAAGAGTTGGTCAATGACATCTTCCGTGACCTTCTCTACTCCTGCGTGGTGGTGTACCTGGACGACATCTTGGTCTTCTCTCCGGATCTTCTCACTCACCGGAGGGACGTTCGTCAGGTCCTTGAAATCTATACAGAGATTTTTGGGTTTTGTCAATTATTACAGGAAATTCATTAAGAATTTTTCTGTAATTGTTAAACCTCTAACAGATCTCACCAGGAAAGGTGCGAATACGGCCCAGTGGACTACTGAGGCCATTGAAGCGTTTGAGTATCTCAAAGAGAGGTTCAGTTCTGCCCCTATCCTTATGCAGCCTGATGAGACCAAGCCTTTTTCGGTAGAGGTCGATGCTTCATCGGTGGGGGTCGGAGCAGTTTTGTCTCAGGAGAACAAGGGTGGAGTACATCCTTGTGCCTTCTTTTCGAAATTTTTTTCGGAAACCATACTGAATTATGATGTTGGAAATCGGGAGTTGCTGGCTATTAAACTCGCGTTTTAACATTGGCGTCATTTTTTGGAAGGCGCTAGATTTCCTATTCAGGTTTTCCCAGATCATAAGAATTTGATCTATCTGGATGCTGCCAAGCTCTTGAATGCCCGTCAAGCTAGGTGGGCACTTTTTTTTTCTCGGTTTCATTTTTCTGTTACCTATATCCCTGGTACTAAGAATGTTAAAGCCGATGCTTTATCTCGCAGCTTCTCTCCTACGGTCGGTGCCGAGGAGGAGAGCATTTTACAGAAAGGAGTTGTTGTGGCGTCATTGGACTCCATTTTGGAGAATGGGATTCTGAAAGCTCAAGATGATGCTCCATCTAACACTCCCCATGGGAGGTTGTTCGTGCCTAGAGCCTTTAGGAGAGATTTGTTTGTGGAGTGTCATGAGTCTCGGTTGGCAGGTCATCCAGGAATTTCGGAGACTAAGAGACTTATCAGTCGCAGTTTTTGGTGGCCGGAATGGCAGAGGGAGGTCATCAAGTGGGTGCGTCAGTGTACTGTGTGTGCTAGGTCAAAGGCTTCACATACTCCTGCTGCGGGGTTGCTTTGCCCTCTGGAGATTCCTAGTGCGCCTTGGACGCATCTCACAATGGATTTTATTACTGATCTTCCGGTGTCCGAGGGTTTTACTGTCACCTGGGTGGTCGTGGACCATTTTAGTAAGATGTGTCATTTGGTTCCATTCATTAAGTTGCCCTGTGCCAAGACACTCGCTAAGGCTTTTGTTAAGGAGATTGTCAAGCTCCATGGCGTTCCCCCGGATATTGTTTCTGATAGAGGACCTCAGTTTGTGGCTCGCTTTTGGCATGCTTTTTGTGACAGGTTGGGAGTCCATTTGTCATTTTCGTCTGGTTATCATCCTGAGTCTAATGGACAGACTGAAAGAAAGAACCAGGATGTTGAACAGTTTTTGCGTTGTTTTGTGGTGGACAATCAAGAGGTGTGGTCTGAGTTTCTGCCTCTCGCAGAATTTGCTCTTAACAATCATACATCCTCCTCTGCTGGGTGTTCTCCTTTTTTATGTTGTACTGGGAGACATCCGTCTTTTGGTTCGTTCTCCAAATTGGGGTCGGTGGTGCCGGAGGAGGAGAATTTTTCCGGTGATTTGGAGAGAGTTTGGACTAATGTACGTTGCAACCTTCAAGAAGCTAACAAGAAGTCCAAGAAGTATTTTGACAGGAAACTTAAGGAGGTTTTGTTCACTGTGGGTGACATGGTTTGGTTGTCCTCGAAGAACCTGCGGTTGAGGATTCCCTTTAAAAAACTGGGTCCTAAGTTTGTGGGTCCATTTAAAGTGCTTCAGGTTGTTAACCCATCTGCTTTTAGGTTGGATGTCCCTACTTCCTGGAAGATTAATCCTGTGTTTCATGTTTCCTTTTTGAAAAAGGCTGATGTATCAGATAGGGATTCCGCTGTCACAGTTCCTCCTGTGGTGGAAGACGGCGAATATGAAATTTCTCGTATCTTGAATTATAGATGGCATAGAGGGAGATTACAGTATGTTGTCTCCTGGAAGGGTTTCAGTCCCGAAGACAACTCCTGGGTAAGGACAGATGATGTCTCTGCTCCTAGGCTTGTTAAAGCTTTCCACAAGAGGTTTCCGGATAGGCCTGGGCCTGGAGGATCCGGAGGATCCTCATAAAAGAGGGGGTACTGTTAGAACCCTCCTGTTTGTTTTTTCCATCTTGTGTTTTGCGGTCACGTGACCATCTGCCTTTTCTATTCCAGCTCCGCCCTTTTGGCTGTGCTGGACTTCAGTGTTTGACTGTTTCTCTAGCCAGGTGCTTCTGTGCCTTTCTCTGTCAGTTAGCTTGGTCCTTCTGGGACCTCTAGTACCTTTTTGTCAGTTTGTCTTTTTGTGTTCTGCAACAACTTCTCTGTTTAGGAGGTGTCCCATTTTGTCCTAGTCCTTAGTTCTTTTAGGGACCCCTCCCTTAATGCTATAGGTCTTCGTTCAGACTAGTCGAGGACTAAGGCGGGTCTGTCCGCTTGGAACAGGCAGCCTGCTACATCGTAGGGATTCAGCTTAGTCTTACTGTAGGGACAGCTTTCCCCTATCTTTCCTTAGTACATGTTTTAGATCATATCAACACCTCATTCAGCTTCCTGTAGTCATTACAGAACTGCCAATCTCCATCATACTTCGGCACCAGGACAATGGGGCTGGACCAGCCGCTCTTTGACTCCTCGATGACGCCCAGGCTCAACATTCTCCTCACCTCTTTGGAGATCACCTCACAGCGGGCTTCAGGAATCCAATACGGTCTTTAATTCACCCTCACATGCGGCTCTGTCAAGATTTCATGCAACACCCGGTCTCCAGGGCTAAACTGCCTCAATCTCGCTGACCGATTGTAGACCCTTGCCTGGGCCTCTTGTGCTTGAAAAGGGCTCTCTTACAAGCAGTATCACCCTCACGATCTGGTCTTACATCTGGGCCACATGCTCAATGATGTTCCGGTGGGGTGTTACCTTGGCTTACCAGGTTTCCTTCGCAATGTCCAACAGTCCCCAAGAGTGCCGTCCATAAAGCAACTCAAAGGGTGAGAACCCCGTTAAGACCATCTAAGAACTTCTCTAATGGAGAATAGCAGGTAGAGGAGTAGTCATTCCCAGTCTTGGACATCCTTCTCAACGACCTTTTTAAGCGTGGACTTTAGGGTCTTGTTGAACCTCTCCACCAGGCTGTCTGTCTGCGGATGGTACACGGACGTCCTGAGTTGTGTAATCTGGAGCGCCTTACACAACTCCCTCATCACTTTAGACATGAAAGAAGTTCCCTGGTCTGTCAGGATCTCCTTTGGCAGGCCCGTCCAGGAGAAGATATGTACCAGCTCTTGGGCTATGCTCCTGGCAGAGGAGTTTCTTAATAGTACCTTCTCTGGGTACCGTATTGCATAGTCCAGCACAATCAGTATGTATTGGTGACCCCTTGCGGACTTAACTAAGGGTCCTACAAGGTCCATAGCAATTCGGTAAAATGGGACCTCTATAATGGGTAACGGAACCAGGTGACTCCGGAAGTGGGACACGGGAGCAGTTAGCTGACAAGTAGGGCAAGACCGGAAGAAATTAACAATGTCTCGGTGACACCCAGGCCAGTAGAACCTCTGCAAAAAACACTCTTGGGTTTTGTCTACTCCCAGATGCCCTCCTAAGACATGCGAATGGGCCAAATCTAATACCCTACGTCTATAGGGACCTGGCACCAACAACTGCTCTATCACTTCCCCTCTTGGTTTAGTGACCTGATAAAACAGCTCCTCATTTAAGGTGAAATATGGGAACCTGATGTCAGTCCCCGGGTCTTGAGCAACCCCATTTATCACCGTCACATTGTCAAATGCATTTTTCAATGTAAGATCCTGCATTTGCGTGGTACCAAAATTCCCACCAGAAAACCCCAGTTCAGGAATCTCATCCTCATGGGTCCCTGTCCCGTCCTCATTGCCAGCAAGGACACACATGGCGAACTCATCTGCCTCTGACTGTAATGGGGATTCTTTATGGACGAACCGGCTCCAGTCTGAGTTAGTGGGTACCCCCGCCTTTCCCCACAAGTCCCAGAACAGCCTGAAGTCCCACCCGATTATAACTTGGTATAACAAGTTTCTGACTACCCCGACCTCATGGGACTCAGTACCACTGTTCATTTTTATAGTCACTTGGGTGACAGGGTAGTCCTTGGTGTCCCTGTGGATACAGTGGATTCCCACGTGTTCCCAGGGATCAACTGGTGGGGGAGTGTGGCCCTTACCAGAGTCATCAAACTCCTGGAGTCCAAAAGTCCTGACACCAGTACCCCATTTATGGTTACGGGACATGACTGAGCCCCTTCACCGGGCTGATAGTCCACACTGCAGGCGGGATAGGCATAGTATGAGCACCGCCTCCCAATGCTGCAGTCCATTTGTTCAGAGGACATCGGACAAAGGGCGGCTATGTGTCCAGGACCGTGACACCTCCAGCAGAGTGAATCTTTACCGGCAGCCTTTGGTAAGCCCTCAGCAACCCCTTGGGACCATGGACTCTCCCCTGTTGTGGCTCTACTACCCCTCATTTGGGACTTGGGCCCCCCTGGGTACCCCAGTATGGGGATGCAGCACCACCCAACTTCCTTAAGGACCTCTCGACCACCTGGTATCTTTTTACGAGGCCGACCAGGTCATCCGCATTCCGGGGGTCTCCTTGCGCAACCCAGGTCTGCACTGGCCTGGGAAGAGAGTGCACAAATCTGTCCATGGCAACCCGCTCAACCATCTGGAGTGGAGGACTCCGGCTGCAGCCATTTCTGACAAGATGCAGAAGGTCGAACATTTGGGAGCAAGGGGGTTTATCACCATAATACGCCCAGGGGTGATCCCTTTGGGCTCTGACTGACATAGTCACTCCAGCACGTGCCAGTATCTCAGTTTTTAGTTTAACATATTCCTGGGCATCTTGCAAGGCCAGGTCATAATAAGCCTTCTGGGCTTACCAGTCAGATAGGGGGCCAGCACCTCTGACCACTGCTCCGGTGGTAGCTTTTTCCCACTCTGCCACCCTCTCAAACACAGTCAAAAATGCCTCCACGTCATCGCCTGGGGTCATTTTTTGCATGGCTCGTCTTACCGTTTTCCAGACGTACGAGTCATCACCTGGAGTTGGGGGATGGGCTGCTGGCCTCCCACAAACTGCATCTCTGAACATTTCCATCTGCTGTTGCTGCTGTCGAAGCTCGTCTTGTTGCTACTGCTGCTGTTGGTGGATCTGTTGCAATACCAACTTGCTTCTCTCCTGCTTTAGCTAGCACCAGGTGCTTGATCAGGTCCTCCATACCTTCTGTCTTTGTTTCCTGGCTTATGGCTGCCTTTACCCAGGACATGCGGTTTGTCTTCAGCTGCTACATGTGGCTCCTGGGGATCTTGCCCACATTCTCCACCACCTGTGGTAGATCGCTCTCTCAGCTACACACGGAGGTAGAAGCAGGAATGCTGTTCCTTTAAATTTCTGAGTGGTTTACTAATAAACATGGCATAAACCACTATCAAGTCCATCAAACCAAACAGGCCTATCTTGGCATAACGGGTAAACAGAAGAAAATAAGGTAGTACAGTCCATAGGCCTGTGGGGGTTCGCCCGCACAGGATTAGAACAGCCGACACGGTTCAGGAAAACAAACACAAGCTCCTCTCTGGAGCTAACTTCTCCAGACACTGAACACTGAATGCCTCAGCAGGTCGAGTATTTAAACCCCAGACCACACCCTGAGGTGGAGATATGGAGGACAACCTCCCGCCCGCTGTATGATTGTTCTCATAAAAACACGCCCTTTTACAAATGGTGGATTAACCCCTCTCAACAAATAACATGCTGGAGGAAACTTAACGGTTTTAGTTCACTGAAGCTAATAGCCTCAGGGAAACATATGTCCCCTCCAGCACTTTACCAGTGACTTTGCAACAGTGTATATGTGGAGCCCCTGCGGGTTCAGTTGCCGCAGAGGTACTGCATCTCACCCAGAGGTGTGGTATACCACTCTCAGGTAAGGATAGAGTGCTGCCCGGGACCCTAACACCTGCATCCAACACGTCCACTTCAGTAGGGCAGGGCGAGATTGCTCCTAAGGGAGAGCACAGTCCCTGGTCCCTGGCTGGAGTGGAGGGGAACCTAGTGAGGGGGAACCATGTAGTGGGTGTGGGTGGAGGAAGTAGCTTAGGGGAGCACTTGTAAGGGAGTGATATAAAAGGGGGAACCATCTTGAGAGTTCAGTTCAGTCAGAGAGATCAGTCAGAGGAGGAAGTGAGGGGAGCAGAGGCTCTGAAAGATCTCTGCTCCAGAGCGGGCCTGAGGAGAGGCCCAGGACTGAAGGAAGAGGAGGGGGAGCAGGAGAAAGGCTCCCGGAACAGAAGGGATCCCAGGGGTGCGGGCACTGCTGGAGGCCACCCGTACGCCCGAATCTGCCAGGCGGTGGAGGGATCGAGCTGCAGAGGGGACCAGTCCCTAAACTAGTGGAGAACTACAAGGCTCAGCTAGGAACCGGAGGCTGCTTTACTTGCAAGGTGCAGTGGCAACATCCGCAACTATATAGCCGAAAAGGTGGCCACATAGGGTGCAGGGGACTGCAGGTCGCCCGACAAGACCCGAGGCTACTGGATTGGGACACTGGTTGCGAGGCGCAGGGCAAGAGGGCAAGAGCCAGCGCAGGAAAATGACTGAGGAAGGCACATAGAAAGGGGTCCTGTCAGGCACTCTTGAATTACCTGAGGGATTGCTGAACCCCTGCCTGGTGAACGCAGTACAACATGGGAGGTTGTAGTCAGGAACCTGTAACCTGAGGAACTTAACAACTGTGAGTAAACTCTGAAGACTGCACCCCACTGCCTCTGTGATTATTGCCTGCGCCATCACCCCCTGCACTACAACGCCCAGCACAACCTATAACATCTACACTGCCCTGGAGCTAAGCTCTACCTGTGGAGAGCCACACCAGCTTTGCTGCACTAACATCAGCTCCAGAGGACCTGCTCCACAGCGGCGGCTCCCTTTAGCCGCATACCACATATGGCGTCACAAACTTTATACATTAAATATAAAAACCTATAAATCCCCTTTTAATTGACCACCCTGGGTCATGGACCGGGTCACCGCCACTGTGACATCTCCCCTACCAACGACAGGCCCGGCACCGAGTACACCACGGCCCAGGCGGCGCGTCATATATATATATTAGCATCAAATACACTTTGACACAAGATCTAGAAAAGCACTAGAAATAGTAGTAAATAACAATAGCATCCCAATAGATGACATCAAAGCAGGCAAAAAATAATAGTACAATGTATAAAGAGTGGCGCTTGTAAGTGTAAATAAAGCCAGCCATATATAAAGTATCACCACAATACCACTTTGTGATCAAGTTTTTTCAAAACCAGGACTTCAGCTGTGCACATCAGTGTACTTATCCAGCCAGCTATGACACCGGTCACAACTATTTGTATATTTTCAAGAAATTCCTGCCTTTGCTGCATCTTATACGCACTTTATTCTATTTTTTGGATTTATACAATCTGCTTGAATGGCAGCTGAAATAAGCTATTAGTGAGACCTACTGCACTTTATAACTGCTGCATTATCCCTTGTTAATGTGGCGCCCTGCTGCGCATTGGTGCCACAGATCCTAGAGGGGTGCATGGACGGATTCCTCCACAAGAGGTCCTCATAGCATTCACACACCTCCACCTTCCACCTCAGACCACCAGAGGGAGCCCGTTAGGGATATAAAAAGGGAAGGTGGAGCTAGGCAGTTCAGTCTAAGTCTGGAGTCCACAGAGAGTGAAGTCTGTGAGAAAGTCAGTCCAGCCCAGACTCGGGGAGCTCAGGTTAGTGAGCCCAAGGCGTGCCGACGCCATAAGAGCGGTGAAGAGTAGCAAGGCCTACTGCCAGTGTGAAGCCTAGTGAGAGCCCCGAGCGTGGCCGAAGGCGAGTGGAGTAAGCGAGCTACATAGGGGGCAGAGGAGCTTAGCCAGCTCACCCCAAGACCATATACCGGACACCGGGTCCGTGTCTGCAGGGATCTCTAGGACCAGCAGAAATAACCGGAACCCTTGGCGAACTACATGTCCCAGGAACACCAGAAGCTGACCGTTATCCCAGGGTCAGGAATCACAGAGGCCCAAGAGACCAGGGAGTGTGATCTCCAACAGAAGGCCCTACCACCAGGTCAGCAGGTGTCAGACAGAGACCAAGTTAGGCCTAGCTCCAGGCCGGTCATAAACTTACCAGGAAAAGGCAAGAAACAGGAGGCCCCACACCCGCTCACTGGGGAGAGTCCTGAAATGCACCCTTCAACCTACAGTGCCCTGGATCGTGCCTGAAAACACCACCAGTACAGGTACTGAAGTGAACTGTTGTGAGTGTGCCTGTTCTTCTCCTGACCCGGTTGGGTCCTCTCTGTCCTGCATCTCTCCTCCTTACGCTGCCCTGAGGCCCCGCTCCACCTGTGGGGAGCCGCACCAACTAAGCTGCCTGACCACCGGCCTCAGAGGACTGCAGCAGCGCTGGTGACCCTCACCAGACACCACGGGTGGCGTCACGAACATTTCCCTATCCCATATAACACTTCTCCTTCTTTTAAGAGTGACCCCAGGGTACGGGCCCGGGAGCCGACCACCGCAACATCCCCCAGAGTCAGGCAACAACAAGGCCCGGGCGCTGAGTCGTCCCCATCACCTTGGCGCGTCAACTCTTCCTGGCGTCACGAACAGGATTCCGTGCCCGCTGCAACGACGGAGTGTTGTGCCCGTTGCCACCGGGTACTGTGCGCCTTTAATCAAAAACTGTGTATTTTAACTGTGGCGAAGATTGCCGCCATTGTTGTGTTGCCGAGTGGGAAGAAGGGCTTAACCGCGGGAAAACTGAGAGGTGCGAAGCCCCGGACACGCCCCACGCCTCAACGTCAAACCAGGAAGCGCCAGGTCCTGGAAGGAGCCCCGTTGAGCGCTCTGACGTAGGACGCAAGCGACGCAAGGTCTTGAAGGAAGACCGTCACTTGCGGAGCTGCGGCCGACCGGAAGAAAAGAAAAGAAGGTAGGCCACGGTTCGCTAGGGGGGCGCCAGAATGTCCAAAGAACAGCACTACGCCGGAGTACCGGTTAACCGCCCTGATGTTCAACCCGCGCTCGGCGCCGAGCAGGCCGGAGCAGCCGCTCCACCAGCAGGGCTTGTAACCCTGTCATACCCATGGCCCTACCGTACATACCAGGAGCGAAGTGGCTCCCCCAGTACAGCGGCAAACCAGATACCCTGTCTTGATTTAAAAGGAAAATATGCGGTATACTGGACATGTACTCTATGACAGGCAAGCAAAGAGCCGCTGTTGTATTGGAACAATTGACTGGTGCTGCGGAGCGAGAAGTAGAAACCTGGTCGGCCGCAGACCAGGAGTCAGTGTCCGCAATCTTTAAAAAGTTACAGACTGTCTTTGAGAATCGTACTGAGACAGACCTCTGGATGAGGTTCTACAACTGCTCTCAGCAACCGGAGGACAGTGTTCGGGACTATGCCTGGCGTTTACAAGGGGCCCTGCGAGCTCTGAAACAGGTTAGTCCAACCAGCATCAATGATGAAAATAGAATGCTGAAGGAACAGTTTATCCGGGGACTGAGGTCTCAAGAGGAGAGCAGGACTGCGCGTTGGTGGTCCCTGGATCATCCAGATGCCACCTTTGACACCCTTAAGGACATGGCTATAAAAGGACTGCAACCCCTGGAAACAACTGCTATCCAATGTTACCAGGGTGCGGCCTCCCCAGTGCCTGCAGCGTCCACCTTTTCCCCGGTGGCTGCTGAAGCCAAGGTTCCAGCAATGTCCCCTAGTGAGCTGGACAGCCTGCGCTCTGAAGTGCGTCAGTTGAGCAAAGCCCTGACCACTGTACTGAGTGCCCTGCAGCTGCGGACGGAGCCCGAGGAGGAAGGAAGGATCTTGCTAGCCGACAGCCCTGAGGATGTCCCCTGGATGAGAAGGAAGAGGAGGACAATGTCACCCCCTGGGAGGACCAGCGACCAACGCCGCCCGCCGAAAGACCCTGTCTGGCACTGCTGCCAAAAGACAGGTCACGCCGTCCGGAGCTGTCCTTTAAATGAGCAAACCCTGGGGCCGAGGGCCGACACCCAGGAGTAGACCAACCAGGCCCATCAAACTGGTACCGTAGGTTCGTGGGAGGAAGACCTCTTTTGTCCATCGTGCTGGACGGCCTCGCGACACCTGCTCTGCTGGACACAGGATCTCAGGTAACCATCGTGCCTGATGTCCTCTACAAAAGGTTCTGGTCCATAGACTAACTTCATCCACCAGATCCAAATGTTTCCATCTATGCCTCAAACGGCCTCCCCCTTAACCTAGTCGGGGTTAAGGATGTGGCAGTAAAGGTGGGGAGAGTGGAACTGAAGGACCAGGGACTGATTGTAGTAGAGACTAATCCTGATGATACAGACTTGTATATGGTACTTAGCACAAATATTGTTAGTAACTGTTTGGGAGAAGTGTTGTTCTTGCTCCAACACATAGCTGACACTGCCAGACCAGGGCAGAGAAGGGCGCTGCAGAAAGAGATCCGAGCCCTTATGTACCAGCAACAGGTAAAGCTAACAGGCGGTGAAATTGGTAATGTACGGGTGACAGACCCGGTACCCATTGTGATTCCCCCGATGAGTGAAATGCTGATTTGGTGTAGAGCAGCAATAGGTCTCAAAGGACTGAGCTACCAGGCGGTAGTAGAGCCCCTTGGCTCAGAGCATAGACCTACACTCTTAACTGCCAGAGGGGTAGTGGATGTACGCAATGGGAGGGTGCCCATCCGTCTTCTGAACTATGGGGAGGACGAGGTTAGATTACCACGCTATGCCACTGTTGCCAAATTGTGCACAGTAGATAACAACTCCATACACATGGCGGAGTCCTTAACCTCACCAGACGAAGTGGAGGATAATGACCCGGGAACCCAGGTGGAGGATTGGTGTCAACAGCTCCATGTTGGGACAGACACCACTCCTGCCCAACAGAAGCAGGGTGTGCACCAGGTGGTTCAGGAATACGAGCAAGTATTCAGTAAGCACCCACTTGACTTCGGGAGGATTTAGGGGGTTCAACACCATATCCCCACAGGTGACCATCCACCCATCAAAGAACGTTACAGGCCTATACCACCAGCACACTACCAGAAGGCAAAGGAGATGTTGCACGACATGAAGAAGGCAGGGGTAGTAAGGGATAGTTGTAGTCCCTGGGCAGCTCCCCTAGTTCTAATCAGGAA
Source organism: Phyllobates terribilis (assembly GCF_046119375.1). Lineage (NCBI taxonomy): Eukaryota > Metazoa > Chordata > Amphibia > Anura > Dendrobatidae > Phyllobates > Phyllobates terribilis. The sequence continues at coordinate 299,302,601 of NW_027362762.1, read as the reverse complement.
AAAGGACGGAAGCATGAGAATGTGTGTAAATTACAGAAAAGTAAATCGCATTACACATAAAGATGCATACCCTTTACCATGTATAGAGGAATCCCTGGCTGCCTTAAAGTCTGCAAATTACTTCTCCACCCTTGACCTCACTAGTGGGTACTGGCAAGTGGCTGTTGCTGAGGAGCATCGGGAGAATACGGCCTTCTCCACCCCGATGGGACTCTGCAAGTTCAATAGTATGCCGTTTGGACTCTGCAACGCCCCCAGAACATTCCAGAGATTGATGGAGTGCTGCCTGGGACACCGCAACTTCGAGACTGTGCTACTATACCTGGACGACGTGATAGTGTACTCCAAAACGTATGAGGACCACTTGAAGCACCTGGCGGAGGTATTTGAGTCGCTATCCCGGTATGGGATGAAGCTGAAGCCCTCAAAGTGCCACCTGTTCAAGCGAAAGGTACAGTACCTGGGGCACATCGTTAGTCCAGAGGGAGTAGCACCAGACCCGGAGAAGGTCACTGCCATCCAGAAATGGCCGGAGCCAAAGAGCCTCAAGGAGGTACGTCAGTTCCTGGGACTAGTCGGGTATTACCGGAGGTTTGTGAAGGACTATACCAAGAAAGCGGCGCCTTTGCGAGATCTCCTGGTAGGACAGTCCGGGAGAGGCAGAAACCCCCCGTTCCAGTGGGGTAAGGAGCAAGATGAATCCTTTAATGTGATGAAGGAGATCCTGACCGGCAAAGAGATCCTAGCCTACCCAGACTACAGCCAACCATTCCTGCTGTACACTGATGCCAGCAGCGAAGGATTAGGAGCTGTACTGAGTCAGAAGCAGGATGGCCGAGAGAAGGTGATCGCTTATGCAAGCAGGAAGCTCCGCCCGACCGAGAGGAACCCGGAGAACTATAGCAGCTTTAAGTTGGAGTTCCTGGCCCTGGTCTGGGCCATCACCGAGCGGTTCAAGCACTACTTAGCCTCCAGTAAGTTTACTGCCTTCACTGATAACCCCTTGACTCATCTGGAGACAGCCAAGTTAGGAGCCATGGAACAACGATGGATGGCTCGGCTGTCAAACTACCAATTCACTATTAAGTACCGGACGGGCCGCAAGAACGCCAACGCCGATGCCCTGTCCAGGATGCCTCACCAGTCGGACACTGAAGAAGAAGTGGATGACCTGGAGGAGATTGAACTACCTGCCTTTCATCGGAATGGAATGGTCCAGTAGGAACGAGCCTACAGGAGGCATCGCGGTAAGACGTTAAACCCCCTGCCTCACCACAGCTGGAAGGAGACCCAGGACAGCGACCCGGTTGTCAGCCGTATCAAAGAACTGATAACCCAGGAAGGTTCCTCCCTGGAGAAGGAAGCGTCTCTCCAAGCCAAGCAGCTGTGGAATGAGAAGAGGCAGCTGTTCATCTATAGAGAGAAGCTGTGCCGGAGGTACGTCAACCCCAAAACCAATGAGATGGTATGGCAGATAGTGGTGCCCAAGACAGACATCCAGATGGTGTTGGAGGCCTACCACGATCAAGCGGGGCACTTTGGCTGGAAGAAGCTAGAGACCCTACTGAAGTGTCGGTTTTATTGGGTAGGAATGCACAGTTCCATTGAGAGGTGGTGCCGGAATTGTGGACCCTGTAGCCTCAGAAGAAAAGACTACAGCAGCCAGAAGGCACCCCTGCAACCCATCAAGACGACTCGACCCTTGGAGATCGTGGCCCTGGATCATGTCAAGCTGTCACCCAGCAGGTCAGGATATTCCTATGCCCTGACCATGGTGGATCACTACTCCCAGTTCCTGGTGGTCGCCCCCGTCAAGGATCTGACGGCAGAGACTGCGGCGAAGACGTTCCAAGCACACTTCTGCAGACCCCATGGATACCCGGAGCAGGTGCTGACAGATCAAGGCTCAGCCTTCAAAGCCGAACTGTTCAAGGAGTTCTGCCATCTGTACGGGTGTAAAAAGATCCAGACTACACCGTACCACACCCAAACCAACGGTCTCTGTGAAAAGATGAATAACATCGTCATCGACCTGCTGAAGACCTTACCACTAGAGGAGAGAAATCAGTGGCCAGACCTACTACCTGACCTGGTAGATCTGTACAACCACATACCTGTGAGTTCCACCAATTGTACTCCGGCATATCTCATGCGAGCAAGACCCGGGAAGTTGCCCATGGACCTGGAGCTTGGTGTAGTAGAACAGATATGTCCACTGAGGACTGGGACACGACCAGACAGGAGCAGTACAGAAGAGTACAGGCCTGTGTCGAAGACAGTCTCACTCGGGTAAGGGACAAGCAGGAAGCCCACTACAATAGAAGTGCGCCCGCAGAACCCTTCACACCAGGAGAAGTGGTGTTAAAGAGGAAAAGGAGAAACCACAAACTTGATGACCAGTGGGAGAGAGAACCCTACACTGTATTAAATTCAAGATTTGATAACAAGAAGACCTGTTTAATTAGCAAAGACGGAGGAATAACGACTGCAACGGTATCCAGAGACCATCTGAAGTTGTGTCCAGACCTGCTAAAGCCCCAAGAAGAAGTGCCTCTCACCCTACCGGAGGAGCCTAAAAAAGCAGTACTCCATACTGACTTAGGAGATTTCCCGGCAGATTGGCCTCAACTAGGAGGAGCTGTAATAATACCTGTGATCCACTTCTTTCAACAGCCAGAAGACCCTCCTCAGCAAGTAGAATCTGTAAGTGCTTCAGAAGAGCCTGCTCAAGAAGAATCCCCGGAAGAAGGATCCCCGGTTGGAGCAGAGCAAGAAGGCCCAGCCAATGGTATACTTGCCAGTCCCTTAGAGAGGTTAAGGCAACCCTGCAGTCCCCTAACACTTAGAACTGACAGAATGGGAGGTAGTGCAAACACTAGTGCCTCACGCATCCCAGTACCACGTAAGTCGACACGTAGCACACGAGGTCAGACCCCTGTCAGATACAGAGAACTCTGACAGTGTAAATAGTTGCCCCTGGGGTATTATATGGTGTATTTTCATGAATTTCTTAACTTGTGTTTTGCCTTATAATGGAAAATTTAAGTGATATGGACACTTCCCTTGTGGTCTCTAGTTACCCGTAAGGGTATATAAAGGACTTTGTGGCTGAGGACTGTGTGCAGCCCAAAAACTGCTTCTTGTAAATAATTGCACTCCCTGGAATGCCCCTTTAGGTGACCTCAGAAGCAAAACCTGTCTGGGTGGCACTAACGGAGGTCCAACTCAGGATCGCCAGGTTTGCTTTGGACAAGCTACCAAGTACTCTACCCTGTGAGATGGACATCCTGTCGGGGAACCTCACCGGAAGAGACTTAAATTCTGGGGTTGCTTATTGAATTGTATATATCTATTTATTATTTATAATGTGTCATATGTAGCGTTTAAGCCAAGTGCCTCCCATGAAGGGAAGAGTTATTGTTGTTATAAAAAGTACTTCAGTCCGGGAGTACTGAGCTTTGCTAGGGGGGAATGTAGCGCCCTGCTGCGCCTTGGTGCCACAGATCCTAGAGGGGTGCATGGACGGATTCCTCCACAAGAGGCCCTCATAGCATTCACACACCTCCACCTTCCACCTCAGACCACCAGAGGGAGCCCGTTAGGGATATAAAAAGGGAAGGTGGAGCTAGGCAGTTCAGTCTAAGTCTGGAGTCCACAGAGAGTGAAGTCTGTGAGAAAGTCAGTCCAGCCCAGACTCAGGGAGCTCAGGTTAGTGAGCCCAAGGCGTGCCGACGCCATAAGAGCGGTGAAGAGTAGCAAGGCCTACTGCCAGTGTGAAGCCTAGTGAGAGCCCCAAGCGTGGCCGAAGGCGAGTGGAGTAAGCGAGCTACATAGAGGGCAGAGGAGCTTAGCCAGCTCACCCCAAGACCATATACCGGACATCGGGTCTGTGTCTGCAAGGATCTCTAGGACCAGCAGAAACAACCGGAACCCCTGGCGAACTACATGTCCCAGGAACACCAGAAGCTGACCGTTATCCCAGGGTCAGGAATCACAGAGGCCCAAGAGACCAGGGAGTGTGATCTCCAATAGAAGGCCCTACCACCAGGTCAGCAGGTGTCAGACAGAGACCAAGTTAGGCCTAGCTCCAGGCCGGTCATAAACTTACCAGGAAAAGGCAAGAAACAGGAGGCCCCACACCCACTCACTGGGGAGAGTCCTGAAATGCACCCTTCACCCTACAGTGCCCTGGATCGTGCCTGAAAACACCACCAGTACAGGTACTGAAGTGAACTGTTGTGAGTGTGCCTGTTCTTCTCCTGACCTGCATCTCTCCTCCTTACACTGCCATGAGGCCCCGCTCCACCTGTGGGGAGCTGCACCAACTAAGCTGCCTGACCACCGGCCTCAGAGGACTGCAGCAGCCCTGGTGATCCTCACCAGACACCACGGGTGGCGTCACGAACATTTCCCTATCCCATATAACACTTCCCCTTCTTTTAAGAGTGACCCCAGGGTACGGGCCCGGGAGCCGACCATCGCGACATCCCCCAGAGTCAGGCAACAACAAGGCCCGGGCGCCGAGTCGTCCCCATCCCCTGGGCGCGTTATTATCACCCAAGTATCACCGCAATACCACTAGGTGATTAAGCTTTCTCAAACCAGCATGTCAGCTGTGCATACCGATGTACTAATCCAGTCAGCTATGACACCAGTCGCAACCTTTGCATAATTTCAAGGAGTTTCTGCGTCTGCTGCATCTTGAATACACCTTACCTTATAATTGGACTTATACAATTTTCTTAAATGGCAGTTGAAGTAAGTTAATAGTGAGAGCCACTCCATTTTATAACTGCTGTAATAATCCCTCGTATCACCCCAGAACGATCCTACTTTGCATGGTATCTGGCCTATTTAAGCTTGTAGCATTTATTGCTGTTTGATCTTTACTATATATTACAGTAAATACAATAATGTAGCATGTTTACACCACATGCTTACATGTTACTAAATTTGATTGTACAGACGATTATCACGGATCCATAAAATATCCATTTTAGAAAAAGCGCGAATAGTTTATTTATTGTTAAAAAAAATAATAGTAATAATAATAACAACACAATTGGTCTATGAATATGTGATACTATGTCAACTAAGGTCTTCTGGCACAAGTATGCTAATAAGCACTATTAACTTGATCCACAGGGATGCTATGCAACTTAAATCAGTCATGTTATAATTTACCAATATTCCACATTTCACAGTTTTCAATATTAGGCTATGTTCACATGCTACATGTTTTTATGCGTTTTTTTTCTGCACCAAAACCTGCTCTCTTAGCAGTGATGAATCTGCCTCAAAAAAGCAGGTTTTCCTGAATTATTGCTGCAGTTTTGGTGCATTTTTTACAGCGGTTTCGTCAGTGTTCATTTGTTTCGTGTGCATGCTGATGAAGTTTAGTGACAAAAAAAATAACCTAATTCAACTTCTTCAGGTTTTGGCTCCAAAAACACAGTAAAACCTGATACCTGCGTTTCGCGTTTTTTCCACATGAACAAGAGACAAATGAACACTGACAAAATCGCTGTAAAAAATGCAAGGGAATTAGGGGAAATGCATACGCGAGTCTGACTTTCCAAGGATGAGCGAACGCATCTATCCCTGCTGCCGGATCTTTGGGGTTCAGGGAGAAAAAGGTTCTTACTTTTGCTTTCTAGTGGTTTGCGAATAGATCCACTTCTGGATATGCCCATTTCTGTACAATCATGCGAAATATCTTTAAGTTCAGACTCCACTTCCCCGTATGAATGTCCTTTCTGCTCAATAGATCTGCCTGATAATTGTCGGAGCCCCTCAGGTGCAGAGCTGACAAGGATAGAAGATGATGCTCCGCCCAGTGGAAGATCCTTGCTGAGATCAATTGCAGTTTCATGTTCTTTGTGCTTTCCTGATGTCTCAGGTGGGCTACAGTCATCTTATTGTCTGAGTATATTCTGACGTGTGACCCCTGTAGTAGAGAATCGACTGCCAAGAGAGTTTCTTCCACCGACTTTAACTCTCTTAGGTTCGAGGATTGATATGCAATTGCTTGTGACCAGATTTCCTGAAAGGCCACCTGGGAGATTACTGCTCCCCATCCCCTTTTGCTGGTGTCTGTTTTGACCGATACAAATGGATGTTGAATCCATGCTGTTCTATCCTAATGATCATCTGCAGGTGCTTCATCAATATTGGAACTGAGAGAGCCATCATTAAAAAATCATCTAAATAGGGGACGATACCGATATTTTGCCTTCTTAGAAAAGCTACCACTTCTGCCATGAGTTTCGTGAATAGACGGGGTACCGACGAAATCCCAAAGGGGAGCACATTGAAATGGAAATGGTGTATCCTTTGGTTCTGACTTACAGCAAATCTGAGAAATTTCCTGTAGGCAGGGTGAATCGGCACATGGTAGTATGCCTCTTGCAGGTCTATTGTTGCCATGACAAAATCTTCCCCAATCAACGGAATTTTGGATCTTATAGACTCCATCTTGAACCTTCTGTATTTGAAATACTGGTTGAGACGTTTCAGATTGAGAATTATCCTGTAGGCACCTGATGCCTTTTTTTACAAGAACACCCGAGAATAGTGACCTTCCCCTTGTTCCATGCGAGGCACTGGTGATATAACCTTTTAATTTTGCAGATCCTGAGGGCCTGATATTAGGATCTTCTGCAATCTTGAAGAAGACAAGATTCTACCTTTTTGGAGGGTAGGCCACGAAGTCGATTTTGGCTCCTATTTCTACCATCTCCAGGATCTTTCTATCTGTAGTAATCTGTTGCCACTGTGGAAGGAAACTTGCAATCCTGCCTCTTACCTTCTTGGTGTCATTGTCTGTCCTGCCTTGAATTTTGAAAGATATTCTTGCCTCTTCCAGCTTTTGGGGTAACTCCAGCGACCGGATTTACCCTTGCCTCTATACTGAAATATTTGCTGTTGCTGTTCTTGAGGAGAAAGAAATGGCCTCTTCATAAAGTTCTTTGGAATCTTTGGCTCTGGCAGAGATTTCTTCTTGTCCGATGCCTTCTCCAATAGCTCGTCCAAGACCGAACCAAACATATATTCTCCCTTAAACAGGATGGAACAAAGCTTAGATTTTGATACATTATCTGCACGCCACATTTTTAACCAAAGAGCCCTTCTCACAGCATTAGATAATACTGCCGATCTTGCTGCAATCCTGACAGACTCTGCTGAGGCATCCGCTAGGAATCCCGTGGCCTTTTGCAGTAAGGGAAGAGATGCAAGAAGGTCCTCCCTAGGAGTACCCTTCCAAAGATGTTCTAATTGTTGTAACCAGAGGAACATGGATCGTGCCACACAAGTCGAGGCGATGTTTGTCCTTATGGAAGCCGCAGATGTCTCACATTTCTTTCTCAGCAAACTGTCCGTCTTCCTATCCACTGGATCCTTCAGTTGGGAAGAGTCCTCAAATGGAAGGGTTGTCTTCTTTGCCACCCTTGCCACTTGTACATCCACCTTCGGAATTTCTGACCATGATTTAGCCATATTCTCATCTAGAGGAAATCTATCTTTCATTTCTCCTGCAATACTTAATCTTTTTTAGGGTAACTCCATTCATTCATTATTAGACTACGAATATTGTCGTGCACAGGGAATACTAGCTTCTTCTTGATTTTAAACCCCCAAACATCTCATCCTGAACTGTACAGGTTTTCTTCTCCTCTTCCTCCTGCATAGTATACCTAACTTGTAATAACAATTCTTCCATATTTTTGGAAGAAAAATAATACTTCTTATCCTCCTCACATTCTTGATTTGCACTCAGATCACCTTCCTCAAGTTCCTCCATAGATACATTCTCCTCTGAGTCAGAAGTATCCATGGTAGTATACTTCCCCTTTTTTGCTGGAGGTGGACCCTCAGCTTTACCTTGTGAAAAGGACTGTGAGAAGTAAGCTAGGGAGGATTGTATTTCCTGCCGAACCATTCCCCTAACCTCTTCATAAGGGTGGGCTGTTCCTCTTTCACAATGTTCTCCGTACATTTCTGGCATAGGGGTTTCTTATGGCCCGAGGCAAGCTTTTTCCTACAAATGGCACATTTGCGTATTATAGTATTTTTTCCCACTCTTGGCGCAGGATCCTTGTCTCCCTATAATTTTAAAAGGGAGTATAAAGATCTGAGGTTGTGGTTTGTAAGTAATCACCTAGGCAGGTTAACGATGCAACAATATTTTATTGATCACAGCCATAAAGCAATTCCAGGTAAATGGCCAAAATACAGTTCTCTCAGTCCTCAAGTTCCCAATCTGGGTTCAGTAGTTCCACTGGCTTTGTATAAGGCCATACTCACTGTCTCCCAACTTTTGGTTGGCCCACAGATTTCGTATCACCAGCCAGTATAGTCTGCAGCCACAGTCCATGATCCGCTAGACGGCAGATAAAGCAATGAAAGCACAGGTATCCAGTAACAACAGTCTTTTTAAGAAAGTTTAAATCCAATCGACATAATCCATAATGGTAACATGTTTATCAATCCATCCTTCCAAGTCCACGGTCTCCATCCTCTTCCTCCAATCCTTCCACACAACTCACTAAAGCATGTGTCTGTTTTCCTCCCTGGGGTCAGCCCCCTCCAAAGGTCAGAAGTGATGACACCCTCCCCCTTAAGCATTTACTTTAACATGAGACTGCATGTAAGACCTCCTGTGGTGACAGCTCCACTGTGTTGACAGCTCCACTGTGTCCACTCTTTTCCATCTACATAAGGGGTCCCTTGGCTGAAAGAACAATGGTCCAAGGCCCCTGAGATAAGGTCACTGAGTGGAATGGATACCTGAGATTGAACTGATGAGCAAACAAATCACTAACAAAACACAGCAAGCAAATTTATAACAAAATACAAAAATAAGATCGATGAAAATGGGTGCTCAGTGCTGGAAAAGTATTTAGTAAGTGGCCAGGTCCTCACAGGGAGATTTTAAAATTATAATTTTGGAACCTGCTCAAAAAAGAGTGGGAAATACCCCATCCCAGGAGTAGTTACTGGTGCTAGGTTAGCGCTGGGCTCTGCAGATGCAGGCTTTGAAATGACACCTTCCAGAGTAACAGAATGTTCTGTCCTACTATAATGCTGTCTTCTCATCTGGGTCTTTTATAGCTGAGACTGAGATCCAGCGTCGATTTCCACCAGTCAGGTGGAAGATTCCTCCATTCCCAGGTCAAAACCGCAGTTTCAATTTTGAATTACCTGCCGCTACCCCATGAGTTCCACGGTGGAACGCAACCGGAAGTGACGTTGCCGGCCGAAAACCCCGGACTTCCGACACATCCTGAATGCGCGCCAGACGCTGCCATGAGGGATGGAGGAAACACTGGCTGGGGAGCTACGGGAGGCCCCCAGCCAACAACCGCACTCAGCTTTACCCTGATGCGCATGAGAGTGGGGAGTTCCCGCTCCAGAGAGAACGGGAGCTGACAGGGGAGGAAGACCGGAGGCAATCGATCCCTGCAGCCCGGCTCAGATAATCTTTCAATAGGGCACTGTTCGCCGGCCAGAGCCACCCTAGGTAACCTCTTCATCCCAGAGTTTTTGTGGGTGGCCCTCTCTTGGCAGATTTGTTGTGGTAACATGTACTTTCCATTTGATGATAATGGATTTGATGCTGCTCCAGGGGATCATCAGAGATTGGGATATTTTTTTTAGAACCCAACCCTGACTTGTACTTCTCAACAACTTTGTCCCTGACTTGTTTGGAAAATCCTTGGTCTTCATGGTGTTGTTTGGTTAGTGATGCATCTTGCTTAATGGTGTTGCAGCCTCTGTGGCTTTTCAGAAAAGGTGTGTATATACTGACACATCATGTGACACAGATTGCACACTGGTGGACTTCCTTTCTCTAAGCATGTGACTCATGAAGGTAAGTGCTTGCACCAGAAATTTTTAGGGGTTTCATAGCAAAAGGGATGAATACATACGCACATGCCAATTTTTAGTTATTTGATCCAAATAATTAAATTTATGCCTAAATGTTTCTCACTACTTCACCAACTTAGACTATTTAGTGCTGATGCATCACACACAAATCAGATTACAAAAATATTTACCCACAGGTTGTAATGTAACAAAATAGGTAAAAATCCAAGGGAGTGAATACTTTGGCAAGCCACTGTATGCACCTACACCACATTCCCTTTATTCTTACCCACCCCTTGGTTGTACTTGTTGGACGTGTCTTTTTTCAAGCGTACTATGAAACTATATCTTCCACACACAAACAATAGTCACATTTAGGCCACGGCCCCACTATCAGTATTTGGTCAGTATTTTTTCTCAGGAGTGGGAGCCAAAACCAGGAGTGGGTGATAAATGCAGAATTGGTGACTTGTTTATATTATACTTTTTGTCTTGACACTGGTATTGTCGATGGTCCGTTTAACCAAACCATCCAATATTAACACCCATCCTCCCGTGAAATTCCTTTACTTAACTAAAATAAGACCAAAACACCATATATTTTGGGAAAAACTGGCCACAGCAGCCTTTATTTGAACAAAATTACATAGATAAGTAATTAATTAACACCCAATGGTAGGAGGGTCCTTGAAGCTCCAAAGATCTGGTGATTAACATAACCAACAATTAACACCAAACTTGCCCCCAGCCGATACCCCACTGGCTCGAGAGCACCACAACCCAACATAGTTTCCAATAATTACGTCCACTTCCCGGGCTCCGACATTGCCTGCCGTGAGACCCCCAAAACCAGATCAGCAATCGTTTTCCAATTAAGGAATCCATACCCAAATGGACCCCTTATACCAATTTAAAACCAACTTCAAGGACCCCCAACCGCCACCACGAGGGCACTTTGAATATCTCAAATGCCCAAGACCCCCCCCTAACGAAAAGCTATGGCCCTCTTGTAACTCCAAAGCCCACATGTCAATACCTACTGCGTTCAAATGCACCCCATCCGCCAACCAAAATTCACCCTCTCCTCTCTCTAGCTCAGAGTGCCGTACAGCAATCCCCCCATTCCTAGTGATGAAACTAGAGACTGCCCTATTAACTTTAATCCTGGCTTTACAGTATTGATCTTCACCGCTGACCTAGCCCTCCGCCAACATCTTCGAGGAACAATTTCCGACCAAACAATAAACAAGCCTGGAAATGCCACCCACAAACGCAACAAATCATGTTTAACATCCCTTATCAATTCTCTAAAAGGGCGTGAACCTGGGTCGTTCCCCCCACGTGCAACACCAAGATGTCAGGTGACCTGTCTACACTGTGTTCCAAATTATTATGCAAAAAGTGTTTAGGAGTGATAAGGTAAGAATTTTTTTGTTTGTCAGTTAAACTCATTGATGGTGATGTGTGTCAGGGCTCTTTATATCACTGTAAGCAATTGCAGACACCTGTGCTAATTAGTTTGGCAGGTGTGTCCAATGAAAGGCAAGACTACTTAAGAAGGCTGTCCCACATTATTAAGCAGCCTACATTTTCTGCCAAAATGGGAAAGAAAAAGGATGTGTCGGCTGCTGAGAAGCAACAAATTGTGGAGTGTTTAGGTCAAGGCATGACTACAATCAACATTGCCAAGACACTTCATCCTGATCATCGCACAATCAAGAAGTATGTAGCTGATTCACAGTACACACGTGTACGTGCTGATAAGGGAAAATTGAGGACTCTTTCCTACAGGCAATTACGTCAGGTTAAAAGAGCAGCAGCAAAAAAGCCTTGTCATAGCAGCAGACAAGTTTTTGAAGCTGCTGGTGCCTCCAACGTCCCCCGAACAACAAGATGCAGGGTCCTTCAGAGGTTTGCAGCTGTGCGTAAGCCATCCTGTCGACCTCCTCTATCCACTGCACACAAACAGAAACTTCTCCAGTGGGCCAAACAATTCATGAAGACTGACTTCAAAACTGTTTTGTTCACCGATGAGTGCCGTGCAACGCTTGATGGTCCAGATGAATGGAGTGGAGGATGGATGGTTGATGGACACCCCATGCAAACACAGCTACGGCGCCAACAAGGAGGAGGTGGAGTAATGTTTTGGGCTGGAATCATGGGGAGAGAGATTGTCGGCCCCTTTAGGATCCCTGAAGAGGTAAAGATGAACACCATAATGTATGTTGAGTTTCTCAAACAGCACTTCCTGCCATGGTTCAAGAAGAAGAACCGTGCATTCCGCAGCAAGATCATTTTCATGCATGATAATGCACGGTCTCATGCTGCACATAACACATCTGCATCTCTGGCTGCTATGGGCATAAAAGGGGACAAACTTATGGTGTGGCCCCCATGCTCCCCTGACCTCAACTCCATTGAGAACCTCTGGAGCATCATCAAAAGGAGTGTCTATGATGGCGGGAGGCAGTTCACATCTAAGCAACAGGCCTGGGAGGGTATTCTGTCCTCATGCAAAACAATTGAAGCAGAAACCATCCAAAACCTGACAAATTCAATGGACGAGAGAGTTAAGAAGCTCCTTTCGAACAAGGGGTCCTATGTGCAAATGTAACATCACCTAGAATAAAGTTTTGAGTTGAAAACTGTTTGATTTCAGTTTGTAATAACCTGCTAATGCTTATAATTTAAAAAATGACCATTTTTTTGTTCTTTATTAAAATGAAAAGGTTGAAAACTGTGCTGTGCATAATAATTTGGAACATGCATTTTGAGTGCAGTTTGAGTTTTATTTTTTTTTAAATATACTGTTATCATAGGCAGTTTGTACAAAAACCTTTCAATTGTACTCTAATAGTTATTTGACTGGAAAATTACAATGACTGCAATTCATATAGGTAATTTGGGAAAATCTGAGAAAATATTATTTGCATAATAATTTGGAACACAGTGTAAACGCGCACTGTGATGTACCTCCTGCAGCACTCTGCACCAACTCATGCCTCTAAAGCCCAACCACCTAATCACATCTGTTTCTCTGTCAAAACCGAGCTGCCTTCCTGCGGGCCTTATATCCGCCCTCAGTGCTCCCCAGTGCACGTAGGAGTGTCCCAGAATCCATACCAACGCGGAATTGGAACCTGCAGAAAATGCAAACAAACTTGAACAACTCTCGCAATAACAACGCTTGCCATAAATCAAACATTAAAGTTGTATTTCACCCTGAGCCTGAGGTCTGATATAACTCCAATAACGCCTCGATTCCCAATGCCCAATGCGCTGTATAGACTCCCCACTAAGACCACCCGCAGCCGCTTCTGTTGCTGCTCCAATCCGAAACGAGTGCGACCCAAAATGGGATGCATCTAACCCTAATGAATTTAAACAGTTCCTAAATACCGCTATGAACTGATATCTGGACAGGAAGGACCCATCCTCGTGACACAATAATGGACCACCCTGCTTTGGTTCGGACTCCCTAAACAGTTGCAGGCATCTTAACGGACACATAATGGAATTCCCAATTGCTCTCAAAACTACACGCTTCCCTTTTCCCAACTGGTCCGTTTTAGATTTCCTGATCCAAAATTCCACTCCTCCTGAGGTACCAATCACATCTGCTGACAAAAGCCCCCCGCCCACTGACCTGCTGGGTGACACGATCTCACCCAACCTCAACGCTTCAAAGAAGGCCAGGGAGAAGGCCAATCTTAAAAGACAGATTTCAAACCCGGAGCAACACACAGAAGGTAACACCCCCCCCAATCTTTTCCAAAATGCCAAATGAAACCAGCCTCCTGGAGTCCTCTTGCCCCTTTCCCTTCCGAAACCCCTTCAAAGCCTGTTTTATCAAAAAACTTTTTGTCAAATCTCTCTGACCATGAAACTTAAAACCAAAAGCCAAAGCCGCCATAGTCCGAGAGATTTTTGCTACAGACCAACCCTCCTCAGCCCCTTGACTAATCCATGACAATAGTCATCCTAACTGATCGTCATCATGAGCCATAAGCCCGACTGTTTTAAACAACCGATCTTCCCATAAATGCCAAATAGACTGATATGCTTCCCAAGTTCCCCCCGCCAACGATGACCTAATCAGCGACTCTGCGGCCCACATACCACCTTCCAAAGCTCCGGAGGGCACTCCAGCCCCTTGTCTGCCGCCTCTGGTGCCAACTGCCGGAAGCGCTCCCACTGAAAACGAGAAAGTGAGTCAGCAATGGCATTCTGGACTCCCGGTACGTGAGACGCTGTCACATAAGCATTCATGGAAAGACAAGTCAACACTAACTGTCGTAGAACCCTAATCACTGGAGGTGAGGATGCTGTAACGTTATTAATTGCACACACGACCCCCATGTTGTCGCAATTAAACCTCACCCTCTTATTTTGCAGTTCCCCCTTCCACAAATATATTGCCACCAAAATGGGAAAAATCTCTAATAGGGCTATGTTCTTTACCAATCCTGATGTTATCCACTTCTTAGGCCAACTGGATACGCACCATCGACCTCTAAAGTATGCCCCAAAACCTGAACTTCCCGCCGCATCCGTGTACAACTCCAAAGCACAATTGTCCTGTACTTCCTCCATGAGCAATGAGCGTCCGTTATATTGCTCCAAAAATTTCTCCCACACTACCAAATCGTCTCTGTGTTCAGCCGATGAACGCATGTAATGATGTGGCAATTTTAGACCCGCCGTAGCGCTGGCTAACCGGCGAGAAAAAATTCTCCCCATAGGAATAATGCGACATGCAAAATTGAGTTTCCCAAGAAGAGACTGCATTTCTCTCAAAGTCATCTTCTTTAACTTCCTAGCCCGTGCGACCTCTTCCTTCAACGCCTTCACTTTCTCCTCAGGCAACCTAAATTCCCAATTCACTGAATCGATTACAATTCCTAAAAAAACAAATGGTGGTAGTTGGACCTTCAGTCTTCTCTGGAGCCAAAGGCACTCCGAAACGCTCTGCCACCCACTGAGTCGCTCTCAGCAAAATTTCACAACCTGAAGAGTCGCCCGAACCGATGCACAGAAAATCATCCAAGTAATGTATAATGGATTCGAGCCCTGTCACATCCTGTACGACCCATTCCAAAAATGTGCTGAAAGCCTCAAACAAGGAACAAGATAAAGAACATCCCATGGGCAAACATCTATCTACGAAAAACTTGCCCTCCCAGTAACAACCCAACAGCCTAACACTTTCAGGATGAACAGGCAATAACCGAAACGCTGATTCCACATCCGTCTTAGCCAGCAATGCCCCTTTACCACACTGTCTAACCCACCGAGCCGCCTCATCAAATGATGTATAAACCACGGAACATAGTTCCGGATCAATCCCATCATTCACTGACTTACCCCGCGGATAGGAAAGATGGTGAATGAGCCTAAACTTATTAGGCTCCTTTTTGGGCACCACCCCCAATGGCGATACTACTAAATTCGAAAAAGGAGGATCGGCAAACGGACCGGCCATATGCCCCAAAGCTACCTCCTTTTGTAACTTAGCAGAAACCACCTCCGCATACTGATCTGCTGATCTAAGATTTTTCAAAACCCGGGGAATCTCGAATGGAGGAGGAGGAATTTTAAAACCGTCAGCAAAACCTGAAACTAACACTGCAGCTTTTTCCCTATCGGGAAACCTACTTAGATAAGGGAGCATCGTGGTTAGTTTCACCGGTATCTCCCCCTTGAGAATTGTTGGCCCCTGGCTTAGCCTTCTTTTTGAAACATCTGGCAGCGCCGTGTGATGATCCACTGCAGTGCGAGCAAAGATGCTTGAACCTGCAGTTGGCCCCGAATTTACACTGGCCGTCGTTGAACTGCCAGCATAAGCCCGGTTTCTGCGTACCCGCTTGCCCTGACGTGCCTCTGCTCCCCTGCGTGCTTGATCGACCCCCGGAATGGCCGGCAAACCCGGCCCCCCCATGAAAGGAATGCCCTAATCTAGAAGGAGCCATCACCCGTAACCAAAGGCCAATGTCCTTCTGATCCCATCTTATGGCAGGACGAATAGCTTTCCTCTGACGAAACTGCTCGTCATAACGAAGCCATGCTTGACCCCCATAAGTTCTGTGAGCTTCCCCAATAGCATCCATATAGCAAAACAAGGGAGAGCAATTCTCCGGTGCTTTTTCACCTATTACACTCGCCAAAATGGCGAATGCCTGCAGCCAATTCGTAAAAGTCTGCGGGATTAAGCACCACCTTTTCTTTTCCTCCTCCTCCTTCTTACTATCATCCTTCTTACTTTTTTCCAAGTTAAATTTCACCAGAGGCAAAAGGGAAAAATTTTCGACATACTCATCTTTCCAAATCTTTTCCCTCACCTCTTTCTTGAGGTGTGCACCTAGAGACCTATCATCCAAATGAATTCTACACTCTTTTTCTTTTTCTGTCTGCACGGACACCGAAACAGGCTCGGGCAATTGGCTCGAGCCCCCAATTCTATTACCTAAACTGTTCAGCCCGCCCCATTGCGGGCTCACCCATGCGGCTAAATGGCCCGAAACAGCACTACTACCCCTTTGCAAACGCAACAATAAGTCCCTCACATTTGCTAAAACCTCGCTCACAGTCTCCCCAACCTGTTCCTGACTTGTACCCCCAGCCACTGATCCCCGATTAACACTTAAACCTGGGGATAAAAAATTCTGGGATAACGAACAAGACCTAGAACCCAACTCACCGGGCTGCGGAGGAGCTGTGGTCCCCCCAGCTGATATTCCCGACTCCAGCCGTCCATCCCAACTTCCGACTCCTCCCGTTGGGCCCTTTATCTCTTGAGGCCCGAGCACCGCCGATGCACTGGATCCCGCCGCCGCAGCCCTGTAAGGCCGAAAGTTACTGACATGCACTGAAGTTGAAGAAGGACCAAGGGGTTGTGTATGTGGGGACATAATAATATCACCAGACCCCCTGCCCACCCTACCCCCTGCCCGCAAGGTCTGTGTATCGGCAGCCGATCCTGCATTTAACGCTGCCCAGAGACCATCTGTAAGGGCCGGTAACAATACTTGCCTGTTATCACCGCCCGATTGCTGCCCATCGTGGATAATCCTGCCGTCCACTGTGTCTGAGGAGGTGGACCTTCCGAACAGAGCATCGCCGAGGCGACCCCCCGTGACGTCACTGGTGTTGAGAGGACTGGTGCGTGTAGGCCCCTGCCCGAACGCAGGCTGCGGCCTACTAACCGCCGCGTGACACGTGCTGGCGAGCGGATTCCTCCCAGACCGGGGCCTGCTGCTGCGCTTCCTGACCGGCACCCGGCCTGGAGGGTCCCCGGAGGGGCTCCTGCCCCTGCGCTGTGTCTGGGGAGCTAAATCAGGCGACAGCCTGGCAGGAGGCCGCGCTCGACGGGAACGCCGCTCCGGCTGTGTTGACACAGCCACCGTCCCCGCTCCCCTTCCGATGATTGCCGCTACCTGCTCTTCCAGCCAGCCCGCAGGGTGCGACTCTGCAGCCGCCCTCAGGGATTCAAACAGCTGCGCCGTGGACGCCATGAGGTACGCAGCACGATGTGGGGGAAGACAACTCACCACCCTTGTGAGCTGGAAAATGTGACGCCCCTCCCCTCCCTGGCACTTAAACCCTCCCCCCGTTAAACCCCTCCCAATGCTAATAGCCTTAGCCAGTCCCTCCAACCCATCGTCATGCAGGCCTGCGTCCAAGCCTGCTGGGGAGGGGGCGGCTGTACTCCGGCCTGTCCTGATTGTTCCTCACCTGGTTTTGGCTCCCACTCCTGGGAAAAAATACTGACTGCATACTGACCAAATACTGATAGTGGGGCCGTGGCCAAATACATTAACCCTGCTGCAGCACCAACATTATTTACAGCTATATCCAATTAAAAAAACATTTGTCTCTTGACATTATTAACAAGTGTAAACTATATATAAAGTATTCCGTAAATCTTAGCCAGTGTTCTTGGCTTGCCATGCCTAAACAAATAACTTGACACTCCCAAACATGGTGACCTCATCTGGATTAAGATCCCCATGCACAATAGATCAAAATCAGCCAGTATTGGATATTTTTTGACTGATTATCCAGTGCTGATCATTGGCTGAAAAAAAACAACACACCTGATTGGCATTATAATTAAGAATGTTCATTGGTCAGTTTTCATTCTAAAGCTATGTGCCCACGATGCAGAAATGAAGCAGAAAATTTCTGCAGCGTTTCTGCATGTTCTTGACAGTAAAAACGCTTACGGATTTTACACGCGTTTTTGCAGCTTTTTTACATGCGGATTTGACTTGTGTTTTTCAAATGCATTGGGACCTCAAATCCGCATGCGGAAACGCACAAATAATGGACATGCTGCAGATTTTTCCGCAAGGAAAAACCGCTGCGGAAAATTCCGCAGCATGGGCACAGAACATGCAGATTTTCATTGGGGATCATGGGGCACGGATTACCAAGTGTTTTGCAAGCGTTTACACTGCGAAAATTCCGCATCAAAAACACCTGAAAAACGCATAGTGGGCACACAGTCTTAATGAATAATTATTCATTTCACAGAACCAGCCAATGATCGTTCTTAGAGATGAAAAGATCCTTGAGGGTAAGGAACTTTGCGCAGCTCCTGTCCACGGTCATCGGGCACTGACCTGGATCGTGAACCGGGGTTGCGCAAAACAATCTGGTCATCCCTATAGGTTATAGTACAAATAAGCCATAGGTTTTACCTAATGTTTGTGAACCTCCTTAAAATTAGACGAGTGTCAGAGGGTCAGAGTTTATCTTCTTCAACCCGTTCTGTATAATGATGTTTAGGAAACACCAATTTAATTGTGTAAACTATCATAGCTATATATTAATTAGGCAGATTAATCTTTTGCTGGATCAATATGAATAAAGATGTTATTTGAAGTGCCTATGCCAAATAGTCAAATAGCTCTTTATCTGCTGACAACATGTACAGCTTCTGTTATTTCTTTTTATATGTTACGGGTTTGTGGTTTCATTTATATTCTGCATCACTGTTTACCAATGTGGAAAAAACAGGATTATAACAGTGGGAGAGGGAAAAGGACCACATTGAAGTTAAAGCAAGTGGTTTTCTTCATTTGCTAGTAATGATGAGCTCTTAAATTGGGATTAATACATGCAAACAAGCCTTAATCTGCTTAAACTTTCCTCTTAATCTTCCTGAAATGTAAACAACGTTTGTGATGCCTTAGAGATGGAAAATGATTGGACTCATGAGGCACTGCTTATCCTGTTCAGCATTTTCATTTTACAACTTCAAAGAGAAATTTATATATTTTTTGAGGGTGTTAAGTACAGCTAGGCTGAATTTGTTTCTTGGCTATTTAGTCAAAACCAACAGGGATTAAATTAGACTTTATAGCTGTTGGTAAAAATGTGTGTTTTTCTTTACTGCCAAATCAGATTTTTAGATAATTGAAAACGTAATCCTATTACCACGTTAATAGAGAAAATGACTTAAGGTTGAACATACTTTTATGGATTAACTGCAAATGTATTAAATATGCCTGTTTTCTATTAGTCCTTCAGAACATATAGTAACTGACATATTCTAAACTGTATGGATACTCCTAAAGGGTTGTTGTCCTCTTCTTTGTTCAGGAACGCACTGCTCCCCTGCCTCCCTTCTTCGTGTTTGGCAGAGGTAGCATGCTCCTGAAGATTGTCTGGTCCGGACAGAGACATGGTTGTGCTGCTGGCTTCAATTGTGATCTATCCAATGCTGATAGCATAGGCTGCTTTATAACATCCAAGGAGCTCAGGGGCATTGAAGCTGGCTGGATACAACAATCCAGCCAGATTGAGAGCAGTGCTTGCTAGTTCTAAAGCCAAGAGTTTGCAAGCACCCGCTCCTTACCTAGGAAACCATTAATTTTTTCTAGACTAAAGCAAAACCAAAGAAATGAGCCAGTACATGTGTTAGAATAAATGCAATGTGTAGGTACACGTTCACACTGTGGCCAATTAGTCGTACATGTACCCTATGTTATTTACATTTACAACTACTATTTATTTAATTACTGCAGGGTATTTGCTCATTTTGTTTTATCCTAGGTTGTGTCTGTTAAAGGGGTACTCGAGGGTGATAAAAAAAAAATTGTACTGTCCCTTCCCTACTATAAAGATGAGATGCCCAGTGCAGTTCTTTTATCTTTATAACACTTGTAATTCAGTGTGACAGGAGCTGCTCTTCACTGCTCCCCCCTCCCGTCTGGGACCTTAGGTCTTACAATAGTGTAAAGCTGCCCTCTGTGATTAACATCCCCACCACGCCCCCTCATCTGCTGCAGTGAGGGAGACATGATCAGGGGGACTGATTTCTGCTCCTAAAAGCCAGGAGCAGGCCAAGCCTCCTCACCTTTGACTGCAGTGAAGGAGACATTAACAGGGGGCTGGCTGCTGCTAGCAGGGAGCAAACCACATCTCTTGTTTTCTGACTGACTGTTACTTACAGAGGGGAGCTTCACACTGCTGTGTGATGCAACATCCCAGACGGTTAGGGGAGCAGTGAAGAACAGCTCCTGTCACACGGAATTAGAAGTGTTATAAAGATAGTAGAACTGCACTGGACATCTCATCTTTATAGTTTATAAGGGCATGGACAGTGCAAAAAATGTTTATCTTTCCTGAAGAAACCCTTTAAATGGCCACACTGTGAATGTGCATCTGCACATTGCATTTATACCAACATGTGCTCCAGCTCATTTCTTTGATTTTGCTTTAGTGTTTTGCACTTTGTAAAAACATGGACAAGGCCCTCCCCTTTTTGGGCTGCACATCTTGTCTATTTAGCTTTCACAAGCAGGTGTGAAACAGTCATGTCTGGGTCCTGCTCTTCCACCATCTATTTTGAGGTATGCTGATGCATAGGAAGGTGATATAGACTGCAGCGGTGGCTGGTAACCTAGGGAATGGGGCAGTGAACCATAGAACTAAAAATCCCTCCGTTTTTGAGAACAGAGAGGATTTTTAATAAGAGGAAGTATAGTTTAACATCTAACTTGACATTGGTCAATAGCTTTTTATTAATTTATTTTACTCATTTTTATAGCACCATTAATTCCACAGCGCTTTACAGACATTTTGGGCACTGTCCCCATTGGGACTCACAATCTAAGTTGCCTATCAGTATGTCTTTGGAGTGTGGGAGGAAACCGGAGAACCCGGAGGAAAACCCACACAAACACGAGGAGAACATACAAACTCCTTGAAGATGTCCTTGGTGGGATTTGAACCCAGGGCCCCAGTTCTGCAAGGCTGCAGTGCTAACCACTGAGCCACCGTTCTACCCTATATATATGTCTTAACCCTCTTAACTTATTTTCACAGGATAAACCCTTTATCACCTATCTGTAGGACAGGTAATAATTTATAGATCAGTGGGAGTCAGACTGCTGAGTCCTGCACTGATTGGCAGAGCGGGGCACTTTTATCCCCATTATCCTCATTTAGAATGACGCAGCAGTGCACATGTCCGACCTCTGCTTCATTCCCATTGCCTTTTTTTGGCAGCTTCATAGAGAATAAATGGAACGCAGTCATGTAAGTGCACTGTCTAATTTCTCCCAAATGCAATGATATTCCATAGGTGCTCAGAAACTATTATTTGAACACACATCAAAGCTCAGAAGGGAATGAGCACTGTTTGATTTTTAGAGCACAAATTTGGCTGGAATAGATTGCGGATGCCTTGTTGCATTTGCAGAGTCCCCTAAGGGAACAAAAACAGAGATACCCCATGTGTGATGAGAAACTGCGTTTTTGGAACCTGCAGGGCTCGGAAGGGAAGCCATTTTATTTTTAAAGCTAAAATTTGGCTGGAAAAGAATGTAGCATTTGCAGGGTCCTGATGTGCCAAAACAGCAAAACAATACCCCACAAGTGAGCAAATTTTGGAAACGTAAGCAATTCATGTAGTGGTGTATTGTGCATTTTGACAACACAGCTGTCTTTATAGAATTTTATTACATAATGCCGTGAAAATTAATAATTGAATTATGTCCACTAAAATGTTGGTTTAGCACCAATTTTTTCATTTTCACAAGGGAAGGGAGAAAATGGCCTCATAATTTGATTCACAATGTATACTGAACACAGCAATACCCCAAATGTGATCAGAAACTAATGTATGACTTTAGAAGCATGAATTTTGCTAATTTTTGGGGGGATCAGAAAGGGCATCTTACATTTCCAAAAACCTTTGAGCTACCAGTAATGTGAAAACTTTCTTTTTTTTCGTTTGACAGATGACAGACCTGAGTGGTGGTTTATTTTTGTGTGACATGAGTAGAAATTTTTAGTGGTACGATTTGGGTTATATAACATTTTTTTATGTTTTTAGTTTTAAGTCTTGGTTCATATAAAGGATATTCTCTTATCTACATTGAGCACTTGTTTCATGATTTCTGTCTGAATTCCTCCAAGTCAGGATTCAGACAGAACTGGAATTATTCACTATGATGAGGAAGATGGAGTCACCTTGTACTGCATACGGCCTCTGTTCCAGCGGTGTCCTGTCTTTTTTCCAGGCATTCAAAAAACCATGGTCAACTATACTTTGGAGCACACCTAAAAAACTGAACAGGCCATGTTTAGTCCAAAGTGAATAGTGAATGGTTCTGTCGCTGGTTCAGTCACATTTATTGCAGATTTAGATGGAAACCCAGACATAATTGCTCAGCATAGAGTACAGAATAAATGTGAACTGAGCCTTATTTTGATTTTTGTGAGGCAGAATGAACACCCGAGGATTTTTTTTCCACTGTTAACTGTATAGTATAAGTGATAAGCCAACTTTATTCTTTAGGTCAGTACTTATTACTGCGATACCAGACTTCAATAGATTTGGTTAGGTTTTGCTACCTTTTGCACACTAAAACCAATTTTTTATAAAAAAAATATTATTTGTTTTCTATTTTTGTCATATATCTATTTTACCAATTTTGTTTGTGGCAGCATTATGAAAAAAAGCATTTTTTTGCATTTTGGTAAAAAATCTGAAATTTGTGAAAAAAAATGTGCCAACATTTTCTAAGATCTGTAACTTTTTTATTTTTTCATCAATGGAGCTGTGTGAGGGCTTGATTTTTTGTGTGGTGACTCTGAGCTTAAGTTTTTTATTTATATAATTTTGGGTTAAATACATAGGCTGTATGTAAAAGTAGAGAAAATGGGTTACAGAGACATTGATAGAGTAGAGAATAGTGTGTATACACCAGCGATGTTTCAGTGTATCATTTGCTATTCTTCCTCTCCTCTTTCCCTTACTGTCGGAGTTCCTCAAAGTTCCGTCCTAAAACCCACTTTTCTCTGTACATTGCCGCTATTGGACAAACCATCAGCACATTTGGTTTCCATTACCATCTAAAGTGGGTACGGAAAGTATTTGGACCCCTTTCAAATTTTCACTCTTTGTTTCATTGCAGCCATTTGGTAAATTCTAAAAAGTTCATTTTTTTTCACATTAAAGTACACTCTGCCCCCCATCTTGACTGAAAAAAAAAAACAGAAATGTAGAAATATTTGCAAATTTATTAAAAAAGAAAAACTGAAATACCACATGGTCATAAGTATTCAGACCCTTTGCTCAGTATTGAATAGAAGCACCCTTTGGAGCCAGTACAGCCACGAGTCTTATTGGGAATGATGCAACAAGTTTTTCACACCTACATTTGGGGATCCTCTCCCATTCTTCCTTGCAGATCCTCTCCAGTTCCATCAAGTGGCTTCAGAACAACTCTGTGACCATTCTTGACTGGCCCAGCCAGAGCCCTGACCTAAACCCAATTGAGCATCTCTGGAGAGACCTGAAAATGGCTGTCCACCAACGTTCACCATCCAACCTGACGGAACTGGAGAGGATCTGCAAGGAAGAATGGCAGAGGATCCCCAAATCCAGGTGTGAAAAACTTGTTGCATCATTCCCAAGAAGACTCATGGCTGTACTAGCTCAAAAGGGTGCTTCTACTCAATACTGAGCAAAGGGTCTGAATACTTATGACCATGTGATATTTCAGTTTTTCTTTTTTAATAAATTTGCAAAAATTTCTACATTTCTGTTTTTTTTTCAGTCAAGATGGGGTGCAGAGTGTACTTTAATGAGAAAAAAAAGAACTTTTTAGAATTTTCCAAATGGCTGCAATGAAACAAAGAGTGAAAGATTTAAAGGGGTCTGAATACTTTCCGTACCCACTGTATATGCTGATGACACCCAATTACACACATTTTCTCCTGACATCACCCCTGCATTACTACAATATACCAGTGATTGTCTGTCTGATGTCTCTAATATTTCGTTCTCATCATCTTCCTCTATCTAAAACTGAATCTGTCAAAAACTGAACACTTTGTGTTTCCCTCCTCTATGAAGATACCTACTACCTACATACAATACCTGCAGTTTCCTTGGGTGGATCAACCATAACTCCCAAGCAGCAAACTTGCTGTCTTGTGGTCATATATGGCATAGATCTTTCCTTTATTCTCTATAACCACTCACTCGCTCATTTCTCTTACACCTTAAAAATATCTTCAGAATCCCACCTTTTATCACCTTTAAAACTCCAAAAACTCTTACTTTCACTCTTCTTCATTTTTGTCTGGACTACTACAACTCTCCACTTATTGGTCTCCCTCTTACTAAACACTCTCCTCTTCAATCCACCCTGAATGCAGCAGCCGGGGTCTTATTTCTATCCAGTCACTACACTGATGCCTTCCCCTTTTGTCAGTCATTGCACTGGTTTACCATCCACTTCAGAGTACAATATAAATTTATCACTCTCACCTACAAAGCTTCTGACAGTTCTTCACGGCCATACATCTCCTCTTTCATCTCTGTTTATCACCATACCCGTGCTCTCCATTCTAACATTCCCCATAATCTGAACCTCCCATGTCTGTCTTTATGACTTCTCTTGTGCTGTGCCATTTCTCTGGGATGCACTGCCCCAGACAATCTGATTAACACCTAGTCCCCACATTATTAAGCATGCTCTAAAAACAGATCTCTTTAGACAGGCCTATCCCTTTACCAATCTAACTCTTCCCTGTCCCCTTTCCTAAATTTTCCTCAGAATCTGGTTCCTCATATTCATCTGTCTTCACATCCTCCATGCACCCAATAGCACTTGGTAACTGTACTTAGACAGATACTGGCTGATGACTGGCTCATGCGGCTTATTTGAAAACTCTGATTTATTATAATGGTGGCTGGACCATACGTGACAAACACTTTTTACCTATTGTATCCCCCTTATTCCTTATAGATTTTAAGCTAACAACCAGGGCCCCCATTCCTAATGTTCACTCTACTGGATGTGTAGGTCAAAATTACATCACTGCATGCCTAGTAAAGAGGAACAGTAAGTGGTACTGATAAGGCACTTACAGGTGAACAACGGAGCACTATATGCACATTGAGTTGATTGTGGAAGTTAGGGAGAAGATGATGACCATGCATTGGAATGAAAACTGCTGAATGCATAGTAGAAAAGGCACATCCCAGCCTCTAAAAAGGATGTCCCTGATGACATACTATTTCAGAGCTGGAAAGGAGTCAGAGTATGTATCCAGCCAATTGAGCGCTCCCAGGGTCACAAGGAATGATTATCCAAAAAAAGGATTTAATTCTTCAGAAGATTTATTCAGGTTGGTAAATAGATAAAACTTGTAAATAAAACAACGCGTTTCGGCTATTAAAATTAAAGATATATAGCCTTCCTCAGGTCTAATGTAAGAGAGTCAATAGTGGTGGTTATATAGTCACTATAAAAACCTACCTAGTGAAATAATTATCCTAATTTCCGGTGACTACCTCTTGAAGCTCATCAAGAGAATGCCAAGAGTGTGCAAAGCAGTCATCAAAGCAAAAGGTGGCTACTTTGAAGAACCTAGAATATAAGACATATTTTCAGTTGTTTCACACTTTTTTGTTAAGTATATAATTCCACATGTGTTAATTCATAGATTTGATGCCTTCAGTGTGAATGTACAATTTTCATAGTCATGAAAATACAGAAAAATCTTTAAATGAGAAGGTGTGTCCAAACTTTTGGTCTGTACTGTATATAGGGAGTACATGGGTTGCAGGCTGTATATGTGGGGGTGAAGGTTGCATATAGGGGTGCAGGTTATATATGGGGGGTACATGGGGTGCAGGTTGTATATGGTGGTACATGGGGTGCAGGCTGCATATAGAAGGGGATGCAGGCTTTATATGGAGGTACATGGGGTGCAGGTTGTAAATGGGGGTGCAGTCTGTATATGGGGGTGCAGTGTCTACATGGGGATGTGGAGTCTGCATATCTGTGTGCAGGCTTTACATGGGGGTGCAGGCTGCATATGGGGGTACATGGCGTGCAGGCTGTATGTGTGGGGGGGTGCAGGCTCTATATGGGGGTGCAGACTGTATATGGATGTGCAGGCTGTATATGGGTGGTACATGGGGTGCATTCTGTATATGGGGGTATATGTGGTGCAGGCTGTATATGGGTGTACATGGGATGCAGGCTGAATGTGGAGGGTGTAGGTTGTATATGAGGGGAGCATGGGGTGCAGGTTATATATGCGGGTACATGGGCTGCAGGCTGTATATGGGGGTTACATGGGGGTGTAGGTTGTATATGGTGGGTATATGGGGTGCAGGCTGTATATGTGGGGCACATGGCGTGCAGGCTGTATGTGTGGTGGGGTGCAGATTGTATATGGCTGTGCAGGCTGTATATGGGCGGTACATGAGGTGCAGGCTGCATATAGAGGGGGGATGCCAGCTGTATATGGGGGTACATGGGGTGCAGGCTGAATGTGGGTGGTGAAGGTTGTATATGGTGGGTATATGGGGTGCTAGCTGCTTTGGGGTTACATGGGGCGCTGGCTGTATGGAGCGTAAATGGGGGTGCAGGCTGTGTGTGATAGACCGCAACAAAGGAGGGGAAGGTAAGGGCTCCTTACTGGAGTTAAAGATTCAGTAAGGGCACAGTATATTGTACCTACATATTGTCCCTCTTTTGTATACTGCCTCCCAGTATGCAAAAAGAGGGACAATGTGTAAGCACAAAATGGAGGAAGTACAGTGTGAAGAGGGGGCATTGTGGGGAGGAGCGCTGAAGATGGGGACAATGTGGAGACCAGAGTTTATACCGTAGGTACAGTGTGTAGGAGGGACAGTGTAAAGGCCACAGTTCTTAAGGAGGATGGTTTGACAGTTATTGTTAAAGGAGTTGTCCACTACTTTTTTAGAGTCCCCCAATGTATTAACCCTTTGATTATAAGAGTTGTTGTAATTACCTGGCTTTATTGCCTGTTACCGGCGATATCCTTGGTCGCTTACAGGCATCACGTGACCCCCGGCTGCAGCCGGCTCTGACATCCGCTGATGTCACGTCACGCACGGCTGCAGCCGAAACTTGACGTGACATCAGCGGATATCAGGTGAAAGGGAAGGTGGGGGAGAGCAATGATGGGGCTGGGGAGCGCAATGATGGGGCTGGGGAGAGCAATGACGAGGCTGGGGAGCGCAATGATGGGGCTGGGGAGAGCAATGACGAGGCTGGGGTGAGTAATGATGGGGCTGGGGTGAGCAACCACCCCATTGCTCTCTCCAGCCACCGATAGCGCCGCTCACAGGCATTATTAGCAACACAAGGTATTTACAAATATACTTATGCCCACATGCTGAATACATTGGGCAATTTAAAAAAAAGTACCGGATAACTTCTTTAATGAGAAAAAAAATTTACTTTTTAGAATTTATCAAATGGCTGCAAAGAAACAAAGAGTGAAAAATTTAAAGGGGTCTGAATACTTTCCGTACCCACTGTATATGGTGCCTTCTCTTATTATATAGCTTCCTCTGCTGTTATGTACAGTGCTGTCCCTTACATAGCATATTCTTGTTATTTTTGTCAGTCACAGTGCCCTCTCTTTATTACATAGTCGTCTCTTGTTAGATATAAAATGACTGCTGATGGAACAGCCGGTGACCAGAAGACCAGTCCATCAGCTCCTCCATCAGAAAAGAAGCTTCCCCATGCGCCATCATTGCATTATACATCTAACAAGAGAGGTCGGTATGTAATAAAGAACAGGGCGCTATAGATAAACCAATATGTAAGGGACGGTGCTGTACATAACAAGAGAGGGCACTGTGTAATAAGGGATGGCAATATACATAATAAAGGAGGCTATGTAAGAGGTATATATGTGTGTGTGGCTATATATACATGTGTAGCTTTGTCGCCATAAAAGGTGGGAGGCTCAGACACATTTCTTGCACTGGGCCCCAAGCAGTCAGTGTCCACCCCTGACCTGCCTGATAGCTTTTTCGCTCATATTAAAAAATATATAGTCTGACTTAACAGTAGGGAGCGCGACCACTTAAAGTGCCTAGGGCAGTATGAATGCCAAATACAGCCCTGTGTGTATGTATATGTATATAATAATGAGGATAGACACTTCGTGCTGACCTAGGGTTGTCAAGGCGTGAATTATGTTAATGATCTTGTTCTATGTGATCCTATCCCCATCTGTTCATCATATCTGTACTCCAGGGTGTGGTGCAGAAGGTAAATGTGGAGGCTTTGGACTTGAGTGTTCGGTGTATCTGGAGACGAGAGCTCCAGAGCGGTGCTAGTGTTTAAAGAGAACTGAACTGTATGTATTTCTTTCCATTGAGCGGGCGGATCCCCGCAGCCACACTGACTGTACGCTATTTTGTTTTTCCCGTTATGGCAGAAGGGCTGTGTTTATTTACTTAACTTTGCACTGGTTTATGCAGTACGTTTTAATAAACCAGTTGAAAACTTAAATGGGAAAGTGTTCCTATGACTACCTCTTTGAGCAGCTGAGTGAGACAATCTACCACACCCTTTAAACTGTGTGTTTAAAAAGTCCATAAAAATTAACAGACAAACATATAGCTATCATTTAATATGCCTTATATCTCCTATATACCTCTCTCCCAGGTAAACAGCTCTATGGGTAGTTTGTGGAGTTCGAGCAAAAAAAAAAAATATGCAAAGCTTTTTGCCTATTGAAAGAGAAATATGGGAAATATTTACCTTACTTGGACAAATATGGACTATGATTTATATGTTAGATTATTTGTCCAGTCATTAGAGAATGCAACTTTATAGGTTACTACTGCCTGAGAAGATATCTTTATAGATTACACTGCCTGACTCATTTTCTTTTATACTTGCTTGACATATACCGCTGTGCGAGTATGAAATAATTTGCAGCTACCTGAGTCCACTGAAAGAATAGTTAAGCAAAAAGTATCAGCCTCTTCTGTTCCGCGCTCTCCTCTGATTGCTGCCGTCCAGTCACTTCTAAACCTCTAAACAGCAGAACTTAATTTTAGCCTCCAGGACTGCATAAAATCCAATTCCAGATTGTATTTGTCCGATATCACTTCCAATCTGCTTCTCCGCTGAGAGGCTATTTGCAGTCTTTGTGCTTCATGACATTAAAACCAATAGGAAACGGTCATAGGGTGATAGTTGTTTGTGTCACTTTGAAGCTGTTTATTATTTCTTGTTTCATGTTTTAAGCTGTAGAGCCTTAGGAAGAATCATAAGACAGGGTTTTCAAGAAAGTGGTTTTATTTTGCCTTTTTCTTTTAAATTCTGCTTCAATGAGATTAGATGGCTATTGAAACTATCTTCCTGTAATAAGACGATATATTTAATTACATGGGTTTTGTAACATTAAGTGATCTAAGACTTCTCTTTACTTTAAGTCGATATCCAGTCCCTAAACTATCGGTGATGGAGTCAAAACATTGTATATATTATAAGCTTACAGCCCTAAAGAATATCCTTATAAGTCATCAGATTTTGTGATTTCACAGTAATAGGCAGTTTTACCCTAGAATGAGGGTCTAATATTAGTCTTTTCTAGGAATGTTGTTTATACCCCCTGGAAGACCAACACGTATATGATATAGGTTTAAGTTAGGAGATATATATCAGTAGTTAGAGTACAAATGCTTGATGCTGTATTATTATCTGGGTCCCATTTTATTTTTTTATTGTTTTACACTTTATTGTTATTCATTCTATTCTAGGAAAAAGTGCACGTTGTTAAATATCTGCATATTATGGTTATATAATAATTAAATCCAGTGGTTTTGATAGTTGGACTACATATGCTCTTTGGATTTCTCTGCCGAGGGTGCTCAATAACCGAGAAGGACATAAAATTTGAAAAACATCACAGAAAAAAGAATCCTTAGTTACCAGCGCTGTCACAATACCAATACACTACAAGATGCAGCAGACCCCCATGCTATAGGCAGAGGCAAAACAGGTGCCAAATACTGATGAAACGACAACTTACACACCTACCAGTCATGGAGTGGGTGGTTGCTTAGTATTATTTATGACCACAGATGAGGCTTGCAGGTACCTGTGGTGCACAGTGTCTGACTCGCAGCTTATCAGTGATTCCCATACTATTAGTTCAGGCAGGGTGTCTAGCACTCTCTAAGTGCACTTCACAAAAAGACAGACATCCCAATTCACGCAATCACTAAAGGGCCTGTCTGCATCCTGCATAAATATGGAAAAATGTGCAATAAAAAGATGTATAAAATACATGAGGTATTGGTCAATATTTAGACCAAAATGTGTAAGCTCGCAACCCACGTGAAGGGTTATAATTGTCTTTCGAGTCCTTACAATAAAATCAAAAGCAACTCGCCAAAAAGGACATAAAATTCAAAAACATCACAGAAAAAAGACAGCCATACTAACGCCAGATCACAATACCAATGTACTACAGGATGCAGTAGACCCCTATGATAAAGGCGGGGTCAGCATAGGTAAAAAAAAATACTTGATGACACAACCAATTACAAACCTACCACTTCATGAAGGTTTTGTACATAGTGTATTAAAATTATATTTTATACTTTCATTGGGATGTTTCTTTTTTTGAAGATTTTAATGTACAGATGCATACAAGTTTGAATTCTTGTTTAAGGCGCCCAGAGTTAGATCCTGTATTACACATTCCTCAAAAGTGCTTGTCCAGCAGGAAAAAATGTATGCCATTGGCTAGAATGGGTTAGTGAAAAAATAAAATTAGCAATTCTCTTCTCCTATTCCGATACTGCCTGGATGTCAGAAGTGGAGCGACAGGTGACAGGTAAGTGAGTTATTTATTTTTTATGTGATTATAATATCACATTTTTTACAATGATTAAGATTGAGAGATCAGTTGAAAACGAGCAGGACTGCTGGAGTTTAATATATTTGTCGTTAGTGCATATTCAAATTAATAAAGAACAAGAAGATTTTTAATACAATTTGAGTGCTTGGGGACGTTTATAGTATGATCATTTTTATTTTTTAGTTTCATAAGTGTTTTATTAATTTTGATTTTAACAAACATAGTTACCGGATAGTAAAACATAATCCCCGCCAGGGTGTCAAAATGCATACTTCGCTCAGTTGAGCACAGTCTCGCACCCTCACCAACCATGATTACTGATAGAGAAGCTGCTATGCTTTAAACAATCAAAGGGGACACCTCTGCTCCGACTACTGTGGAGAAAGAAAGAAAGTGAAGGGGAGCAGGGGAAAATTAAATGTAAATCACTGAATGACCACGTAAAGTAGGAAAAGACTCAAGGATCACTTATGAATTCTTGTCCTGAACTTGCTGCTGAATGTGGTTATAGTGGAGTGAGGCTGCATTCTTCGAAAGCCAGTGTACTTTGGAGAAAAACCATGAAGACGTGTGTAAATATTAGCTTGTAACCTAACAAAGGACCATTTACATTGTTCTTTTACTTGTGTCAAATGACCTTTAGTGACTGAATAATTCAAGAGAAGCCTTTCTGTATTTGTGCCATTATAGCATTCACAATACATAGTTGTCTTGGTGTAACTGTTTGTATTCCAGTAGAACTAAAGCTGCATTTACACGGCAAGATAATTGTGAATGAGTGTTGTTAAACATGCTCAATCCATGATTATCTTGCTGTGTAAACAGGCTGCCGATCATCCCATGAATGAGGAAAACACTCAATGGGAAACATGATCTTCTGCACAGCGCAAAAAGAATCATATTTTTCAGCAGTGCGTTGTCCTGTATAAACAGGACTCCCACTAGTATAGATTGCTCAGTGTGCATCATTTACTTTGGTCTGCCTGTGTAAACAGGCATTTAATGGACCGCTGATCAGCTGTTGTATCATAACCAGTCAGTCAATGTAGACAGACCTTAAATCGGTGCTCACTTGTAAGTGTAGATGCCACCATTGCACAACAAAAAATGTTGCATATTTCCTAATCTTGACACCGATAAGTATATTTGTGTAGCTTTTGAAAGCAATATTTTTACAAGGGAGAGATACCGTATAAATGTATCATAGCAGTATTCAGATAATAGTTTCTGTTTTTCATAATACAGTAAAGAAAACACAATTTTAGTCGCATGACTTGTTTTGCAAACTACATTAGGTAAATGTTGTTACAGAGTTAGCAAGTAAAGTCTCAGTATAAAAGAAAAGCAAAATGTTATCACTTAGAACCTGAAAGTTAACAATGATCATTGGGAGTAAGGTGAGTTGCAAAGTCTAAATTTTGGCAGAAAATATGAATATTGGGGGCCAGTTTACATCAGCAAAAGTAGGAGCTTAATTCATATTAAATGGAAGTAGTGGTATGGCTGTATGCTATTCTCTCCCAATAAAAATGTGTTATTTTTGTGGAGATCCAAAATGCCAGTCATGGGAAATCTAACGTTGTGGCCATATGTGAATACGGAAGTGCAGTGGGGCATGTCCGTTCACTTGGAAAAAGCAGCCATGTGCATTGACACACTCCAATGCACTTTCAGCCTGAAATATGTATGGCCTCTCATGACTAGCACAATGAACAAGTAGGTAAAAGGTATCATCTTTATTGGGAGAAAGGTGCCTATGCAGTCATACCTCTACTTCCGTATATAAAAATCATGCTGACATGTTGACTTCAAGATAGGCAATGGTCCTCTGGTTCACATGTATTGTATTCTTGGTCATAGAGGTGTTAGCCATCAACTCTTTCATGTCATTATTTTTCTATGCCTTTCATAGAAAGTTATTTTATGCAACGCCTGCTGCCCTACTTATCTCTCAGATGTAGAAATGGTCAGGTATGATAAAATGCAGCCCGTCCGATCTAAAATGTATGCACTCCACCAGGCCATCAAAGCAGCTGCTAATAATGTCAGAAGGCAGAACAGCAGGTCAGCCTTACTTTGCATGGGCAGAAGTCAAATTTCCTTATTTGCATCGGGAGACCACCATCAAGTCATCCTAGCTAAGATAGGTGGCTTGTTGGTGCAGAGTGCGAGTTGCCACCAAAGATGATTGCTAAACCAGCTCTCTCCAATATAAACCCCTGCCGAGGTTGGTTGTGGAGATGCTGGGAGACTGGTCGTTGAATTGAAAAGTAACCAACTCCACACACAGGGTAACACATTTGGTTAATTCTGAGGTAAAAAATAAATAGGTTATATATACGTATATACTGTGCCTGTATAACTGCGATGTTTTGAGCTCCTAATGCATATATTATTTTTATACTTATTCATTTTCTATTGATGCCTCTATTGGAGGCAGTTGCATCTCTCAGATGTGCAATTATCTTATAATAAAACTAGGCCAGTATGAGGTCGAGCTTACGCAGTGTATCTGTAGAGCCCGCTGTTTGAAATTACGTCAAAGTTCTAATGATCCATTTCTTTCTAGTGTTCCTCTCCTACAAAGAACCACTCCTTTGTTGAATCAGTCAAAACTCTTCCTTAATGACATTTTACGGTGTATATTGTGAGTGCAAATCTTCCGATCTTCTGCATTTTACCAAAGTATGTCACGTTAACCAAATTATTACTGTCCATTTAAATGAACTGTGTCCCTTTTGTAGGAAATAAAGATATTTTTAGTTAGCAAACAAAAAGGCTGTCTGGAAAAACACTTAATCCAGAGAAGGGAAATCAAACATACAAACGAACACGCCAGCTCTTCCCATTTCATCTTCCATGTGCGCTCTTCGGATTATCCTGTTTGAGTCAGGAAAGCCATTGACAATGTTGATGGTCAGAACAAATGATTACCCAACACAAAAGTGTTAAGAAGGATTATGTGTTTGGTTTGTCATTTTGTGGTACAGCTGTAGGAC
The DNA here is from genome assembly GCF_046119375.1 of Phyllobates terribilis. Classification (NCBI taxonomy): domain Eukaryota; kingdom Metazoa; phylum Chordata; class Amphibia; order Anura; family Dendrobatidae; genus Phyllobates; species Phyllobates terribilis. The sequence goes on along the minus strand of NW_027362762.1, from coordinate 299,268,561 downwards.
ACAGTCAACCTCTTGTCTAACTAGAACTGTTACAAGCTAGAAATAGGACAATGGATGTTTCTATATGAACATTACCTATTGTGGAGCCTCTTTTAAAAGAGAAATGTGATGAGATCAACCTTTTGTAAATGGGTCTTTCAGGAGGTCTCACACTCCGGCATTGGCATTGCTGGAAGACGCAGTCCTTGCAGACAAGTCACTTTTTCTAAGGCCAATACCTTCTTTTTACTTCTATTTTTTCTTCTCGCTCCTTTGTCAGTCTTCTCATGTATATATTGATCTGTCTGACTATATTACATTTATTTAATCAGTATGCCAAAAGAGACTATCTTCAACAGCCTTTTTCTTCTTCTCAGGGGTGTTTTACCGCACTTTAAAGAATTATTTCAACTGAAGCCATATTCAGTCATGGGTAGCTGTATTTTACTTGTGTTCTTCCATCAGTCTAAAGAGACCACATCATTCCCACTTTGATTGATTTATTTTTGTCATGGTTTCCTATGTGTTTTTATTCTCATTTTTCATTTATCATTGTTGAGTTTTCTATTGATGTTCACTTATCTCATGTGCAAAGAGTAAAATTACTGTCTTCTTATTCACTTCCATACTAAACTGACATAAAATGAACCATGAGGATGAATACTAAACTCAGTGGCCTCATAATGACTTCAATAAAAATGTGATCCCAGAAATGCACCATAGTTCTCTCCATCCTGCTATGTTAATTTCTGATTGCTTTTAAAGCTTGTGTGACAATTGCTCAGCATAGTAAAATATTGCATGACCTTTTCCAGTGTAGTACAGCAGTGGGGACTCAGAGTTTGAGGAAGAGGCACATGTTTTGGACGCAGTTGTCCTCAGATAACCACTTCCTAGAAGTTTAAAATCTCTCTGGATTACCATTATAGACTGATGGTGCCATAAGTGTGACGTACTTTACTTACAGCTGCTGCAGAATATGTTGCCACTAATTGAGCAATTCAAAAAGTATAAAGTGAAAATGGCAAAGCTGCCGTGGGATGTCACCTATCTAGTTTTGTTTTGTTTTTGTTTTTTTTGCCATTTAACACTGCGACCAATTAATACATGTTTGTTAATGGTACTTTAGGCTTGAAGTTTGACCTGTCCTCGGTATTTTATTTGCTTTTTTGATGTTTTGTTATTATAATGGGAAATAAGTCAACTATTTTGCGGCAAAAAAAAAAAACCACTTGTGTTTTTTTTCCTCAAAATTACAGTGTGCTAGACGTGAGGTACTTTCCCATATAAGGCAGGGCCAGCAGCTGGGCGGTGCTGTTCTTGATCCGGCGCCTCCTCTCATCTTACTTCATGCGGATGACGCGTTCTACGTCACAACACAGTATCCTCTGCATCGCGCTCCTGCCAAGGGCAGAGCAAAGTACTGTACTACGCATGCACGGGGAAAGGCCAAAGAGCGCCGGCGCATTACAGTAATTTGCTCTGCCTTTGGCGGGGCAGAGAGAAGTACACCTGCACGGGAGCGCTATGCCAAGGACACTGTGTGGTTAATGTAGAACATGTCATCCACACGAAGCAAAGATAGTGGAGGCGCCGGATCAAGACCAGCAATGCCCATTTGACCTCCCCATAGGTGAGTATAATAAAAGCTATTTTTGTTTTATGGAGAGCAGATTGGGGACTTATATACAGCAGTCTAGAATGCTGTCACATAGGGCTTACAAGTGCTGGCCCTACTTTATATGGGAAATATGGTGACTGGTTCCCTTTAAATGCATTTAAAACCCAAAATTTATAAAACTCACTAATATACTTTAATTATGATTTAATCTTGAGTGTCCTGGTTTCAGAGCCGATCCTGCTGTACTTCTGGGTTTGTCCTGACCCAGAGAGAGAGCTTCTTCACATGACTAGTAAAGTTGTTGAACTAGTACTGGCTGTGTGGCTCACTGCTAAGCCAGCCCCCTTCTCTGCATCAGGCTTGACGAAGAAGTGGCCGAGCCCTTGCAATGAGCTAAACAGCTAATAGTCTTCATACATACTAGTCACATGCTAACCTGGGGGGACGGTCTTTCTGTGTTGAAACAATCCTAGAAATATTGCAAACTGGTCCTGAAATCATTCATATCTCTTTTTACACATTAACTATTTACTTCAAATTTAATCTATTATTTTAATATTTATACTCCAAAAAAATTACACTTATAGAAAGTACAAAATGACAAAGTATAGATATAATACACTAAAAACCTCAAAGTTATGAGTACAGAAGCACACACAATGAAAGTGATAGGATGTTGGTTAGTAAGAAATGTATATAATATATAACAATGGCTACTAGAGGAAAGTGATCACTTTAAAAAAAAAAGTTATACTTTTAGGAAGCAATGCAGCTTAATACCATTGTTATTAACAGCAATATACTATATACTACAGCAGGTAGAATAAAAAAGAAATGAATAAATGAAAACAAACATCCAATCACAGGACCGACTGCAGCCGGACATATGCTTCACTTATTCATCCATGTATTTTTACCCAATTTATTTATATTTTATGTTCTGTCTGTTCAGTGGAAACCTATAAGAAACTAAATGAACATATTACATGTTGAACATATTATTATTATAGCGCCATTTATTCCATGGTGCTTTACATGTGAAAAATATACATGATAAAAACAAGTACAATAATCTTAGACAATAGAAGTCGCTGACTGGTAAAAGAAGAGAAAGGACCCTGTCTGCGAGGGCTCACAGTCTACAAGGAATGGGTGAGGATACAGTAGGTGAGGGCAGTGCTGGTTGTGCAGTGGTATAGTGGAGCGGTGGTTACTGTAGGTTGTAGACTTGTCGGAAAAGGTAAAATAGCAAAAAGCCATCCCACCACGACACAATAACCCTATTCAGGACTTTCCTACACTGTCCAATATTAAAAATCTTACCATATGTCAGAGTTGACCTCAGCGTGTGAATAAGGGCAGACAAATGACTGGGTCCCGAGCTGTGGGAAGCTATTTAAATGTAATTCCAGCTCAAGGAAGAGAGGTCACACCCTAGCTTCCATAAAATGCAAAGAAAAGCACAAAAATTGATCTTGATTTAAATTGATATACAGTGCCTACAAGTAGTATTCAACCCCCTGCAGATTTAGCTGGTTTGAAAAGATGCAAATAAGTTAGAGCCTTCAAACTGCAAACGAGAGTAGGTTTTTATGAACAGAAGCATAAATCTTACAAACCAAAAAGTTATGTTGCTCAGTTGAATTTTATTAAATTTTAAACATAAAAGTGTGGGTCAATTATTATACAACCCCTATGTTTAATATTTTGTGGAATAACCCTTGTTTGCAATTACAGCTAATAATCGTCTTTTATAAGACCTGATCAGGCCGGCACAGGTCTGTGGAGTTATCTTGGCCCACTCCTCCATGCAGATCTTCTCCAAGTTATCTAGGTTCTTTGGGTGTCTCATGTGGACTTTATTCTTGAGCTCCTTCCACAAGTTTTCAATTGGGTTAAGGTCAGGAGACTGACTAGACCACTTCAACACCTTGACTTTTTCCCTCTTGAACCAGGCCTTGGTTTTCTTGGCTGTGTGCTTTGGGTCGTTGTCTTGTTGGAAGATGAAATTACGACCCATCTTAAGATCCTTGATGGAGGAGCGGAGGTTCTTGGCCAAAATCTCCAGGTAGGCCGTGCTATCCATCTTCCCATGGATGCGGACCAGATGGCCAGGCCCCTTGGCTGAGAAACAGCCCCACAGCATGATGCTGCCACCACCATGCTTGACTGTAGGGATGGTATTCTTGGGGTCGTATGCAGTGCCATCCAGTCTCCAAACGTCACGTGTGTGGTTGGCACCAAAGATCTCGATCTTGGTCTCATCAGACCATAGAACCTTGAACCAGTCTGTCTCAGAGTCCTCCAAGTGATCATGAGCAAACTGTTGACGAGCCTTGACATGACGCTTTGAAAGTAAAGGTACCTTACGGGCTCGTCTGGAACGGAGACCATTGCGGTGGAGTACGTTACTTATGGTATTGACTGAAACCAATGTCCCCACTGCCATGAGATCTTCCCGGAGCTCCTTCCTTGTTGTCCTTGGGTTAGCCTTGACTCTTCGGACAAGCCTGGCCTCGGCACGGGAGGACACTTTCAAAGGCTGTCCTGGCCGTGGAAGGCTAACAGTAGTTCCATAAGCCTTCCACTTACGGATGATGCTCCCAACAGTGGAGACAGGTATGCCCAACTCTTTGGAAAGGGTTTTGTACCCCTTGCCAGCCTTGTGACCCTCCACGATCTTGTCTCTGATGGCCTGGGAATGCTCCTTCGTCTTTCCCATGTTGACCATGTCTGAGTGCTGTTCACAAGTTTGGGGAGGGTCTTAAATAGTCAGAAAAGGCTGGCAAAAGAGATCTTTAAGCCACACATGTGAAGCTCATTATTCTTGGTGCCTGAACTACTTCTTAATACTTTAGGGGGACCAAACAGAATTCTTGTGGTTTGAGGGGTTGAATAATAAATGACACTCTGAATTAACTTTTAACGTTTTAAAAAAAAAAAAAAAAAAAAAAAAAAACAAAGACAAAATTTGCTGCAGTGCATTTCCCACTTCCAGGCTGATCTACAGTACAAATGTCACAATGCCAAGTTAATTCCGCATGTGTCAACCAGCTAAATCTGCAAGGGGTTGAATACTACTTGTAGGCACTGTACATGCAGCACAAAGATGCATGTTCACAATGGCCATAAATCAGACAAAACCTACAAGAAACCAAATGAACATAAACCCTGCTGTAACTAAATAAGTAAAAAACAAAAGTGCATTTAAATCACATAGGGTTCTTAGTAACCCAGTTTTTAATCAAAAATAGAATAAAAGCCATCCCACCACGACACAGTGACCCTATTCAGGATGAATCTACACTGTCTAATTGTTAGAACCCTCCTGTTTGTTTTTTCCATCTTGTGTTTTGTGGTCACGTGACCACCTGCCTTTATATTCCAGCTCCACCCTTTTGGCTGTGCTGGACTTCAGTGTTGTTTGACTGTTTCTCTAGCCTGGTGCTTCGGTGCCCATCTCTGTCAGTTCGCTTGGTCCTTCTGGGACCTCTAGTACCTTTTGTCAGTTTGTCTTTTTGTGTTCTGCAACAACTTCTTTGTTTAGGAGGTGTCCCATTTTTGTTCCACTCCTTAGTTCTTTTAAGGACCCCTTCCCTTATGCTATAGGTCTTCGTTCAGACTAGCCGAGGACTTAGGCGGGTCTGTTCGCTAGGAACAGGCAGCCCGCTACATCATAGGGATTCAGCTTAGTCTTACTGTAGGGACAGCTTTCCCCTATTTTTCCTTAGTACATGTTGCAGATCATAATAGTAAGTCCAGCCCAAAAAAACTAAAGGAAAGAAGTTCGGGGATCAGTATGGCTTCTGTCCAAGTTTTGGCTCAACGCTTGCAGGGATTGTCTCTGGAGGTGGCCGAGCTCCAGAAACACGTGAGTAGCTGTTCTGGAGCGCATTTTGTGGAACCCAAGGTAGGACTGCCTGATGTTTTTTATGGTAAACAGCAAGATTTTTTTTCCTTTAAAAATGCTTGTTTGTTATATTTTCGTTTGAGACCAAGGTCCTCTAGGAATGAATCACAGCGCATTGGTTATATTATGTCACTTTTGTGCAAAGAACCACAGGGGTGGGCCTTTTCTCTCCAACCTAATGATCCATGCTTAAGGTCCGTAGAATAATTTTTTTTGGCTATGGGTCTATTATATGACGATCCTGATTGAATCTCATCTGCTGAGGCAGAACTCAGGCGTTGGAATCAGGGGTCAGATGATGTTAAAAATTATTGCACACGCTTTAGAAGATGGGCTTTAGAAGTCAAATGGAATGATCCTGCTCTGAAATGTCTATTTCTTGCTGGTCTGAATGAAAGGGTTAAGGATTTGCTAATTGCATTCCCCGCACCTGAGACTCTGCAGGATGCCATGCAATTAGCTGTTCGTGTGGATAGGAGGCTGAGGTTTAGGCAGAATGAGGTAAAGACTCCATGTCATGCCAGGTCCTAGTCCCCAGAAAATCTGCTCTGATGGCGGAGAACCGATGGAGGTTGGGGCGAAGTCACTCCCCTCTCAGGACAGAGACCGGAGGTTCGCCGAGGGATTGTGTCTTTATTGTGGTAAAGCGGACCATTTGATTAAGTATTGTGAGCTTCGTTTAAGTAAAGAAAAAAAAAAGGTCAGGTATGCCCGTATAGCTTGTTTATGCTCTGCAGGAGTATTTCCTTCAGGGAGTACTACTTTGCAGGAAAATTTGATTGAATTTCAGGTATTCGTGGATTGTGGTTCAACACTTAATGTGATTGATAAAGGGTTTTTGGAAAAACTTAAATTGAAATCCAAACCTTTGTCATCACCTATTTCTGTGATTGCTATTGATAACACTCCCTTGAAATGTATTACAAGGTTGCTGCATTTCCCCTCACTATCAATGGAGTTCACCAAGAAATTTTGGACTTGGTTGTATTAGATAATTTACCCTCTCCAGTCGTTCTAGGTTTGCCTTGGTTAAAACTGCGCAATCCTTTACTGGACTGGTCTACTAATGTGATTAAGTCTTGGAGTCAGAAGTGGTATGATAAATGTTGTAATGGTCGCGTTGCGGCTGTGGAAAAAGGGGAATTACCCGTACCCATTCAAGATTTTTGGAGGGTTTTTTTGGAGGAGGAGTCGCAAGTTTTACCTCCTCATAGGGATTATGATTGCGCCATTGAGTTTGTTCCGGGAGCTACTCTTCTCAAGAGTCGCTTGTTTAATCTGACTATCCCTGAAAGAAAGGCCTTGGAGGAGTACATACAGACTAGCCTGGCTGCTGGTCACATTAGACCTTCTAAGTCGCCTGTGGCAGTTGGATTTTTCTTTGTTTAAAAAAAGATCGGGGGTTTACGTCCATGTCTGGATTTTCGTGAAATTAATAAGATTACCGTACGCAATTCCTACCCATTGCCGTTAATTCCTGACTTGTTTAACTAGTTAGTGGGGGCCAAGTGGTTCTCTAAGATTGATCTCCGGGGGGTATACAATTTGTTACGAGTGAAGGAGGGTGATGAATGGAAAACTGCTTTTAACACTCCGGTACTTCATTTTGAGAATCTGGTGATGCCTTTTGGTCTTACCAATGCACCTGCATTTTTTCAGAACCTTATTAATGACATCCTGAGACCTTTGATTGGTAAGAATGTGGTTGTGTATTTGGATGACATTTTGATTTATTCACCAGATCTAGAGTCCCATTGGCAGAGTGTACGTGAAGTTTTGCAGTTATTGAGTGATAATTCACTCTTTGCTAAGCTGGGGAAATGTGAGTTCGCTGTGCAGAAAATTAGTTTTTTGGGCTACATTGTCTCCAGCGACGGCTTTGAGATGGACCCGGTGAAGGTTCAGGCTGTGCAGCAATGGCCTAGGCCTATTGGTTTGAAATCTATACAGAGATTTTTGGGTTTTGCCAATTATTATTACAGGAAATTCATTAAGAATTTTTCTGTAATTGTTAAGCCTCTAACCGATCTCACCAGGAAAGGTGCGAATACGGTCCAGTGGACTATTGAGGCCATTGAAGCGTTTAAGTATCTCAAAGAGAGGTTCAGTTCTGCCCCTATCCTTATGCAGCCTGATGAGACCAAGCCTTTTTTGGTCGAGGTCGATGCTTCATCGGTGGGGGTCAGAGCAGTTTTGTCTCAGGAGAACAGGGATGGAGTACAACCTTGTGCCTTCTTTTTGAAAAAATTTTCGGAAACCGAACTGAATTATGATGTTGGAAATCGGGAGTTGCTGGCTATTAAACTCGCATTTGAACATTGGCGTCATTTTTTGGAAGGCGCTAGATTTCCTATTCAGGTTTTCACAGATCATAAGAATTTGATCTATCTGGATGCTGCCAAGCGCTTGAATGCCCGTCAAGCTAGGTGGGCACTTTTTTTTTCTCGGTTTCATTTTTCTGTTACCTATATCCCTGGTACTAAGAATGTTAAAGCCGATGCTTTATCTCGCAGCTTCTCTCCTATGGTCGGTGCCGAGGAGGAGGAGAGCATTTTACAGAAAGGAGTTGTGGTGGCGGCATTGGACTCCGTTTTGGAGAATGGGATTCTGAAAGCTCAAGATGATGCTCCATCTAACACTCCCCATGGGAGGTTGTTCGTGCCTACAACTTTTAGGAGAGATTTGTTTGTGAAGTGTCATGAGTCTCGGTTGGCAGGTCATCCAGGAATTTCGGAGACTAAGAGATTTATCAGTCGCAGTTTTTGTTGGCCTGGATGGCAGAAAGAAGTCATCAAGTGGGTGCATCAATGTACGGTGTGTGCTAGGTCAAAGGCTTCACATACTCCTGCTGCCGGGTTGCTTTGCCCTCTCGAGGTTCCTAGTGCGCCTTGGACGCATCTCACAATAGATTTTATTACTCATCTTCCGGTGTCCGAGGGTTTTACTGTCATCTTGGTGGTCGTGGACCATTTTAGTAAGATGTGTCATTTGGTTCCATCCATTAAGTTGCCCTGCGCCAAGACACTCGCTAAGGCGTTTGTTAAGGAGATTGTCAAGCTTCATGGCGTTCCCACGGATATTGTTTCTGATAGAGGACCTCAGTTTGTGGCTCGCTTTTGGCGTGCTTTTTGTGACAGGTTGGGAGTCCATTTGTCATTTTCGTCTGGGTATCATCCTGAGTCTAATAGACAGACTGAAAAAAAGAACCAGGATGTAGAACAGTTTTTGCGTTGTTTTGTGGCGGACAATCAAGCAGGGCTGTGGAGTCGGTAAGCCAAACCTGCGACTCCGACTCCTCAATTTCCCTTACATTGACTCCGACTCCACGACTCCGACTCCCACATATATTGCTTTTATTTAAGTGAACAATTTATTGTAGTACAATGTGAGCATCAGACATTTAATCATTTTTATGATACAATAATCAAGATATTTAGATAGAACATAATATATTTATTGGAATACAACTTTAGAACACAAAAAACTGTAATAAATTGTAAATATGTAATACACTATGTAATATCGATTACATATATATATATATAGTGTATATATATACGAGTATATAACACTATGTAATAAACTATGTAAGTGGCAAAAAAATGTTTTCCACAAAAACATACTAAATAACATTTGTGCAGTCTATGAATTTGTTCTAAGAAATACAATTGCCTCCATCAGATCCTCCTTCATAGATGACCTCAAATCTGACCTAGTAATTTTAAGGCTAGAGAACAACCTCTCTACACTAACTTGGGCTGGAGGCAAAGCCGTAACCACATGGGCAACATCTCTAACAATTTCCGGGTATAAAGGAATTGCTTCATGCACAGTCAGTTTTGATGAACAGTTGAATTTTTCTACTTCTTTGAGAGCAAGTGAAACAATTTGCTGAAATATGGTCAATCTGTTTGCTGTAGGAGACGGAGTGAAATCTTTTTCCTTGCGGCAACGCTTTGCCTGCTCCATGTCATCCAAATACTTGTCAAAGTTAAACTCCTCATCTGATGAGGATGAAGATATTGCAGCAGTAGCACTGTCAGGACCCAAGTCCTCTTGCGCCTGGCAGTTCTCCTGTAGGCCACTCATCCTAACTGCTACCTCAGTCAGAGCTTCATTCTTTTTGGTACAGATAAGATATGGATAGACAGATATGGATAAATAGATAGATAGATAGATAGATAATGGGATAGATAGATAATGGGATAGATGGGGGAATAGATAGATTAATAGAGGGATGGATAGGTAAATAGAGGGATGATAGATGGAGAGATACAGGGATGGATGGATGGATAAATATATGGATAGATAGATGATAGATAGCCATATGGATGGATAGATGGAGGGATAGATGAAAGGATGGATAGATAGATAAGATAAGATAGATAAAGTCGTAGATAGATAGATGGAGGGATGGATAGATAGTGGGATAGATGGAGGAATAGATAGAGTGTGATAGACAGATGACAGCTACAGACAGCAAATGGTACATTGCACATATAGTTCACACATTGTACAGAGAGCACATAATAATCACCTACAATATTAGCATTAGTTACCTTCCTGTGACAGAGATGAACAGTAGTACTTTCACTTTCTCCAGCTCGGGGCCCAGGAATCGGATCCTGTGCAGGGCAGGCACCCCTCCCCCTCCTCTCTCTGGTGAAGACGGCCGAAGACAGGACAGAGGAGGGGAGATTGCCCCCTGCAGTCTGGAGCCGGTGCAGTATGGGAGCACTTCAGCATGCAAGTGAGTTTTGATTGGTGCGTGCCCCTGCTTCTAAGGGGGGGCAGCTGCACCCCCTGCCCTCCGCTGGCTACGGCCATGATTCACACACAGCGTTTTTGCGGATCTGTTTTTTGCAGTAAAATGCAGTGACTCTGGGCATCCCAGCAAAGTCAATGGGTTTCAAGATATGACATTCATACACATCGTTTTGTGAGGATCCTTTTTTGGGCTCAAAAATGGATCCTCACAAACAATGAGCATGCCAGTTTGTGCGGCGTTTTTCTAATCTGCTTTTGCTATTGAAAACATTATCTATGAGCTCAAAAACCTTTCAGGCGATGTGGTTTTTTAAAAAGCTGATCTGCTTTTGCAGCTGAAAAACGTTTCCTCAAAAAACGCAGCAAAAACGCTGTGTGTGAATGTAGCCTTAAGATCAGGAATAGAACAGCCATTTATAGGACATTTCATAACTTTCCCAAATTCCTATAAAAAAATATTCAGCACATTCTGCATTGAACTACTGTACCCAATTTAGTATATATTTTAGGAGTTGGAGTCGGTCCATTTTATTCCGACTAAGACACCGACTCTGACTCCACAGCCCTGCAATCAAGAGGGGTGGTCTGAGTTTCTGCCTCTCGCAGAATTTGCTCTTAACAATCATACATCCTCCTCTGCTGGGTGTTCTCCTTTTTTTTGTTGTACTAGGAGACATCCGTCTTTTGGTTCGTTCTCCAAATTGGGGTTGGCGGTGACGGAGGAGGAGAATTTTTCCGGTGATTTGGACAGTGTTTCGACTAATGTACGTTGCAGCCATCAAGAGGCTAACAAGAAGTCCATGAAGTATTTTGACAGGAAACGTAAGGAGTTTTTGTTTACTGTGGGTGACATGGTTTGGTTGTCCTCAAAGAACCTGCGGTTGAGGATTCCTTCTAAAAAACTGGGTCCTAAGTTTGTGGGTCCATTTAAAGTGCTTCAGGTTGTTAACCCGTCTGCTGTTAGGTTGGATGTCCCTACTTCCTGGAAGATTAATCCTGTGTTTCATGTTTCCTTGTTGAAAAAGGCTGATGTATCAGATAGGGATTCCGCTGTCACAGTTCCTCCTGTGGTGGAAGACGGCGAATATGAAATTTCTCGTATCTTGAATTCTAGATGGCATAGAGGGAGATTACAGCATCTCGTCTCCTGGAAGGGTTTCGGTCCTGAAGATAACTCCTGGGTAAGGACGGATGATGTCTCTGCTCCTAGGCTTGTTAGAGCTTTCCACAAGAGGTTTCCGGATAGGCCTGGGCCTGGAGGGTTCTCATAAAAGAGGGGGTACTGTTAGAACCCTCCTGTTTGTTTTTTCCATCTTGTGTTTTGCGGTCACGTGACCACCTGCCTTTATATTCCAGCACCGCCCTTTTGGCTGTGCTGTACTTAAGTTTTGTTTGACTGTTTCTCTAGCCTGGTGCTTCGGTGCCTATCTCTGTCAGTTCGCTTGGTCCTTCTGGGACCTCTAGTAACTTTTGTCAGTTTGTCTTTTTGTGTTCTGCAACAACTTCTCCGTTTAGGAGGTGTCCCATTTTTGTTCCACTCCTTAGTTCTTTTAGTGACCCCTCCCCTTATGCTATCGGTCTTCCTTCAGACTAGCCGAGGACTTAGGCGGGTCTGTTTGCTAGGAACAGGCAGCCTGCTACATTGTAGGGATTCAGCGTAGTCTTACTGTAGGGACAGCTTTTCCCTATCTTTCCTTAGTATATGTTGCAAATCATAACACTAATATTACAAACCTTACCATGCATCAGAGTTGACCTCAGTATGTGAATAAGGGCAGACAAAGAATCGGGTCCCAAACTGTGAACACCAGCCTTAAGAAGCTATTTAAATGTCATTTCCAGCTTAAGGAAGGGAGGCCACACCCTGGCTTCCATAAAATGCAAAAGTACAAAGAAAAAATGTAAAAAGTGAGATTGGTTTATTTTTGGGACCCGATCTTTTATCTGCCTTTATTCACACACTGAGGTCAACTCTGATACATGGTAAGGTTTGTAATATTAGATAGTGTAGGACCATCCCGAATAGGATCACCTTGCCGTGGTGGGATGGCTTTTATGCTATTTTTTAATCAAAAACCGCGTTACTAAGAACCTTATGTTATTTAAATGCACTTTTGCTTTTTACTTATTTAGTTACATCAGGGTTCATTTTATTTCTTGTAGGTTTTTGTCAGATTTATGGCTATTGTGAACATGCGTTTATGTACTGTATGTATACCAACTTAAACCAAGCTCAAATTTTGTGTCTGTTCAGTACCTATTTTGTTGCAGGAGAGCAAGGAATTTATTACTCCAAATATTTTAACAATTTACATGAAAAATAGACTTGTTATTTCTTACTCTTCTTTTTACTTATAGGGTCAGGAATCTGTATACTCTATGTAGATATTTTCTAGGGCACGAGTGTGCTTATTGTATTAACGAAGTTTGCCTTTACATCATAGACAAGAAACTATCAGGACTGCTGTTTATAATATATTATGGTTTATACAACCTACTGCCTTGATTAGTACCATGGGCATCAATCTGTAAATTGCAGTCAAAATGCATTTGTATTGGAAATGTTAAGTCCTTCAGTACACTAATGTGCTAAAACCTAAAAAAAAATATTTTCTAGGTAAAGATACTATATGTTGTGCTACTCAATTTAGTCAATTTTGAGCCCATATTAACTGAAATATTTTTGCAGACCACTGTTTCCTCGGGAACCTGGTGAGAGGTTCCTTAGGACACAACAGCAAGACCTGTCACTTTTAGAGTACTTCCATACGGGATGTAAATTGACTGAAAAAAAGAATTGGTGACGAATCTACTTCTGCATGAGTTATATACTGATTTTGCGGCGGATTTCATGATGTTTATTGCAAAAGGTGAAATCCTTAGTGAAAATCAGTGATGTATATTGATATGCTACAGATTTCAGATTTGTAAAGGTTTGTTGAGTGGTTTATGGAATAGATTTGGCAAAATTTCAGACACTTTGCTGGGAATATGCAGTGAATTTTCCACATGGAAAATCCAAATGGATAATCTACAGCAAGTCCAATTTGTATAATCATTTCCTTCCAGAAGGAACGCTGAAGTGCTCAAAAAGAATTGGCTAAATGGTCAACACGCAGGCGGAATGTAATGCTAAGCAAGAATTGAAGAAGGCTGCCCCTATACCTAGCATATTTAAAGGCTATCTACATCTTTGCAAAGATTTTTTTATTCATGATGTACTTCCTAAATGCAAGCTTAAAGAACTTTCTAAATAGTTTTTTTTTTTTAAAAAGTAAACTTGCAACGACAGTGTCTGAAAGACAGTTATATTGGCGAATTGTCTGCAAAACTGATACAAACCACTCAGAGCTACTGCTTATTTTTTACTTTCTATTCTCCCCCTTACTTATCTTGGTGTTAGAGATAGCAGAAGGGAGGTTGTTTAACACAAATTTGCACAATGTGGAGAGGGAAGAAAGTGTCGACAGTCTCAGGGACAGCAGAAAAAAATGGGTATAGAAAAAGAAGGAAATTAAATGAAGAATAAATAAATGCAGGATAGAAGCTGTGCTGATGTGCAAGCTAATTAAGACAGTAGCTCACTGGATAAACAGACCTCACATCCAACCTATTTTATAGGGAGAAACACTCCCACAAAAGACGAATCTGAAACCTGGATCAGTTTTCAAATTGCATTTGAAGGGGGTTGAAAATAAATAAAAGAATGAAGAATATAGGCTGCAAATTTATAAACTAAAGATAATTTCTCTCATATGTGAAAATCTTTTTTTCTATGTCAACTGTGTAGATAGCCTTTTAAAGGGGAACAGGTGTGGGGTCCTTAAAAATTTGTTAAGGGGTTCTGCCATGATTGCTGGGTTGGTTGGGAGTAAGTAAATTAACTGTGGTAAATTTTTAAAAGCAAGTTTGATCCTGGTTTACCTGCAGTATATCTACATTTGGGAGCAGTTTAATAACAGAGATGGAAACCTGCCAGAAATTAGAATTTCCCCAATGATATATTGACAGGCATATTTTACTTCTAGGCTTACTTAATTGTGCACCAAAGAATTATGTCAGAATATACCTCCAAGGGTATTGTTTCTTTAATTAAAAGACCATAACTAAAGGGTATGGATAAAGTGTGCAGCACAGAATTCATCCTTGATTAAGCACTGAGCTGGTAGGCTCAGTACTTAAAGTGTTGATCAAGGCGCATATTCTCCGGTGTGTGATTACATTGCGGTCATGCATACCGTCACTCCTCCAGGCTATGATATTTTTCCGTGTTGCACATATTACTGATACATTTGGGGACTTGCTCTTTGGGAATTATTGTCATAATAAAGTGTAACAACTTCTTCCCATGTCAGCAGGATGTTTTCAATTCTTGAAGCATTGCTACAATTAAAGGACTGTAAAATTATGCAAGCTGTCTCATATTTTAAAAAATAAAAATGAAGGTACAATCATTTTAGCAATTTACTTAAAGCAACTCTAAGTGTAAAAGCTGCGCATTGCTTTTTGTCTAGCGCAGGGCCTGAGGGGGCTGTGCAGAACACAGGGATTTCCTCTTTGCTGTTCACTGAATTGCATTGCCTTGTGACTGTTCCTTTAAAGGAAAATTTCCATTTATAAAAGATAATATAGTTGTTATTGTATGAAACTATAAGACATTTTGTACAGCAAGATCAATATTTTTACGCTTTTACACTGTTTTATCTAATATCGCACTTTCAGTAAGTGTGACAAAAAAATGAAGGTTACCCCGGAGAGGGCAATATCTGTATAACAGCGATGTTACTGCCTCTTAGGGATCTGTAATGTGTTTTCACCTATATAATGAGACCATAACTCACAAAATTTATAGTGGAAAAATTCAGCCTCACCAGTATTTACTATGTGATTTTTTTATTTTTTTTTTATATTGGAAAATGGTTTTCAAACCATTCAAACATACAAAGATGACCGATGCTTAGTGAGCATACCCACTATTAGCTGAATTAAGGAGCCGCAGCCCTGTTGCTAGTGGTGCTGCCCTTTCAATTTTTCCCAAGCACAGCGCTGTATATTTTGAGTTGACTTAGCTTCAGAGAGCTGTAACGCCAGGCTAAGCCCCATATAAAAGTTTTAAAATGTGTTTGGGGGCTGACGGACTCCCTTTAAGTGAATGAGACTGAACTATAATATTATTATGCATTGCTTATATAGTGCTATCATATTCCGCAGCGCTTTACATACTTTATCATCGCTGTCCCCAATGGGGTTCACAATCTAGATTCCCTATCAGTATGTCTTTGGAGTGTGGAAGGAAACCGGAAAACCTGGAGGAAACCCACACAAACACGGGGAGAACATACAAACTCCTTGCAGATGTTGTCCTTGGTGGGATTTGAACCCAGGACCCCAGTACAGCAAAGCAACATTTCTAACCACTGAGCCACCATGACATGTGATTGCAGTCCAATTTCTATGGACTGACAGAATGGAGAAGATGGAGAAATTTATTTCTGAGAGATTAGGATCACACTCTGATCAAACTCTGATCAGAGTTTGATCAGGGTGTGATTTGCATAAACTCAATTCTCTCAAATTAGAGAATACACAGTCGTCTGCACCTGCCCTAAGGAAAGTCATCAATATTGAAGTCCCAAAAAACCTCTTTAAATGGAAGCTATCATCAGAAATTGATTAAATCTGTTTTTTTTATTAAATGTATTTATTAAAAATGTTTGCGGGTTTTTTTGCATAGCACAATCTGTATGTAAAATATAAAATACAATTGTTGCATTTTCACATTGCCATCTAGGCTTTTTTAGATTCATACTTACATTTGTTTCAGGAAACAACACATGTACATAGCCACAGTAGTCAGATCCCGATCCTATCTTTTGTATTGAAGCATTCAATGAAAATGTGCAAAGATCATTGTGAAGGGAGGAGCAGGGTCAGCTGTGAATTCACCTACTAGGATCTGTGGATCCTTTGTTATCAGCTATGTATAGAGGAGTTGAAATCCTGTCTCTGATAATGTGGAGCCTTGGTGAAAACTCTTCCTGAAAGGACAGGGAGTATAGGTGTAAAAAATGTCCCAAAAATGCCCCAATGTCCAGCATGAAAATTGCAAGGTTACTAATCTTATTTTATTTTTTATAAAGATTGTGAAATGTAAAACAAACATCGCCTTTAAAAAAAATAAAAATACACGTAACACAAAAACCTAATTTAAACAATAGGTCATTTTCTGATGACTGCTTCAGTTTACGCTAACTACTTACTAGTATTCTGCTCACCCCTCTTGTGGTTCTTATGCAAATAGTTTTATTAAAATCAACATTTTCTTTATTGCTAACCCTTTCCAAATGAATGAACAATGAATTGTCTGCAGAATTATATTTACTATTAATATATTTCTGTATTGTGCTGCTAAGTCTAATGCATGTTATAATTTGGCCCCTGGATCACATCTGTTTTTGTTTTGAAACTAAAAATAAAATCTTAATAGTGTCCAGATAAAGAGGTTGTCTCCAAACAGCCAATTAAGGGTCTCTCTTTGGCCCACCATCTGGATGCTGCAGTTTTCTGTAATCTTAGCATTTTTCATGCCCATGTATGCTGCAAGATGACCATGCCAGATATTCATCTTTTCTCTGAATTAGCTCAGATGGCTATCAGATTTTAGGGAAAATAGTTGATTTTCACACATCACAACAATGACTTATTTGTGACATCAAGCATATATACGTGAAGTCTTATTTTTAAGGCATTAAGCATGATGTTTAGTCTGTGCTTGTCGCTTCTTGATATGGTACTTATTATTAAAACTTAGCTTTAATTTACATCAATACTGTTGGTCTAAATGCCAAGAGTCTTACGATGTGGATATGCCATTGAACTTCATGGACAATCATGTCCGTTTGGCATACTTTTTCTCATTAATCATAAGGATCTTACTAGCACTCCCAGCAAAGTTTTTATCCTCTTAATATATTGCAATCATCATATTAAATGACACTGTGTACTTATAATTGCTCATTTTGCCTTTCTACCCAGTTAATACTCTTTTCTGTATGTAAAAACAGGAAGTCTCTTGTCCCTGCATTAATCATTCCCCTCTTCAACTCCTGACCCAGCTGCTCCCTCCTCGCCCCCTGCCAGGGACTTTTGCAGTGACTCATGACTCCTACAGGGAAAATTAACCTCCTGTTTCTACATAGAGCTTAGAAGGATTCAGCTAGTCAGTTTTTATTCACATGATGTCATAGACCTAATGGAAAACAGAAGAATTAGCTGGGTAGAAGGGAAAAATGAGCAATTATAAGTACACAATGCCATATAATATCATAACTGCAATATATTGAAAGGATAAAAACTTTGATGGGAGGAGTGCTTCTTTAAAAAATGTTAAAACATGTAGTCTACAGCTCTTTTCAATACTAATTGTGTAATAAAAAGGTATAATGCAGGATACACATTTCTTATATTTATTTGCAATGTCAGACATTCAACTGCGAGAGGCATACAGACATTCTTGCGTGGCCTCTTAACTAAGAATGCCTAAGTCCTATGATACTTAGGTCCCCTGAAGTGGATAGTGAATGACCCTCTTTATAAATTTCACTTCCTCGTAGGTCTGCTGGCACATGTGCACATGTTCGTGCTTTCCAGTGATCCTGCCATGATGTAGCGGATGGAAAATTTGAGGCATGATTTAGAGCAGTGTTCCCCAACTCTGGTCCCCAAGTGCCACCAACTGATCATGTTTTCATGATTTGCTTAGTATTTCATAGGTGATGGAGTTATCACCTGGGAAATACTACAGAAATCTTGAAAACATGATCTGTTGGTGCCTCTTGGGGACCGGAGTTGGGGAACACTGCTTTAGAGCAGGCCTTCACAAAATATGTCCCGCAGGCCGCATGTGGCCTGCCAAGCTTTTTTGTGCGGCCCGCACATTGGTCTGGGAGATGCAGCTACCTTCTTCCTCTATCCAAACATATTCGCATCTTTCAGATGTGAATACATTTGAACACTGCGGAACCGGGACTGGGGCAGAGCAGCACACATCAGTCACGGCCCCAACGTGCAGCAGCATGATGAGGTCACACTGCTGCCAGAGCTGGAGCCGCACAGCCTGACTAGACATCGGACAGTGGTAAGCGCCCACGGAGGAGCTGAAGAGGGCGAGGGAAGAGTTTGGTTTACTGCGAGGGCAAATAAAGGGGTAATGGAGGACATTATGAGATACATTATGAGGCAATGGAGGACATTATGGGGCAATTGGCAGTTTGTGAAAGGGGCATAGTAAAGCGATGGGCAATGGGGAGAATATGCAAAGAGACATTGTGGGGGAGATATGGAAAGGGGAAGTTTGGGGTGATATTAAGGAGCGGGGCAAAGTGGGGGGTTTATTATGGAGAGGGCAGTGTGGGGGTATTTTATGGAGGGGCAGTGTGGGGGTAAATAATGGAGATGGGCATTGCGGTGGTATATTATGGAGTGGGGCAGTGTGGGGGTATATTATGGAGAGGGGCAGTGTGGGTTATATTATGGAGAGGGGCTGTGAGGGTGGACATTATGGAGAGGAGCAGTGTGAGGGGTTATATTATAGAGCGGGACGGTGTGGGGGATGTAGAGAAGGGCAGTATGGGGGGATATTTTGTGCAGGAAGCACAATGAGGGGCAATTATTCAGGGGCACAGCATGGGAGATATTTATAGGGCAGTATAATGATACTTAAATTTTTAAGGGCACCATGTCGGGATGTGCTGCTGAAGACTGAGAAGAGGGAAGTCTGCAAAGACTAGTTTTTGGCATGAAATCTCGTCATGGCGTCTGGGCAAAATGGAGAAGAAAAGAAGAACGACTTCAATCAGAACAGATGTGATCGTTAAGGTACCTGGATGTAAATATTTGTGATACTGCCTGCGTCTCATCAGTACTGTGGTTCCTGTATGTTTCACAGTCTGATAACAGCAACTCCCAGCATCTCCTTACCATTGGTTAAGGGGACATACTGAAATTTGTGTGTCCATGCAATACAAATATATATGGGGCTGGCCTGACATTGCAATTTACCACTGTACTAAGCTTGGTGCTGTATAGATGTACTGTTGGTGTTTCTGGCCCTGCATTCATGTACTGACAGTGGTTCTGGCGGTGCATTCATGTACTGAGGGTGGTTCTGGCTCTGCATTCATGTACTGACGGTGGTTCTGGCACTGCATTCATGTACAGACAGTGGTTCTGGTGCTGCATTCATGAACTAATGGTAGTTCTGGTGCTGAACTCACGTGCTGATGGTGGTTCTGATTTTGTACACATGTAGCAATCCATAACATGCTTCATGGCTACGTTAAAACTTAAAAATCCTCAAAACGTAGAGATTTGAAATTGAGGAGGATTTGGCAAGTTTCTGCACCAAAAAACTCAGTTTAAGTTAGTGTGTGTTCACACAGATTTTTTTTTTTTGTAGAAACTCTCCAAATCCTTCTCAAATATTCAAAAATTTGTTCTGGTGATATATTAATCTACTAACGGTGGTTCTGGTGATATATTCAAGCAATTACCCCTTTAAAAAAATGTTGTGGCCCCTGGGATTGGTTCAGTATGGCAGTGTGGCCCTTGGACCAAAAAATGTTGTGCACCCCTGATTTAGAGGAGCCAAGTTGGGGCTAGTCTGGGGATCAAACACCCTCCTGGTCTAGTTCTGGCTCATTTACATATGACAGGCTGCAGAATAAAATATTTTTTATAAAGCACAGAAACGTTAGATTGGAGCTTTAAAGCTTTATTTTTTATAAGTAAATAAATAAATATATATATATATTAAAAACTTTGCTGTGCTATATGGATAGCAAGTGAGATTCATGTGATTTTTGCAGCCTGCCAGAAGCATAACAAAAATCATGCTTCGTTTTCAACAGCACTACATTTCCTTTATCCACAGGTGAATGTAATGAACACTATTCTACCGGACTCTAGAACAGCAGTAGCTCCAGTCATACAATAGGAGGTGGCTGCGTCACCGAGAAGCACTCTGAAGAAAAGTCTTCTTTCTTTTTGTTATTCTTTAATAGCTATCACAAGACCTCCAAAGAGTTTATAATTTGTGTCTCTTACATCCATAGGTATAACCTAGAATTTGTGAATATTCTATGGAATTATTTATGAATAATATTTTCATTCCTTTGTAGCTAACTACTGTTCAAAACTTTGACGTTCTGTCTGACAAAGATAACAATGTTTGCATTGCTTTATTATGCCAATACACATAATAGCTATAGAATATGAAAAAAAAAATTACCCTATATGAAAAGCAGTGGAGAGAGACAACTGCTGACAGCTACTGTGGAGTAACCATGGGTAATTTAAGATTCCTCATAGCCCTTCAGGATTATTGTTGGGTTGCTCCTATTTGGATAGGGAAAGTAAAACATGAAAAGTGTTTTTCCACCAGATAAATAAATGTATGCCATATTTATTGCATATTCCACAATTATCTGTTGGATGATGTTCCAACTGTTCAATGCATCATCCTCGGAGATGCTCTTCTAAGTGAAGTTCCCTTTGGCGTCACATATCATTTTTAATTTATTTTTTAATCCTTGCTTCAGTGTGAGCTCATGATGATAGGAAGAGTCCCACAATCCTTTCAGCTCTACTATTGGTGGGATCAGAATACCAGACTTCAGTTATTAATTACATATTAAATTATATAAAATAAAATTATACCTCCAAACTGAAATTTTAATGGATTTTCTCCCCAGTGTAAATGAATGTGCTAAAAGTTTAATTTCCATGCTATTTATTTATTTTACTCACTTATACAGCTCCCTTAGTTTCCTCAGTGCTTTACATACATCAGCATTGCTGTCCCCATTGGGGCTCACAATCTAAATTCCCTATCAGTATGTCTTTGGAGTGTGGGAGGAAACCCACGCAAACATGGGAGAACCTACAAACTCCTTGCAGATGTCCTGCTGGGATTTCAATCTATGCCCCCTGCACTCTTAAAGGGGTTGTCCACTACTATTCAAATTAGCCCAATGTGTTTTTATGATGAAAAGAAGCTTCTTTCTAATTACCTGCTGCTGTCCTTCTAGGCTGTGAGCGGCTCTCTCACTGGCCGCTCACAGGCATCACGACCCCCGGCTGCAGCCGGCTCTGACATCCGCTGATGTCACCTCATGATTCCGGATGCAACCGGGGATCTCTCTCTTCCACGTTCCACGGTGGATGCCAGGTTGTGGACGGGGTTACCCCGCGTGTCACACCCGGCATCCACCGCGCTATCTCCCTCTCCCCATTCATTGGGAAAGCGCGCGGTGGATGCTGGGTGTGACACGCGGGGTAACCCCTCCCACAGCGCAGCATCCACCGCAGGGACCCAGCGCTGAGTCACGCCTTACTTGACGTGATGTCAGCCGGGGATCATGTGATGCCTGTGAGTAGCCAGTGATAGCACCGCTCACTGGCAGAAACAGCAGCGGGAGTTAATTAGAAAGAAGCTTCTTTCAGCAGCAGAAGGGAAGGAAGGGAGACACAGATTCTCTACTTCGTGGGTAGGCGGAGCCCCATAGGATAGTCACCTCAGATTGGAAAAAGACGACCGGCCCCTCCAGTATATAGGCTCCTCCTACTCCCATGTTCATCAGTCTTTTTATCTGAGGTCTCAGAGGATAGTCGCTGCTTCGGCAGCTCCTCAGAAGAGTTGTTATTTTATATCCAGCGAGTCCTGGACCCCCCGTGGTCTAGAGGTCTCTGGTGGTCTCGGCGCTGCTGAGACCCCTGACCCTCCCCTGGCAGCTCTGTGTACCCCTTGAGGAGGTTCCCACTTATGCCTGCCGGCCCCGGGGGATACAGGGCGCTCCCTGGCGGAGGCGCACACCACACATCTGAGAGGGTCCCTGCGTGCTCCGCCATAGGGGGGAGCAAAGGGCCATGGCGCCACACATCCCTGAGGATCCCTGTGGTGTTCAGCCGGGTAAGTGCTCTTTGGTCTAAAGAGTATCTTTGACGGCTACGGCAAGTGTACTGCCTGTGTGTTTCTTGTCTATTTCAGACGCTGCCTTGACTGGGGAGCAGAGACGGAGGCCAGTAATTTTTATTTTTATTTTTTATTTGCGCATGCTTTTTCGTTTTTGCTTCCTGTCTTCATTGAGGCAGGAAGCTCCCTGTATTGGCGCGCGTTTTCTTGCTTTTATTGACTTGTTTCCTGCCTTCATAGAGGTAGGAAGTTTTCTGCCCTCATTTTTGTTGTTTGAATAAGGCGGGGGGCGTGGCCTAGCGGGGGCGTGGCTTAGCGTCTCCTGGCTTCCTGCCGTCATTACTTAGGCAGGAAGCGCTTGGTTGAGCGTGCGCTGGCGGTCCCTGCTTCTCCCTCCGGCGTTCAGCGGTGCCTCCTGCTCTCTGCTCCCCGTCCGTCCACACACTTAGAAGGAGCGGTCCCGCAGTACCGGTGAGTCCCCTCTGCCTCTGGCAGGGGTTCTTTGTCAGTGCTGTCTCTCCAGGCTACCTATTAGGAGTCCTCGTGAGCACTGCCGCTTTCTCTCCTAAAGCTATTTACTTCACTGACCTTTTAGGCTGTGTAGTATTATAGTTGCTGTGATGTTAACCCCTTCTGAAAAAGTGGAACTTTAGGGGAAACACATGGTGTTTAAGGGAGTTTCCCCCTATTGATTTTTTGCTCAGCATTTCTGGGGTAGCTCTTTTCTAAGGGTGAGCTTTAACCCTTCAGAGCCTGTCGCATATATATAAATAAATAAAAAATAAATAAAGCTTTCACACTTTTTTGCCATCCTTGTTGTACATCCTGGCATCTGGTGTGGGTGGCATGTCGGATCAGGGGTCTGGGAGTGCGGATCGGTCTCCTGATCCTTTTCAGGTTCAGTCGCACACCTCTGATACACTCAGGCCTTCTACTACATCAAGTTCAACGCTCAGTGATGTTAAGGTGGAGGCGCTCACTCGCTCCATTGATAGTCTCTCTAGTCTCCTGGGACAGTGGGTGTCAGCTAGATCACACCCAATGCCACGAGGTAAAAAGCGCCGCAAGACTATGGTGGCGTTGTCTCCCTCGCAGAGCGCATCAGAGGCTTCGGATTCACCAACAGATTCGGTTGATGAAATTTCTGAGTCCGAAGAGGAGGATCAACAGGATCGCTCTGTTTCTCTTTCTGGTCGCGTAGATGGGCTTATTAAGGACATGCGGGAAGTATTAGAGCTGTCTGAAGAGCCGACAAGACCGTCTAGGTCGGGCCGTCTGTATCAGAAGACGCGCCGTGTTCGTTCTACATTACCTGCGCATGAGGAACTTAACGAAGTGGTGGAGAAGGAGCGTCAGTGTCCGGATAAACGCTTCCGAGGAACGTGTTTTTTTGATGCCCTATATCCCTGTGCCAAGGAGATGGTTACTAATTGGGTTCCCTCTCCTGAGGTGGATATATCTCTGTCTCAGCTGACCAAGTCTTCCCTGCTTCCTGTTAAAGGGAGAGCCAATCTTCAGGATCCTTTGGACAGAAGATCGGAGTCGGCGGCGAAATCCATCTATGAAGCCGCGGGTCATGGTTTCCGAGCGGCCTTGGGGGCCATGTGGGCCGGTGAGGCTTCTCTGCGGTGGTTGGATCAGCTGCGTGCGGCGTGGCAGGATGGGACTTCGCGCTCAGAAGTGGAAAAGCTTTTTCAGCGAATGGAAGAAGCTATGAGTTATGGCAGAGATGCAGTACTGGACACTGCTTCAATTCTGTCCAGGGCTCAGGCTTCGGCAGTCACGATTAGAAGAGCTCCGTGGCTTAAACAGTGGACCGGGGATGCAATATCCAAACAGGGATTGCTTAGTCTGGCATATAAGGGTGGTCAGCTTTTTGGTTCAGATCTTTCGGAACTAATTGCCAAAGCTAAAGCTAAGGATGTTACTCTGCCTGGGAAAAAGGCAGTGGCATCCACAGCCAGCAGGACAGGGCCCGGCAGAGGTCTTCGGTCCTTTCGGGCCAGGGGACGATTCAGTCAGCCTTCTTGGAGATTGGGTCGTCCCTCATCCTCCGGCAGATCCCCCCAGAAATCTTGATAAAAAGTCCGCTAAGGCTGACTGACGCCAGGGATCCCCCCGAGGGCTCTCGGGTGGGAGGTCGTCTGCTACAATTCGGGTCGATCTGGGCATCCCACATAGCAGATGCCTGGGTGACACGGGTTATGTCGGCAGGCTATTTCATAGAGTTTCATTTGCTGCCTCCAGACAGGTTTCGTCTGACGGGCATTCCGTCCGTGCCAAGACTGGCTGCAGCACTGTTTCAGAAGGTCGACTCTCTCCTACAGCAGGGTGTGGTGGTTCAAGTTCCTCTGGAAGACCAGGGAAAGGGTTTTTATTCCAACCTTTTTGTGGTCCCCAAAAAGGAGGACAAGTTTCGTCCGGTGCTGGATCTCAGGGATTTGAATATTTACGTCCGGACACGGAAGTTCCGCATGGAGTCTCTCCGATCGGTGATAGTGACCCTGTCGCAGTACGATTTCTTGGTGTCCATAGACATCTGCGACGCCTATTTCCATATCCCTATCGGCAGGGCTCACCAGCGTTTCTTGCGTTTCGCTATAGGTCAAACCCATTACCAGTTTGTGGCCCTGCCTTTCGGGTTGGCCTCAGCTCCCAGGGTTTTTACAAAATTTCTGGCTCTCTCATGGCGCTTCTTCGAAGACAGGGGGTTACGATCCTCCCCTACCTGGACGACCTGTTCATAGTGTCTCCCACAGCGGAGGAGGCAATAGCGGCTCGCGATCTCTCCCTTCAGTACCTGATGGACTTCGGGTGGCTGATCAATTGGAAGAAATCGTCATTGGAGCCAGCACAGTCCATTCTTTTCCTGGGGATGCAGTTCGATACTGTTCGGGCAGTTGTGTCCCTGCCTCCTGTCAAACAGACGAACCTTCGTCTTCTGGACCAGGCTATGAGGTCGGCGCTGTCAATGTCCCTTCGGGAATGCATGCGCCTTCTGGGTCAAATGGTGGCAACTATGGAAGCAGTACCATTTGCACAATTTCATTCCCGGGATCTCCAGAGCCTTATTCTGACCCATTGGGATCGATCGCTAACTTCTCTGGATCGCTCGGTCATTATCTCCCGCAGGGTGCGAGAATCTCTTGGATGGTGGTTACGTCCGGAGACTATATCCGTGGGGAAATCCTTTCTTCCTCCGAGATGGTCGGTGGTGACAACCGATGCCAGCCGGACAGGCTGGGGGGGAGTTTGGAACAACCTCTGGATTCAGGGAGTCTGGTCGCCAAAGGAGTCGTCTCTCCCGATCAACATTTTGGAGTTGAGAGCAATATTTCTCTGCCTCCAACATTGGACGGTCTTATTGAGCGGTCTACCGGTCCGGATCCAGTCGGACAACGCTACGGCTGTCGCGTACATCAACCACCAAGGCGGGACGAGGAGTTCCAGTCTCATGTCGGAGGTCTCTCGGATCCTGGTCTGGGCCGAGTCCAAAGTTCCAGCAATCTCTGCAATTCACATTCCAGGGGTGTTGAATATCTCGGCGGACTTCCTCAGTCGCGAGCAAGTGGACCCTGGGGAATGAAGTCTCCATCCAGAAGTGTTTTCTCTGCTGTGTTCCCGTTGGGGGACTCCTCAGGTGGACTTGATGGCATCCAGGCTGAACGCCAGGGTTCCGACGTTCATGTCCAGGTACAGGGACCCGGAAGCGGTGGCGGTGGATGCTCTAGTGGCCCCGTGGGGTCAGTTCAAGCTGATCTATGCGTTTCCGCCGATATCCTTACTACCTCTGGTGATTCGACGGATCAAACTCGAAAGGGTATCAATAATTCTGATAGCATCAGACTGGCCGCGGAGGACATGGTATTCGACGCTGGTGTCTCTTCAGGCGGCACCTCCGTTTCCGCTGCCCCTTCGCCCGGACTTGCTCACTCAGGGGCCCATTCGTCATCCGGACCTGAGGTCCCTTCGTTTGACGGCGTGGCTCTTGAGACCGAGATCTTGACTCGTCGCGGTTTTTCGCCCGAGGTCATTGCTACCTTGCGGGCGGCCCGGAGTCCAGCTACGTCCAGGATTTATCACAGAACTTGGGAGTCTTTCTATTCATGGTGTTCTGGATCCTCAAGAAACCCGAGGGTTTTTTCCATCCCCAACTTCTTGGCCTTTCTGCAATCTAGTCTGGCCAGGGGTTTGGCAGTTAGTACGGTGCGGGGACAGGTATCTGCTCTTTCCGCACTTTTTAGGAAGGCTATTGCCTCTCGCAGGGGTGTGCGCTCGTTTTTTCGCGGAGTCGCACGTCAGTTTCCGCCACGGAGGGCAGTTGTGGCTCCATGGCGGCTTAATCTAGTCCTGGAAGCCCTTCAGCATAGGCCTTTTGAGCCTATGGATTCTGCTAAACTTTCACTACTTTCTTGGAAGGTGGCCTTCTTGGTGGCTGTCGCCTCTTTGAGAAGGGTATCGGAATTGGCAGCACTTTCTTGCTCACTTCCTTTTCTGGAATTTTTTCCGGATCGCGTGGTGCTTCGTACTCGTGAAGATTTTTTGCCTAAGGTAGTGTCACAATTCCACATTAATCAGGACATTGTGTTGCCTTCTCTTTGTCCAGGACCTAAGAATCCAAGGGAGCGGGCCTTGCACTCGTTGGACTTAGTGCGGGCATTGAAGTTCTATCTTACGATCACTCAAGGTTTTCGGAAGTCGGACTCTCTTTTTATAATTCCGGCAGGTCGTCGGCGTGGTCAACGTGCTTCCAAAGACACGATAGCTCGGTGGATCCGTTCAGCTATCCTGGAAGCGTACCGGCTCCAGGGGCGAGCCTTGTCCGGTTAAAGTTAAAGCTCATTCCACGAGAGCCATTGGCTCATCATGGGCTTTTCGTCAGGGGGCCTCGGCAGCGCAGCTCTGCCGGGCGGCCACCTGGCGCTCCGTTCACACCTTTACTAAGTTTTATAAGGTGGACGTAAGTGCTTCAGCCGATGCGGCCCTGGGACGCAGGGTCCTGCAGGCGGCGGTAATTTAAGTTATCCCTTTACTTAGTTTTCCGTTATTTAGCGCGGTTTGCGCTCTTGCCTAAGTTTTGGGGTATGGAAGCTTCTGCCTCTATTTCCCACCCTTAAGTAGGTACTGCTTTAGGACGTCCCACGAAGTAGAGAATCTGTGTCTCCCTTCCTTCCCTTCTGCTGCTGAAAGCCGGATTTTGGTAAGAACTTACCTGTAAAATCCTTTTCAGCGAAGGAAGGAAGGGAGACACCGCACCCTCCCAGGGTAGAAGTGTTTTTTTGTGTTTCTAGGTGCAGCGCGTCTCCTTCCTGATGTCGATCTTCTGGACTGGGTTTAGCGCTCTACGGCTCTCCTTCGAGTTTCGCCAGCTCTACACAGTTGTCAGGTCCAATGGGGTATGCCTAAGACTGTGTGTTTCTACTACATAACCTGTTTTCTCTCATTTCTGAAATTTCAGAAGGGGATATGTTGTTCTGCTGGTTGGTCTGCTCTTCCTTAGCTTGTGTACGGACTGATGAACATGGGAGTAGGAGGAGCCTATATACTGGAGGGGCCGGTCGTCTTTTTCCAATCTGAGGTGACTATCCTATGGGGCTCCGCCTACCCACGAAGTAGAGAATCTGTGTCTCCCTTCCTTCCTTCGCTGAAAAGGATTTTACAGGTAAGTTCTTACCAAAATCCGGCTTTTCATCATAAAAACACATTGGGCTATTTTGAATAGTAGTGGACAACCCTATTAAGTCTACAGAGCTAACCACTGAGCCACCGTGCTATTGGCCTGTTATTTACATGATTTTGGCAACTCACAGTCCCTGTGCCAAGTGAATTGGTCAGCATGATTGTGTTCTAGTGCATGTAACTGAACCAATCAGTCCCCTGTCTGTAAAAAAGAATTTGTCGCAAGCAGTATGAAAGAATGAAATCTCCATCTAAGGTGCAACAGTTCAGGCTAGTGGAGATAAGAGAAATAATAACGGAAATGTCCTGTGCATGGACATTTAGAAAGTAGTTTATATCTTAAAGGCAATTATTATATTTACTCGGTGGTGGCAGAAGTTTACTTTCTATAGGACAATACACCATGGTCATATAGTCATGGATTGGTTTCAGGAACACAACCACAAGTTCTCCTTGCTTCTCAAGCCGTCACTGTCCCCAGCTTTTAATCCAATAGATCAGATGTGTATCTAGGTTTTCTATTGAATAGAACGTCTCTGGGGCTAGGTGGAACGGGTTGTTTAAAGCATGGCAGTACCTTCATCTAATTTGTTGCAACTGCAAGAAACGTTCTTATCCACATTGAAAAAATATTTCTTCAGAACAAGCACATAGTGAAAAGTATGCCGCAGTTCTGAAAACCAAAGGAAGTCCCTCACACTACTAGATTCTATAATTCATTGTAAAGTCATTATTTTTTGGACTAAAATAGAATGAAAACATTTTTTTTCTTTTTAACTTTCTTCTGTAAAGCCTACAAAATTAAAGATTTATGTAGCCTAATTTGGAATATATAACGAAAAAAGGGCTAAAAATTGTTCAATGATTAAACAGACTCCTAGATTAGAAGGGTTTGCCCTTCCTTTGCAGACCAGGGAGTGAGCATTTTACGGTCTTTCTGTATGCACACTAAAATATAACTAAAAGATACACTCTTTAATACACAGTGTCCTGCACATTAGAAAAAAATTCAAAAAACAATTAATGGCGCAATAAAAAAATTAAAAACTAGTGGAGGAAGAGCACAGCGTATAAATAACAATGATGTAAAAAAATAAACATCACAAATGTCTTAATAGATAAAAGGCAACATACCAAGTAGTATGAATGTAATAAAACACTAGTAAAGTGCATGGTGTAATGAGGCAGATTATACACAAGTGCACTAAGTGAATATTATGAAAGATAAATTCATAATAATGTATCAAACAATAAAGTGCATGATGGAGATATGCTGTCCCAAAGGAAAAAAAAAAGAACCTGCTAGCATTAAAGGGAATCTGTCAGCAGGTTTTTGCTATGTAAGCTGAGGACAGCATGAGGTAGGGGTAAAACACCCTGTGCGTCCTCCTCCTTACCCTTTAATGCATGTTTCACACATGCATCCTCAGGGAATACAGAGGAATTAAGCCAATATATATAGAGCAATTAGGCCAATGTTAAAATAATCCCCCTCACCATACTTAAAAGGTGCCTGTGATTCGGCACCCAGAGCTGCATGGTGTGGGTGGATGATGCTACCTAGGTGATCTTGGGCGAGCATCCATAGTTTAGATTTACCACTTCCCTCCCCATGGCACTGCAGAAACCATTTTTGAAGAAGAAGGAGGAGAGGAACACCGATCTGAGTGGAAAAGGCAAACTGAGAAGGGCTTGCTGTGTGATGGTGTTGTGTGTGTGTGTGTGTGTGTATATGTAATATGTACAAGTGTCAAGCACAGTGTAGATAAGATAAAGTCCAACACGAAGGGATGAGGGGAAGGGGGAGTGGAGACCCCTAAGCTGATCTAATATCACCCTGTCTCCCCTACCGTCTCTATATTGGTTCCTCACCAATCGTCGAACAGGAAACCTAAGCCCTGTAAATCCCTAGAGCTAGGCCCTGGATAGGGAAGAGGGGGATGAGCACTGGTCAGTCCCCACTATAAATTAAAGACAACAAGTGAGACAAACACAGGGGGAAGAAACTTAGCTTGAGTAGACTTCAGAGAGATTTCACCAAACGTCCTCAAAACACCAGAGAGGAAGTAAACTGACTGCAATTGCTCCAAGCCTTCACAAGGGAACATGTGAATATCACCGGCCCCTCCCTGCAGCAAACTAAAAGTATTTAACCCCTTAAGGACCTTGGGTTTTTTTGTTTTGTTTTTTGCTCCCCTTCTTCCCAGAGCCATAGCCTTTTTATTTTTCGGTCAATATGGCCATGTGAGGGCTTATTTTTTGCAGGACGAGTTGTACTTTTAAACGCCATCACTGGTTTTACCATATCGTGTACAGTAAAACGGGAAAAAAATTCCAAGTGCTGTGAAATTGCAAAAACAATGCAATTCCACAGTTGTTTTTTGTTTGTTTTTTTACCACATTCACTGAATGCTAAAACTGACCTGCCATTAACATGTATAGGTTATTTTTTATTTAAGTGGTGAAAAAAAAAATCCAAAGTTTGCTAAAAAAAAAAAAAAAAAATAGCTGCATTTTCCTAGACCTATAGCGTCTCCATTTTTCATGATCTGGGGCCGGATGAGAGCTTATTTTTTGCGTACTAATGTACTAATACGCCTTAGGCTATATAGGTTTAAACACCCAGACAGGGTGTCAATCAGAGCATGAGGGAGGTAGTTGCTGGGTCCTCAAGTAAGACAGATTTAAGGAGGCGTCTGTAATGCCAAATGAAGTGATCTTCTGCAGTCAGCTCCATAGCGACTGTCTGTCACATCTGACACACCCGTGACAAGTGTGTGTGTGTATATGTAATATGTGTGGTGTGTGTGTGTATGTGTGTATATATTGTAAGGGGGTTGGTACTCATCCACTTTTGAGGTAGTCACAGAAGTCAGTTTCTCTAAAATGTCCAAGGTGGGTTTATTCAGACTTCATAAACCACACTCTCCAAGTAAATGAATCATAGCCTTGTCCGGCACAAAGTAGCTGCCCTTCTTGGCTTTTGAGCCAGTGTTTGAGGAGCTTCTCTATGCTGCCGGACATCCCTGGCTGGCTGGCGGTCTTTACCCAGGACATCCACCGATCTCTGTGGCAGGTACAAGTTTTCCTGGAATCTTGCCCCCACTTCTAGCACCAATTGTACGGGGGTTGGTACTCACTCAGCTGCTTTTGAAGTAGCAGTCAGTTTCTCTAAAATGTCCAAGGTGGGTTTATTCGGACTTCATTAACCGCACTCTCCAAGTAAATGAAACTTAGCCTTGTCCGGCACAAAGTAACAAAACAAGAAAACAGTCCATACGGTGCTGCGAGTTCGCCCGCTCACAGTCAGTGTCCTGTAGCACAGACACGCTGGAGGTCTCCACACCTCCCGCCACAGACACTGAATGAGACACTCGGTCTCCATTTTATACACAGGCCCTGGGGTTGGGGTGGGGATATGTGAGCAGCCAATACCTCCCACTCTTATGACTGCTCATAAAAACCGGCCCTGATGCGCCCCGTTAACCCTCTCAGCACTATGTGTGCTGGAGCATACTTTCTGGGTTCGCATCACCAAAGCTACCAACCTCAACGACATATCTCCCCTCAAGGACCTATCCGGTTACCATCTTACATCCCCCAATCTGCTCAAAGCTGTGAGGCTTGGCACCTTCCGCTACCAAACAGTGAACCGTCGACAATGTGTCAGCATTGCCATGCAGTTTCCCGGGCCTATGCTCTACTTGGAAGCTAAAATCCTGAAGGGCTTGGAACCACCTGGTCACTCGGGCATTATTCCCCTTCTTCTCGCTCATCCATCTTAGTGGGGCATTGTCTGATACCAGCTTGGACTTCCTGCCTAAGCAGTAGTACCTTAGATTGTCCAACGCCCACTTGATGGCCAAACATTGCTTCTCCTCTATGGAATAATTTTTCTCACAGGATGTCCGCTTCCGGCTTAAATACAATATGGGGTGCTCTTCCCTGTTCACCTCTTGTGATAGGACAGCACCCAGTCCGACATCTGACGCATCCATCTGGACCACAAACTCCTTCGAGAAATCCGGAGCCACCAGCACTGGCTGTTTACACAGAGCCTACTTTAGTTCTTGGAAAGCCGTCTCTGCTTCTGGAGACCACTTAGCCATAGCCGACTTTGCCCCTTTCAGGAGGTCTGTCAAAGGGACGGCTACCATGGCAAAGTTGGGGATGAACCAGCGGTAGTATTCCACGATGCCCAGGAACACTCTGACCTGTTTTTTTTGAGAGGTTGTGGCCAACCCTGGATTGCGTCAATTTTATTTATTTGGGGCTTGATCATGCCTCTGCCTATGATATAGCCCAAATATTTGGTTTCCTCCATGCCCATGGCACATTTCTTCGGGTGGATGGAAAACCCGGCCTTCTGCAGAAGATCAAATATTGCCTGGACTTTGCTCAGATGGCTTCCCCAATCCTGGCTGTAGATCACGATATTATCCAGGTAGGTCGCTGCATACTTCTTGTGGGGAGCTAGGATCTCCTCCATGGCTCTCTGGAAGGTAGCTGGAGCTCCCTGCAACCCAAACTGCGTCTTGGTGTACTGGAAACACTCATCTGGAGTTGAAAAAACTGTCTTCTCCTTGGCATCTTGGGCCATAGGAATTTGCCAATACCCTTTTGTGAGGTCAAGAGTGGTAATGTACCTGGCCGGCCCTAATCTTTCAATTAGTTCATCTACCCTGGGCATTGGGTACGAATCAAACTTGGGAGACCTCATGCAGTTTCCTATAGTCGTTGCAAAACCGCTATTCTCCATCTGGTTTCGGCATCAAGACTATGGGACTGGACCAGCCACTCTTGGACTCTTCAATGACTCCAAGACTTGGCATCCTCTTCACTTCTTTTGAGATTAAATCTCGACGGGCTTCGGGAATCCGATACGGCTTAAGGTTTACCTGGAAATAAGGCTCTGTAAGGATCTCATACTCTATGATCTGGGTACAACCTGGTAGTTCAGAGAATAGGTCCCTGTTCAGTTGCAGCAACTCTCGGCACTGTTGCTTTTGGGCTTGTGACAGCGACTCAACCACCTTTAACCTCTTCCAAGTTGACTTCAGACTTTGCCACCAAACATGGAGCTTCCACGGGCTCCCTATCTTGCCATGGCTTGATCAGGTTGACGTGGTACACCTGGTAGGGCTTCCTCCTCCCTGGTTTGTGGACTTTATAGTTGACATTGCCAACCTTTTTCACTACTTCATAGGGGCCCTGCCATTTAACCAGGAATTTGCTCTCCACTGTAGGTAACAAGAACTAGTACCCAATCTCCAGGGTTGAAGTGTCTCACCCTCACCGACCTATTGTACACCCTCAACTGTGCCTCTTGTGCTTTGAGGAGGTGTTCTTTCACAATGGGCATTACTTCGGCAATCCTCTCTTGCATCTGTGCCACATGTTCGGTTACACTCCTGTAGGGTGTAGACTCAGCCTCCCAGGTCTCCTTTGCTACATCCAGGAGTCCACGAGGGTGTCGGCCATACAACAGCTCGAAAGGGGAGAATCCAGTAGAGGCCTGTGGGACTTCTCTGATGGAGAACAGAAGGTATGGCAGTAGGCAATCCCAGTGATGGCCGTCTTTCTCTACGACCTTCTTCAACATGGCCTTCAAGGTTTTATTAAACTGCTCCACCAAGCCATCTGTCTGTGGATGTTAGACTGAGGTCCTGAGTTGTGTGATTTTAGGGATCCTGCACAACTCCCTCATCACCTTTAACATAAACAAAGTCCCTTGGTCTGTTAAAATCTCTTTAGGCAACCCCATCCTGGAAAATATATGAACCAACTCCCAGGCTATACACTTGGAGGACTTTCGTAGTGACACGGCCTCCGGATACTGTGTAGCATAGTAAATTACCACCAGAATGTAATGATGTCCTCTGGCGGTCTTGACCAGGGGTCCCACTAGATCCATGGCGATGTGCTCGAATGAGATCTGAATGACAGACACAGACACTAAAGGGCTATGGAAGTGGTCCACCGGGGAGGTCAGCTGGCAGGTGGGACACGACCTACAATAATTCACGATCTCTCGATGACACCCAGGCTAGTAGAACCTCTGGAGGATCCTTTCCTGGGTTTTTTCTACCCCCAGATGACCACCCAAGACATGTGCATGGGCCATATCTAACACCCTGCGTCTGTTTGGCCCTGGCACTAGAAACTGCTCTATTACCTGTCCTCTGAGCTTGGTGACCCGATATAGTAACTCCCCATTTACGGACACCTCCAGTTCAGGGATGTTGGCCTCCGGGGATGCTGCCTCATCCTCATCCCCAACCAGCACACAAAAGGGAAACTCGTTGGCTGTGGCCTGCGATGAGGTTTCTTCAGGGGCGACTTGGTTGTTGCCCGGGCAACCTGGCTTCCTCCCATTCTCCCACAAGTCCCAAAACAAGGCAAAGTCCTGCCCTATTATAACAGGGTGCAACAGGTCATTGACTACGCCAAACTCATGGGACTTGGCACCACAGTTTGTGTCTATGACCACTCGGGCCACAGGGTAGTCCTTAGCGTCGTCATGGATACAACGGACGCCGACCTTTTTCCCCGGAACCAGCTGATGCGGATCTGTGGCCCTCACTAGGGTTACTAAACTCCCTGAGTCTAACAGAGCAGTCACTTGCATACTATTCACACAAGACATGCCTGCGGTCCCTTGCCTGGTTGAGAGACAGCATTTCAGGCTGGATATGCAAAATATGAGCAACGCTGACCTGCGCTGCAGTCCATTGGCTCAGTTATCATGGGGCAACGGGCAACTATGTGACCTTGGGTGTGACATCTCCAACATACTATATTATGGGGCGCGACCTTTCGCAGCAACTCAGACTCCTCCTGGACTCTAGGGCGCCCCCAGGTTTGGCTCTAGTTCCCCTCTTTTGGGTACCCCAGTATGGAGATGCTACGACCCCGGATTTTCCCAAGGAACTTTCCACCGTCTGGTACCTTTCCACCAACCCCACCAGGTCATCGGCATTACGGTAATCTCCCTTGGCAACTCAGGATTGTACTGACCTCAGAACCGAATGGATGAACCTTTCCATGATGACCTTCTCCACCATCTGGGCTGGGGAGGAAGATTCAGGTTGCAACCACTTTTGAACCAGGTGTAGGAGGTCGAACATTTGGGACCGGGAAGGTTTGTCACTGCAATAGGCCCAGTGGTGCACCTGTTCCGTCCTGACCGTCAGAGTCTCTCCCAAGCACGCCAAAATCTTTGTTTTTAACTTGGCAAATCCTTTGCGTCCTGCAGGGCCAAGTTATAATAGGCTTTCTGCGGCTCGCCCATTAAATATGGCGCCAGCACCTCTGCCCACTGCTCCAGAAGCAATCTTTCCCGGTCCACCACCCTCTCTACGAGCGTCAGGAGCGCCTCGACGTCATCACCCAGAGTCATCTTTTGCAATGCTCTTCTTACCATCTTCCTGACGTGCGAAACATCACCTGGAATTGGGGAGGGGGCGGCCTCTCTGCTGCTAACTTCCCCCTGCTAGAAGTTCCATCTGCCATTGTTGCTGCTGAATCTGCTGCATCAGGAGTTTATTAGTCTCTTGCTGCATCTGCTGCTGCTCCCGATGCTGCTGGCTCTGCAAGTGCTGCTGTTGTTGGCTTTTGAGCAGGTGTTTGAGGAGCTTCTCCATGCTGCCGGACATCCCTAGCTAGCGGCCTTTACCCAGGACCTCCACTGATCTTTGTGGCAGGTACATGTTTTCCTGGAATCTTGCCCGCACTTCTAGCACCAATTGTAAGGGGGTTGGTACCCACTCAGCTGCTTTTGATGTAGGAGTCAGTTTCTCTAAAATGTCCAAGGTGGGTTTATTCGGACTTCATAAACCGCACTCTCCAAGTAAATGAAACTTAGCCTTGTCTGGCACAAAGTAACAAAACAAGAAAACAGTCCATACAGTGCTGCGGGTTCATCCACTCAGTCAGTGTCCTGTAGCATAGACACACTGGAGGTCTCCACACCTCCCGCCACAGACACTGAATGAGACACTCGGTCACCATTTTATTCACACGCCCTTAGGTGAGCAGCCAATCCCTCCCAACTCTTATGACCGCTCGTAAAAACCGGCCCTGCTGATATGCCCCGTTAACCCTCTCAGCACTATGTGTGCTGGAGCATACTTCCCGGGTTTACATCACCGAAGCTACCAACCTTGGCGACACATATCTCCCCTCTGGCGGCCATCTTAAGATATATATATATATAATATATATATACAGTACAGACCAAAAGTTTGGACACACCTCATTTAAAGATTTTTCTGTATTTTCATGACTATGAAAATTGTACATTCACACTGAAGGCATCAAAACTATGAATTAACACGTGGAATTATATACTTAACAAAAAAGTGTGAAACAACTGAAAATATGTCTTATATTCTAGGTTCTTCAAAGTAGCCACCTTTTGCTTTGATGACTGCTTTGCACACTCTTGGCATTCTCTTGATGAGCTTCAAGAGGTAGTCACCGGAAATGGTTTTCACTTCACAGGTGTGCACTGTCAGGTTTAATAAGTGGGATTTCTTGCCTTATAAATGGGGTTGGGACCATCAGTTGTGTTGTGCAGAAGTCAGGTGGATACACCTGATAGTCCTACTGAATAGACTGTTAGAATTTGTATTATGGCAAGAAAAAAGCAGCTAAGTAAAGAAAAACGAGTGGCCATCATTACTTTAAGAAATGCAGGTCAGTCAGTGCGAAAAATTGGGAAAACTTTGAAAGTGTCCCCAAGTGCAGTTGCAAAAACCATCAAGCACTACAAAGAAACTGGCTCACATGAGGACCGCCCCAGGAAAGGAAGACCGAGAGTCACCTCTGCTTCTGAGGATAAGTTTATCCGAGTCACCAGCCTCAGAAATCGCAGGTTAACAGCAGCTCAGATTAGAGACCAGGTCAATGCCACACAGAGTCCTAGCAGCAGACACATCTCTTCAACAACTGTTAAGAGGAGACTTTGTGCAGCAGGCCTTCATGGTAAAATAGCTGCTAGGAAAACACTGCTAAGGACAGGCAACAAGCAGAAGAGACTTGTGCTTTGGTCTGATGAGTTCAAATTTGAGATCTTTGGTTCCAACCACCGTGTCTTTGTGTGACGCAGAAAAGGTGAACGGATGGACTCTACATGCCTGGTTCCCACCGTGAAGCATGGAGGAGGAAGTGTGATGGTGTGGGGGTGCTTTGCTGGTGACACTGTTGGGGATTTATTCAAAATTGAAGGCATACTGAACCAGCATGGCTACCACAGCATCTTGCAGCGGCATGCTATTCAATCCGGTTTGCGTTTAGTTGGACCATCATTTATTTTTCAACAGGACAATAACCCCAAACACACCTCCAGGCTGTGTAAGGGCTATTTCACCAAGAAGGAGAGTGATAGGGTGCTACGCCAGATGACCTGGCCTCCACAGTCACCAGACCTGAACCCAATCGAGATGGTTTGGGGTGAGCTGGACCTCAGAGTGAAGGTAAAAGGGCCAACAAGTGCTAAGCATCTCTGGGAACTCCTTCAAGATTGTTGGAAGACCATTTCCGGTGACTACCTCTTGAAGCTCATCAAGAGAATGCCAAGAGTGTGCAAAGCAGTCAACAAAGCAAAAGGTGGCTACTTTGAAGAACCTAGAATATAAGACATATTTTCAGTTGTTTCACACTCTTTTGTTAAGTATATAATTCTACATGTGTTAATTCATAGTTTTGATGCCTTCAGTGTGAATGTACAATTTTCATAGTCATGAAAATACAGAAAAATCTTTAAATGAGAAGGTGTGTCCAAACTTTTGGTCTGTACTGTGTGTATATATATATATATATATATATATATATATATATATATATATATATATATATATATATATATATATATATATATATATTAAAAGTGCAAGCTTTTTAGGTATATTAGGATGCAAAAAAAGTTTAAAGCTGGCATGTCAATGATGGCTATAAGTAGTGATGATTAGTGTTGAGCAAGTATGTTCTGTTAACCCTTTCGCCAAGTATGCTCCGGCCGAGCTCTGAGTATTTACAGCTGATCGGTGATATGTTTGAATCGCTCCCGTGTGCATGATTTGTGACTGTTTGACAGTTTTTATACAGTACAGACCAAAAGTTTGGACACACCTTCTCATTTAAAGATTTTTCTGTATTTTCATGACTATGAAAATTGTACATTCACACTGAAATCATCAAAACTATGAATTAACACATGTGGAATTATATACTTAACAAAAAAGTGTGAAACAGCTGAAAATATGTCTTATATTCTAGGTTCTTCAAAGTAGCCACCTTTTGCTTTGATGACTGCTTTGCACACTCTTGGCATTTTCTTGATGAGCTTCAAGAGGTAGTCACCGGAAATGGTCTTCCAACAATCTTGAAGGAGTTCCCAGAGATGCTTAGCACTTGTTGGCCCTTTTGCTTTCACTCTGCGGTCCAGCTCACCCCAAACCATCTCGATTGGGTTCAGGTCTGGTGACTGTGGAGGCCAGGTCATCTGGCGTAGCACCCCATCACTCTCCTTCTTGGTCAAATAGCCCTTACACAGCCTGGAGGTGTGTTTGGGGTCATTGTCCTGTTGAAAAATAAATGATGGTCCAACTAAACGCACACCCGATGGAATAGTATGCCGCTGCAAGATGCTGTGGTAGCCATTCTGGGTCAGTATGCCTTCAATTTTGAATAAATCCCCAATAGTGTCACCAGCAAAGCACCCCCACACCATCACACCTCCTCATCCATGCTTCACGGTGGGAACCAGGCATGTAGAGTCCATCCGTTCACCTTTTCTGCGTCGCACAAAGACACGGTGGTTGGAACCAAAGATCTCAAATTTGGACTCATCAGACCAAAGCACAGATTTCCACTGGTGTAATGTCCATTCCTTGTGTTCTTTAGCCCAAACAAGTCTCCTCGGCTTGTTGCCTGTCCTTAGCAGTGGTTTCCTAGCAGCTATTTTACCATGAAGGCCTGCTGCACAATGTCTCCTCTTAACAGTTGTTGAAGAGATGTGTCTGCTGCTAGAACTCTGTGTGGCATTGACCTGGTCTCTAATCTGAGCTGCTGTTAACCTGCGATTTCTGAGGCTGGTGACTCGGATAAACTTATCCTCAGAAGCAGAGGTGACTCTTGGTCTTCCTTTCCTGGGGCGGTCCTCATGTGAGCCAGTTTCTTTGTAGCGCTTGATGGTTTTTGCAACTGCACTTGGGGACACTTTCAAAGTTTGCCCAATTTTTTGGACTGATTGACCTTCATTTCTTAAAGTAATGATGACCACTCGTTTTTCTTTACTTAGCTGCTTTTTTCTTGCCATAATACAATTTCTATTCAGTCTATTCAGTAGGACTATCAGCTGTGTATCCACCAGACTTCTGCACAACACAACTGATGGTCCCAACCCCATTTATAAGGCAAGAAATCCCACTTATTAAACCTGACAGGGCACACCTGTGAAGTGAAAACCATTTCCAGTGACTGCCTCTTGAAGCTCATCAAGAGAATGCCAAGAGTGTGCAAAGCAGTCATCAAAGCAAAAGGTGGCTACTTTGAAGAACCTAGATTATAAGACATATTTTCCGTTGTTTCACACTTTTTTGTTAAGTATATAACTCCATATGTGTTAATTCATAGTTTTGATGCCTTCAGTGTGAATGTACAATTTTCATAGTCGTGAAAATACAGAAAAATCTTTAAATGAGAAGGTGTGTCCAAACTTTTGGTCTGTACTGTATTTGCAGACCCTCTCTGCCTATGGTAGTACTATAGGAGAAAGAAAGGAATAACAAATGTAGCTTCAGTCAATTCCTCAATTTTAATTTCCTCGTTAGTGAAAATATCTGAGCTCAGTGCATGGCAAGAAGTGAAGAGATCTATCTACCCCTTCTAGATATAGCGGTATCCAGCTGTGCTGGTAATTGTGGTACACTTCAGACACACACATCAGTAAAAATAAATTGGTGCATGAAAGAAAATCACTTGTTTTACATTAAAGTAACTAACATTAAATTGATCCGGAATAGTATCTG
Organism: Phyllobates terribilis; assembly: GCF_046119375.1. Lineage (NCBI taxonomy): Eukaryota > Metazoa > Chordata > Amphibia > Anura > Dendrobatidae > Phyllobates > Phyllobates terribilis. The sequence goes on along the minus strand of NW_027362762.1, from coordinate 299,228,602 downwards.
GGAAACAAACTGATTTTTAATGAAGTGTACTGTATCTACGTAGACCCATTTACATCAATCCTGTCTCCTGTGCTCAAATGACTCATTGTGACAGCTAATCCTAAATTATCATGTTAAAAGGATAATTCATTAGTAGAAAAACCTTGTACAATTATCATCGCATAGCTAAAAATTGAATTCTAATTAAAAAGTAATTAAACTTGCCTTCTTTGGGCTACTTGAGTATTTAGAGCATCAGCATGTGTGGGATTGACTATAGTCTCAATCAGGCTAGAAAGAAAGATAGAGCATTCTTCCGAAACTCATCCTTCTGTTAAAAAAAAAAAAAAAGACTATTCTATATAACAGTCTGCCAAAAAACTGAAGACATCATATAAAAGGTATGTATTTCTCCCTTCTCAGAACAGGATAAACCTGTTCTAACAGAAAGAGAAGTGTGAGGCTCTGGTGCAGCAACAGAACAAAGGGGGCAATTTATTGAGCTAAATGTGGCAGAATTCTGGAATAATTTGCATGTCTCGAGCCATGTATAAATTTAAGTATTCTTTAGACAATTTTTTTTTGCCTTTCCCTCAAGAATTGTGGTTTAAAGGAAAGGGGCTTGGTCTTTCCAACTAATGGGTGTAAAATAGATTAGATTATCTAATGATGCTCTACATGTATCATCCAGCATGAAGCACTGTGATTAATTGGACACGTTTCAAGACTGTCTTGCCTAAGTTTATACGTTCTGAAATTTAGATAATCTTTATTAAATCTGTGCTGTAGTCTCAGAAACCATTTTATAAGATAAAACCCACAGACTATATAATAGATGATGGCATAATACATGTATATCTTTTGATGGAACAGACAACAGCAAGTTTTACTTGCTCCTCTTGCATTCAGACTCCCCCATTCTTAATGCTATAGAGTATCTCTGGTACAAGGTAGATCAGGGTTTTCAGAGCATGACGTCAGGGCGGACATACCATTGGTCCAACCTGTGCATCCGCACAGGGGCTTAAGAGGTAAGGGAGCCCACTTCAACCTCAGAACTGCGAACAACTTTTATCATAGACACATAAAGGGGTTGTGACAAAGTCACTGGCAAAGAACTGGAGGGGAGATATGTAGCACTGAGATTGTTAGCTTCAGTAATATAAACCTAGAAAAAAGCTCCAGCACAGTAAGTGCTGAGAGGGGTTAATCAGCCATGTTTAGTTCTAGGTTGATTAAACAGCTGTAGCGTGGGAGGAGTCCAGAGTATAAATACCCAGCTTTCTAGAGCATTCAGTGTGGGGTTGGCCTGGAGGTGCAAGCTCTGGAGCTGTGTTTTCATTTTAAGGAATGCTGAACCTTGTGTTTGTTCCTGAAGCAGACTGATTGCTGTAGCAACAGGGACTGTGACATACGTTATGTTTTTTTTGTTTTCCTGTTAGGCTGGGAAGGCCATGTTTGTTTTGCTAATGTTGCACTGGCTCATACAGTACTCTTAATAAACCAGTGGAAGATTTAAAGAGACAGTGTTCCTGTGTCTACCTCTATGTGCAGCCGAGTTAGCCAATCTACTACAGTGTATATTATGAGGAACTATTGGATAGCAAAGGGCCCATATATTATTCTTGCACAGAGGCCGCCTTCTGCTTGTGTCTGCAAGAAACAATCTTGACTGCATGGGCCAATAGACCTACGAAAATAAAAATATGTTTTGTTTTGTATATTACATTTGTTTGGTATCTTGTAATGCCAAATGTTATGCGGAAAAAAGGTTAAACCCCCACGACTCTAGGATGAAATGAGTACTGCCCTTCACCTGGAGAACAGGGAGTGAGCTTTTTACTTTCTTTCTTTGTGGACACTGATACTAAAAAGCTTTCAGTTAGTGTGTGTGGGGTAACTCTTATAGTTTTACTATGAGTCCTGGCACCAATGTACTTTTATATGTATAAATTATAAAATCAAAAGATTCACATCACAGGAAACTATATATTCTTAGAAGTAGGATGACTTTTATTCAAACTAAGTCCCACCGCTCGGTGCTTCATCGCGGAGGCCATCATTTAAATACACCTTCCCACCTGCTTGTTTTCACTCTATCTCCACCCCCTCTTCTTTGATTGACAGCTCTTGCTTCATAGAGCCAGAGAAAAGTGGAAATAGATGGAAAAGAAGCAGGTGGGACAGGTGTATTTAAATGTTTGGCCCCGCTGTGAAGCACCCAGCACTTGTACTTAGTTTGAATAGTCATTCTGTGCTGACAGAGTCCCTTTAACCACTTCGCGCCAGAGCCTGTTTTGCCTTTTGACCGGGCCAATTTTTTCAATTCTGACCACTGTCACTTTATGAGGTAATTACTCTGGAACGCTTCAACGGATCCCCCTGATTCTGAGATTGTTTTTTTGTGACATATTGTACTTCATGATAGTGGTAAAATTTCTTTGATAGCACTTGCGTTTGATTGTGAAAAAATCAGAAATTTGGCGAAAATTTTGAAAATTTTGCAATTTTCAAACTTTGAATTTTCATGCCCTTTAATCAGAGAGATATATCACACAAAATAGTTAATAAATAACATTGCCCACATGTCTACTTCACATTAGCACAATTTTGGAACCAAAATTTTTTTTTGTTAGGAAGCTATAAGGGTTAAAAGTTGACCAGCGATTTCTCATTTTTACAACAAAATTTACAAAAACATTTTTTTTAGGGACCACATCTTATTTGAAGTGACTTTGAGGAGCCTTTATGACAGAAAATACCCAAAAGTGATACCATTCTAAAAACTGCACCCCTCAAGGTGCTCAAAACCACATTCAAGAAGTTTATTAACCCTTCAGGTGCTTCACAGGAATTTTTGGAATGTGGAAGAAAACAATGAACATTTAACTTTTTTTCACAAAACTGCTACTTTAACCTCAAATTTTTAATTTTCACAAGGGCAGCCAGAAAAAATGGACCCCAAAATGTGTTGTGTAATTTCTCCTGAGCACGCTGATACCCCATATGTGGTGCAAAGCCACTGTTTGGGTGCACGGCATGGCTTGGAAGGTAAGGAGCGCCATTTGACTTTTGGAATGGAAATTTGACTGGAATGGATAGCGGACGCCATGTTGCATTTGGAGAGCCCCAGAGGTGTCTAAACAGAGGAAACCCCCAACAAGTGACCCCATTTTGGAAACTAGACCCCTCAAGGAACTTATCTAGATGTGTGGTGAGCACCTTGAACCCCCAGGGGCTTCACAGAATTTTATAATGTTGAAGTGTGAAAATAAAAAAACACATTTTTAACACAAAACTGCTACTTTAGCCTCAAATTTTTAATTTTCACAAGGGCAGCCAGAAAAAATGGACCCCAAAATGTGTTGTGCAATTTCTCCTGAGCACGCTGATACCCCATATGTGGTGCAAAGCCACTGTTTGGGCGCACGGCATGGCTTGGAAGGTAAGGAGCGCCATTTGACTTTTGGAATGGAAATTTGACTGGAATGGATAGCGGACGCCATGTTGCATTTGGAGAGCCCCTGAGGTGCCTAAACAGAGGAAACCCCCAACAAGTGACCCCATTTTGGAAACTAGACCCCTCAAGGAACTTATCTAGATGTGTGGTGAGCACCTTGAACCCCCAGGGGCTTCACAGAATTTTATAATGTTGAAGTGTGAAAATAAAAAAACACATTTTTAACACAAAACTGCTACTTTAGCCTCAAATTTTTAATTTTCACAAGGGCAGCCAGAAAAAATGGACCCCAAAATGTGTTGTGCAATTTCTCCTGAGCACGCTGATACCCCATTTGTGGTGCAAAGCCACTGTTTGGGCGCACGGCATGGCTTGGAAGGTAAGGAGCGCCATTTGACTTTTGGAATGGAAATTTGACTGGAATGGATAGCGGACGCCATGTTGCATTTGGAGAGCCCCTGAGGTGCCTAAACAGAGGAAACCCACAACAAGTGACCGAATTTTACAATCTACTCCTCTGTATAAATTAATCTAGTGGTGGGAAAATAAGTAGATAGGTAAATGGTCACTAAACCCATAGATGAATTCCCACAGAGGTGTCATTTCTATAATGGGGTCACTTCAGGGGGGATTATGCTGTTCTGGCACTTTTCAGAGTACCAGAGCTAAAGAATCCCCCCTGAAGTGACCCCATTTTGGAAATGAAACCCCTCTGGGAATTCATCTATGGGTTTAGTGACCATTTTAACTCAATGGATGATTTCCAGAAACAAGCACGCAATGGAAGGTTTAGATTCTGGAGAACCCCCCCTGGAAATTAAGTGAGCTCTACTCGAATGTGTCATTCACTAAATGAACCAAATGTTTGAATGACAAATTGGGATACATTTTTACAGTTTAAAAACGTGGTTCTGTGTGGAAGATTTTAAAGCAGTCAGTGACGCATAAGGCTGGCAATGATGGGCATTGTGGGCAATAGTAGCGGGTATCACGCCTCATTCCTCTCTTAGTACATACACGACATCTTTTCTGGGGGTTCCTTCTTGTTTCCGTTGCTGGAATAAGTGCAATAAAATGTCGCTCAGTGAGTCTTTTCACATCCTCAGATTCTAATGGATGAGCGGGGCTAACACTTTGAAAGACAAGATTTTCAATTACCTTTTCTTGATAATCAAGAAAAGGATCTGAATTTCCTGCTTTTTTGTACAACACAAAAGAAATGTATGTGGCCACCTGAAACAAATAAATAACCAACTTTTTATACCAGGTATAGGACTTTCTTGATACCTGGTATGGCTGTAGAACCTGGTCTGCAAGGTCCACACCCCCCATGTGTTTGTTGTAGTCAATGACTGACACAGGTTTTTGCTTCGGAGTGGTGGATCCTAGTTCTACAGTGGCCCTTGTGGCATCTGTGTGGATCAAGCTGAGGACAAAAATATCCCTCTTATCCCTATATTTCAGGGCAAGCAGCTCTCCGTTGCGTACAGCCCCTGACTGCCCCTTTTGAAACTTTTGGTTGACCAATGGTTGTGGAAACCCCTGACGGTTTTTACGGATGGTCCCACAAGCCCCGATGTTGTGTTCAACCAGACTTTTAAATAGGGCTATGCTGGTGTAATAATTGTCCACATATAGATTGTAGCCTTTTTGAAAAAATGGACTTATCAGCTCCCAAACAATTTTTCCAGATGTCCCCAGATAAGTAGGGCATCCTGGTGGGTTTAGTTGGCTATCTTTCCCCTCATATATGCGAAAAGCGGATGTGTATCCGGTTGAACTTTCGCACATTTTATAGAGTTTTATTCCAAACCTTGCCCTTTTAGATGGGATAAATTGCTTGAGGTGCAGTCTTCCTTTGAATTTTACAAGGGACTCGTCTATAGAAATATTTTGTGTTGGGGTGTAGAGGCTTAAGAATTTTTCTGACAAATTTTCAATGATGGGTCTAATTTTATATAACCTGTCATGTTCTGGGGCATTTCTGGGCAGGCATTGACTATTGTCGTTAAAATGCCAAAACCGCATGAGCATTTCATAACGGGTCCTAGGCAGAATGACTGAAAACATAGGGGTGGCTTGAACAGGGTGGTTGGACCAGTAGGATCGAATGCTCGGTTTTTTAACAAGCCCCATGGCAAATGTAAGTCCTAAAAATTTTTTTATTTCCGGGACATTAGTTGGTGTCCATAAATTTGCCCTAGCATAGTAAGATCGGGGATTCTGGCTTATGAATTGGGACGCGTATAAATTTGTTTGCACGACAATATGCTCTAGCAAGCTGTCTGTAAAAAACAAATTAAAAAAATGAATTGGTCCAAAATCTTCCACCTCCACATTTATACCAGGAATGGCGTTGAAATCAGGGCTGAATGGAACAGCCGAATCTGAAGCCTCCCATCTGGGAAATGCTAGATCATGTGGCAACGCCCCTTGTACACTGGCGTGCGCCAATTCACTAGTAGCAGGGACAGCGCTTGTACTGGGCAGTGTTCCCTGATTTGGAGACGTTTCTCCAGTAGCGCTATTTGCCCCTATTGCTGTACTGGTCCTTGGGCTTGAGGATGGAACAGAATCACTGCTCATTTCTGGGCTCTCAGTGTCGCCGCTACTAAAGCCCTCAAAATCCATATCTCCATCTGAGATTGCGCTGTCATCAGTGTCAGAACACAGCAGGGCATACACCTCCTCTGCGGTATAAGTCTGACGGGCCATTTTATTTTTATATTTTTTGACTGGACTGAATGGACCGGACTGAAAGGACGGGACCGGACTGGACTGACCGGACTGATCTGACAGGACTGACTGACTGATGTGACAGGACTGACTGACTGATCTGACAGGACTGACTTACTGACAGATCTGACAGGACTGACTTACTGACAGATCTGACAGGACTGACTGACTGACAGATCTGACAGGACTGACAGATCTGACTGACTGACAGATCTGACAGGACTGACTGACTGACAGATCTGACAGGACTGACTGACTGACAGATCTGACAGGACTGACTGACTGACAGATCTGACAGGACTGACTGACTGACAGATCTGACAGGACTGACTGACTGACAGATCTGACAGGACTGACTGACTGACAGATCTGACAGGACTGACTGACAGATCTGACAGGACTGACTGACAGGACTGACAGGACTGACTGACAGATCTGACAGGACTGACTGACAGGACTGACTGACTGACAGATCTGACAGGACTGACAGATCTGACAGGACTGACAGATCTGACTGGATTGATCTGACAGGACTGACTGACTGACAGATCTGACTGGACTGATCTGACAGGACTGACTGATCTGACAGACTCACTAACCCTAACTCTTACTTTCTTTTTTTTTTTTTTTACTTTCACAGTGGCAAGGCTGACACAGCTCTTGTCACACTGTTTCTCCTCTGCTCTCTCACTGAGATCGGAGGAGAAACTGCATTTATCAGGCAGATCGCCCGGGAAAGTTTGTTGCTAAAACAAACTTCCCTGGTGATCTCTCTGATTGGCTGGTGTGACGCTGACATCATCGAGACCTGAGCCAATCAGGTCTCGATGATGTCAGAGGTCACAGCACCGGGATCCCCGCCGCTGACAGGTATGTGGGGGGTCCCGATCGCCGACCACCGGCTGTCCCTATCTTTTAAATGCCGCGATCGCTATGGATCGTGGCATCTAGAAGATAGGAACAGGTTAACATCATGGGGACCTGATCCAATCAGGTCCCCATGATGCCACATGTCAGAGCTATCGCTCTGAACCGGTACCGCAGCGCTAGCAGGACCCTGGGGGTCCTGAGCGCTGCGGGACCACCCACCGTTTTTAAACGTCGGCGCTGCACAGGGCCCAGGCAGCGCCGACGTTTATGTACAGTGGGCGGTCCTGAACCGGTTAATGCAAAATTTGTCTCCTGAACTATAACACATCATTCATAGTACTGGTCTTCTATTGGAAACAGGAATTTTTGAGCTAGAAAGGCAAAAGGTAATTTTAACCCCTTCTCGACATATGATGTACAGTCATGGCCAAAAGTTTTGAGAATGACACCAAAATTATATTTTCACATGATCTGCTGGCCTCTGGTTTTTATTAGTGTTTGTCTGATGTTTATATCACATACAGAAATATAATTGCAATCATATTATGAGTACCAATAGGTTATATTGACAGTTAGAATGAGTTAATGCAGCAAGTCAATATTTGCAGTGTTGCCCCTTCTTCTTCAAGACCTCTGTAATTCTCCCTGGCATGCTCTCAATCAACTTTTGGACCAAATCCTGACTGATAGCAGTCCATTCTTGCATAATCAATTTGTTGGTTTTTGTTTGTCCACCCGTCTCTTGATGATTGACCACAAGTTCTCAATGGGATTAAGATCTGGGGAGTTTCCAGGCCATGGACCCAAAATCTCTGTTTTGTTCCATGAGCCATTTAGTTATCACCTTCTCTTTATGGCAAGGTGCTCCATCATGCTGGAAAAGGCATTGTTGGGTGCCAAACTGCTCTTGGACGGTTGGGAGAAGTTGCTCTTGGAGGACATTCTGGTACCATTCTTTATTCATGGCTGTGTTTTTAGGCAAGACTGTGAGTGAGCCCATTCCCTTGGCTGAGAAGCAACCCCACACATGAATGGTTTCAGGATGCTTTACAGTTGGCATGAGACAAGACTGGTGGTAGCGCTCACCTCTTCTTCTCCGAATAAGCTGTTTTCCAGATGTCCCAAACAATCGAAAAGGGGATTCATCAGAGAAAATGACTTTGCCCCAGTCCTCCGCAGTCCACTCCCTGTACATTTTGCAGAATATCAGTCGGTCCCTGATGTTTTTTCTCGAGAGAAGTGGCTTCTTTGCTGCCCTCCTTGAAACCAGCCCTTGCTCAAAGAGTCTCCGCCTCACAGTGCGTGCAGAAGCACTCACACCAGCCTGCTGCCATTCCTGAGCAAGCTCGGCACTGCTGGTAGTCCGATCCCACAGCTGAAACAGTTTTAAGATACGGTCCTGGCGCTTGCTAGTCTTTCTTGGGCGCCCTGGAGCCTTTTTGACAACAATGGAAGCTCTCTCCTTGAAGTTCTTGATGATGAGATAGATTGTTGACTGAGGTGCAATCTTTGTAGCTGCGATACTCTTCCCTGTTAGGCCATTTTTGTGCAGTGCAATGATGGCTGCACGTGTTTCTTTAGAGATAACCATGGTTAACTGAAGAGAAACAATGATACCAAGAACCAGCCTCCTTTTAAAGTGTCCAGTGATGTCATTCTTACTTAATCATGACTGATTGATCGCCAGCCCTGTCCTCATCAACACCCACACCTGTGTTAATGGATCAATCACTAAAACGATGTTAGCTGCTCCTTTTAAGGCAGGACTGCAATGATGTTTAAATGTGTTTTGGGGGTTAAAGTTCATTTTCTGGGCAAATATTGACTTTGCAAGTACAGTAATTGCTGTTAAGCTGATCACTCTTTGACATTCAGGAGTATATGCAAATTGACATTACAAAAAATGAAGCAGTAAACTTTGGAAAAATTACTATTTGTCTCATTCTCAATACTTTTGGCCATGACTGTATTATTACATAATGTGTCGAGACCTAGTCTCTGAAGCTGGCTCAGAAGCTGAGCCTGCATTTTGCTCGCAGATAATGGCTGTGTTATTTATTCTCAGATAGTGACAATTACAGCACGTGGCTGTGGGAAAGGGGGCTAGACGTCGTTACACACTCCCATCACCCCCCCCTCACCCGTTACAAAATTGCAAATTGCTATGTCGCATTTGGGGGTCTGCTGAAGACCCCCATGTTTGCCATGATGGTACCCATATGAAGATCAGCATGTTGCTGGCATTCGTAGGAGACCTTGATTTTCACTATATACTGTGGTACAAGTACAAGAGATCAGACAATCGCGGGTTCAAGTCGCCTAAGGAGACCACAAAATAAAGTACAAAAAGAAGATTCAAATGTATAAATGAATATATAAATTTGAATCACTTAGCTTTCTCCTATTAAAAAGTATTATGATTGGTATATCTATATCCATAAAAGTTAGATTTATCAAAATATAAAATTAATTTACTTGTTCAGTAAATGTTGTAGCTGGGAAAAAAAAAATTCCAAAATTGCTAATTGCAGTTTTTTTGCTTCTGCAACAACGCAAAAAAATAAAATAAGAAGTGATCAAAACATCTAGCTGAAAATGGTATTAATAAGTCAGCTCAGTGAGTAAAAAGCAAGCCCTTACACCGCTCTATCAACTGAAAAAATGAAAACGTTACGGCTCTCAGGAAATGACGACAAAAGCAATTTTTTTATGACTTTTTCTACATTTTTTTTTACTACTTAAATGAAAAAAAAATCACATACAAATTTAGTATTTTTACCAACCTGGGGAACTTTACCTCATATTCAGCACCATAAAAAAATAATAATTGCTGAATTGTTTATTTTTGCAAAAAATCAAGTCCTCATACAGCTATGTTGGCAGAAAAATAAAAAAGTTATGGCACTTGGGAGAAGAGGAAAAAAATGAAAACACAATAACGGATAAGTGTCCTATCGAGAAATGCCTGCACTCCTTTTTGCATTGATATGATATACCCTCTGCATGGTGCTTGATTTGAGCAAATTTAAAAATGGAAATAAATATTTAGCTGACATCAGATCTATAATGAATTGGCCAGCAGTGTCACCAGATCTCAACCTTATTATATAGTTATAGCAGCAGTTTGATTGTACTGTACAAAAAAGGCTCCTAAAGCCATTATAGTTTTGGGGAAAGATGAAATGTCTTCAGTCTTTTTACGAACTGTCCTGGAATATATAGATGGTTGGCAACCCTGATTGGTATCCCATGGCATCTGGACCCAAGACATTAGCAGCATATTCTTTAAATCATGTAAGTTGTGAGGTTTTTTTCTAGTACATACAACATATGCTTGATTGTACTGAGATGTGGAAAATGTAAGGGTCAAGTCAACACCATGATCTTTGTCAGAATCCATAAACCATGCCTAAACAATTTTTACATTGTGGCCAGTTTAATTTCCTTACTTAGAGAGGTCACTGCCATTGCGTTGTACAGCGGGTGAAATAAGTATTGAACACATCACCAATTCTCTAAGTAAATATATTTCTACAGGTGCTATTGACAAGAAATTCTCATCAGATGTTGGTAACAACCCAACCAATCCACACAGGCAAAGAAATCAAACTGTAGATGTCCATAAATTAAGTTATGTGTAATGGTAAGAAATGACACATGGAAAAAGTATTGAAGACGCTTACTGAAATTTAACACTTCGTACAAAAGCCTTTGGTGATGACGGCTTCAAGATGCCTCCTATATGGAGAAACTAGTCGCATGTATTGCTCAGGTGTGATTTTGTCCCATTCTTCCAATCTTCAAATCCTGAAGGCTCCATGGGCTTCTTCTATGAACTCTGAGCTGGTGAGAATTTCATGTCAATAGCACCTTAGAAAATATTTACTTAGAAAATTGGTGACGTGTTCAATACTTATTTCACCCGCTGTATTATTACCATGAAGAGGTGTGCTTGATGTGCAAAAACTTTTTTTGGGCGGAATGTGTTCAAGTAACATTTACACGAATGACATAACACAAGGTATGTTAGCAGAATTTTGCCCATAGCATCACACTGATATTTTTATAGTGTAACCTGGTGCCATCTCTTCCCCAGGTGAACAAAAGACACACATTCACTCGGGCGTACACATGAAGTGAAAGACAATGTAATACCTCTGATCAGACTTTCTGTAGTAGTTCTTCTGTGAGGTAAGACCAGATGGGCTTTCACTCTCTAACTACAGAAATAAGCCTTGAGTGCCCTTGACATGGTCTTTGGTTCACCAGCTGGTACTAACATTCGATACAGAGAACACTCCACAAGACCTGCCATTTAGGAAATGATCTGACCCCGTCATCCAGTCATCACAATTTTGTCCTTGTCAAGATCATTAAGACCAATACATTTGCTAATTGTTTCTGCTTCTAACATATCGCCATCAAAAGCAGACACATCACTTGCTGCCTTATATATCCCACCAATTAACCGGCACCAATATAACAAGATAATCTACTATGGGTTACTTCATATGTCAGTGGTTTTATTGTTCTGCTTCATTGCCAGTTCCCAATACTAATGTGGCACTTATGGGTGTGTAAAAGTAATGTACATATATTATCCTGTATACATATATTATTTATGTATATATAAATTATGATTATATATATGTATAGAAATGTATGTAATGAAATGTGTGTGTGTATATATATATATATATCTATATATATATATTTATTTCTTTATAGATATCTATATATATATATATATATATATATATATAGATATAAATATAGTGTTCAAATTATAGTAGTTAAATATAAATGACAGCTTTGCAAATCATTCAGTTCTTCCTTCAAAAAGTGAGAATGCTACGTGATACATGATGAAGGAGTTATATTAATTTTCTGAATGGACCTTTCAAGAAAGACACATCTTTTCAATAAACAGTACAGTTTATTTTCTTAACACAATGGGAGGCCTTTTTTCTCTGTTTGTAAGCAGTGTATGGCTTGGGATGTATAGATGATTCAGCCTTTAATTAAGCTTGTGGCCCTGTCCCTTAGTTATTATGTCTTTTCCAGAGTTTCTTCTTCTGTTTTCTCCCATCCAACAGTCAACCTAATGCCACTGTAATCCCTGGAAGTTTAGAACTAATGAAGTAACTGCTGAGCTGCCGCCACGGAGCCTGGTCCTACACTATACTGTACTTCACACTCGATTTAATCTCCAGATGGTGAGACCATGCAGCCCTGCCGTGAGGGACCACCTCATCCAGTGGAGTGTGAAAGTGGACGGATGTTGTTTTCCTAGCAGATCTGATCATTCTGAGCTCGGATCTTCTGAGGATGATTAGTTATTAGCTATAATGAGCGCCAGTTGAACAAACTGCACGCATATTTTCCTTACTAATTTCTGTGCTAGGACAGGTCTTCGGTTTAGAATTGGGGGAAGGAAGCTCTTTGTGATCTAGTACGTCACAATAGTCGCAGTCTTCCCCAGGTGGTGGTAGCTCATGGTAACCAGTCACAATAATATGCCCTTGTTTCTCATCAGTTTACGGCTTATCCATTATAGAGAATGCAATCACTGCCCGGGGAATAATCCCTGTTGCAAGAAAAGAGAAAGATCACAACCATGTATACATCTGAAATTCTCTCTCCCGTTTATATCAGGACTTCATGGCACAAGGAATATTGACGGCACATTACATTCAGTAAATACTCTTATGAAATTAATAAATCATATATTTATTATGCTGGATATTATCTGTAGAAGACAGTATGTTTTTGTTAAGACTTTGGTTAAGCTCATCAATTTCAGAAACCAGACGTTCTTTTTTTTTTTTATGTCAAATTTTCAGTGGTTAGTTAGTGGCATAAGGATACAAAAATTAGGAAGGGAAGTTGTCTTTAGCCCCCTACCTACACAGCCAATTTTAATTTTTACTCTTCTTCCCAGATATATTAACGTTTTTTTTTTTGTAAGACATGTTGTAGCTCTGAATCAAATGAATGAAACGGTAGAAAAAAATGCAGTTCTGTTTTTTTTTTTCTCTATGGTATTCATCATATTTAGTGTTGAGCGAGTATGTTCTGTTCCGAGTACGCTCGGGCCGAGCTCCGAGTATTTACAGCTGCTCGGTGATATGGTTGAATCGCTCCCGTGTGCATGATTTGCGACTGACAGCTTTATTACATGTGAGGAATGTGTAAGAAATAGACATTCCTCACATGTAATAAAGCTGTCAAACAGTCGCAAATCATGCACACGGGAGCGATTCAACCATATCACTGAGCAGCTGTAAATACTCTGAGCTCGGCCGGAGCATACTCGGCGAAAGGGTTAATAGAACATACTCGCTCATATTGTAAAAAATAACCTGGAATCATTATACTGCAGGTTAGGCCTGATTCACACATCTGTGTTTCCATACATACGTGAAAAAAATGGTACAGGTGTAAATCACTGTTGTTACCATCAGTGTGTTTTCACTGTGTCCGTTTTTACCATCAGTGTGTCATCACTGTGTCCGTTTTTACCATCAGTGTGTCATCATTGTGTCCGTTTTTACCATCAGTGTGTCATCACTGTGTCCGTTTTTACCATCAGTGTGTCCATTTTTACCATCAATGTGTCCGTTTTTACCATTAGTGTGTCACCAGTGTGTCCATTTTTACCATCAGTGTGTCGTCAGTGTGTCCGTTTTTACCATCAGTGTGTCACCTGTGTGTCCGTTTTTACCATCAGTGTGTCATCAGTGTGTCCGTTTTTACCATCAGTGTGTCCGTTTTTACCATCAGTGTGTCATCAGTGTTTTTTCAAGGACGGATAAGAAAATAAATCAATTACGAAGCTTCTCCTCTACTTCATAATGTTAAACATGGATGGCACATGGACAGCACACAGATGCGCTATGTGTTTTTCACAGACCTATAGACTTGTACCTTGTCATCTGTGCTGCCGGAAAAAATTGGACATTTCTCTGTACGGTTTGCATGGACACAGGGTCCTTGAAAAAATACACACATATGAATAGCGTCATAGATTATAATGGGTACATGCTGTATCCGTGAAAAAAAAGATGCAACACATACAGTACGTGCAACACAGTCGTGTGAATGAGGCCTTAGTATGATTACAGCGATTCCAAAATTGCATGTATTTTTTTTTATTTAGGTGGTGGAAAAAATGTCAAAAGTTTTAAAAATAATTTGAGTTTCTACCGACATTCTCCGGCACTCAATGTTTTTATTTTTACATCAATGGAGTTGTCTGAAGGCTTGTTTTTGGTCTGTTTCATATGACAGTTTTATTGCTAACAATTTAGGGAATATACGCTCCCGACTGTCTTCCATAGTTTGTGACCTGCCAGCTGCTCCAGTGTTTCATGGAGAGAACCGGAGGTCAGTAATCAATATAAGTCTATGAACCTCGTTCTGGCTCACATAAACTTGTATTGAGAGCTTCTGATGTAGCTTCTGACTTCTGGTCACTCAGAAGCTGCGCTCACAAGATGGCACCGCAGGACCAGAGTGGCACCGGAAAAAGGTGAGGACGCCGGAGGGTGAGTATAATACTAGGGGCAGGGACCTTAGGTTTAAAGCACCCCTCCAGCACTGAAAAAAAATGCTGGGGTGGTGCTTTAAGGCTTTTTACAATATTAGTGGTTTGATTTTATATTTTGATAGTCTGAACTCGTTGATACCAAATATATATATTTTTTTATTTTTATACTATTTTTAGTGGGGGGAAAGGGGTGGGTTAGTCAATTTTATTTTTTTTAGGCTTCAAATACATTTTTTGTCCCCCAAAGGTCGTTTGAGGTTGCAATCATCCGATCATTTATACTATGTACTGCTATACCATAGATGGCAGTGACAGGGGCCTTCACAAGGTTGCCTGCTGCTATGGTAACTCATCAGTGCCGAACAATCACATTGTATAGGAGTTGTTACATGCAGTCATTGGCAACCACTCTATTTAAATGCTGCAGTCAGAGATTGACAGCAGCATCTAAATGGTTAACAGCCATGATGAGAACTCAGCGCCGGCTGCTGCTTTCAGAGAAAGATGCTGGTTTTGTAATCAGCTCTTAGCCCCTAAGTGCCTATGGCGGGGGGTTAAAACTTTTCATTCACTTAGGATCCACTCCTAGCCTTTGCCTAAACACTGCACTTTTGTTTCTGTGTTAAGACAAGCTCATTGGCTGCTCCTTAGACCAAACATGGCTGTTTGACGACTGCTGACAGAGTTTCAGGGCAACAGTAACTGAATACTCAAAGAAAGGAAAAAAGGTAATTACAAAAATATGTAAATGCTTTATTTATAGATGTAATGAACATACATGTAAAACATTTAGCTAAGGGTCTTCTGCATTTCTCTGTACCTATGGTAAGGGTTCACATATTTTTCACGGGTAAAAAATTCTGCAGTTTACAGTACCAGCAAAAATGAATGAAATTTCTATAATCTCACGCACATGCTGCTTATTTTTTCCGTGCGGATTTGAACCATCAGGAGCGTTTTTTTCAAATCTGCAGCATGTCTCTGGTTTTTAGTGCAGAAAAATCTGACTAAGGGTATGTGACTTTTTTACAGCGTTTTGTTTTTTTTTGCAACCAAAACCTTTACTCTTGGCAGTAAAAATGTACCAAAAAACGCTGCAGAAGTGCCATGTGTGAACATACCCTAAGGCTACGTTTCCACAATGACTATTTGGTGAGTTTTTGATATTGCAGCCATTAGGTAAATTAGGTTACTTACGTTTTTCGTTGCATTTTTAGTGAGTTTTTTACATGCATTTTTCAGTTTTGTTTTCTGTCTCCTATTATGTCACATTTTAAATAAAACTGCTTTGATTTTGGACACTTCCTGTTCCTTAGCTTTGATAAAACGTTATTTATAAAGTCAGGTGCGGATTACATGCGTTTTTTACCTGCACATTATCCTCATCTCATACATGTCTATTAGGAAAAATTACAGATAAAACGCATATTTTGTCGTTTTGGATGTATGAATAAATATTTATATTCAAATTTGGTCATAGATATATTGCCGTATCATGACTGAAACGTTTCAAACTTGCAAGAAATCTGAATAGATATACTGTTACAGCATGTTTTTATTTTTTTCCGTAACATATCAAACCTCATGTAATTGCGTGGAATTGTATCACTAAAGCTACGTTCACAAGAGGAGTTTTTGGTGAGCTTTTTATGATGCGTGTTTCTGAAAACATTCAAGTAACCTATTTTACTTAATGGTTGCAGAAAATCAGCAAGATCGAAAACTCACCAAAAGCTCATTGTGGGAACATAGCCTTAGGGATCATGCAGGCGAGCATATAAATCGGCCGTGGTCTGTCTGATTTTTGATCGGATAGCACACAGACCGCACGCTGACCAATGTTATTTAACAGGGCTGTTCAGATGAACGATTTTTCTCTTGGTCCGACTATTCCAGAGAAAATAAATGCAGCATGCACTATTCTCTTCAAGTCTATGGGTATTTTAAAAAAATTGGATCCACACAGGACATCTGAGTGGCATATGATTTTTAAAGATATATTTCTATTATAAACCTAGGAAATTCTATTTGATCATCTACATTTTTAATGTAGTTTCATGAAAACCATAAATGTAAAAAGACGGACACACAAGATGGCACAAAGATTAAAATCGGAAAAAAACTAGTTTAAAATCATGCGAATTTTCTGGATGAAACTCTGACAATTTTTCATATGCTCATCTGCAGCCTCCCTAAGGCCAAGTTCACACAACCATATTGTCAGTCTGAGTGCTGTCCATGAAAAAATGGACAGCGCTCGTACCAATGATCAAGTGGAGCAGTGCAGATGAGCAATTTTTTATCAGTGACCGAATCTGCATGTGAAAATAAATCACAGTGTGCTCTAGTTTCTTCCGTCTGTCGGATGACAGTGGCCCATTCAAGTCTTTAGGACCCAAAAAAAAATGGATGCCATAGGGAGCCGCAGTACAGCCTCCGTTCTTTACGGATACATTGCTATTCTTAGGAAACTTAAAAAGGTCTTGTAAATTATTAATAGCTGCTGCTATAGAATAAAACAAAAACAGATTGCACACAAATGAAAACTGAGAAAAAAATTGCCAACATTTTCTGGTTGAAACTGATAGTTTTTTGTACACTTGTGTGAACTTAGACATAACTGCAACAAGTCCACCACATGTGCAGGTGACCGGACTTGCACTTTGCTGTACCCGGAGCAACTGCAAACATGCATCATGTACATTATACATTTTACAATAGGACCAGAAAAAAAAAAGTTTCTGAATTATTGTGACATATGTAGGACTTATTATATGTGGTGAACGTGTGTGGTCAGCCGAGTAGAAAAGCGTGTCTGCTCCAATGAAAGGAATGCAGTATCCTATTGAAATAAACCTATATAATATGTACCTCTGCCGGGACTCCATGTGGCGCTGTACCACACTCCATAAGTTGCTGTATAACCGAGGTATTCTCCCATAGAAGAATTTGGCATAGGATGGAACATTCCACAATATTTTTTTTTTTTTGCCAAATTTGTGTTCATTTTTATAAAAAAAGGTTTTCCTCGTATTTTTTTTATTCTATTGGCATTCCCTTAGTAAAATTAATAAAATGAGTGGTACTTACCTCCTTCCACTACAGCGCTGCCTCTCTGCCACTGTGCTGGTCTTTTTTTGACACTGACACAGTACTGACATCACAACTGCTGCAGACAATCACTGGGCTCAGTGGTCTAGTACAGACAATATTGGCACAATCTCTCCAAATGTCACTGTGGCAGCCGTGACAGTACTTTTCTTCATTCGATTCAATGAGAATTCCAAACACAGCCGACAAATTCAACTTGGCTCCATTTGGAATTCCTTAGCGGGAAGTAGAGATGTGCATATTCAGCCGCCTCACCAGTTGCTTCAGGCGTGGCAACAGTCCGAATGGGAAATCGGAAAAATCCCTGTCTATTGAAGTGATACGAGTAAAACATTAATATATGTATTAAAAAACACAGCAAACCTTCAAATATGCTGGCTTTTGAATGTAAGTTGGAAATCAAAATGGTAGAACTCAATTCAGTGGGAATAAGGATATACCGTACATCCCCACCAGACATCTCTGGCAGTTTTATCTCCCATTTGAACAAAGGACCAGTCTTCTTAATATGCAACACGGTTGATCCTCGTTCCGATGAACTTTTGCCATATGTGGAAAGCAGGCATATCTTTGTAGACATCTGAAAGGGTCATGAGGGTCAGATTAAAATTGGTCCTAAGTGTTTAGCCACCTTTTGACCCTGTTCACACCTACATTCAACAGTTTTTGTTACTGTTTTCCAGTAGTTTTGGCGTCAAGAATAGCTCTCCAGCCGACCCAATGATAGTCAATGAGGTCAATCTTTTTTTGCTTGTATCCACTTGAAAATAGATCCCTGTAGTAGTCATAGCTCTGTTTTAAACCAAAGTTATATTGCTGATGTAAACAGAGCCTAACATCTGAACATTGCCTTTTTTCATTGCCCAAAGTGTAAAAATAACAAAAGGCCTAATGTAATACATCATAAGTAGAACTTTGTCCAATATATTTGTTGGATCGCTTAGTACAGATAAATGAAGGAATGTGTGTTTAGGATCAAAGATGCAAATTGTCTCTTCAGAGAGGAAGAGGACTAGAACTCTAATACCACCTACAGGAAGTAGCAATCCTAAAAGTCAATAGTGACCCTTTAATGAGCCCTATTACATGACTTAGGATAAAAGCCAATACCAGAAACTCAATTTGCAGACACTGTGTTTTGGGGTACTACCCCTCGTCAGTGCAAAGTGTGAGTTCTGGTTTGGCTGGATGAGAGGCGTTAGACCGGTATCTAGGGGTAATATTTCTCCTTGCGCAGAGTGACGTGTTAAGGCCTCGTCACACTTAGCGACGCTGCAACGATCCCAACAACGATACGACCTGTCAGGGATCGTTGCTGCGTCACTATGTGGTCGCTGGTGAGCTGTCAAACAGGCAGGCTCACCAACGATCAGCGGATTCTTTCCACGATGTCCTGCTCCTGGTTACGAGCCTGCTGAAGCAGGAGCAGGCTGGTAACTATGGTAAACATCGGGTTACTAGGGGCACACGCGCACCTAGTAACCCGTTGTTTATCATGGTTACCACTCTGCTACAGTGAGCGGGAGGTTACCGCTCACTTTAGCAGGCTCGTAACCATGATAAACAACGGGTTACTAGGTGCGCGTGTGCCCCTAGTAACCCGATGTTTACCATAGTTACCAGCCTGATCGCTGCTCCCGTGGTCACACACAGCGATGTGTGCTGACCAGCGGAAGAGCAACGACCAAAAAATGGTCCAGGACACTTTGCAGCGATCAGCGACCTCACAGCAGGGGCCTGATCGCTACAAAGTGTCACACATAGCGACATCGCTGGTGAGGTCGCTGTTGCGTCACCAAAACCGTGACACAGCAGCGATCTCGCTAGCGATCTCGCTATGTGAGACGGGGGCTTTAAGCATGTCATGCTCAAAGAGAAATAATTCACTGATGACAACAATAATCTGCACAATACTCTACAAAAAGGTACCATTTTTGTCTGTTGTGCAAGATTTTCACAAAACACTGATGGGTAAAGCTTATTCTGTAGATGTACACGAGCATCCGTCAGTAGTTACAGTGACATAAGGTTACCCTGGTGTGAGCTGTGGTGAATCTAGATCTTTAGATGCTCCCCCTCTGATCTTAATGAACAATTCAGCCTTGGTAACTTTTTATGTTCCCACATATTGACTTATCTGCGTGCTTTGACTCTATTGTTATTACCAAATGCACTTGATGTGAAAGCTGTGACATATACTACATGCAGAGAATTTGGTGTTCTCTCATAAACACTTGTTCCGAATGACTTGTTATCTGTTTCTTGTTATTTCAGTTAAATTCACATTTAATGCCCCTGCTAATGGAATGCATACCCGGCAGATAGAGTTGATTTAGTATCGATATTAAAGCCAAATTCAAACTCTTTGTTTCTTGATATTCACATTACTGAAAATACAGGTGAAATACTGTGAAGACAAAGTAACAGACAACAACATATTTTTTTCAGCAATCTGAGCATATGCATCTAGACACTACATATGTTTGATCTGAGGGGAATGAATCATTAGTGACTTTATAACACACATGTAGAAGTCATAATAATGATTTGTTTCTTTTTGTACTATACAACCCTTTTTATTCATGTTCTTAAAGGGAAGGAAACCTGTCATCAGGATGACATGTCTGTAAAGGCACTGTAATGCTGAATGAATCCATATCTTGATTGTAGAAATGCTTTTTGCTGTATAAGGCTTTGTGCCCACGATGCGTTTTTTAAGCGTTTCCACAGCGGCAAAAACGCTGCAGAAACGCTTAAAAAATGCATGGTAGAAGGCCTGCCATGTTCCCTAATGATAATCCGCACATGCTGTGCACATGCTGTGGAAATTTCCACTGCGGATTATCATTGCGGGAAAAAAATCGCAGCACTACCAATTATTTTGTGGAAGCGCTGCGTTTTCGCCGCCATTGACTTGCATTAGAACGCGACAATTCCGCAAGACTGCATCTGTACTTGCGTAATTGGCGCGTTCTAATGTGCGGATGGTACCCGGATGTGGAGGAGAGGAGAGTCTCATCCACACCCAGGTACCATTAAAAAAGCTGTAAAACAAGAATAAAATGAAAAAGAAATATATACTTACCTTCTGGCTGCCTGCGGTGCGCTCCTCCTTGCTTCCCGGCACTTCGCGATGGAATGAAGGACCTGCGCTGACGTCAGAGTCATGTGACGGGTCATGCGACGCTGACGTCGGCAGGTCCTTCACTCTACCGCTGCCGGCAGCCGGGACCGAATGAAGCAAGACAGCGCGGGCCATCGCAGGGTAAGTATACATTTATTTTTTTACATTCTCTCGGGTCATACTATATAAATCCATGCTGTTTGCATGGATTTATATAGTGTGACCAAGTTGACAAGCACTTTCCAAGTGATGCTAAAATCGTTTTGAAAGCGCTTGTCAACCCGCATGCGGAAATGCAAGTGAAGAACGCTTCACATCCGCATGTCCCTGGCAGGAAAACGCATGTACAATCCGCATGCGTTTTTTTCTGCCAGGGAGATGCAGAAACGCTCAGGAAAAAATCCTGAACATTTCTGCATCGTGGGCACATAGCCTTAGAGAAATCCAGTCAAAATTTTATGCAAATGAGTCGCAAGTGCATAGGGGATTAATAGTCCGGCTGTTACAACGTCATCAGGACCTTACTGTGTATCTACCGCCCCAGACAATGGCTCCACTTGCTCAAGAACTCGCTAGGGAAAGCGGGTCATTGAAAGAAGACACTCTTTGCACGTTTTTTAGAATGTTAAACAAATATTACACAATTTATGTGTATGGAATATATCCAAACACTGACATTTCATTCAGCGTATTTTATTGTTAAATTCTTTAGTGATTTTTAGCAATTTAGTTTAGTAATCTCCCATTATTTCTGTCCCACACATGATGTGTACTCTTCATATGACAATAATGTACATTTCTATATTGATCCTGATAGAATGTCTTCAAAATCTCTAATGATCCAGTTTTATTTTCAATAAATGCAGCATTTTATGTAGATACATTTGTTTTATTGCATTTTTATCTTTTAAAAATGTATATTCCATGGAAAGCAATTGTTATAAAGTTTGAAATTAAATTCGGAAAACTTAAATCCATAAAAAATTGTTGTAATGTATTTTAAAATGTTAAATTGGGCTTGTGTATTTGCAACACCGAGAAGGAAAAGTTGTGAAATTCTGGAAATCACAGGATCGATTAGACATGTTAATAATTTGCGAATGATGAAAAATGGAAACAAAATTTCAAAACCACTCAACTTATTCAGTATTCAGTATGAGCGCCACATACAGAAATACATACATTTACTCGCTTTGGCATTCTATCAATGAGGTCATTAATGGATGTCTGAGGAATATTCTGCCATAGTGAATGGACTTGGGTACTCAAGTCATCAAGATCTTTCTGCTAACAGCACCCTTTTTCAATTGCCGAACAATGGTGTCCCAGATGTGCTTGATGGGATTCAAGTCTGGAGACATTGCAGGCCATTGAATTATGTTCAGGCCACACAGGCTGCATGCACAACATGTGACATGGTGTTGCCGTGTTGAAAAACAGCTCCTGGGACACTTTGAAGAAATGGCCATACCACTGGTTCTACGACCATATCAATGTAAGACCGAACTATTAGTGTACCTGGAATGAAGATTACAAGAGTCCAGCTACCATACATTATGCCACCCCACGCCATGATCACAGGAGTTGGATTTGTGTGATGTCTGATTTTCAATTAAAAACAAAAATTAAACTCTCTTCACTGCATTCCCAAAATGATTAAGATACTCCTCCTTGCAGTCCGGCGCCAGGCACAGGCTGCACAATAATGTGAAGTCATTGTGCTGCCTGACTTCTTTTGTATACTTCTGTGGTCTGATAGGCCACATACCTTAAAGCGGTTCTCTAAGAATGTAATAAAATGGTTCTTGCGATGTAATTAAAACTGAAGGCCATGCTAGTCATGTGTCAGAGCAGGTTGCAGTCTGAAGAAACAGTGCTCCGGAGATATAGGTCTCAATGACAGAGGAGCTGTCTCATAAGCACACATAATGGTGAGCTGCTGCAATAGGGCTATGACTGGAGAAGATTAAATTCTTCTGTTACAGCCCTTCTCCAGCAGCTAACCAGTGTGTGTGCTTATGATACAGTTCCCCTGTCAGTTGAGACTCAGGTCTCGAGAGCAGAGCTTCTTCAAAATACAGAATGTCATGACATGGGACTAGGACATGCTGCTGTTTTATATATGTGACAGAGGCCATTTTGTTATATTTTTGGAGAACCCCTTTTAGCAGTTTTTGTCTTACCAGAACTAGTGACAGAGCAGGGAGCCAAGGTCTATCTGCTGTAACGCAGTTTTACTGTATCTGCATCATGAAAATATGATAAAAAATGATACACCACACTAGAATAGAAAATTAAAAAACGTATTTATTACATAATTTTAAAACTACATTTTATTCATATATATATATAAAGGAGATTCCAGGGAAATAGTGAGCACAAATAGGCGGTATGGGGGGAGGGGTATATAAGAATAATAGACCTAGTCAGAGGTGCTACCAGACTAATATAAAGAGTAGATAAATACAGAGATAGGCATAGTTAAATGACAGCTCATATAATTGATCATTGAATAACTATGGGCAAAGTATAAAAATAAGTCAATATGAGTAAAAGTGCAAGTGCATAAGTGTACATAAATATGTATCAATATACCTATTTCCTTATGCTAAATTGCACAATCTAAAAGATAGAAATATATTAGTCTGTAACATATCACATAAATAATAAATGTTTTAAATAATGATCATATCACATAATACTGCCATTACCGCAGACAAATATTTACCCAAACCAGTCACCAAAGACCCACGCCCTGACGCGCATTTTGCACATTTGCTTCCTCTATTTATATATCTCATGATCCATTTAAAACTGTAATGTAACACATATATCTAATTTTACCTTGCTCCATTAAGAGCCACATTTCCGGGACTCAAACGCTCATGGTGAGAGCTACCAAGTATTTCCGGGGTATTTTCTAATGGAACCAATAAGTGGCAAATCGGTAGATTAAACGCTCCCACCGCTGCCACGTACACAAATCCACAATAAGTTCACAACCTTTGCATTTTTCAAACTTGGAATGATTATCTCTTTAATCCAGATAGTCCTACCACACAAAAACATTAATAAATAACATTTCCCGCATGTCTGCGTTACATCAGCACCATTTGTAAAACGTTGTTTTATTTTGTTAACATTTTAGAAGGTTTAAAAAATGTAGCAGCAATTTTCCATTTTTTTTTAAAGGAAATTTACAAAACGTATTTTTTTAGGGACATATTCAGTTTTGAAGTGACTTTGGAGTTCCTATATATTGAAAACCCACATAAGTGATACCATTTTAAAAACAGCGCCCCACAACGTATTCATAATTGCTTCCGGTAGTTTATTAACCCTTCAGGCGCTTTTCAGGAATTAATGCAAAGTGGCATGACAGGAATGAAAAAATGTATTTTTACCACGTAATTGTTTCTACCTTCTGAACAGGCCAATATAGCTGGAAGACTTTAAGGCCGTTATTTGGCCATGAATTGCCATGGCAAACATCAGGACCACACGATCAAGATCTCAGGGTGCTGATCGGGTTAAAGAGGGGGCCCCCACACTCTATTAACCATCTAGATGCTGTAGTCACTATTAACAGTAGTATTTAAGGGGTTAAACGGCCATGGTCGGTGCCAACACTCATCATGGCTGATACAGCAAGTTGTCAGCTATAGCGTACAGATGATAGCTGCTGGATTGACACCTGTCAGAGGATGCTAGTGTTTTATCGCAGGTCAGTTTTAAGTCGTATTGGCGGTACTTTCATTACAAAATCTTTAGTTTTCCTTAAATCATTTGCTGCAAAAATGAATACACCCCACATCAGAAACTACTAAATCTCGTGTTTGGTATGACCTCCATGATTTTTAAGGACAGCACCAAGACTTTTAGGCATGGAATATACAAGTTAGCGATAGATTGCCACATATTTTTTTTCCCATTCTTCAAGAGAGACCTTTTTTAGATTCTGGATGGAGAGTGATGCTAAACTTATCTGTTCAGAATTCACAGGTGTTCGATTGGTTTTAGATCAGGAGAAATACATGGTCTCTTAATCACTTTTACCCTGATATTATCGAGAAATGCAACAGTGGCCATGAAGGTGTGTTTTATATCATTGTCATGTTATAATATATAATAATAATTTTTATTTCTTTAGTGCCAAAATATTCTGTAGCACTTTACATTACAGAGGGGACTTGTTCAGACAATAAAGACATTACAGAGTAACACATAATTCAACAGATACGAAGAAGAATGAGGGCCCAGCTCACAAGCAAACAATCTGTGAGGAAATAGGGAGACATATTGTATTGGGCAGCACGGTCGCTCAGTGGTTAGCTCTGCAGCCTTGCAGCGCTGTGGTCCTGGGTTCAAATCCCACCAAGGCCAATATCTGCAAGGAGTTTGTATGTTCTCCCCGTGTTTGTGTGGGTTTCCTCCGGGTACTATGATTTCCACCCACACTCCAATGACATACTGATAGGGAATTTAGATTGTGAGCCCAATGGGAACAGTGATTATATTGTTTGTAAAGCGCTGTGGAATTAATGGGGCTTTATAGGTGGGTAAAATAAAAATAAAAATTAATATTGTTTGGTCCAGCCGCCATCAATATAATAAATAGGGTATTCACATAACACTGCATGAACCGGTCACCAGCCAGTATCTGCATAAGTGCAGATACAGAATGCTATTACGTGCATGGAAGGTCTGTGAACAGTTGCTATTAGGGATCAGATTTGGAAGAAAATTTTGGAAGGGCAAAACTGGAATAGTTACATAAGTGAGGTTAGAAAAACGCATGTCTACCAAGGGCACGAAATGATGGTAGTATCTTTGCTTTCAATATAGTGCAGTACATCTGTGAATTCATGATGCAATTAATGAAATGTAGCTCTCCGACACCAACAATACTCATGCAGCTCCACATAAGAACTCTTCCACCACCATGTTTCACTGTAGGTACTTGTCACAGCTTTACCGTGACACGGTAAGCACTTCTTCATATTAAACGGTGCAAGTTTCTGGTAGCAGTCAGGGTTTAAACTGTTCAGCTTAGAGTCTCTGAAGCTTTCTTACTTGAATGATCTCAGATGTCCAGTATTTGCCACTCCCCTCTCCTATATTTACTCACCTCTGGAAATCTGGATTGTCAGTGTTAGTTTTCATACTGCCTGGTGTGGAGTGGAGGGGTCTGTTGTTGGTAGAGGCATTTGGAGTGTTGATCTGTGACTGTTGCATGGTGTTTTGGCTGTGTGCAAATCCTCATCCTCTCTTATTTAGTTTTCCTTCCTTTTCTCCCTTGTGTTCCTCTCTGTTGTCTGTGAGGGCATATTTGTATGATTGGTATTTTCATTTATTTGTGCACGTCCTCCCTTGTTAGTTTGGTTTGTGTATATTCATACACTATTACTCCCCACTTCTCTGGATGGGGGAGGGGGACAGATATAATGCTGATTCAGGAGTTCAGCCAGGTACATGGCCCCGGCGTCTTCACCATCAGAAGTAATCTGGGGAGCAGAGATAGCTGGGGTGCTCCTAACGTTGGGGACCAAAAAGGAGCACCTGACCCCGGGTAATCCAATAACAGAGTTGCGACAGTACCATACATTTTTGTTTGTACTCCTCACTTTTGTGACATCATACACTTTTGAAGACGTCCGTTCCAACAACACTTATCTTAGTCTCATCACTCCTGAGTGTAGAGTCCTATTAGCATTCATATTTTTCAGCATGGTCACTGGCATATTGTAGGTAGGCTTTTTTGTGCATGTGCGTGCAAGTGCTTTAAGAAAAACTTCCTTTGTGTAGGAAACCCATGCATACCATTCCTCTGTAGTGTTCGCCGTATTATGTCATGGGAGATACTATGATCTGGCTTTCTACTTCTTTAGCTAACTGCAGTAAGCTTGCATGTTGATTTTCTTCAACCCTTCTCATCATAAGATGTTCCTATTTAGGTGTTAACTTCCATGGTCAGCCTGGACGTCTCTGTGATATTGTTGCAGTTCCATCTTTGTTATATTTTTGTATCACTTTTTCTACAATATTCTTACTGATAAATAAAGCTTTGCTGATCTTCTTGTAGTCTTTACCTTTCTTATGTAAAGAAGTTATTTTCTTCCTCAGGTCTTGTGACATTTCTCTTCCATGTGGTGCCATTGCTGACAGCATTAAGTGGGAACTGATTTTCTTTAAGTACACCCTTTTATAGTCAACTGTCTGCTGGACATCTTTTTAATGAATAATTCGCCTCAACTGTGGTTGAAATCTTGTTAATTAGATTTTTATAGTCTAAAGTTTAGCTTTGCTCCTGAATCTTTCTTTGGGGTGTCCAATGAACTCAGCTCACCTCCTGCACGTCACTGACAGCGTGGGAGAATTCTCCTGCACTCAGCGCTTCAGCGTGAGAATTCTCCCACGCTGAAGCGCTGAGTGCAGGAGAATTTTCCCACGCTGTCAGTGACGTGCATAAGGTGAGCTCATGTCCAATGAACTCAGCTCACCTCCTGCACGTCACTGACAGCGTGGGAAAATTCTCCTGCAATCAGCGCTTCAGCGTGAGAATTTTCCCACGCTGTCAGTGACGTGCATGAGGTGAGCCGAGTTCATTGGACATGAACTCGGCTCATCTGGATGTCGTCACAGAGAGACGCTGAGCAGCGCAAGCAAGCCTGCGCTTCTCAGTGTCTGCGGGATGACAGGCTAGATGGCAGCGTTCTGCTGCGGTCCAGCCTGTCATCTCGATGTAGCAGAGCTGAAGCTGTCGTGGGAACCATGGAAAGGTAAGGATGAGGTTGCTTTATTATTTTTCTTTTATTGCAGGAGATCGTTGGCTTCAGCTGGAATGGGCGTGACGGTAAGTATGGTTTAATTTAGAACAATAAAGGATTGTGTCTTTATTTCAATTAAAGGACTTTATTCTGGGTGTTTGTGTTTTTTTTAACTTTGACTATGGGGTTAGTAATGGGGGTGTCTTATAGACACCTCTCCATTACTAACCTGGGCTTGATGTCAGCTGGCATTATAAGCTGACATCAACCCCAACCCTATTACCCCCTGCCACCGCACCAGGGCAGCGTGGAAGAGCGAAGCTAAGTGCCAGAATTGGCGCATCCTATGAATGCGCCATTTCTGGGGCGGCTGACGGCTGGTGTTTCTAGCCTGGGAGGGGGCCAATATTCATGGCTCCCTTCCTGGGCTATTAATATCAGCCCCCAGCTGTCTGCCTAGCCTTTGCTAGCTATTAAATTAGGGGGGACCCCACGTCATTTTTTTTGGGGGGTCCCCCATTTTAATAGCTAGTAAAGGCTATGTATTCAGCTGGGGGCTGATATTAGTAGCCTGGGAAGCTCCGTGGGTATTACCCCCTTCCCAGGCTTCAAACATCTGCCCCAGCCGTCTGCTTAACCTCCGCTAGAGCCTAAAATTAAGGGGAACCCCACGCCAATTTTTTTAATAATAAATCCTTTATTTTAATACTAAATGACAAGTACAGTAACCAACACTATCACTGTACTTCATATATATGTGACTGACATGTTTCTATCTATCTAATCTATGTGTGATGCTCTATCTTTCTGTTCTAAATTGTCGGGTACCGCTGCTGAATTGCCGGCCGGCTTTTTTAAAGAGACAGTGCATGAAAACACTATTATTTTTTTAAATAAATCCTTTACACTAAATGACAAGTACAGTAAGCAACACTATCACTGTACTTATTATATATGTGACTGACATGTTTCTATCTATCTAATCTATGTGTGAAGCTCTATTCTTTCTGTTCTAAATTGTCGGGTACAGATGCTGAATTGCCGGCCGGCTTTTTTAAAGAGACGGTGCATGAAAACACTAATATTTTTTTTAATAAATCCTTTACACTAAATGACAAGTGCAGTAACCAACACTGTCACTGTGCTTCTTATATGTGTGACTGACATGTTTCTATCTATCTAATCTATGTGTGATGCTCTATTCCTTCTTGTCTAAATTGTCGGGTACCGGTGTATGCCGCTGCTGAATTTGCCGGCCGGCTTTTTTAAAGAGAGTGTCTTCTGAGCAGTTTGTCAGCTTTTGGACACCTTTGCAGGTGTTTTCTATGTGTTTCTATGTGTTTTTGTTTGCCTGCCATTGGTTTTAACGGTGTTCGACGGTGTTCTAAGGTGTTCGACGAACAGTTCGACGAACAGTTCCTCGAACATCCCGGTGTTCGACGAACCGAACCGAACCCGAACACTACGGGGGTGGCTCAACACTACTTACAGTAAACAAACTAACAATGATAGACTGGTACAGAGGGAAGAGGACCTTGCCCTTGCGGGCTTACAATCTACAAACATATATATAGACACACACAGTGGCATGTAAAAGTTTGAGCATCCCTGGTCAAAATTACTGTTATTGTGAACAGTTAAGCAAGTTGAAGATGAAATGATCTCTAAAAGGCCTAACGTTAAAGATGACACATTTATTTTGTATTTTAGGCAATAAATAAATACTGTATATATTCATCTTTTACATTTTAAAAATGACAAAAAGGAAAATGGGCTGATGCAAAAGTTTGGGCACCCTGCATGGTTAGTACCTAGTAGCACCCCCTTTGAAAGTGTCCCAGCTTGTAAACGCGTTTAGGATCATTATCCATTTGTACAAGCCATCCTATTTTCAACTTCAGCTTTTTTACAGATGGTGTTATATTTGCATCAAGAATTTGTTGAAATTTCATTGAATCCATTCTTCCCTTTACCCGTGAAATGTTCCCCTTGCCATTTGCTGCAACACAACCCCAAAGCATGATTGATCCACCCCCATGCTTAATGGTTGGCGAGATGTTATGTTCCTGAAATTCTCTGTGAATTTCTCCACACATACCTTTGATCATTGTGGCCAAAGAGTTTTTTATTTTACTCTCATCGGTCCACAGAACTTGTTTCTAAAATTCATCAGGCTTGTTTAGATGTTCTTTTGCATACTTTTGACGCTGAATTTTATGGTGAGGATGCAGGAAAGGTTTTCTGTTGATGACTCTTCCATGACGGACATATTTGTGCTGGTGTCTCTGAACAGTAGACCAATGTACCACAACTCCAGAGTGTGCTAAATCTTTCTGAAGGTCTTTTGCAGTCAAGCAGGGATTCTGATTTGCCTCTTTAGCAATCCTACGAGCAGCTCTCAATGAAATTTTGCTTGGTCTTCCAGACCTTATCTTGACCTCCACTGTTCCTGTTAACTGCCATTTCTTAATTACATTTCAAACTGAGGAAAGGGCAACTTGAAAAAGCTTTGCTATCTGTCTATCTATCTTATAGCCTTCTCCTGGTTTGTGGGCCTCCACCATTTTCATTTCCAGAGTGCTAGGCAGCTGGTTAGAAGAACCCATGGCTGCTGTTTTTTGGCACAAAGTTAAAGGAGGCTGGGTTTTTATAAAGCTGGGAAATTGCATCACCTGGCCTTTCCCAATGATGATAGTGAACAAGCCATAACCCTAATTAAGGTCTGAAACCTTGGTCAAAGTTATCTAAGCACACAAATCTCCAATGGTGCCCAAACTTTTGCATCGGCCCATTTTCCTTTTTGTAATTTTTAAAATGAAAAAAAAAAACAATATATATTTTTTTGCCTAAAATACAAAGGATCTGTGTCATCTTTAACTTGATTTTAGTGATCATTTCATCGTCAACTTTCTTAACTGTTCACAATAACCGTAATTTTGACAAGGGGAGCCCAAACTTTTACATGCCACTGTTCATATACATATAAAAAATACTGCAAAGTTAGAATTCTTTCAAAAATATAAGTTGTTTTTTTGTCAATTAACAAAATGCAATGTGAACGTACAAAAGAAAATTCTAAATCAAATCCGTATTGGGTGTGATGGCTCTTTGCCTTCTAAAGAGCATTAATTCTTGTCAGTATACTGTGAACCCAGATAGACTCAATGATTTAGAGAATAGGACTCTTTGGGGCTAGGGGCATAATGATCATGGTCAAATGTGATTCTTCTGCAACAGGAAAGAGAGAAATGGGGCTCACTCTTTTTAACTTTATCCACTTTCTCACGACACAGATACAATAAAAACTGTGGTAAAGCAGAGAAAGCCCTTGACTCCCTGCTCCGTTACTGTCTCTGGTAAGACTTTGCTGTCAAAACAGCAGCATATATAGATTGATAGATATATACAGATCTAAACATTGAACCACATGCTAATTGGTAGCTTTTGGTTCACTGTAGCATTGAAAGCATGGGTTCCCAATCTGTAGCCTAGGTCCCACATGCGTCTTAGGGTGCCATTCTGTGAGACCCTCATCCTATCTGATCACAGACATGCTTTTCTGTCAGTGGCTGCTTACATGTAGTTGCCATATCAGAGAAAAGACAAGTAGCACACATCTATCTCTGTGTCCCCCATAGTAGAATGGGGTACTTTGACCCATTTGACACTACAGATAGATGTGTGTAGAATACTAGTGACAATGAGCTGTCTATGCATGTGACTCTCTCCATTGTAATTTATGGCACTTTAGTTTACAACTGCCTGCTTGTTAGACAGCCGCAACACATGCGGGGATTGCCTAACAGCCACCAGACATGCAGCCGCAGTGACTCGAACATAGTTTTCGAGCATGCCGAAGCTACTCAGCACCCCTTAACCGAGCCTGTTCACGCATCACCATTCACTAGAGCTTCACAGATTGCCACTGGAATCCTCTTCCACTCCTCCATGTAGACATTACAGAGCTGGTGGATGTTAGAGACCTTGCGCTCTTCCACCTTCCGTTTAAGGATACCCACAGATGCTCTGTAGGGTTTAGATCTAGAGACTTGCTTGTCCAGTCCAGCACCTTTACCCTCAGTTTCTTTAGCAAGGCACTGGTCGTCTTGAAAATGTGTTTGGGGTCGTTATCTTATTGGACTACTTTCCTTGCAGCCCAGTTTTCAGTATGTCACAGTACATGTTGGCACTCATGGTTCCCCACAGCCAGCAGCACTCATGCAGCCCCAAACCATGACACTCCCACCACCATGCTTGACTGTAGCCAATACACACTTGCTTTGAACTCCTCACCTGGTTGCCGCCACACACGCTTGACACCATCAGAACCAAATAAGTTTATCCTGGTCTCATCAGACCACAAGACAGTGTTCCAGTAATCCATGTCCTTAGTCTTCTTGTCTTCAACAAACTGTTTGTGGGCTTTCTTGTGCATCATCTGTAGAAGAGGCTTCATTTTGGGATGACCATGCACACCAATTTTGATGCATTGTACAGCGTATGATCTGAGCATTGACAGGCTGACACCCCACCCCTTTATCCTCTGCAGCAATGCTGGCAGCACTCATACATCTATTTTGAAAAGACAACCTCTTGATATGACGCTGAGCACATACACTCAACTTCTTTGGTCTACCATGGTTGAAGCCAGTTCTGAGTGGAACCTGTCTTGTTAAACCGCTGTATGGTCTTGGCCACCATGCTGCAGCTCAATTCCAAGGTGTTGGCAATCTTCTTTTAGCCTAGGCCAGAGGTCCCCAACCGCCGGTCCGCGGACCAGGACCGGGCCGTTGGGGTTTTTCAGCCGGTCCGCGGGGAGAGGGGGCCCCTCCAGCCTCCAGCAGGGCCGCCATCAGGGCATGACTGCCCTGACTCCAGTATGGGGCCCGGCCGGTAGGAGCCCCCTCGGAGCCCCCCTCTTGTGCGTCTCTCTCCTCATGGGGCCCTCGGCCGCATGCTAAGCGCCGGGTCCGGGACATCTTAGCGCTGCGCTGCTGCGGCAGCACCTTCATGATTCCCCTGACTTCCGGTCATGTGACGGCGCCGTCACATGGCCGGAAGTCAGGAGAACCTGGTGTCAGCGATTTGGACGAGCGCCAGGATTCTGCAGGGATCGCATGGGGGTAAGTATAACAAGTTTTATTTTTTTTTAAATACAATTAACTAGGAGTGGGGGAAATGGGAGATGCACATGGGGGGAGGGGAGAGATGAGAGATGCACATGGGGGAGGGGAGAGATGAGAGATCCACATGGGGGGGAGGGGAGAGATGAGAGATGCACATGGGGGAGGGGAGAGATCCACATGGGGGGGAGGGGAGAGATGAGAGATGCACATGGGGGAGGGGAGAGATGAGAGATCCACATGGGGGGAGGGGAGAGATGAGAGATGCACATGGGGGGAGGGAAGAGATGAGAGATGCACATGGGGGGAGGGGAGAGATGAGAGATGCACATGGGAGGGAGGTGAGAGATGCACGGGGGGGTGAGAGATGCACGGGGGGGTGAGAGATGCACGGGGGGATGAGAGATGCACGGAGGGGATGAGAGATGCACGGGGGGTGGATGAGAGATGCACGGAGGGGGATGAGAGATGCACGGAGGGGGATGAGAGATGCACGGGGGTGAGCTGCACATGGGGGGGTGAGAGATGCACATGGGGGGGTTATGTTTACATAACTTTGTTGCCTTATGAAGGCAATTTCTTGCACAGGGGCCCACTACAGTCTGTGTCCGCCCCTGGGATGAAGTAAATGCAGCTGAACAGCAGCTGTCAGGACAGCTGCCCTGTCCTGCTGCAGGGCGTGATGGGGCCTCAGTGATGCGGCTCCTGGCACAGCACATTATGTGGGGCTCCTGGCATAGCTCCTGGCGGGGACCTGGTCTACACTATATGATAAGTATGCACTAAACTCCAAATCCCTCCATTACCCCGCCCCCATATGACCAAAGCCCCGCCCACCCCACCCCCTCCTTGCTGGGCCATGGAAAAATGATCTTGCTTCAAGCCGGTCCCTGGTGCAAAAAAGGTTGGGTACCACTGGCCTAGGCCATCTTTATGTTGAGCAACAAATCTTTGTTTTCAAATCCTCATGAGGCACCATGTTGAACTTCCAGTGACCAGTAAGAGAGAGTGTGAGAGCGATGACATCAAGTTTAACACACCTCCTCCCCATTCACACCTAAGACCTTGTAACACTTAGTCACATGATGCCAAGGAGGCAAAATGGCTAATTGAGCACAATTAGGCCATTTCACTTAGAGATGTACTCACTTTTGTTGCCAGCTGTTTAGACATTAATGGCTGTGTGTTGAGTTATTTAGAGGGCACACCAAATCTACACTGTTATACAAGCTGTACACTGACTACTTTACATTGTATCAAAGCGTCATATCTTCAGTGTTGTCTTATGAAAAGATATAATAAAATATCACTTTTATGATATACTGTAGAGAGAGATGATGGGAGTACTCTTGTAAATTGTGAAAAAATCTCCTTTATAATGTATAGCGCCATCCCTTAATATATAGTGTCCTCTCTTGTTTATTACAAAGCATCCCCTCTTGTTATGTATAGTGCTATCCCTTATTACATAGTGTCCCCTCTTGTTATATTTTGTGCCATCCCTGATTACAAAGCATCCCTTCTTGTTATGTATAACATTGCCCCTTATTACAAGTATACTCTATTGTTATGTATAGCGCTGTCCTTTATTACATAGTGTCCCCTTGCTATATCTAGTGACATCTCTGATTACATAGTATCCCCTTGCTATGTGTAGTGCTGCCCTTTACTACACTCTAGTATATAGAGTATACTCTATTTTTATATATAGCTCTTCTGTACATAAGGGATGAAATTTGGCACAGTTCACTATGCGTGCTGCTCCCTCTGTGTGTTCATCACGTGACCTATCACATGACCTCCCAAAAAAATCAGGTGACATGTCACTTGATACATCAGGTGCTGGAGAAGCCCATGCACTCTAAACAGCTGGTGACCTGGCTACCCTTAATCTGCCCTTGATGGGGAGAGCCACGTGCACACATGGCTTTCTCCTTTCTAGAGTGCTAACTTGGAGAGAAAGGGCCCTCCATTCTCAACATAAGTGCAGGTTCCATTTTCTTTACTGTTATCTATCAAGCATTTATGGCTTACACTTTTGATATACAAAAATTATCTGATGGTAATGCCCCTGTAAGTTTTATTGCGGCCCATGGAGTGATTAAATATGACAATGTGGCCTTCTGTCCAGAAAAGATTGTACACCCACCTTCTAAAGTCTTGTAGTCAGATAATTGCAGATCCTTGTTCTGAATCCTTACTGCCAGGGAATATTAGGTAGGGTCTTGATTCCATTCCTGACAATTCCACTTTATGCAGAGTTTAGGTGCCTCAATTGTTTATATTGCTCCATCTACCGGTACACCATACACTTCATAGCGGATGTGCTGAATATTGCGCTTTGTCCCTTACAAGTTATTGTTGCTAGGGTTGCTGAGAGTTGGACCTCCACTTTTCTGATATTCTGAGAATACTGTATTGTGACACTGTGGAATTAATATTGTGATATTGTATGGTATTAACTTTAACTCTCTTCCCGTTAATACTAATATGAATTATAACATAAATCGGAGGAAGTTTGTGTACTTCAGTGATCCACATATCTGGCATACAGACAATTGTCTATTTAGTGAAGAGTATTTGACATTATTATTTTATGCACTTAAGAATTATGCGAGGATCATTTCAGGCATATTTCTCAATGTAAGTGCTTGCAGGTCAAGCCTTGTTAATCGCTACCCTGCAGGCTGTTATGTTCTCTGATCCTGATCTTGGATAGTTTTTGTGATTCAGCCTGACAACTCTAAGCTACCGTTTCCTCACTCTTCATAACTTGAGCCACATTTGAAAACTGTTCCTGGCCAGTTTTATGTTCATCTGTTTCACATCTGCTGTCATGTGAATTGTCTTGATGATTAGTATGGTAGTTGAATTTTATTTCCTCTGCCCTATTTTTTCCCTTGGAATTACCAGGCAGTCTACTTGACTGTGAAGTCAAATGTTCTGACATTTCCAGTTCACCACCCACCACGCGTTTCTGTTTTAATATATATATTGGTCATAATTACACACAGCAGTTTAATGTTTGTTATTTAGGTTCTGTTCACACAATCGATGGAGGCTTGACAGGGCTGGTTTTTGACAAAATGAGGCCCTGGGTAAAAGTTTAAAGTGAGGCCCTAAATGCATAAAAAGAATATACACGTGGTCAAAATTGTTGGTACCCCTCGTTTAATGAAAGAAAAACCCACAATGGTCACAGAAATAACTTGAATCTGACAAAAGTAATAATAAATTAAAATCTATGGAAATTAACAAATGAAAGTCAGTCATTGCTTTTCAATGCTGCTTCCACAGAATTAAAAAAAAAAAATAAACTCATGAAATAGGCCTGGACAGAAATGATGGTACCCTTGAAAATAATGTGACAAAAGGGACATGTTAAATCAAGTTGTGTCCACTAATTAGCATCACAGGTGTCTACAATCTTGTAATCAGTCAGTGGGCCTGTATATAGGGCTACAGATACTCACTGTGCTGTTTGGTGACATGGTGTGTACCACACACAACATGGACCAGAGGAAGCAAAAGAAAGAGTTGTTTCAGGAGATTAGAAAGAAAATTATAGACAAGCATGTTAAAGGTAAAGGTTGTAAGACCATCTCCAAGCAGTTTGATGTTCCTGTGACTACAGTTGCACATATTATTCAGAAATTTAAGATCCATGGGACTGTAGCCAACCTCCCTGGACGTGGCCACAGGAGGAAAATTGTTGACAAATCAAAGAGATGAATAATATGAATGGTAATAAAAGAGCCCAGGATAACTTCTAAAGAGATTAAAGGTGAACTTCAAGCTCAAGGAACATCAGTGTCAGATCGCACCATCCATCGTTGTTTGATCCAAAGTGGACTTCTTGGCAGACGACCAAGGAGAACACCATTGTTGAAAAAAAAATCATAAAAAAGCCAGACTGGAATTTGCCAAACTACATGTTGACAAGCCACAAAGCTTCTGGGAGAATGTACTATGGAAAGATGAGACAACAATGGAAGTTTTTGGCAAGGCACATTAGCTCTATGTTCACAGATGGAAAAATGAAGCATATCAAGAAAAGAACACTGTCCCTACTGTGAAACATGGAGGAGACTTTGTTATAATCTGGGGCTGCTTTGCTGCATCTGGCACAGGGTGTCTTGAATCTGTGCAGGGTACAATGAAATCTCAAGACTATCAAGGGATTCTAGAGAGAAATGTGCTGTCCAGTGTCAGAAAGCTTGGTCTCAGTCGCAGGTCATGGGTCTTACAACAGGGTAGTGACCCAAAACACACAGCTAAAAACACCCAAGAATGGCTAAGAGGAAAACATTGGACTACTCTGAAGTGGCCTTCTATGAGCCCTGACTAGTGTTGAGCGATACCTTCCGATATCAGGAAATATCGTATCGGATTGGATCGGGCCGATACCCAAAAAGTATCGGATATCGCCGATTCCGATACCGGAAACCAATGCAAGTCAATGGGACACAAATATCGGAATGAAAATAAACCCTTTCTTTCCTTGTAGGTTAATTCTACATGAAGTAAAACAACTAAGAATAATGTAGAATGACATGAAAAGCCGGCAATTCATCAGCGGCATTCACCGGTACCCGACAATTTACAACAGAAAGAATAGAGCTTCACACATAGATTAGATAGATAGAAACATGTCAGTCACATATATATGAAGTACAGTGACAGTGTTGCTTACTGTACTTGTCATTTAGTGTAAAGGATTTATTAAAAAAAATATTAGTGTTTTCGTGCACCGTCTCTTTAAAAAAGCCGGCCGGCAATTCAGCATCTGTACCCGACAATTTATAACAGACAGAATAGAGCTTCACACATAGATTAGGTAGATAGAAACATGTCAGTCACATATATAAGAAGTACAGTGACAGTGTTGCTTACAGAACTTGTCATTTAGTGTAAAGGATTTATTTAAAAAAATAATAGTGTTTTCATGCACCGTCTCTTTAAGAAAGCCGGCCGGCAATTCAACATCTGTACCCGACAATTTAGAATAGAAGGAATAGAGAATCACACATAGATTAGATAGATAGAAACATGTCAGTCACATATATATGAAGTACAGTGACAGTGTTGATTACTGTACTTGTCATTTAGTGTTAAAATAAAGGATTTATTTAAAAAAAAATTGACGTGGGGTTCCCCTTAATTTTAGGCTCTAGCGGAGGTTAAGCAGACAGCTGGGGCAAATGTTTGAAGCCTGGGAAGGGGGTAATACCCACGGAGCTTCCCAGGCTACTAATATCAGCCCCCAGCTGAATACCTAGCCTTTACTAGCTATTAAAATGGGGGACCCCCCCAAAAAAATGACGTGGGGTCCCCCCTAATTTAATAGCTAGCACAGGCTAGGCAGACAGCTGGGGGCTGATATTAATAGCCCAGGAAGGGTGCCATGAATATTGGCCCCCTCCCAGGCTAGAAACACCAGCCGTCAGCCGCCCCAGAAATGGCGCATCCATAGGATGCGCCAATTCTGGCACTTAGCCTCGCTCTTCCACGCTGCCCTGGTGCGGTGGCAGGGGGTAATAGGGTTGGGGTTGATGTCAGCTTATAATGCCAGCTGACATCAAGCCCAGGTTAGTAATGGAGAGGCGTCTATAAGACACCCCCATTACTAACCCCATAGTCAAAGTTAAAAGAAAACACAAACACCCAGAGTAAAGTCCTTTAATTGAAATAAAGACACAATTCTTTATTGTTCTAAATTAAACCATACTTACCATCACGCCCATTCCAGCTGAAGCCAACGATCTCCTGCAATAAAAGAAAAATAATAAAGCAACCTCATCCTTACCTTTCGATGGTTCCCAGGACAGCTCCAGCTCTGCTACATCGAGATGACAGGCTGGACCGCAGCAGAAAGCTGCCATCCAGCCTGTCATCCCGCAGACACTGAGAAGCGCAGGCATGCTTGCGCTCCTCAGTGTCTCTCTGTGACGTCATCCAGATGAGCCGAGTTCATGTCCAATGAACTCAGCTCACCTCATGCACGTCACTGACAGCGTGGGAAAATTCTCCTGCACTCAGCGCTTCAGCGTGAGAATTCTCCCACGCTGTCAGTGACATACATGAGGTGAGGTCATGTCCAATGAACTCAGCTCACCTCATGCACGTCACTGACAGCGTGGGAAAATTCTCACGCTGAAGTGCTGAGTGCAGGAGAATTTTCCCACGCTGTCAGTGACGTACATGAAGTGAGCGGAGTTCATTGGACATGACCTCGGCTCATCTGGATGCCGTCACAGCCAGACACTGAGGAGTGGAAGTATGCCTGCGCTTCTCAGTGTCTGCGGGATGACAGGATGGATGGCAGCGTTCTGCTGCGGTCCAGCCTGTCATCTCGATGTAGCAGAGCTGAAGCTGTCGTGGGAGCCATGGAAAGGTAAGGATGAGGTTGGTTTATTATTTTACTTTTATTGCAGGAGATCGTTGGCTTCAGCTGGAATGGGCGTGGTGGTAAGTATGGTTTAATTTAGAACAATAAAGAATTGTGTGTTTATTTCAATTAAAGGACTTTTTTCTGGGTGTTGTGTTTTTTTAAATACTTTACTAGAAATTCATGGTGGTCATGTCTAATATTGGCGTGACCCCATGAATTTTGGGCTTAGGGCCAGCTGATAATGCCAAGCTGGCCTTAACCCCTTTATTACCCAGTGAGCCACCGCACCAGGGCCCTGGATGAGTTGGGTACAGCGCCAGAAGATGGCGCTTCTATGAACGCGCCATTTTCTGGGGCGGCTGCGGACTGCAATTTGCAGCGGGGGTGGCCCAGAAAGCTTGGGTCTCCCTGCGCTGCGGATTCCAGCCCCCAGCTGCCTAGTTGTATCTGGCTGGGCACAAAAATAGGGCGAAGCCCCACGCATTTTTTTTTTAAATTATTTCATGAAATTCATGGAATAATTAAGAAAAAAAGGGCTTCCCTATATTGTTGTGTCCAACCAGGTACAAATAGGCAGCTGGTGGTTGGGGGCAGCCCGTTCCTGCCTGCTGTACCTGGCTGGACACAAATATAGTGCGAAGCCCCACGTCAATTTTTTTTTAATTATTTCATGAAATAATTTTTTTAAAAAAGGGCTTCCCTATATTGTTGTGTCCGGCCAGGTACAAATAGGCAGCTGGTGGTTGGGGGCAGCCTGTTCCTGCCTGCTGTACCTGGCTGGACACAAATATAGGGCGAAGCCCCACGTCAATTTTTTTTAAAATAAGTCCTTTATTTTAACACTAAATGACATTTGAGGAGTTAATAAAGATGCAGTCCCTAAATTATTATTTATTTTTTAATTAATTTTTCCCAAAACTTTTGACGTGGGCTTCGCCATATTTTTGTATGCCAGCCAGGTACAGCATCCAGCTTCTATGAACGCGCCATTTTCCGGGGTGGCTGCGCACTGCAATTTTCAGCGGGGGGAGGGGGGGGGCAGAAAGCTTGGGCCTCCCTGCGCTGCAGATTCCATCCCCCAGCTGCCTAGTTGTACCTGGCTGGACACAAAAATAGGGAGAAGCTTCACGTATTTTTTTTTTTTAATTATTTCATGAAATTCATGAAATAATTAAGAAAAAAAGGGCTTCCCTATATTGTTGTGTCCAACCAGGTACAAATAGGCAGCTGGTGGTTGGGGGCAGCCCGTTCCTGCCTGCTGTACCTGGCTGGACACAAATATAGTGCGAAGCCCCACGTCAATTTTTTTTAAATCATTTCAGGAAATTCATGAAATAATTTAAAAAAATTGATGTGGGGCTTCGCCCTATATTTGTGTCCAGTCAGGTACAGCAGGCAGGAACGGGCTGCCCCCAACCACCAGCAGCCTATTTGTACCTAGCCGGACACAACAATATAGGGAAGCCCTTTTTTTCTGAATTATTCCATGAATTTCATGAATTTAAAAAAAAAAAAACGTGGCGCTTCGCCCTATTTTTGTGTCCAGCCAGGTACAACTAGGCAGCTGGGGGCTGGAATCTGCAGCGCAGGGAGGCCCAAGCTTTCTGGGCCCCACCCGCTGCAAATTGCAGTCCGCAGCCGCCCCGGAAAATGGCGCGTTCATAGAAGCGCCATCTTCTGGCGCTGTACCCAACTCATCCAGGGCCCTGATGCGGTGGCTCACTGGGTAATAAAGGGGTTAAGGCCAGCTTGGCATTATCAGCTGGCCCTAAGCCCGAAATTCATGGGGTCACGCCAATATTAGACATGACCACCATGAATTTCTAGTAAAGTATTTAAAAAAAACACAAACACCCAGAAAAAAGTCCTTTAATTGAAATAAAGACACAATTCTTTATTGTTCTAAATTAAACCATACTTACCATCACGCCCATTCCAGCTGAAGCCAACGATCTCCTGCAATAAAAGAAAAATAATAAAGCAACCTCATCCTTACCTTTCCATGGCTCCCACGACGGCTCCAGCTCTGCTACATCGAGATGACAGGCTGGACCGCAGCAGAACGCTGCCATCCAGCCTGTCATCCCGCAGACACTGAGAAGCGCAGGCATACTTCCACTCCTCAGTGTCTGGCTGTGACGGCATCCAGATGAGCCGACAATGAACTCGGCTCACCTCATGTACGTCACTGACAGCGTGGGAAAATTCTCCTGCACTCAGCGCTTCAGCGTGAGAATTTTCCCACGCTGTCAGTGACGTGCATGAGGTGAGGTCATGTCCCATGAACTCGGCGCACCTCATGCACGTCACTGACAGCGTGGGAGAATTCTCACGCTGAAGCGCTGAGTGCAGGAGAATTTTCCCACGCTGTCAGTGACGTGCATGAGGTGAGCTGAGTTCATTGGACATGACCTCGGCTCATCTGGATGACGTCACAGAAAGACACTGAGGAGCGCAAGCATGCCTGCGCTTCTCAGTGTCTGCGGGATGACAGACTGGATGGCGGCGTTCTGCTGCGGTCCAGCCTGTCATCTCGATGTAGCAGAG
Source organism: Phyllobates terribilis (assembly GCF_046119375.1). Lineage (NCBI taxonomy): Eukaryota > Metazoa > Chordata > Amphibia > Anura > Dendrobatidae > Phyllobates > Phyllobates terribilis. The sequence continues at coordinate 299,186,945 of NW_027362762.1, read as the reverse complement.
CTGAAGCTGTCGTGGGAACCATGGAAAGGTAAGGATGAGGTTGCTTTATTATTTTACTTTTATTGCAGGAGATCGTTGGCTTCAGCTGGAATGGGTGTGGCGGTAAGTATGGTTTAATTTAGAACAATAAAGAATTGTGTCTTTATTTCAATTAAAGGACTTTTTTCTGGGTGTTTGTGTTTTTTTTAAATACTTTACTAGAAATTCATGGCGGTCATGTCTAATATTGGCGTGACCCCATGAATTTCGGGCTTAGGGCCAGCTGATAATGCCAAGCTGGCCTTAACCCCTTTATTACCCAGTGAGCCACCGCACCAGGGCCCTGGATGAGTTGGGTACAGCGCCAGAAGATGGCGCTTCTATGAACGCGCCATTTTCCGGGGCGGCTGCGGACTGCAATTTGCAGCGGGTGGGACCCAGAAAGCTTGGGTCTCCCTGCGCTGCAGATTCCAGCCCCCAGCTGCCTAGTTGTACCTGGCTGGACACAAAAATAGGGCGAAGCGCCACACATTTTTTTTTTTAATTATTTCATGAAATTCATGGAATAATTAAGAAAAAAAGGGCTTCCCTATATTGTTGTGTCCAACCAGGTACAAATAGGCAGCTGGTGGTTGGGGGCAGCCCGTTCCTGCCTGCTGTACCTGGCTGGACACAATTATAGGGCGAAGCCCCACATAATTTTTTTTTAATTATTTCATGAATTTCCTGAAATAATTAAAAAAAAATTGACGTGGGGCTTCACACTATATTTGTGTCCAGCCAGGTACAGCAGGCAGGAACGGGCTGCCCCCAACCACCAGCTGCCTATTTGTACCTAGCCGGACACAACAATATAGGGAAGCCCTTTTTTTCTTAATTATTCCATGAATTTCATGAAATAATTAAAAAAAAAAAAACGTGGAGCTTCTCCCTATTTTTGTGTCCAGCCAGGTACAACTAGGCAGCTGGGGGATGGAATCTGCAGCGCAGGGAGGCCCAAGCTTTTTGCCCTCCCCCCCCCCGCTGAAAATTGCAGTCCGCGGCCGCCCCGGAAAATGGCGCGTTCATAGAAGCTGGATGCTGTACCTGGCTGGCATACAAAAATATGGCGAAGCCCACGTCAAAAGTTTTGGGAAAAATTTATTAAAAAATAAATAATAATTTAGGGACTGCATCTTTATTAAGTCCTCAAATGTCATTTAGTGTTAAAATAAAGGATTTATTTAAAAAAAAAATGGCGTGGGATCCCCCATAATTTTAGTCTCTAGCGGAGGTTAAGCAGACGGCTGGGGCAGATGTTTGAAGCCTGGGAAGGGGGTAAAACCCACGGAGCTTCCCAGGCTACTAATATCAGCCCCCAGCTGAATACCTAGCCTTTACTAGCTATTAAAATGGGGGACCCCCCAAAAAAAAATGACGTGGGGTCCCCTCTATTTTAATAGCTAGCAAAGGCTAGGCAGACAGCTGGGGGCTGATATTAATAGCTCAGGAAGGGTGCCATGAATATTGGCCCCCTCCCAGGCTAGAAACACCAGCCGTCAGCCGCCCCAGAAATGGCGCATCCATAGGATGCGCCAATTCTGGCACTTAGCCTCGCTCTTCCACGCTGCCCTGGTGCGGTGGCAGGGGGTAATAGTGGTGGGGTTCATGTCAGCGCCAGCTGCCATGAAGCCCAGGTTAGTAATGATGGCCGTCTATATGACACCCCCATTACTAACCTACAAAGTGTTAAAAAGAAAAAACACACTACACCCAGAAAAAAATAATTTATTTGAAATAAAACACCATTTTATTTAATTCTTAGTTTACTAAAAAAAAAATAGTTACCTGTCCACGTTCCTGCGCTGATCTCCCATGCACAGCTGTCACATCTGGAGATGGTGACAGCTGTGCATGGCTGCTGTAAGCTCACGCTGCCGGGAACACGTCCGCTCCCGGCAGCGGGAGCCACTGACTGAGGTCACCGGAGTGCATTCAGGCAGCGCAGCTCCGGAGACCTCCTTTACGGCAGTGCTGTACCGTGGGAATTTCTCACGATACAGCAGTGCCGTAAAGGAGCTAACCGGAGCAGCGCTGCCTGAACTCCGGTGAACCCTTACGGCCCCGTCATTCTAGCGGCGGCAGCGGTTCAGAGCGGTCACATTCTATGTGGCTGCTCTGAACTGGAGATCTTCGTGGGACACTCGTGGACTACTACGGAGGGGTAAGGATAAGGTTGTGGTTTATTATTTTATATTTTATTACAGGAGATCGATGGCTTCGGGGAATTAGGTGTCTAGGTGAGTATAGGTGTAGTTTTTTATTTTTTACTTTATTTTAGGTGGTGATCGGCGGGGACAGGTAATGTATGAACTAATTTCTTTTAGGTAACCACTGGCCACCAATGACATGTATTTAACATTTATTGGGGACACAGTAGGGCAATTTAAATAGCAGGATCAGGCTGATGGGAACTACTGCTCCCATCGAGCTGATCCTGCTGGCAGGAGTGGACGGGGGACAGACATAGGCCGATGGGAGTAGTAGTGTCACATCGGCCTATGTCTGCCCGCACACACACCCCGCACACACACCCCGCACACACACCCCGCACACACACCCCCGCACACACACCCCCGCACACACACCCCCGCACACACACCCCCGCACACACACACCCCGCACACACACACCCCGCACACACACACCCCGCACACACACCCCGCACACACACACCCCGCACACACACACCCCGCACACACACACCCCGCACACACACACCCCGCACACACACCCCGCACACACACCCCACACACACACACACACACCCGCACACACACACCCCGCACACACACCCGCACACACACCCCACACACACACACACACACACACACCCGCACACACACACCCCGCACACACACCCGCACACACACACCCCGCACACACACCCGCACACACACACCCCGCACACACACCCGCACACACACACCCCACACACACACACACACACACCCCGCACACACACACACACACACACCCCGCACACACACCCGCACACACACCCCGCACACACACACACCCCGCACACACTAATCATGACGGGTCTGGGAGGTGAGGCTGACCTGTGCGGCCGTGGGAAAGTTGATGTGAGTTCATGCAGTCAAGCATGAACTCACATGAACCCTCTGAGGGCACCGCGGCTACTTCAAATGAACAGCTGATCGGCATCACCTGATACCTCAGCTGTTCATTTGAAATAACCGGCGGGAAAGCGCAGCACAGAACGGGAAAGCCGGCGGTGAAGTCTTTTCACTGCCGGCTTCCCCGCCCGGGTCCTTCGCTCCTTGGTGCTGTGCTCCCCGCCCGGTCCTAATTTACGATCGGGATGGGAGGTGGCGAGGGGAGCGGAGGATCGGGGTGGGAGGCTGCGGGGAAGCAGTATGGGGCTGCGTGATTGTTTAAAAGCCGGCGGCTTTTTACCGCGCGCCGGCTTTTAAACAATCAGGAGAATTCTCCCACGCTGGGATGGCATTCTGATGACAAGCTGGATCGCGCTGCCATCCAACTTGTCATCCTTCACAGACACTGCAGAGCGCAGGCATTATGGGAACTTCCGATTCCGGTATCCGATATTATAAAAGTATCGGAATTAAGTATCGGAATTCCGATACAGTGAATATCGGCCGATACCCGATATTTCAGTATCGGAATGCTCAACACTAGCCCTGACCTAAATCCTATTGAGCATCTTTGGAAAGAGCTGAAACATGCTGTCTGGAAAAGGCAACCTTCAAGCACGAGACAACTGGAGCAGTTTGCTCATGAGGAGTGGGCCAAAAGACCTGTCGAGAGGTGCAGAAGTCTCATTGACAGTTACAGGAATCGTTTGATTGCAGTGATTGCCTCAAAAGGTTGTTCAACAAAATATTAAGTTAAGAGTACCATCATTTCTGCCCAGAGCATAAGGAGAAAGGATTACCAGCTTCATGAATAGTTAAAAAAATAAGTTTCTTTATTGTGAAAAAAGCTCTTTAAAAACAGATTCCATAGTCACATAGTGTAGCCAGGACAACGCGTTTCGAACGCTAAAGATGCGTTCTTTGTCAAGACTGGCTTGCAAATTGCATACCCATGGTATATAAACCGTTGTTCACCAATCGCATACAAAATGGAAGTCACATGATACATAAATTTGCATACAAAAATATAAAACCAATTTGCAGAGAAATGATATACACTTAGAATCAAAGGTGTAAGAGAAAGAAAGATTGAATTCATTGTTATTTAAATACTTGATGAATTCTGGTATGGCAGACACATCCCACCTTGCCAACCAAATGGACTAAATTTATGGAGGGAACTACTGTTTCATTATAGCGAGTAACTTTTCTATGCATATGTGATTTCTTCTTTGTCATGTGATTGCTTTTACTATGCATATACTCTGCAAATTGGTTTTATATTTTTGTATGCAAATTTATGTATCATGTGACTTCCATTTTGTATGCGATTGGTAAACAATGGTTTATATACCATGGGTATGCCATTTGCAAGCCAGTCTTGACAAAGAACGCATCTTTAGCGTTCGAAACGCGTTGCCCTGGCTACACTATGTGACTATGGAATCTGTTTTTAAAGAGCTTTTTTCACAATAAGGCTGCGTGCCCACGATGCGTTTTTCATGCGTTTCCGCTGCGGAATTTCCGCAGCGGAAACGCATCAAAAACGCTTGGTAGTCCGCACCACTTGGTCCACAATGGCATTCCGCAATGTCAATGCACATGCTGCAGATTTTTCCGCAGCATTTCTGCAGAGCTCATAAATCTGCAGCATGTTCATTAATTTTGCGGAAGCACAGCGGAATTGCCGCCATTGACTTGCATTGAGACGCATATAATCCGTGTCTGTACATTTGTACACGCGGATTATATGCGTTTCAATGTGCGTATGGTACCCAGTTCTGGAGGAGAGAAGACTCTCATCCAGACCTGGGTACCATTGTACCTGTGAAAAAAAGAATAAAGTAACAAATAAAGTTTATATTCACTTTTCCAACGGCTTCTCTCGGCATGCCGGCAGTGCTGAAGGACCTTCGGTGACGTCACAGTCATGTGACCGCAGACCATTCACCGCTGTGTCTCGCGATATGCCGGCAGACAGGAATGAGCACTGCCGCACACGCCAGGGCATCGGGGGTGAGTATAGCTTTATTTTAAGCATTGTTTTACGGTCACACTATATAAATCCATGCTGTTTGCATGGATTTATATAATGTGACCTAGTTGTCAAGCACTTTCCAAGTGATGCTAATCGCCTGGAAAGCGCTTGTCAATCTGCATGCGGAAACGCATGTATTCCGCATGTATTCTGCAGGAAAAACGCATGCACAATCTGCATGCGTTTTTTCTGCCAGGGAGATGCAGAAATGCTGCAGAAATTTTCTGCTTCATTTCTGCATCGTGGGCACATAGCCTAAAGAAACTTATTTTCTTATTTTTTTAACTATTCATGAAACTGGTAATCCTTTCTCCTTATGCTGTGGAACTACTGTGAATGGTTCATCGCACCTTGCTTCAGGACTAGTGTTGAGCCACCCCCGTAGTGTTCGAGTTCGGTTCGGTTCGTCGAACACCCGTGTGTTCGCCGAACTGTTCGTCGAACACCTTCGAACACCGTTAAAACCAATGGCAGGCAAACAAAAACACATAGAAACACATAGAAAACACCTTCAAAGGTGTCCAAAAGCTGACAAACTGCTCAGATGACACAACTAACACATGGAAAAGTGACAAGTACATATAGTCATGCGAAAAGAAAATAGGTGGAGGAGTAAAAGGAGGGGGAGACACAGATATAGGCATGTCATGCCCTTCTAAAATCCAAAAAGTGAGAAGCCGACACGTTCAGTCCGCTCCTGCCCGTGCCACCTCCGTGTCGCCGGGTTTGTGCCAGAGCCGCGGTGAACCCTGACGGCCAGCCCCCCTCTCCCAATACTGGTGCCTGTCCGCTGGTGGGTCGAGCGAGCCCCCCTGTGGTGGAGGCAGCTCTAAGCTTTTTAATTTAAATTGTCTCTCTAATTTGAATGAATACACTTTAAATCCATTTACAAGGATCTATTGGAGGGCAAGTCTCATGCCAGCAGCCGCGTAATTCCAGCTCCAGTAGCGTCCACTAAAGCTGCTGCAGTTAAAAAGCTTTTATAAGGATCGAGCTCGGCTGTCCACCGCAAGGCATCCTACTGCCAGTCCCAGCCCCTATGCCTTGGGGTGCCTCCTGATGCTCTTCACTGAGTATCCCGTGGTCCCGAAGCATTTCCTTTGAAAAAATTAAGTGTCCAAACTACAGGTGGTGTAGCTTGCTTAACAGCCGGGATAATCCGCTGACTAGCAGACACTGCTACTAGGCACAAAGTATTTCCTGGGCTAGATGCAGTTAAAAATTTGTAATTAGATACTCTCGTTGGATGCTGAGAAAGCATTCCATAGAGTCTCCTGGCACGCCATATATGATTCTCTTAAAAAGCTTGGGGTAGGGGTCTAGGGGACCCTTTTATAGCCCAAATCACGGCCCTGTATCACAATACGTCACCTAGGCTGAAGATAAATGGAACTGTAGCACCCTGAGGGCTCGGTTGCTACAGAGGTATTGCACCTCACCCAGAGGTGTGATATCTCACTCTCAGGTAAGGATGGAGTGTGGATCAGGACCCGACACCTGCATGCATTACACCACATTGCCGTGGGGCAGGGCGACCAATATGCCTCTGAGATGGGCACGACAGTCCCTGTCCCTGGCTGGAGTGGGGGGAGGGAACACTGAGGAAGGGGAACCCTGTAGTGCAGGAGCAGGGAGGAAGCAGTTCCTGGGTGCATTGAGAAGGGAGTATAAAAGGTGGGCACCATCTTAGTTCAGTGCAGAGAAGTCTGAGCAGAAGTGGCAGGGAGCAGGGGCTCTGCAAGAGCTCTGCTCCGGAGGCGGGCCTAGTAACAGAGGCCCAGGCCTGGAAGAGGGAGAAGGAAGGAAGAGGAGCGGAGAAGGCTCCAGGAACGAGGAATGTAGGGATCCCAGGGGTGCGGACGGGCGAGTCGCCACCGCACGCCCGAATCCACCTGCGTGGAGGGGTCAGGCCAAAGGGGGAGACCGGTCCCCGAAACTAGTGGAGGCAGGAAACGACCCTCAGCTAGAAACTGGAGGCTGTGACATTTTATGTGGCGCAGCCCCTCGCTACACCCGCTAGGAAGGCACCACATAGGGTCAGGGAAACTGGCGCCAAGTTTACCAAGAGGAGGTCCGAGGCAGCCGGACAGAAGGGTTGGTAAGAAAGGCCAGACAAAGGACACACAAAGGGGGTCCTGTGAAGCGCTCCAAAGTTATCTGGGAGTTGTCTGAGCCCCTCACCTGGTGAGCACAGTACTACGTGGGCAGCCGTTACCTGCAGACGTGGTCTGGATAATAAGAACTGTGAGTAAAGGCCCTGGACTGCATCACTGACTCCGTGTCGTTACTGCTGCTGCCCTGCACCATCACCCCCATCCTCCGCATACACTGCCCTGAGGCTATACTCCTCCCATGGGGAGTTATGCTACGCTCTGCTGCACCCACAACACCAGCCTCAGCGGTCTGCCCTGCAGCGGCGGTTCACTCTGACCGCAATCCACGGGTGGCGTAGTCGGACATTTAAACATCAAAACCACATAAATAGTTCCGCCATTGGTTTGACCACCCTGAGCCACGTAACCGGGTCGCCGCCACGAAGACTACAACCACCAGCATCCACCAAAAAGGGTCCGGCTCCGGGTGTCCCAAGGCCCAGGGGGTGCATCAGAACATTTTCATCACCTTTCACAATCACCAATGGGACAAGGCAGGGATGTCCTCTGTCCCCTCTCTTATACATCCTAGTGACGGAGCACCTGCTCTCATCAATTCGCCATAACCCCAATATTAGGTGGATTGAGGTGGGAGGCACCGAGTACAAGTGCTCTCTATTTGCTGATGATGTCTTAGTATATATCACTCAATCACATATATCCATCCATGCTGTTATGGCTGAAATAGATCACTTTGTTACATGGTCAAATTTTAAAATCAATGCAGCGAAGTCTGAGGCCCTCGATGTCTCCCTCCCCAAATCCATATAGGATTCCATCCAGTCCAACTTTCCCTTTGCCTGGCCCTCACAGGGTATCAAATACTTAGGAATTCCTATTCATAGAGACCTCTCCCATCTATGTTATCTTAATTTTGGGCCCTTTATTGAACAACTCCATACAGACCACGGTTGGCAAGTTAGAACTGTAAGATTCACTACGTGAACCACTGGTGTTTTGTGGAAAAGCACATGTACACTGTGTTCCAAATTATTATGCAAAAAGTGTTTAGGAGTGATAAGGGAAGAATTTGTTTGTTTGTCAGTTAAACTCATTGATGGTGATGTGTGTCAGGGCTCTTTATATCACTGTAAGCAATTGCAGACACCTGTGCTAATTAGTTTGGCAGGTGTGTCCAATGAAAGGCAAGACTACTTAAGAAGGCTGTCTCACATTATTAAGCAGCCTACATTTTCTGCCAAAATGGGAAAGAAAAAGGATGTGTCGGCTGCTGAGAAGCAACAAATTGTGGAGTGTTTAGGTCAAGGCATGACTACAATCAACATTGTGCGATGATCAGGATGAAGTGTCTTGGCAATCAAGAAGTATGTAGCTGATTCACAGTACACACGTGTGCGTGCTGATAAGGGCAAATTGAGGACTCTTTCCTACAGGCAATTACGTCAGGTTTAAAGAGCAGCGGCAAAAAAGCCTTGTCATAGCAGCAGACAAGTTTTTGAAGCTGCTGGTGCCTCCAACGTCCCCCGAACAACAAGATGCAGGGTCCTTCAGAGGTTTGCAGCTGTGCATACGCCATCCTGTCGACCTCCTCTATCCACTTCACACAAGCAGAAACGACTCCATTGGGCCAAACATTACATGAAGACTGATTTCAAAACTGTTTTGTTCACGGATGAGTGCCGTGCAGCGCTCGATGATCCAGATGGATGGAGTGGAGGATGGCTGGTTGATGGACACCCCACGCAAACACGGCTACAGCGCCAACAAGGAGGAGGTGGAGTAATGTTTTGGGCTGGAATCATGGGGAGAGAGATTGTCGGCCCCTTTAGGATCCCTGAAGGCGCTAAAGATGAACTCCATAATGTATGTGGATTTTCTCAAACAGCACTTCCTGCCATGGTTCAAGAAGAAGAACCGTGTATTTCACAGCAAGATCATTTTTTTGCATGATAATGCACCATCTCATGCTGCACATAAAACATCTGCATCTCTGGCTGATATGGGCATAAAAGGGGACAAACTTATGGTGTGACCCCCATGCTCCCCTGACCTCTACCCCATTCAGAACCTCTGGAGCATCATCAAAAGGAGTGTCTATGATGGCGGGAGGCAGTTCACATCTAAGCAACACCTCTGGGAGGGTATTCTGTCCTCATGCAAAACAATTGAAGCAGAAACCATCCAAAACCTGACAAATTCAATGGACGAGAGAGTTCAGAAGCTCCTTTCGAACAAGGGGTCCTATGTGAAAATGTAACATCACCTAGAATAAAGTTTTGAGTTGAAAACTGTTTGATTTCAGTTTCTAATAACCTGCTAATGCTTATAATTTCAAAAATGACCATTTTTTGGTCTTTATTAAAATGAAAAGGTTGATCGAAAAGTTTGGGGGATCTAAGAGTGTGGCAACCCAGTAGTCATGATTACTTCGAATTCTGACAATATGAGGGTCATGTTGCAGGTAGTGCAGCAAGAAGGCACTTATGTGTCTTGCGCATCTCGGAGCCCCAAAATTATTTTCCGGGCTAGATGCAGCTAAAAATTATTATTAATTTTAAATCTGGTGGAGCTTAGTATAGATGGCCTAATAGGATCAGTGCTGCACACTGCTACAAAGCCCAAATTATTTTCCAGTCAAGATACAGATAAACATGATTAGTAATTTTAAATCTGGTGGAGCTTATTATAGATGGCCTAATAGAATCAGTGCTGCACACTGCTACAAAGCCCAAATTATTTTCCAGCCAAGATACAGATAAACATGATTAGTAATTTGAAAGCTTAAAACGGTTGGTAGGGTGATTTTAACCAATCATCAAGCTTTTACTCTCCCCAGGATGACACAGGGGTAGAAAAGTCGTTTCGGATCCATGATTTGTTCATCTTTATGAACGTGAGTCTGTCTACATTATCAGTGGAGAGCCACGTGCGCTTATCTGTCAGCACACCACCAGCAGCGCTGAACACACGTTCAGACAGAACGCTGGCTGCGGGGCATGACAAGATCTCCAAGGCGTAAGTGGCTAGCTCCGGCCATTTATCCAGATTGGAAGCCCAAAAAGAGCAAGGGTCCAGTGACACAGTCATGGCTTCAATGTTTACTTGGAGATACTCCTGTACCATCGTCTCTAGGCGTTGACTATGTGTCAGACTTCTGGTCTCCTGTGGCCTTGCAAAGGATGGGCTAAAAAAGTGGTGAAATGATTCCGCAAAATTGATGTTACCAGCAGATACTGTGGTTCTGTTACGGTTTGAGTGCTGAACACTTGACGGTCCCACGGTTGGCAAGTTGGAACTGTGAGATTCACTACGTGCACCACTGGTGTTTTGTGGAAAAGCACATGTAAGATTCTGCAACAGTCTCTGCTGATACTCCTGCATGCGTGCATCCCTTTCTATGGCAGGAATAATTTCTGCAAATTTACTTTTGTACCGGGGATCTAACAGTGTGGCAACCCAGTAGTCAGGATTATTTCTAATTCTCACAATTCGAGGGTCATGTTGCAGGTAGTGCAGCAAGAAGGCACTCATGTGTGTTGCGCATCCAGGAGCACCAAGTCCCTGTTGTGTTGGTGGCGAGGTAACAATCATGCTTCCTTCCTCTGTCCTCTCCCCCCAACCTCGCACAACAGAAATGTGATCAAGGTCTCCCTCATCTGATGAGTCTTCCATCAGTTCGTCCTCCACTTCTTCCTGGGCTCCTGCACCTTCCTCACTAGTTTGGCTGCTACCATGCGCCCTGGTAAAACCATCTCCCCCACCCTCACATGCCTGCCGCCTTGGTGCTGCCGACCGTCTGGACCTTGCAGATGTTAGCCCTTCCGCATACAACTCCTCCTCCTCTACTTCCTCCACCTCCTCTTGTGCCACCACCTGACTCCGAATTCTGTTTAACATGTGCTCCAGCATGTAAATCACCGGAATAGTCATGCTGATAATGGCATCGTCAGCACTAAACATCTTCGTCGCCATTTCAAAACTGTGCAGAAGGGTGCATAGGTCCCTGATCGGAGACCACTCCTCCAGCGTGATTTGCCCCACCTCTGGATCTCGTTGTCCCAGGCTATACGTCAGAACGTATTGCACCAGGGCTTGTCGGTGCTGCCACAGTCGCTGCAACATGTGCAGAGTTGAATTCCACCGGGTAGGCACATCGCATTTTAGCCGGTGAAGTGGCAGGCCCAACGACTTCTGTAGAGATGTAAGTTGCTGAGCTGCGGGATGCGAACGGCGGAAGTGAGCACACAGCGACCGTGCCCTCTGCAGAAGGGCATCTAGTCTGGGATAGTGGGCTAAAAATTGCTGGACAACCAGGTTCAACACGTGAGCCATACAAGGCACGTGTGTGACATTGCCCCGGCGAAGGGCCGCACCCAGGTTTGCAGCATTGTCGCCTTCCCTGGTTTCAGGTCCAGTGGAGACAACCATTCATGAAATTGGTTCTCCAGAGCTGACCACAACTCGTCAGCTGTGTGACTCACATTTCCCAGACATTTCAAAGTAAAAACCGCCTGATGACGTTGAGCCCTACTGCCAGCATAGTAAGGAGGTGTGCAGGATCCCTTCTGCGCAGTTAGAAAGCTTGTGGCATGACCAGACAGGCTTTGGGTGCAGGTGGAAGACCGAGAGGAGGTTGAGGAGGCAGAAGCAGTGGAGGAACTTTGACATAAAGAGGATTGACGCACAACTCGTGGGGACGGCAAGACTTGGACAGCAGCCCCTTGTCCTGCTGTCACCAGTCAGCGACATGTAACACCCCTGTCCATGCCTACTCGTCCAAGTCTCTGTGGTGAAATGCACCCTGTCACACACAGAGTTTCTCAAAGAAGCGGTGATGTTGTGTGCGACATGCTGGTGGAGCGCAGGCACACCTTTCTTTGAGAAGTAGTGCCGACTGGGCATCTGGTACTGGGGCACTGCGACGGACATAAGGTCTCGAAAATCCTCTGTGTCCACCAGGCGGAAAGGCAGCATTTCTGTAGCCAAGAGCTTGCAGATGGTGAAATTCAACCTCTTAGCTTTCTCATGGCTAGGAGGAAATGGTCTTTTACTTGTCCACATCTGAGGGACCGAGGGCTGGCTATTGTGCTTAGACGGGGTTGATAAGGGTGTCCCCGGCAAACTGCCGGTCTGTGAGGAAGATGCAGGCGGACATGTTAGGTTGCCTTGATCCAAAGGTAGTGCTATCGATGTCGGACAGCGCTCAACACCAGCTGGTGTTACCACCTCCAAAGAAAATGATGACCTGTGTAACATACCTGGCGGCGTCCTTGCATGGTGGTCCATCTCCCACTGTGCAAGAGCGCGCAATTGATCTCCAGTCCAGAATGTCTCTCTGGCTTCCCTCCTTGCTGTCTGTTTGTCTGTTTTGGCTGCATAGGGCGACGCCCGCTGAACTTCCTGTTTCTTGTACCTGCTGCGGACACGCCCCTGTTGCACCTTCAGCCTATTGCTGTCCATCTTTGGGTATTTATACCACCTTCTTCCTCAAGATGGCGCCTGAGCATTGTGTCCTGTCAGTCGGCTTTTTGTCTCTGACATGCCAGGTCCTATCCTGTTTTCCTGCCTGTTTTCCAGTTCTGTGTCTGAACTGTGGTCTGTTCTTGTGAACACGCTTCTTGCCTGTTCTTTCGCCTTCTAAGGGCCGTATTCCTAGATCTGCCTGTCTGTGCCTTGCGGTATCTGTTCCCGTCTGAACAGAGTCCTGTTTGTGTCTCTGCCTTGCGGTATCTGTTCCCGTCTGAACAGAGTCCTGTTTGTGTCCCTGCCTTGCGGTATCTGTTCCTGTCTGAACTGAGTCCTGTCTATGTCTCCTGCCTTGCGGTGTCAGTTCCCGTGTCTGAACTGAGTCCTGTCTGTGTACTCTTGCCTGCTGTATTTCCAGGCCTGTCTGAACACGCTCCTAGCCTGTTCCTTCCGCCTTCTAGGGGCCGATTACCTAGATCCGTTCCTGTATCTTGTCTGTCCTGTCTGAACACGCACCTTGCCTGTTCGTCCCGCCTCTCTGGGGGCCGTATTCCCAGACCCGCTCCTGTATCCCGCTGCAGTGTCGGTCTCTTTCGTACACTCAGTTCCAGTCTGAACTCTCTCCTATCCTTTACCTGTTTTGCCTCTATGTCCGTTCCTTTCCTTTTTCTGCAGAGTCTGAACTCCTACCTAACTCCTGCCTGATGTCTCTGTACTTCCGTTTGTGAGTTTCTGGTCCACTCGCTACTTCACTGCAAGTACCCTGTGGGTATCTGGCTCTGCCTTTCCCTTCCTGTCTGTTCCGTGTGTACAGAGCCCTGTCCGTCCTGCTCTGACTCCTTGCTCACTGCTCCGGCAGCCTTGCTCCGCTCTGACCCTTTTGCTCACTGCTCCGGCAGCCTTGCTCCGCTCTGACCTTTTGTTCACTGCTCCGGCAGTCCTGTCCTGCCCTGCTTCTGCCCACTGCTCCGGCAGTCCTGTCCTGCCCTGCTTCTGCCCGCTGCTCCGGCAGTCCTGTCCTGCCCTGCTTCTGCCCGCTGCTCCGGCAGTCCTGTCCTGCCCTGCTTCTGCCCGCTGCTCCGGCAGTCCTGTCCTGCCCTGCTTCTGCCCGCTGCTCCGGCAGTCCTGTCCTGCCCTGCTTCTGCCCGCTGCTCCGGCAGTCCTGTCCTGCCCTGCTTCTGCCCGCTGCTCCGGCAGTCCTGTCCTGCCCTGCTTCTGCCCGCTGCTCCGGCAGTCCTGTCCTGTCCTGCCCTGCTTCTGCCCGCTGCTCCGGCAGTCCTGTCCTGCCCTGCTTCTGCCCGCTGCTCCGGCAGTCCTGTCCTGCCCTGCTTCTGCCCGCTGCTCCGGCAGTCCTGTCCTGCCCTGCTTGTGCTCGCTGCTCCTGCAGCCCCGTCCTGCTCTGTTCTTGCCCACCGCTTTGGGCGTTCCCTCTCTGCTGTGGTTGTCTAACGCATCTGCGGTTCTGTGACCCAGTCTGTACTGGGTCTTAACCTTTCTGTGCTCCAGCCCGTCCTTTCGGCCAGTACCTCCCTGCCTGCATACTCGCCTGTATCCTCCCATCTGCATACCTGCCGTGTTTGCTTACATCCACCAGTCTGTGCCAGCCTAACCTGCCTGTTCCAGTAATCCCAGTGTGGGTCAACCCCCGTGTCCGGAGTTTGACCTGGAGTAGCACCTGGTCCCTCTGCCCGGTTTCTCCCTGGTGCACTGGCGTCGTATGCCGTCGTGCCACCTTGGTCGGATCGGCCAGATACTTAGTCACGCCCCTCCAGGCACTCTCCGGTCCATGGTCCAGTGGAACCACAACACCCGCACACGCCAGTCAGTCCGGGCGTGTGCATAACAGCATGCTCAGGCCATGGTTCCCGTTGAGCCCCACGGCCTTCGCTCTCTGAGAAGTTTTCCAGCGAATACATGCATTAAAAATAAATAAATAAAATTTATTTATTTTTTTTTTCTCAGCTGAGTTCCAGGCGAATTACGCACCCGTCCAGATGGATCTATCTGCTCTCGTTCCTGCGGATCCGCCACGTTACTATGGGGATCCAAGACAAAGTCATGCATTTGTGGAGCAATGCATGCTACACTTCAAGTTCTACCCTCTATGTTTTCCCACCGATCGGGTTAAGGTGGCATTCATTATGTCTTACCTGGCGGGTGATGCCTTGGAATGGATCAACCCCCTATATGAAACACAGGATCCGATCCTCCTGGACCTAATGGCCTTCCTGGTGGCCTTTCTAATGGTCTTCGATGATCCTAACCCGGAGGCTCCTGCTGAAGCTTTACCTCCCAATATCCCGGAGCAGCCCCGATGGGTAATGTGTGTGGGTAGCGCAATAGTCCTCCAGCCCAATGAGACTACTGCCCACCCAGAATCCTCACAGGGTGACTACGCTTTCCGGAATACTTCTCCCAACCTCAAGAGGCAGTCCAGACGTGCTAGACGTAGAGGCAAGCCGTCACGCCAGGGTCTGTCCTCCCTGAGACCTCCTGACCCCAACCTTGAAGTCCCTACTGAAGCTTCATCTCCCTGTATCCCGGAGAAGCCCCAACGGGTAATGTGCGTGGGTAGTGCTCCGGTTCTCCTGCCCGAAGAGACTTCTGCCCATCCAGACTCCACACAGGAGAACTTCCTGCACCCGGCATCAGATGCTTCACCCACTTTAACCGGTGTGCATGTCCAAGGATGCTCCAAAGCTGTGGTTACCTCTGAGTCTGTGCACCTCTACTACCTGGCGGAGGACCCCCTGTTGCCTCCTGAATCCTCCGGGATACCACTCGATGACAAATGGAGAGAGACTTCTCTACACTCGGTACTCGATACTTTGTCCGCTTCGTCCTGTGAGCCTGACAATGGGTACCCCAAAGTGGTAGTTACCCCCGAGTCTCTACACCCCTCCGACCAGGCGGAGGACCTCCAGTTGTCTCCAGAACCCTTCGGGGTGCTACCTGGTAGCGAAAGGACAGAGACTCTCCTATACTCTGTACCTGATACCTCGCTCGCTTCGTCCAGTGAGTCCAACCTAGTGTACTCCGAAGCAGAGGTTACTCCCGAGTCTCTACATCCCTCCGACCAGGCGGAGGACCTCCAGTTGTCTCCAGAACCCTTCGGGGTGCTACCTGGTAGCGAAAGGACAGAGACTCTCCTTTACTCTGTACCTGATACCTCGCTTGCTTCGTCCAGCGAGTCCAACCTAGTGTACTCCGAAGCAGAGGTTACTCCCGAGTCTCTACACCCCTCCGACCAGGCGGAGGACCTCCAGTTGTCTCCAGAACCCTTCGGGGTGCCACCTGGTGGTGAATGGACAGAGACTTTCCTATATCCTGGATCTGATACCTCGCTTGCTTCGTCCAGTGAGTCCGACCTTGTGTACTCTGAAGCAGAGGTTACCCTTGAGTCTCTACACCCCTCTGACCAGGCGGAGGACCTCCAGTTGTCTCCAGAACCCTTCGGGGTGCCACCTGGTGGTGAATGGACAGAGACTTTCCTATACTCGGTACCCGATACCTCGCCTGCTTCCTCCAGTGAGTCCGACCTAGTGTACTCTGAAGCAGATGTTTTCTCTGAGCCTCTGCACTCTTCTGACCCGGCGGAGGACCTCCAGTTGTTTCCTGAATTCTCCGGGGTACCACCAGATAATAAAGAGACAGTGACTTTTCCTCATTATGTACCTGATAACCCATCTATTTCTTCCTGTGAGCTTGACAAGATGTACCTCGAAGCAGAGATTACCCCCAAGTCTCTGTCCCCCTCCAACCCGGTGAGGGAATTCCAGTTGTCTCCTGTACCCTCTGGGGTGCCACCTGAAAATATGTGGAGAGAGACTTCCTTGTGTGCTGTTCCTGGTACTCCACCCGTTTCGTCTGTTGCTAAGGATGGCTGGATAGGAGGTAGCATCCTAGCTAACCAGATGAGATCAATTTTTCCTGTGGACAGTGGAAGTGATCTCCTTGAAGTGAACGACTGGTCCTCGAATTCCCTGCGGAAGATTCTGGCAGGCCTTTAGAAGAGGGGGCGTAAGGGGGGGGGTACTGTAACATACCTGGCGGCGTCCTTGCATGGTGGTCCATCTCCCACTGTGCAAGAGCGCGCAATTGATCTCCAGTCCAGAATGTCTCTCTGGCTTCCCTCCTTGCTGTCTGTTTGTCTGTTTTGGCTGCATAGGGCGACGCCCACTGAACTTCCTGTTTCTTGTACCTGCTGCGGACACGCCCCTGTTGCACCTTCAGCCTATTGCTGTCCATCTTTGGGTATTTATACCACCTTCTTCCTCAAGATGGCGCCTGAGCATTGTGTCCTGTCAGTCAGCTTTTTGTCTCTGACATGCCAGGTCCTATCCTGTTTTCCTGCCTGTTTTCCAGTTCTGTGTCTGAAATGTGGTCTGTTCTTGTGAACACGCTTCTTGCCTGTTCTTTCGCCTTCTAAGGGCCGTATTCCTAGATCTGCCTGTCTGTGCCTTGCGGTATCTGTTCCCGTCTGAACAGAGTCCTGTTTGTGTCTCTGCCTTGCGGTATCTGTTCCCGTCTGAACAGAGTCCTGTTTGTGTCCCTGCCTTGCGGTATCTGTTCCTGTCTGAACTGAGTCCTGTCTATGTCTCCTGCCTTGCGGTGTCAGTTCCCGTGTCTGAACTGAGTCCTGTCTGTGTACTCTTGCCTGCTGTATTTCCAGGCCTGTCTGAACACGCTCCTAGCCTGTTCCTTCCGCCTTCTAGGGGCCGATTACCTAGATCCGTTCCTGTATCTTGTCTGTCCTGTCTGAACACGCTCCTTGCCTGTTCGTCCCGCCTCTCTGGGGGCCGTATTCCCAGACCCGCTCCTGTATCCCACTGCAGTGTCGGTCTCTTTCGTACACTCAGTTCCAGTCTGAACTCTCTCCTATCCTTTACCTGTTTTGCCTCTATGTCCGTTCCTTTCCTTTTTCTGCAGAGTCTGAACTCGTACCTAACTCCTGCCTGATGTCTCTGTACTTCCGTTTGTGAGTTTCTGGTCCACTCGCTACTTCACTGCAAGTACCCTGTGGGTATCTGGCTCTGCCTTTCCCTTCCTGTCTGTTCCGTGTGTACAGAGCCCTGTCCGTCCTGCTCTGACTCCTTGCTCACTGCTCCGGCAGCCTTGCTCCGCTCTGACCCTTTTGCTCACTGCTCCGGCAGCCTTGCTCCGCTCTGACCCTTTTGTTCACTGCTCCGGCAGTCCTGTCCTGCCCTGCTTCTGCCCACTGCTCCGGCAGTCCTGTCCTGCCCTGCTTCTGCCCGCTGCTCCGGCAGTCCTGTCCTGCCCTGCTTCTGCCCGCTGCTCCGGCAGTCCTGTCCTGCCCTGCTTCTGCCCGCTGCTCCGGCAGTCCTGTCCTGCCCTGCTTCTGCCCGCTGCTCCGGCAGTCCTGTCCTGCCCTGCTTCTGCCCGCTGCCCCTGCAGTCCTGTCCTGCCCTGCTTCTGCCCGCTGCTCCGGCAGTCCTGTGCTGCCCTGCTTCTGCCCGCTGCTCCGGCAGTCCTGTCCTGCCCTGCTTCTGCCCGCTGCTCCGGCAGTCCTGTCCTGCCCTGCTTGTGCTCGCTGCTCCTGCAGCCCCGTCCTGCTCTGTTCTTGCCCACCGCTTTGGGCATTCCCTCTCTGCTGTGGTTGTCTACCGCATCTGCGGTTCTGTGACCCAGTCTGTACTGGGTCTTAACCTTTCTGTGCTCCAGCCCGTCCTTTCGGCCAGTACCTCCCTGCCTGCATACTCGCCTGTATCCTCCCATCTGCATACCTGCCGTGTTTGCTTACATCCACCAGTCTGTGCCAGCCTAACCTGCCTGTTCCAGTAATCCCAGTGTGGGTCAACCCCCGTGTCCGGAGTTTGACCTGGAGTAGCACCTGGTCCCTCTGCCCGGTTTCTCCCTGGTGCACTGGCGTCGTATGCCGTCGTGCCACCTTGGTCGGATCGGCCAGATACTTAGTCACGCCCCTCCAGGCACTCTCCGGTCCATGGTCCAGTGGAACCACAACACCCGCACACGCCAGTCAGTCCGGGCGTGTGCATAACAACCTGCCAATCACGCTGGCTGTTGCGGGTAAAGAGGTGGCAGGTCTGCGCCCCAAAACAGGTGTGACTGCTGTCCCCCCAGTCACAGAGGATGAAGAGGCCGCGGATGCACAAGATATGGCAGACGGTGGTTGGCCCGGCCGGCTAGGCCGCATTGTAGCACACTGAGCTTCCCACTGCAACTTATGCTTCATGTCCGTGTGCCGGTTCATGCATGAAGTACTCAAACTATGTATTTTTTGGCCTCTACTTAGCTTTTGCTGACAAATGTTACAGATAACACGAGTTGGGTCATCTTTATCGATCTGAAAAAATGCCCAGGCTATGCAAGGCTTAGCACCCATGCGACCTGAAGAGCCACCACGACTTGTGGTGAGAGGCAGAGTTGTGTTTGAGGATGCAGTTGTTGACGTGCTTCCAGTACTACGTCTCTGTCCAGGAAGGCGCAACCTGACCTCGTCGTCACTAGCATCTTCCTCCACCTCCTCTGCTGACCTCATCTCTTGGCTGACTGTGGGTTGACAGTAAGTGGGATCTCCAACCTCATCATCATCACCCTGTGCGTTATCACACCCGTCGTCCTCAGAGCCAACCTGTTCCTGCCCTGACAAAAAACTAAAGTTTTCGCTCCAATCAGGTCTTTGAGTCTCATCATCGTCTTCCTCATTGTCTCCACCAACAGGAGTTACAGTTTGGGAATGAGGGTCTACATTATGGTCAGAACCTTCTGCGTCTGGTCCTGGATCCGACTCATAAAGATTCTGGGCATCAGTGCAGATCATTTCCTCGTCTGGATTCACAGAAGCGCTGGAGTCGACCTCTGATTCCCAGGCTATAGTATGAGTAAACAGCTCTGCAAACTCAACCATCTGTTCTACCTCATACTCAGACGGGCAGCTGGAGATTTGGGAGCTGTGAGGAAGCAAGTGCGATTGGGGTGACACCTTTGAGGACTGGAGTATTTGTGATGTTGAAGTTGATGTGGAGGAGAGCCCACTTAAAGGAGCACTTGATATCCGTTGAAGCACCTGCTGTTTTTGTGCCTCATCTGGAATTTGTAGCGATTGGCGTGGCCGTAAGAAAGGGATCTTATCACATTGTCCGCTAAAAGAAGTAGACATTTTAGTTTGGCTGGAAGATGGTCTTTCTTCTGCAGATGTTACTGTTGCTTTAACACCTACCCCACGGACACAACCTTTTTTCCCCTTCCCAACACAGCCTATTCCCCTTTCCACCAGCAGCAGGCCTTTTTCCACTCATTTTGGTGGTTAACTAATTCACAACTCTGGAGTTGTTTGCACAAAAAAACAATGGATGGGAACCGAGCAGAGCTGAGTGGCCAAACTGTGGTATTAGGCCAAAACTATTGGCTGGGTTAGATGCAGAAAAAAATTATATTCAATTTGCAACCTGATGGAGGTCAGTATAGATGGACTAATAGAACAAGTCCCACACACAGCTAGAAGCCCAAATATTTTTTCAGAGGTAGATGCAGAAAAAAATTGTATTCAGTTTGCAACCTGATGGAGGTCAGTATACAGTACAGACCAAAAGTTTGGACACACCTTCTCATTTAAAGATTTTTCTGTGTTTTCATGACTATGAAAATTGTACATTCACACTGAAGGCATCAAAACTATGAATTAACACATGTGGAATTATATACTTAACAAAAAAGTGTGAAACAACTGAAAATATGTCTTATATTCTAGGTTCTTCAAAGTAGCCAACTTTTGCTTTGATGACTGCTTTGCACACTCTTGGCATTCTCTTGATGAGCTTCAAGAGGTAGTCACCGGAAATGTTTTTTTCACTTCACAGGTGTGCCCTGTCAGGTTTAATAAGTGGGATTTCTTGCCTTATTAATGGGGTTGGGACCATGAGTTTTGTTGTGCAGAAGTCTGGTGGATACACAGCTGATAGTACTACTGAATAGACTGTTAGAATTTGTATTATGGCAAGAAAAAAGCAGCTAAGTAAATAAAAACAAGTGGCCTTCATTACTTTAAGAAATGAAGGTCAGTCAGTCCGAAAAATTGGGAAAACTTTGAAAGTGTCCCCAAGTGCAGTTGCAAAAACCATCAAGCACTACAAAGAAACTGGCTCACATGAGGACCGCCCCAGGAAAGGAAGACCAAGAGTCACCTCTGCTTCTGAGGATAAGTTTATCCGAGTCACCAGCCTCAGAAATCGCAGGTTAACAGCAGCTCAGATTAGAGACCAGGTCAATGCCACACAGAATTCTAGCAGCAGACACATCTCTTCAACAACTCTTAAGAGGAGACTTTGTGCAGCAGGCCTTCATGGTAAAATAGCTGCTAGAAAACCACTGCTAAGGACAGGCAACAAGCAGAAGAGACTTGTTTGGGCTAAATAACACAAGGAATGGACATTAGACCAGTGGAAATCTGTGCTTTGGTCTGATGAGTCCAAATTTGAGATCTTTGGTTCCAACCACCATGTCTTTGTGCGACGCAGAAAAGGTGAACGGATGGACTCTACATGCCTGGTTCCCACCATTAAGCATGGAGGTGGAGGTGTGATGGTGTGGGGGCGCTTTGCTGGTGACACTGTTGGGGATTTATTCAAAATTGAAGGCATACTGAACCAGCATGGCTACCACAGCATCTTGCAGCGGCATGCTATTCCATCTGGTTTGCGTTTAGTTGGACCATCATTTATTTTTCAACAGGACAATGACCCCAAACACACCTCCAGGCTGTGTAAAGGCTATTTGACCAAGAAGGAGAGTGATGGCGTGCTACGCCAGATGACCTGGCCTCCACAGTCACCAGACCTGAACCCAATCGAGATGGTTTGGGGTGAGCTGGACCGCAGAGTGAAGGCAAAAGGGCCAACAAGTGCTAAGCATCTCTGGGAACTCCTTCAAGATTGTTGGAAGACCATTTCCGGTGACTACCTCTTGAAGCTCATCAAGAGAATGCCAAGAGTGTGCAAAGCAGTCATCAAAGCAAAAGGTGGCTACTTTGAAGAACCTAGAATATAAGACATATTTTCAGTTGTTTCACACTTTTTTGTTAAGTATATAATTCCACATGTGTTAATTCATAGTTTTGATGCCTTCAGTGTGAATGTACAATTTTCATAGTCATGAAAATACAGAAAAATCTTTAAATTAGAAGGTGTGTCCAAACTTTTGGTCTGTACTGTAGATGGACTAATAGAACAAGTCCTACACACAGCTAGAAGCCCAAATATTTTTTCAGAGGTAGATGCAGAAAAAATATATATTCAGTTTGCAACCTGATGGAGGTCAGTATAGATGGACTAATAGAGAAAGTCCCACACACTGCTAGAAGGCCAAATATTTTTTCAGAGCTAGATGCAGAATAAAATTATATTCAGTTTGCAACCTGATGGAGGTCAGTATAGATGGACTAATAGAACAAGTCCCACACACAACTAGAAGGCCAAATATTTTTTCAGAGGTAGATGCAGAAAAAAAATATATTCAGTTTGCAACCTGATGGAGGTCAGTATAGATGGACTAATAGAGAAAGTCCCACACACTGCTAGAAGGCCAAATATTTTTTCAGAGCTAGATGCAGACAAAAAATTATTTTGAATTTGCAACCTGATGGAGGTCAGTATAGATGGACTAATAGAGAAAGTCCCACACACTGCTAGAAGGCCAAATATTTTTTCAGAGCTAGATGCAGACAAAAAATTATTTTTAATTTGCAACCTGATGGAGGTCAGTATAGATGGACTAATAGAGAAAGTCCAACACACTGCTAGAAGGCCAAATATTTTTTCAGAGCTAGATGCAGATAAAAATTATTTTTAATTTGCAACCTGATGGAGGTCAGTATAGATGGACTAATAGAGAAAGTCCCACACACTGCTAGAAGGCCAAATATTTTTTCAGAGCTAGATGCGGAAAAAAATTATATTCAGTTTGCAACCTGATGGAGGTCAGTATAGATGGACTAATAGAACAAGTCCCACACACAGCTAGAAGCCCAAATATTTTTTCAGAGGTAGATGCAGATAAAAATTATTTTTAATTTGCAACCTGATGGAGGTCAGTATAGATGGACTAATAGAGAAAGTTCCACACACTGCTAGAAGGCCAAATATTTTTTCAGAGCTAGATGCAGAAAAAAATTATATTCAATTTGCAACCTGATGGAGGTCAGTATAGATGGACTAATAGAATGATGCTATGCCCAAAAGATTTTACTTCACTAGGTGCAGTAAAAAAATTGGTATTCTATACACAGGTGGTATTTCTTGCAACACAGATAGGCTACTCCACTGACTAACACACTCTGCAATAGGCCAAAAAGGATTAGCTTTGCTAGATTCAGCCAAATGCTGTGAAAAAAACTTGCACAGCACTGGCACAGACCTGCCTGGCAAAAACTGATAGGAACTGATGTAACCTAGTCCTGAAAAGGACTGCAATTACAATTAGTCTTTACTCCCACAATCTATCTATTTAAGAGCACAGACCTGCCTGATAAAAGTCGTAGGAAATGCTGTAACCTAGTCCTTAAAAGGACTGCAATCACAACTATTCCCTACTCCCGAGCTATCTGTAGATTTGTGCGAAAATTGGCTTGAAATTAACAAGGTATAGCGCACACAGCAACAGCGGTGCCGTCTAACACGCAGCTGCAGCAGTGAGAAAATGGTGGCGACGGGGAAAATGGCTTGGTCTTATAGGGCAAGGACATGTGACATACACTGCCAATGACACATGCCCTTGCTTGTGTGAAAAAAAGCACTTCGCTCCGTGTGTGCGCTGCTGATAGGCTGACAGATTGCACCTCCCCACTGTAAATGCGGGAAAGAGAAAAAAAAATGGAGATCTTCATTATTCCTGCAGAAATCCACCCCCGCCCCTCCCCCCACCCCGCTGTACACTCAAACTGCGTATTAACATTAATTTTCATCATTACTGAGAAAAAATCCAGTTATGATTTTGGTGCACGAACAGTTATCGAACATAACCTCGAACAGCCGACTTTTTCTCAAATTGTTCGTGTTCGCCGAACGGCTCGAACACCGCCTAAAACAGCTCGAATTTGAGATTGGCGAACAGTTCGAGTCGAACAACGCTCATCTCTATTCAGGACGTCATTGCTCAGGTGAGCTGGTGTTACCTTATTATTTCTGTCCAGGTCTGTTTCATGAGTTTATTTTTGTTAAAAATTCTGTGGAAGCAGGGTTGAAAAGCAATGTCTGACTGTCATTGGTTCATTTTCATAGATTTTTAATTTATTATTACTTTTGTGAGAATCAAGTTATTTCTGTGACCATTGTGGGTTTTTCTTTCATTAAACGAGGGGTACCAACAATTTTGACCACGTGTGTATGCATGTTCAGCTCACCTCATATGCAGCTCCATTTGGTGGTCGGTCAAAAGAATCCCAGTTAAAATCTGATAAACACAAAATTTGTTCCAAGAGATAAAGGGTAGATAGGCTGGCACTCAGACTCCAGAAGATTTAACAAACAGTTGTACTTTCATCAGTCAATATGTAGTTAAAAAAATCCTAACAATTAAAAGGACATCCTGACAAAAAAAACTAACATACAAAAAAAACTAAGTATCTTTCAGGAACTAATTTTTTAATTGAAACTATTCTTATACTCAAATATCCAAGCCCAGTTTTATTGCTTCCATAAAGGGATCAGCTCTTATTGGAATTGTGTGCAATTACACAGCAGAAATAACTGAATAGATTGATTAATAGTTTTGTGGGAAATTCAGTATAAGATGTAATTAGTATATTGAAATGCCTACTTAATCCTCGCTTAGCAGTCCAGTGGTCAGTACTGCTTAGTAATTCTCATCTCTCTCTGTCAGCGTTCCATTTTAGAAGTGTTGCAATGAATGAAAGGTCCACTCACTAGATTCCGTAGCACAACACATTAAGTTTCAGCTATGTTAACATAATTATGGAAAGGCTTTTTACTGATCAGTTATGCTTTTAATATGAAGATATGATAATTAATTTAAGATTACCTAACAGAATAAGCCATTGGAACAATGGAGTGGTGATTGTTGAGAATAAGTTATTATTTTTAGCATCAAACTTGCGGCATTTTCAAGGGTCTGAGGGCGAATGACCTGGCGGATAGACCCCTAAAGGCCATGCAAGTTGGTGAAACATGTTTTTATTTTTTTAGATAAGAAAATTTATATTATATTTTATTATAGAAATGTTTTGTTTTGTTTTTTTCCTCCTGGACCATCATTCGCTCTCAGAGGTAAAATCATTTTTTTGTTAAAACAAATTTTCAGCTCCTTGAGTTACACTTTAAAAGGACTCTGTCAGCAGAATGACGGTTCAAACCAAATACAGGCACTCGGTGCTTCACGCCTGGGTCAGTCATTAATATACACCTTTCCACCTGCTTGTTTTCCCTCTTTCTCCACCCCCCTTCTTCCTTGATTGACAGCTTTGGCTTCATAGAGCTCGGGAAGGGAGGAGATAGATGGAAACCCAGCAAATGGGAGAGTGTATTTAAAAGATTGGCACCACCATGAAGCACCGAACGAACGCCTGTACTTGTTTTGAACAGTCATTATGTGCTGACAGAGTCCCTTTAACCCCTTCATGACCAGAGCATTGTCCGTTTATGCGTTTTCATTTTTTGCTCCACTTCTTCCCAGAGCCATAACTTTTTTATTTTTCGATCAATAATACCATGTGAGGGCTTAATTTTTTTGAAGGACAAGTTGTACTTTTGAACGACATTACAGGTTTTCCATATCGTGTACTGGAAAACGGGAAAAAAATTCCAAGTGCGGTGATATTGCAAAAAAAGTGCAATTGCACAGTTGTTTTTTTGGGGGGGAGTTTTACTGCGTTCACTGAATGCTAAAACTGACCTGCCGATATTATTTTCCAGGTCATTACGAGTTCATAGACACCAAACATATATAGGTTCTTTTTTATTTAAGTGGTGAAAAAAGATTAAAAGTTTGCTTTAAAAAAAAAAAAAAAGTCACCATTTTACAAGACCCGTAGCATCTCCATTTTTTGTGATCTGGGGCTGAGTGTGAGCTTATATTTTGCACGCCAAGCTCACGTTTTTATTGATACCATTTTGGGGTAGATCCGATGTTTTGATCGGCCGTTATTGCATTTTATTGCAATGTTGCTACGACCACAAAAACGTATTTCATTTATCGATTGGATTATTTCTTTTTTTATATTGATAGATCGGGCGATTCTGAATGCGGCGATACCAAATATGTGTATGTGTGTTTTTTTTACTTTTTACATGCTTCAATAATCTCCATGTGAGACTTAAAGCAGCACTTGCCTGATCACCTCTGCTGCACACAGGCGATGATCAAATCGCCTCTGTGTAGCAGATTTGCTCCTTTGCTATGAGCGACGACCACTGGGCAACGCTCATAGCAATCTGACAGTGACAACCACAGGGGTCTCCTGCAGACCCCGGGTTGTCATGCCAACCCACTGGCGACCCGCGACAGGGCCAATGATGTGCTTCCCGGAACAGTGAGTTAAATGCCACTGTCAAAGATTGACAGCGGTATTTAACTGGTTAACAGGCACGGGTAGATCGCGATTTCACCCGTGGCTGTTGGGAGCACATGTCAGCTGTATAGATCAGCTGACATGTGCCCGGAAAGGTGCGGGCTCCGACAGGGGGATCTTACGGGAGGTGTACTATTACTCTCCACGTCAGAAAGGGGTTAAACCTTTCACCCCTTGGCGATTTTCGGTTTTTCATTTTTGAATGACACCATTGATTTTACCACATTGTATACTGGAAAACGAAAAAAAAAATTCCAAGTTCGGTGAAATTGCAAAAAAAGTGCAATTCAATTGTTTTTTGGGTTTTTTATTTACAATGTTCACTATATGGTAAAAATGACCCTGGAATATGATTACTCAGGTCACTAGGAGTACACAGATACCAAACGTGTATAGGTTCTTTTTTATATAAGTGGTGAAAAAAATTCTGACCTTTTGTATGAAAAAAATGTTGTGTTTGTCGTTTTTTTCCAAGAGCCATAGCATTTCCATTTTTTGGAATCTGGGGCTAGGTGATTGCTTATTTTTCACGGCTTGATCTGACATTTTTATTGATACCATTTTGGGCTGGATACAACGTTTTGATTACCTCTTAATGCATTTTATTGCAATGTTACGGCAACCTAAAAACATCATCCTAGTGTTTTTGATTTTTTTTCTCGTTACGCTGTTTACCGATCATATTACTTTACTTTTATATTTTGATAGATTGGACATTTCTGAACACAGTGATACCAAATATGTGTATTTTTGTTAATTTTTTTATTTTAATAGGGCAAAAGGGGGTAATTTGGGCTTTTGTTTTTTTTTTTGTTTTTTTATATATTTAAAAACATAATTCTTTTAACTGCGTTTAATAGTCCCCTTAGGAGACTTGAAGCTCATCCGATCACCTGTGAATTGAGCTCAAAATCTTGCCAATATGTAGCAATCAAATTTTGCAATTATAGCAGTTTTATTGAATATGTTCGTCTCTCTGGATATTTAGAAATTAATTTTAACTCTGTTATCAAAGATAAATTACAATTTTCATTTTAAAATCACTATTTTAATTGTTAGGTAGATGAAAAAATATTGAGGCTTTTGGGTTATTAGTAATTAATAATATTGTAGGACAAATAAGTGCTACCATGAAGTCACTTAGTGCTAATGTGCGTTGTGTGTGAAAATCATCTACCATATTTTTCAGCACTCTTCACAAAATTCTAATGTGACATCAGCGCAAGAACTGTGTGTCGGAAGCTTCATGAAATGCGTTTCCATGGATGGGCAGCTGCTCACAAACACAAAATAGAGCAGTCTACTGTGGACATAGAGGTCTATAGACACATGATTTGATGAGTTTGTTGTGCAAAAACCTAAGTGAATATACAGAGCTCTGATCTGCGCCCCTCAAACAAAATTGGAATGTAAATTTTGAGCCAGACCATCTCATCCAACATCAGTTGTGAACCTCACAAATGCTCTTTTGGCTAAATGGGCACACTTTCCCAAAGACACACTCCATAATCTTTGAGTAAAGTCCCCTGATAAGAATGGATGCTTCTATGGCCACCATAAAAGAGTGCCGAAATCCATATTAATGACTGACTTGGCGTGAGATGCTCAATCAGGTCATATAGATGTGATGGTCAGGTGCCCTTATACTTTTGTCCGTGTAGTGTAGTTGGTGTCATTTTTCATGTATTTTATACATAATTCAAAAATGCTCAACTGTATAGGGATGAAAATATACGTGTTATGTTTGGGTGCCATATTAGAGACATATCTGCATCACAAGAACAGTGGATTTACGCTGGTGAATTTAAAGAGGATCACAATATAATTTATATGAAAAAAAAGAAGTAACTTTCGTGATAGATTCGCTCTTAAAAAAAACGAATGCCAACGCAATTTCATTGATGATGTGCTCATTAAGTGTGTACATTCATTACTTGCTATGCATTATACTTTAGTAAACATAAATCTCTCTGTTCTGGGATTGTTAGGTTCAAGCCCGGGAGACTATTGTCAAAGCACTTGAAGAGTATGACCTTGGCAAAACAGAAAAGTGTGTTCGGATTAATTCTGTGTCCAGTGGCCTGACAGAAGAAGATCTGGTAGTCATCTTACAGTCCAAAGTCTTGCCTTCCTGTGTCATGCTGCCTAAGGTTGAATCTTCTGAAGAAGTGAAATGGGTGAGTCTTTTAAGCATTCCTACAAAGCACACAATGAGCCAGGAATTCAATTTGTTTCCTCTTTTTATGTGAATCCTGGCTTAATTTCAAACTCTAATCCAACAAAAGGTAAAAATTCAATGCCATGCCTTTTTTTTTTCTTTCTGTGGCTGCACACAGAGAAAAATGGTAGTGCAAACTGAACCACATCTCTTATTTTCTCACCTTTGTTAGGCCTTTCCAATTAAAGTGTAATAAATGTAATTTTTAATGGTTAGATATATAATAAGAAATCTTTTTTTTCTTTAATCCTTTACATTTGCAGCTGGGAGGGAAGTACATCTCTATCAGGCCTTAAATGTACAGTAAAGAGTTGTCAGAGGCACAGGAGCTGCATCTGTAATATGCTGGAAAGCATACCTCTGCAACTGCTGGGATCATATATATATATATATATATATATATATATACAGTACAGACCAAAAGTTTGGACACACCTTCTCATTTAAAGATTTTTCTGTATTTTCATGACTTTGAAAATTGTACATTCACACAGAAGGCATCAAAACTATGAATTAACACATGTGGAATTATATACGTAACAAAAAAGTGTGAAACAACTGAAAATATGTCTAATATTCTAGGTTCTTCAAAGTAGCCACCTTTTGCTTTGATGACTGCTTTGCACACTCTTGGCATTCTCTTGATGAGCTTCAAGAGGTAGTAACCGGAAATGGTCTTCCAACAATCTTGAAGGAGTTCCCAGAAATGCTTAGCACTTGTTAGCCCTTTTGCCTTCACTCTGCGGTCCAGCTCACCCCAAACCATCTCGATTGGGTTCAGGTCTGGTGACTGTGGAGGCCAGGTCATCTGGTGTAGCCCCCCATCACTCTCCTTCTTGGTCATATAGCCCTTACACAGCCTGGAGGTGTGTTTGGGGTCATTGTCCTGTTGAAAAATAAATGATGGTCCAACTAAACGCAAACCGGATGGAATAGCATGCCGCTGCAAAAAGCTGTGGTAGCCATGCTGGTTCATTATGCCTTCAATTTTGAATAAATCCCCAACAGTATCACCAGAAAAGCACCCCCACACCATCACACCTCCTCCTCCATGCTTCACGGTGGGAACCTGGCATATAGAGTCCATCCATTCACCTTTTCTGCGTCGCACAAAGACACGGTGGTTGGAACCAAAGATCTCAAATTTGGACTCATCAGACCAAAGCACATATTTCCACTGGTCTAATGTCCATTCCTTGTGTTCTTTAGCCCAAACAAGTCTCTTCTGCTTGTTGCCTGTCCATAGCAGTGGTTTCCTAGCAGCTATTTTACCATGAAGCCTGCTGTACAAAGTCTCCTCTTAACAGTTGTTGTAGAGATGTGTCTGCTGCTAGAACTCTGTGTGGCATTGACCTGGTCTCTAATCTGAGCTGCTGTTAACCTGTGATTTCTGAGGCTGGTGACTCGGATAAACTTATCCTCAGAAGCAGAGGTGACTCTTGGTCTTCCTTTCCTGGGGCGGTCCTCATGTGAGCCAGTTTCTTTGTAGCACTTGATGGTTTTTGCAACTGCACTTGGGGACACTTTCAAAGTTTGCCCAATTTGTCAGACTGACTGACCTTCATTTCTTAAAGTAATGATGGCCACTCGTTTTTCTTTACTTAGCTGCTTTTTTCTTGCCATAATACAAATTCTAATAGTCTATTCAGTAGGACTATCAGCTGTGTATCCACTTAACTTCTGCACAACACAACTGATGGTCCCAACCCCATTTATAAGGCAAGAAATCACACTTATTAAACCTGACAGGGCACACCTGTGAAGTGAAAACCATTTCCGGTGACTATCTCTTGACGCTCATCAAGAGAATGCCAAGAGTGTGCAAAGCAGTCATCAAAGCAAAAGGTGGCTACTTTGAAGAACCTAGAATATAAGACATATTTTCAGTTGTTTCACACTTTTTTGTTAAGTATATAATACCACATTTGTTAATTCATAGTTTTGATGTCTTCAGTGTGAATGTACAATTTTCAAAGTCATGAAAATACAGAAAAATCTTTAAATGAGAAGGTGTGTCCAAACTTTTGGTCTGTACTGTATATATATATATACTACAGCTATTTTGATACAAAATGTAAAAAGTTATGGTTCTCAAAATGTATTGATGGAAAACAAAGACAATTGCTGTTTCCGAAAAGGTCCAAAATAACCACTTTAGAAGTTGTGTTCTGGAATTTTGATGTGGGACAATTCCCTTAAGGCCATGGCCCCACTATCAGTATTTGGTCAGTATTCAGTCAGTATTTTTTCTCAGGAGTGGGAGCCAAAAGCAGGAGTGGGTGATAAATGCAGAATTGGTGACTTGTTTCTATTATACCTTTTCTCTGATTGTTCCTCACCTGGTTTTGGCTCCCACTCCTGAGAAAAAATACTGACTGAATACTGACCAAATACTGATAGTCGGGCCGTGGCCTAAGGGCACAGTCAGACAGCTATATAAATCGGCCCCACCTCAGACCGCAATACTCGGACTGGCCGGCAGCTCTCCCGATCCCAGCGAGACAGCTGTATAGAAATATATGATGCGGTCACGCTTGGGTTGGTAGAACCACCAGCCAGTCTGTGCGCTGTGGTCATATCTCAGTCCAATTTATAGGCCATCTGACTGCACCTTAATACAGTTCTATTTCATAAACTGCTTCTAAGTCATTCACAAAATGCATCTCTGATAAAAGCCAACAAATTCATCTTAATGAACGCCACAAAAGTGGCATAAATTTTAACCGAGACGTACTCCAGTCTCAGACTGGAATACATTGATTGCAGTGATGCATGGCAGCTAAAACATCAAGACTGACGTTCAAAATGCCAGCCTTGATAAATCCTGGGCCAAATTTTAATATGGTACAGACAGTGTGGGGATTTACTATGAACTTACTAACCTTCCTTCTGTGACATCTACCACTGATGGAAAGCTGGGACACTCCTATACACATTAGGTGATTGGCCAGTTCCAATCAACAGGTTCAAACAACATTCATCTAATGTTACTTTCCCTTTTTGAGACCCTTGATAATTGCCTCTTAAGGAGATTAACCTAACAAACCCTCTTAAAGTGGGTTTTCCATACACAGGGTAAACTTTCGGCAAGCAGTGCATAATATAAACATTGACTGATAGGCTTAGGCTATGCTAGCTGGTTTGAGAGGTTGTTACGTGACCACAAGTATGCAATTTGTGTAATTGCGGTCACGTACCGACTCATCTGCTTCTCTCAATGAATGAAAAGCTAGTCAGTGTTCTATTCAGAGAATCAAATGAGAAGCTAGTCGAAATATGACCATGATTAATCCACTCACATACTTGTGGTCAAGTAACAACTGCTCAAACCGCCTACCAGACCCGAATCTGAATCCTAGTGGTGTGTATATTCCACACTCTTAATATTCCACAAGCTCCACTTCCTGCCCAAAAGACATACAGTTTTAAACCTCTAAACCGCAACCAATGTGCTCCTCAGTATTGATCGACTGCATGTGGCTCCTTAGCTATTGTCAGATGCACTTACCGTATTTTACAGACCATAAGACACACCCTCAATTTTGGGGTGGAAAATAGGAAAAAAAATATTTTTTATAAGGTGGGGGTCCATCTTATAGTCTGAATAGGTACGATATCTTACCTGGGGTGGGTGGAGCGAGGGCCACAGGAGGCAGGGTACCTCAAGAAGCTGGCGGAAGTGGAGGAATGCTGCGGACCCTGGATGCAAGAAGCTGGTGCTCCAGCAGCGGGGAGTTGCGGTGGTGGTGGAGCAGGATGGCAGGGCCCTCTGTTCCCTCCCTCAGAAACCCGACGGCTGCAGTAGAAGAATTGAGATGCTGTGGGGTCTGTACCTGGCCGGGGCCTGTTCCGGGACCTGTGCCTGGCTGGGGCCTGTGGCTGAGGCTGGGGCTGGTGCCGGATTGTGAGGTGCGTCAGGCAGTCAGGCAGAGCGGTGTGCGTGGGTTTCCGGTGGCTTTTCCCATCTTCCTAAAGCTATATGATGCAAAACTTGGCACTCAAGGTAAATTTTCAAAAATGTAATTAGCCAGTGAATTAAGAGTGTTTTAACAGCAACGTTTCGGTCATATAGACCTTCATCAGTGCACTCTACAATCATAAAATCAAAAGAAAACAAATAAATAAAAATATAAAAAATTACATTACAGTCATGCAAATTTTTGATTCCGCAAAAATATATTTATGAGTTTGAAATACATAAAATAAACATAAATTTGATTCATGGAGGTCAAAGTAACAAAGCTGTAGTAAGCTCCCATATTAATACTTTTCATGGCAAAAGAAAAAAGAGGGACAAAAAGAAAAAGGGAGATACAGTAGATATAGGAGAAGGAGGAGCATACCTGTATGGCTGCATGGTGAGATGGATAGATGTGGGACTCAGTGCCTCACAAAAAAGAAGTAATTCTGCAAGATAAGGTGATTCCTGGTTAAGTATCCACGGTGTTATAGACAGCCCCAGAGAAGTGAGAGGTAAACACCTACCAGAGAGTAGGACTTCCGGGTGTTCCCCACTGACGGCACCACAGGGGTGTTTTCTTTTCATTTTATTATTGTAGAGTGTACTGATGAATGTCTATATGACCGAAACGTTGCTGTTAAAACGCTCTTAATTCACTGGCTAATTCAATTTTTGAAAATTTACCTTGAGTGCCTTTGCATTATATATCTACTGGCGTTGGACCCTGCTCGAGCACCACATATAGGAAGTGAAGTGATTTATTACTTTATCTTCCTAAAGCTGTGATCTACAGGAAAATGGTCGCTGGAGCTCCCGGTTTGCGCATGCGCCGGCTCGGGCGGCTATTTTCCTGTAGATCATGGCCTCAGGAAGATGGCCGCCGCGCACACCAGAAAGCCGCGCAGGCCGCTCTGCTTCATCGCCCGACGCGCTTCACAGCCCCGGCCCCAGCCAGGCCCAGGCCCCAGCCGCTCTGCCTCACTGCTTCACCGTCGACAGCATCTCACCTCTTCTTCTCCTGCTGCTGCCGCCGC
The DNA here is from genome assembly GCF_046119375.1 of Phyllobates terribilis. Classification (NCBI taxonomy): domain Eukaryota; kingdom Metazoa; phylum Chordata; class Amphibia; order Anura; family Dendrobatidae; genus Phyllobates; species Phyllobates terribilis. The sequence goes on along the minus strand of NW_027362762.1, from coordinate 299,153,416 downwards.
CACTACCGACCGCCATTGCGTTCCTGAATGAGGGAGGGCACGGAGGCCCTGCGATCCCGCTCCACCACCACCGCAACTATCTGGTAAAGTAAAGTTCGGACCATAAGATGCTCCCCCCATTTTTCTCCCAAATTTGGGGGGAAAAAAGTGCGTCTTATGGTCCGAAAAATATGGTACTTTCATGCACTGACTGCACCAGGGATGTCATTGCATAGCAGAACTGTGTTACTGGCTGCTGACACTAGGGTAGAACAATATCATTGATGCTTGATTTCAGGTTGTGGTACCAAAGACTACTGTGAGCATTGTAGAACTGGACGTCACCGTACTTCCACAAGTGATTTATTCAGTTAGCTGTATGTATAAACCCTATACTAATGTGCTATTAGCGTAAAGTGCATTAAATTTTGCATTTCATAAGTGTCCATAGGTTACATGGACTCTGCATCTCGTTCACATTCTGATTTTTTTTTTTGTTTTAAAAACACAGCATATTCTAGCTGTGGCCTAGCCTTTTTTTGGAACCACACGGAACAGTCAAAACTCAGCTGACCACTTCACCGGTATTGTCCATGGCCAGAGAAGAGCTCCTATATTTATAACAAAAAAGCAGCACACAACTGATTAAATATCACCCAGCTGCCACCATAGTAATGTTGGCAGATTTACTTATTTACAGTAGTCACGACCCCTATCATTGATGTATGCACTGTAGTATGATAATCACGTAGTTTAGTCAGCTTAGTATCAATGACCATAAAAAAAGAGGAAAAAAAGGAATAAGGTCAATTCTCAGGGCACCTTAGAGAACAAACAGGAAGCGTTTAAGTAGTGTTTTTAATTAGCGCAGATATTATTTCCTGAGCTGCTCTCTATTTCTTCTTTTTTTTTTAATTGCTGACAGGTGTGTTTGTGTTTCATGACTGTGTTTTCAGCCAATAAAATCCTGGAAATGTTAAGTGGCACGTCAAATATCTTTACCGGGCCTGTAAATAAGCTAATTGTATAAAAAGCATGATAGAAAAGTGAATTAATTGCAGCATGACCATTTATGATGGTATGTAAGGCATTTAGCGCACTCTCGAATAACCAAGATACCATGCACATTTGGTCATACGGTTTTGTTTCAGGGCAGTATTATAATGTTCGGGCTATCCTTACAGGCTGATGGCTTCATCCAAAAATAATAAGCAACTCATATTATAAAATACAGATAACATCATTTGTGAAATGTTGTCCATAATGATCTAAAAAGCAAAAAGCGGACCAAAGAATATCTAGATTTTGCGATACTGCCATATTATAAATGACAGGGATAAGTAGATCGGCTAATTGTAAATGTAATATTTATTCAATATCCTGAATGGTTCCTTCATCAAACAGGATCACTTTTTTGAACAAGACCACTGCGGATAGCGTATAGTTAGTTATAGTTAGTGATGGTTACTAGTGGCATGCTATTATGTTCACCTTGTGTATCCTGTCTGCGCAAGTCTTTAGTCATTATCATTACTCTGGACATTTCCAGTGACCTTTTTTTGTCTCTTCTTGCTCTGTTAGGCTTTAAAGAAAGCTGTTTTTTTATATACTTCCTGGTATTTGGCTTTGACAAAACATTTGTGGTACAGTCATATGCGCATTACATGCGTTTGGATGTGTACTAAAAGCACGTGTGCGTTTTTTACCTGCGGATTTTCCACATCTAATGCAAGTCTTAGGTCACGGCCCCACTATCAGTATTCAGTATTTTTTTTCAGGAGTGGGAGCCAAAACCAGGTGAGGAACAATCAGAGAAAAGGTAGAATAGAAACAAGTCACCAATTCTGCATTTATCACCCACTCCTGGTTTTGGCTCCCACTCCTGAGAATAAATACTGATCGAATACTGACCAAATACTGATAGTGGGGCCGTGGCCTTAGGTGAAATTCTGCACATAAAGCTCAGCATACCCACAAGAGAAAATGACGTTGTGGATTTGAAACACGCACCGCAGGTCAGGTTACAGTGCGTAAAAAAAAAAAGCACAGGGGGCATAAGATCTCTATAAATCCCATCCACTGTGCTGGGACTGTAAGACGCTGCGTTTTTGAGAAAGCAAAAATACACAACGTCAAAAATGCACCAAATGCTCATCGTGGATGCAGTGTCTAACGCCACGTGAATACATTCAGTATTCAGTCAGTATTTTACCTCAGTATTTTTAAGCCAAAACCAGGAGTGGGTGATGAATACAGAAGTGGTGACGTGTTTCTATTAGACTTTTCCTCTGACTGTACACTTCTGGTTTTGGCTTACAAATACTGAGGTAAAAAACGCATCAAATACTCATCATGGGCACACAGTCCAAGGCCATGTGCACATGTTCAGTATTTGATGATTTTTTTACCTCAGTATTTGTAAACCAAAACCAGAAGTAGGTGATAATGCAGAAGTGCTGACGTGTTTCTATTATACTTTTCCTCTGATTGTTCCTCTCCTGATTTTGGCTTACAAATACTGAAGTAAAAAATTCACCAAGTACTCAGCGTGGGCACGTGGCCATAAGAGTAATTTTTGGTTTCTGCTATGTGCATTAGTAGCCCAAATATGATGAGACTCCTGAATTTTCAGAGGGCTCCACAGGGAGCAGATGGCACATCTTGGTCTTCACACTCCTGTGGCGTGCCGGATGTGTCTCTGTGCTATACTACTGTAGGGCTGGTAAGTCATGCCACCAGCACTTCCGGGCACTGAAGACAAGGGGTAAAATGGTGGATTCTCTAGCACTCGAGTTTCCAGGTAATTAATTTTTTTATTTTATTGTTATTTATTTTCTGCAATGTGCTTTTGAAGAATACAGGTCTATACTCCTCCTTGCTTTTGGATTTTGTCACCACTCCAGATTTTTTTTTTCTTGCTAAAATGAATACAAGGTGTCCATTAGAAATGAAATTGTTTCCCAAACCGTTGGCAAAGTATAAAATATTAGGATTCTAGAATAGTTCGAATATATTAATTACTGTGTATTATCATTGCTTCAATATATATTTTATTACATTTAAAGTTCAGAATTTTTGTACAGAAAATTAAAACATCTCTTGTGTGTTGTATTCATCCGCAGTCATTACTGCGTGGGTTTATCAGCAAATAGTACATTATATGCTCCTGCTTATATCTGTAGATCTTTTGTAAGATAAGAAGTAGTTTGTTAGGCAGGATGATGTAATAGTCACCTAGTGTGACAGCTGAATGGATAATGACACAGTCGTAATAGCAGGAAAAATAGGACATTTTTATCAAAAAATAATTACCAATGTACAATCACAAGATAATGTGGTAAATTTCTATCTTTGATAATGTCATCAAATAACTTGTAATATCCCTGTTGTGACACATTAATAAGGGCTGTGCGGTGATTACACATCTACACGTCTACATATATAGCATTACTTGGAATGGAAGATTGCAACGTAAAAACAAGCGCAGGTGTGACCTGCATCGAGTCTGTTTTACTTGGCGATCACATTGTTTTATTGTTGTATTAATAGTCAAAAGTATGCAAGAAAATCAGACTGCTGATGCCTCAAAGTGATCTTAAAACCTCTTTTATGTAGAAATTCTGTGTATTCATTGGTTACTCCAACCTTACCCTGCGGATACACAATACATTATACAGTCTATTCATTTTACAGCTTTTTAGGTAATTTTACTAACTAAACACCTTTTCACTCATTAATACCAACAATCCGTTCACTACATAAAGCGTTCTTCTCCATTGATATTTTTGTCCCTGAGAGTATATCTAGGATTTTTTTTTATTTCTATTGCAGTTCATTTACTACATTGCACAATGCACAAACACTAGTCACCAGTATAGCAGCCTCCTGCTTATTGGAGCCTTGACGCTATCCTTTTTTTTCGCCTTTGTCATAGTTGATATGGAGATATCACAAGTCAACCTATGGCATTACTTACTAACTCTGCAGAACGCCCAGACTACATCGCTTAGATTTTTCACCTTGACAGAATTTTATCATGGTTGCTCCTGTTCCTGGGCTGCGTTCTCCTGCCGCCTCTCTCCAACCGTGTATCTTTCCATGGTACTCCTTCCTTTTGTTGTAGTTAGGGGGTTAGAAATTAATTTAACATTTCTAAAAAAAAAACAAAAAACAGCCACCCCCTTTTTTTAGCTTTCTCCTCACTCTTTCTTGACAGACAAACATGTCCTCCCTCTTTTTCGGTGTTGACCTTTAATGCCAAGATGATTTTAGTGAAGAATATTAAAAAAAATCTGCTTTTGGGCGCCTGCCTCCTCCTCTCCACGCTCTCGCCTTTCTCTTTCCACCACTCATTTCAATGAAAAGCCTTTCATCTAAAGACTGTGTTACACATTTTAACACCTTTTTTTTAACTAATTCTTTTTTTATTGAAGTGAAGAGTTTTTTTTCTGCTACTACACCAGACATCCTTTTTTTTTTTATTCTTTCTCATTTTTATTTATGCAAAGCATAAAACCTGGAAGCTGATGCACAACTGAAAGATGGGCTTACTTGTTTTCTTTTGTGCTACAATCCCTTGCTTTGCTTTTGTCCTAAGTATGGGTACTTGTTTGACTGGCATGGCTTATTGGAGAATAACAAGCGTAACTCGGCCTCTTTTGTCATGGGACAATTCTCCCACAAATCCTGAACAGTGGGCATTCTTCCTCACACACTATTGGGTGTGCTCTGGAATTGAAAGAAGTGCTGAGGGCTGCTACTTCATCCCCTCCCCAATCTCTTTGTTTTCTTTTTTTTCTCCCCTCGCCCCCCTCCCCAACACCTCCTCACTTTGCTTGGCCGGAAACATTTAATTGTCCCTTTTTTTTTTTTTTGCAGAGAAAAGAAAATATATTAATTGAAAGTTGCCTCCGAGCTCACCTTTTAAGTTTTCTCACTAAGTAAATATTATGTGACAGGAAAGCAGGAGTTAAATCACTTGTAAGGTATAACGATTTTGGTGGAAAAGGCTAATGTAACATTTTAGATGTTCCCTCCTGTAAAGCCCTCTTGTATTTCCAGGTGGTATGATAATGTATGTTGTACAGGCTTAAAAACAGCAGGGAGGAGCCCATTTTGTTCTTTCTGAGGCCTTCTACAATGAAACAAAACTGTAAAGCATCAAAACAACATGTGCTACATTTATCGTTTAGTTTTTTTTGTTTCTTTTTGAGTTTTTTTTTTAGGTTTATGTGCAAGATGGCAAAATCCACAGATTTAAAGCAAATGTCTCTTTTTGCATTTTGCACTAATATTAGTTCTATGTCACATGCTTATTTTATGTGACATTTTTCAGTACATATTAATTTGATATATGTTTCAATGAATACAGTGTTTTATATATTAATATATAGAAGTGTTTGGTTTATTTAACATATATTATTTAAGGGGATGGACATACTTTACATACCTTAAAGATGTGATATTTAGATGTAGTGAAGGAGGGGAGGGTTCAAGTGATTGTGGTGGGTGCGGGGGGGGGGGGACAGGGGGCTGTGAGTGGAAGCTAAAAGGGGAAGAACTAACACCTCTAATCCAGCTTCTGGTAAATAGGCTGCCAGCTTTTAGAATGAGTTTCCTTTCTATTAGTCAGAATATTATGCTAAGCCTTAAGCATTAGTTTTTTATGTTGCCATAGCAGCCCTGTTCCTGCAGGGTTGTGACCTGTGATGATTACAGTACAAAGCTTATAGGGTCTTGAAACCCCCTTTGAAGATGAAAAGTCTTTGATGGTTTATATTTATGCAAATCTCTTAGATATGATTTACCCAACTGAGATTGAATAGAGAGATGATTAAAATTCCCAGTTCCTTTGATATCCATCAATGACAGAATATTTCTGTAAAAAAATGAATTGGACAAACCTGTCATTTCGGCTTGTGTTTCTTTTCCCACTTAGTATTTAAATAGCATTATCTTACCTGTGAAATATTTTATTATCTTCCCAAAGTTGTGAAACGCATGTAGCTGGCATATACCCTGTTTACTTGTTTTCTTATTAGACTTTGTTTCTGACAAAGCCAAAGTGGCACTAAGGCAGTTTAATGTTCTTAGATGATATCGCTTAGAATTTGGACTAACCCCTTCTTTACAGCTTAAGGCTTCCTCTGACATCTGTCCTCTTCAAAGTCTGTAACTTCTTTCATAAGCCCTTTATAGGTATGTAAAAAGATCAAATGGGAGAAAGTACAACTACTTTGTTAAATATGATAGACTGGGTCACTGTCTCTGTGTCACGGATGAGCAAGCGGAACACACTGAACTACAGGGATATGCATTCTGCACCATCATTCATGTTTTCTATTAGTTTGCTACTTTGCATTTAAGCTTGTCCATAACCTTAGAGTATATATGCATGTGACATAAGTATTTCGTAAGCATTTAAATAAAAAAAAGCCTGTAGCATAACTATGCTTATTGAATCTTTCAACACTTCTTTAAGTTTGTACATTTACGGTAGTTATTTTCATATATATTCCTAATTCATATGTTTCCCGAATCTTGAGATAATTGACTGATTATATTGCTTTATTTATGGATTTGTTTTTATTTTAGTTTGCAGAAAAATTCCTACACCACTTGAAAAGCAGGAAATTAGCTCAGCCAATGTACTTGGTAACATTTGTGGAAACTGCAATGGGTCTCCTTAACTTTAAGGTAGGAAAAATATATGCAATTGTGAATTTTCTTCCTACTTACCCATGTTTCAAAAAGACACCCAATGCAAGAAGATATGTTGAACTTTTACTGTATTAACTTTCCTATATTTTGACTTTTAAGGCTATGTTCAAAAGTCTAGAAAACATAGACAAATGCGCTTATACATGTGTGTGAGTATATATATATATATACTCCAGTGACTACCTCTTGAAGCTCATCAAGAGAATGCCAAGAGTGTGCAAAGCAGTCATCAAAGCAAAAGGTGGCTACTTTGAAGAACCTAGACGATAAGACATATTTTCAGTTGTTTCACACTTTTTTGTTAAGTATATAATTCTACATGTGTTAATTCATAGTTTTGATGCCTTCAGTGTGAATGTACAATTTTCATAGTCATGAAGATAGAGAAAAATCTTTAAATGAGGTGTGTCCAAACCTTTGGTCTGTACTGTACAACCTGCACCCCATGTTCCCCCATATACAGCCTGCACCCCCTACATTCAGCCTGCATCCCATGTACCCCCATGTACAGCCTGCACCACATATTCCCCCGACATACAGCCTGCACCCCATGTACCACCCATATGCAGCCTGCTCATCCATATACAGTCTGCACCCCCATATAGAGCCTGCACCCCCCCACACATACAGCCTGCACGCCATGTACCCCCATATGCAGCCTGCATGCCATGTACCCCCATATACAGCCTGCACCCCCCATATAAAGCCTGCACGCAGATATGCAGACTCCACATCCCCTTGTAGACACTGCACCCCCATATACAGACTACACCCCCATTTACAACCTGCACCCCATGTACCCCCATATACAACCTGCACCCCATGTACCCCCCATATATAACCTGCACCCCTATATACAACCTTCACCCCTACACATACAGCCTGCACCCCATGTACTCCCTATATATAGCCTGCACCCCCCACATTCATCCTGCACATCATGTACCCCCATATACAGCCTGCACACCATGTACTCATATATAACCTGCACCCCTATATACAACCTTCACCACCCAAATTCATCCTGCACCTCCTGTACCCCCATATATAGCCTGCTCCCCCAAATACAGACTGCACATCCCCATATACTGCCTGTACACCCCATATACAGGCTGCACCCTCCCATATACCTTCTGCACCCCCCATAAAAAGCCTGCACACCCCCATATACAGCTTGCACACCCCTTTTGGTCTGTACTGTGTATATATGACCCATTGTAGAAGATGTAAATCTTGTAGATTGTGAGCCCTCGCGGGCAGGGACCTCGCTCCTCCTGTACCAATCTCTGTCACATTGTGTTCAAGATTATTGTAATTGTTCTTGTATGTATACCCCTTTTTCACATGTAAAGTGCCATGGAATAAATGGCGCTATAATAATAAATAATAATGTATACACCTAATGTTTGGGTAACATAGAAACCAGTGAAAAACTACCTGTCCTGATGGTTGTAGTAGTAAAAACGAAAATAAGGTATCTGCGCTGGTCTAGGTGAATAAAGATGAGCTGTGACCAAAATAATTTAAAATATAAATATTTATTGGTTAATAGTTAAAAAGGTATGAAACATTAAAACTGATATTTTTTCAGGTATGATCAATGGGGGTAGCTGGCCTCCTAAGAGCAATATAAGAGCACAGTAGAGGATAAAAATTGATTGGTGATAATCTTGCTTGGAGTAGGCTCCAGGGAATGACAGAGATAATGGCTTGAATTAAATGATGGGAACCTAGGAGGGAAGGAGAGGGAAAGGGTTAATGTAGGCCTGTAATTCTGGGAGTAAAGTAGCCTAATTAAAATGAGGAGAGAAAAAAAAAATATATATAATTACCTAGTTGGGGTATAGATGTGGACGTGGCATTTAGTAAAACTCCGAAGAGACGGTCTGGATTACAGATCTGTCGGGACACAATGGTGTTTAGGGAAAAGGACCCAAAAAGTAGCAGACAGACTCCCAGTGTTGGGAAAGATACCTTAGTTGAAAGGTGTAGGAGGTAGCTGGAAAGTATGGGTTCTGCGTAGGTAACGTAGCTGTTTGATGTCCTACCTAGTAGGACCAGATATAAATAATAATGATTAGGTATAGGTATAAATATATCTCAGGAGATATAGATAAATATGAGTGCCTGAGGATAATCAGGTTATATGAGACCAACCTGTGTTAAGGCTGGTAAGATATGGAGTGATTCCAATTTATGTTTTAAGAACAAAGTCCATCATAACAGGCATCGATGAATAAAAGAAAAGCTTTACTGTGGCGGGCACAGTTTGTGCTGGTGTACCTGGTGTAGCGGAGGAGGCTGCTGCTGTTGCAGGCACGTTGATTCTTGAGTCTCCCTTTGTTGGAGGTGCTGATAGGTCGTTCGGTACTGACCTGATGATGAAAACTGTGAAGCTGGATTCTGTAGCACTGCACTCGGAGTCCCGGTCGGAGGCTCCGGTAGCAGCGAAAGTACAGAGGTGCCTATTTCCTGCTTGCGGAGGGTGGCGGGGTGTCCGGTCACGTGGTAGGTGACGTCAGATCCCGCGATCTCTCGCGATAGAGCGGGTATGGGTAGCACTGAGGACCTTTCCTACGCGTTTCGGATTTGCACGGAATCCTTCGTCAGGGATGGTCCTCCAGTGCTGAGAGGTTCCTTGGTTGTAGTAGTAGCATAAGCCAGGATCATGCTTGGTGATGCCAAGCATCTGTTGGGCATTTCTTAATCATGTAGTGTCCAGATTCTTGTAAACAAACTCTCTCCAGCCCATCCCATCTGCCCTCGAATGACCTCTGTATTGGTCCTCTGGATGTCACTTTTGATTTCAAATCGGTGATCAGCAGGTGGGCCAAGAGCTAAACTCTTTGGGAATCCAGACACAATAAATATAACTCAAACAAAATGGCCAATTTCAACCATAGCAAGTAATCATCAGCTGATTTGCTTCAATTTTACTGACGACCAAGCCATGAACGTTCATAATCGTTAAAACACTGATTGGGTGTGCTTGATTTTTTTGGCCATGATCAGGCAGAAAAAAATGCAATATTAGTCAATGTAGTCTGTGATGTGTTTTGGGGCATTGCCGGACAATCATTCATTCATCCTCGACAACCCACTTTCAACTAACGTATGAAATACCACTGCCACCCTCCATTACTGTCCCCTCTTTTGAGGTGCACTGTGTGCGCATCTACTCCAACCTCCAACTGGCTGTCATTTACTGCCCCCCAGGGCCAGCCACCACTTAATTCGACCACTTCACCACCTGGCTACTTCACTTCCTTTCTGCTGACATCCCCACTATAATCAGAGGCAACTTCAACATCCCCATTGACACTTCCCACTCATCTGTCTCCAAGCTTCTATCCCTCACTTCCTCCTTCAGCCTTGCTCAATGGTCTTCTGGCCCACTCACAAAGATGGCCACACGCTGGACCTCATCCTCACCTGCCTCTGTTCCTTTTCTAACCTTTCTAACTCTCCTCTCCCTCTGTCTGACCACAACCTACTTACATTCTCTTCTCTCTCCTCTCCAGGTGCACAATCCCCACTCCACAAACTTGCACACCCTCGCAGAAATCTCAAACACCTTGACCTACACTCACTCTCTGAATCCCTTCTCCCTCTTACAGACTTAAGTTCCTTACACTATGCAGATGTTGCTGCTTCCTTATTTAACACCACAACCGCTGCAGCTCTCGAATTGGTCGCCCCCCTTACACATACCAAAGCTCGCAACCTGATAAAAGAACTGAGATCAGCTTCCAGGGTTGCTGAGCGTAGATGGAAAAGGTCCCACTCCAATGAGCACTTCATCGCATTTAAACAGTTCCTCACTACTTTCAAGTCCACACTCACTGCAGCAAAACAAACATACTTTTCATCTCTCATATCCTCCCTGTCTCACAACCCTAAACAGCTATTCAACACTTTCAATTCTCTCCTCCGTCTCCCGCGCTTCCTCCCTCTCCTCTCATCTTGGCTGAAGACTTGGCCTCATTCTTCAAGCAGAAGATTGACACCGTCAGGCAAAGCTTTTGCCTAAAGTCCCCACAGACCCTCCTCATATCTACTCAACCATCCTCCTCTAAAACCATCTTCTCCACCATTACGAAGGGTCAACTTTCCTCTTTACTCTTTAAATCACACCTCACCACCTGTGAACTTGACCCAGTCCCATCCCACCTCATCCCTAACCTTACCACAGTATTCATCCCAACCCTAACCAACCTCTTCAACCTGTCACTAACAACTGGTATCTTCCCCTCATGCTTCAAATATGCCTCGATCACACCCATCCTCAAAAAGCCCTCCCTTGACCCATCCTCTCTGTCTAGCTGTCCTCCCACCTCTCCTCCTGTTCCCCCTTTGACCACTTACAACCTGGCTTCCGACTGCACCATTCCACTGAAACTTCCTTGACTAAAGTCACCACTGACCTACTAACTGCCAAATCCAAGTGACACTACTCTGTCCTCCTCCTCTTGGACCTGTCATCTGCCTTCGACACAGTAGACCATTCCCTCTTACTATAGATTCTCTCATCACAGACATGGCCCTATCTTGGATCTCCTCATATCTAACAGACCGGACATTCAGCGTCTCCCACTCACACCCCACCTCCTCATCTCACCCTCTATCTGTCGGTGTCTCCCAAGGCTCAGTTCTAGGACCCCTGCTCTTCTCCATCTACACCTTCAGTCTGGGACAGCTCATACAGTCTCACAGCCTTCAGTATCACCTCTATGCTGGTGACACACAGATCTACCTCTCTGGACCCGACATCACCTCCTTACTAACCAAAATCCCACAATATCTGTCTGCTATTTCATCCTTCTTCTCTGCTAGATTTCTAAAACTTAACATGGATAAAACTGAATTTATCATCTTTCCATCATCTCACTCAACCCCGCCATCTGACCTATCCATCAAAGTCAGTGGCTGCTCACTCTCCCCAGTCCCGCAAGCCTGCTGCCTCAGGGTAACCCTGGACTCTAATCTCTCCTTCAAACCACATTTCCAAGCCCTTTCCATTTCCTGCTGACTCCAACTCAAAAATATCTCCCGGATGCTCACATCCCTCAACCAAGAATCTACAAAAACACTAGTGCACGACCTCATCATTTCACGCCTCGACTACTGCAACCTCCTGCTTTGAGGCCCCTCTAACACTCTTGCACCCCTCCAATCTCTACCCACGCTATTCCCCGGCCTCACCTCTCTGTCAATCCCTTTACTGGCTCCCCATTGCCCAGAGACCCCAGTTCAAAACCCTAACCTTGGCATACAAAGCCATCCACAACCTGTCTCCTCCATACTTCTGTGACCTAGACTCCCAGTACTTACCTGCATGTGTAGCACCCTGAGGATTCGGCTGCTACAGGGGTATTGCACCTCAAGCCAGAGGTGTGATATTCCACTCCCGGGTAAGGAAGGAGTGTGGAACTGAGCTCGGTAGGCTGCATGCACTACACACATCCCATTTCCGGGGAACAGGCCGACGGTACTCCCACTTAGAAATGTGCAGGTACGACCGAGTCTGTTCCTGGCTGGAGTGGGAGGGGGGTGGTACATCCCATGTAGTGTAGGGGCAGATAGGGGGAGCAGCCTGGGTAAAGATAGGAGCTCATTGGGTGCTGGTCACCTGAGCTCACACGTAGAGGGTGTATATAAGGTGGGCACCAACTAAGATCAGGGTCAGATGCAGAGGATCAGATGCAGAGTGGATCAGCTGCAGAGAACAAGTCAGGAGAGGAGAGAAGAAAGACCAAGACCCAGAGTGAGAGAGGAGAAAAGAGAGAGACCCAGAGCACAGAAGAGAAGGACTCTGAGATCCCAACTAAAAGCACCGGGTGAAGAGTCGGCATCAGGGTACCGGAACCCAAGCTGGTGGGGGTAAAAACATTCCCCAGCCAGAGACCGGAGACCGTGGGCAGCGTCTGCCACGGTCACCCATCACATCCACCCCGAAGGCACACCACATGAAGGGTCAGGGAACCCAGGGCCAAGGGTGTCCCAACAGAAGGCCCGAGGGAGCTGGACCTAGGTGGATTACTGGTGGGGACGGCCAGAGAACGGGACAGAAAGAGAGCTCAGGGCCACGCTCCGGACTTGTTTGGGGGTTGGCTGGATCCAGGACCTGGTGGACGCAGCACGGCTCGGGTGGTCACTAGCAGCTGGAGTGACCAGTACAACATCTGCAGTAAGTAAACACCCTTAACTGCACAACCCGACTCTGTCTTCACTGCCGTCTGCACTACACCACCACAACCCCCATCCTCTGCGCCTGTCCCCTCTGAGGCTATACCCCTCCCGTTGGGGGTTATCCCACCAAGCTGCGCACCCACCATCAGCCTCAGCGGACCCTGCTGCAGCGGCGGCCACAGTGACCGCATCACAACGGGTGGCGTAGTCGACACCAAAGAACTCTTAATAACATCTGTAGGACTGCCACATAACACTGAGCTTGACACCCTGGGCACGGACCGGGTCACAGCCACTCGGAAGACTACAACCCCCATCTGATCCGGCTCCGGATATTCCCCTAAAGAATATGGCCCAGGGGGCGCGTCAACTTTGGCGTAGTCGGCAGGATTACGTGCCCACAACAACCGGGTACTGCGTGCCTGAAGAAAAGTGCAAGTTTACCTCAGAAAGAAGTCTCCCGCCGGTTCCGGAGGGTCCACGCCATCGGACTCCATCACCAGTCGTTTCCCGCCGATTGTCCACCATTTCCAACTTGTTCCCGCCATCTGCAGAGTTTCCCGCCACTGGGCGACGCTTCCCGCCAAAACCGCAGATTTCCCGCCTTGGAAGAGCAGCGGACGCCATTATGGGCGTGCCAAAGGAGGGCAAGAGGCCACCTCCCATCGTGGGCCAGGACAGAAAATGGCGCCAAAAGTGGAAACCGCCCCCACCAACAGAGACTGTGATGCTAGAGGTGTCTGTCAGCGTGAAAGAACTACCCCTGGAGCTGACAGTCACCGAGTTGCCCCGGGACCGCCCTCGAAGTGGGAGGAGACGAAAGAAAAGAGCAAAGATGGGTGCCGCCTGGAGCAGTCTGGAGCGAGCGCACCCGGAGGCAAGAAGCCTGGAGAAGAGTAGCAGAGAAGCTCACCCGGAGATGTCCAGAGAGCAGAGCAGCACCGGCCCGCTGGCCAGGAGCCTGCTGGAAGAAGAGCAGAGCAGCACCGACCCGTTGGTCAGGAGCCTGCTGGACACCACGACCCCACTAGGCCTAGTGGAGGTCCTTGCACAGCTCCCCCGAGACCGGGAGTGTGCACAGACTGCCCTGGAGGGCCTCGCACGGAGGATGGCCCGGGTACAGCGCGAGATATTGGCGGAATGGAGCCGGGAGATGGCCCAGCAAGCTGAAACCAAGACGCAAGCTGAAACCAAGACCCGGAGCACGCCAGCCGAGATGAGGAAGGAGACCGCCTCTGAGGATGGCGCGGGAGGACCAAAGGTCGGAGACGGCGCCGAGGAGGGAGCCGAACGCATGGAGGCAGGTAAAGGGGACGCCTATACCCCAAGCCGAGACACCGCTTACCTGCCCCAGCTCCCCGTCGCAGAGCCCGAAAGTCCCCCTGCTGTGCCCGAAAACGCCATGTCACCGACGCAGACTAGGCCCCAACCGGAAGCCGCCGCCGCGACCCCTGTGACGTCACACGCCTCGACCCCGAGCGTGACCAAGCAGGAAGTACCACCAGCCTGGTCGCAGGGCCTAGAATTCCCGGGCGCCGCATCACCAACAGCGCCCCCTACCTCCGCGGAGCCTCCGGCCTGGCCGCAAGGCCAGGTAGCCCAGGGCGCCGCCGTCCTAACGGTGCCCTTCACCTTCCAGGTGCCCCAGGCCTGGCCGCAAGGCCTGGGCAACCCGGGCGCCACCACCACCGCGCCCGCACCCGTAAAACCAAGGGTGCCGCGTCTGGGAGAGGACTTGTTTGCCCAGCACACGTGGCCGGACGGGCAGCCTTTCATCTGGCCCCAGAAGTATTATGAACTGGAGCACCAGAGGAGGGTTGGGGCCATGTGTGCACCCCTGATTCCGGCTCCGAAGCCCGTAATAAGGATCTCGCCCCCGCTAGCGGAAGCACAGTTTGAGTGGGACCCCACCGGAGAAGATCTAATGGGGTTCACTCAGGAAACCAGGGCAGCTGCAGCGGAGCGTGCTGAGTGCTGCCGCCAACAGCTCGAGGAGTTTGCGAGGGAGCGGAGAGAGAGGCGGGTCCAGGAACAGCAAGCTCAAGTGAGGAGCGCGGAGCAGAAGAGCCGGACCAGGAGGGACCCCCGTGCAGCGCATTGTCCCCGCACCATCGGGACAGTGATAAAGTTCAACCAGCAGCACGGGTGGGGCTTCATTAGAGACAACAACACCCCCGGCGACGTCTTTGTCACGCGCAGAGACGTGGAGTCCCATCTGCCGGAGGGGCACAGAGGTCGTGACCTCTACATCGGAGATGAGGTCACCTTCACCCGGCACAAGTGTGCCAAAGGACCTTACGCCCTCCACGTACACCGCCTGACGGAGGAGGAGTTGCGGTGCGAGGAGGAGGAGCAAGAGGACCCGGACGGGTCTGAAGTTACCACCAGCAAAAAGCAAAGAGCAGGAGGAAGACGCCGTTGAGTGCGGCAGAGCAGAAGCTGTAGATAGTTACCCAATCGGGGTATAAAGAAACTGAAACTGTTGATACTTATATATAGTCCCTGTTGGGACCAGCTGAGTGAACTGTTTACCCGTTAACCCCTTAATCCCACAGGCTGAGGACTGTGAGCAGCCATTCCCTTCCCTCTACCTGGCCGAGGACTGAGAGCGGCCAACTTCCCCTGTATATAGTTGCGCTTCCTAGGGCGCCCCCTACCGGTTTTATAGAAAGCCAGTTTTTCTAAGAGACTGTCGCACTTTTCCCGGACACACGTTGCACAGTGTCCGGAGGAGGAACCTGAAACAAGAGACGACGAGAATGTTATATGAAAAGTTTTATATATATAATGTTTTATATGTTTTATTATGTTTATATGAAAAATTTTGTATGTTTTGGTGTTTATGTCTTACAGCCCGAGGACGTGCTGTGATTTACCAGGGGGGAATGTAGCACCCTGAGGATTCGGCTGCTACAGGGGTATTGCACCTCAAGCCAGAGGTGTGATATTCCACTCCCGGGTAAGGAAGGAGTGTGGAACTGAGCTCGGTAGGCTGCATGCACTACACACATCCCATTTCCGGGGAACAGGCCGACGGTACTCCCACTTAGAAATGTGCAGGTACGACCGAGTCTGTTCCTGGCTGGAGTGGGAGGGGGGTGGTACATCCCATGTAGTGTAGGGGCAGATAGGGGGAGCAGCCTGGGTAAAGATAGGAGCTCATTGGGTGCTGGTCACCTGAGCTCACACGTAGAGGGTGTATATAAGGTGGGCACCAACTAAGATCAGGGTCAGATGCAGAGGATCAGATGCAGAGTGGATCAGCTGCAGAGAACAAGTCAGGAGAGGAGAGAAGAAAGACCAAGACCCAGAGTGAGAGAGGAGAAAAGAGAGAGACCCAGAGCACAGAAGAGAAGGACTCTGAGATCCCAACTAAAAGCACCGGGTGAAGAGTCGGCATCAGGGTACTGGAACCCAAGCTGGTGGGGGTAAAAACATTCCCCAGCCAGAGACCGGAGACCGTGGGCAGCGTCTGCCACGGTCACCCATCACATCCACCCCGAAGGCACACCACATGAAGGGTCAGGGAACCCAGGGCCAAGGGTGTCCCAACAGAAGGCCCGAGGGAGCTGGACCTAGGTGGATTACTGGTGGGGACGGCCAGAGAACGGGACAGAAAGAGAGCTCAGGGCCACGCTCCGGACTTGTTTGGGGGTTGGCTGGATCCAGGACCTGGTGGACGCAGCACGGCTCGGGTGGTCACTAGCAGCTGGAGTGACCAGTACAACATCTGCAGTAAGTAAACACCCTTAACTGCACAACCCGACTCTGTCTTCACTGCCGTCTGCACTACACCACCACAACCCCCATCCTCTGCGCCTGTCCCCTCTGAGGCTATACCCCTCCCGTTGGGGGTTATCCCACCAAGCTGCGCACCCACCATCAGCCTCAGCGGACCCTGCTGCAGCGGCGGCCACAGTGACCGCATCACAACGGGTGGCGTAGTCGACACAAAAGAACTCTTAATAACATCTGTAGGACTGCCACATAACACTGAGCTTGACACCCTGGGCACGGACCGGGTCACAGCCACTCGGAAGACTACAACCCCCATCTGATCCGGCTCCGGATATTCCCCTAAAGAATATGGCCCAGGGGGCGCGTCACATGCAACCTCCAATCTTCACAAGATCTCTTTCTCTACTCCCCTCTTATCTCCTCTTCCCACAATCGCATACAAGATTTCTCCCGTGCATCCCCCCTACTCTGGAACTCTGTACCCCAACATATCAGACTCAAGCCTACTGTGGAAACCTTCAAAAGGAACCTGAAGACCTACCTCTTCCGATAAGCCTTCAACCTGCAGTAATCCTCATCCCACCATACCGCTGCATGACCAGCTCTACCCTGACCTACTGTATCCTCACCTATCCCTTGTAGATTGTGAGCCCTTGCTGGCAGGGTCCTCTCTCCTCCTGTATCAGTCGGTGACTCGTTTTTGTTCAAGATTATTGTAATTGTTTTTATTATGTATACCCCATTTTCACATGTAAAGCACCATGGAATAAATGGAGGTATAATAATAAATAATAGTAATAATAATATATATGGGAGCTTTAAAGTTTATGGAATAACAATAAACACATGGCTAATTTTCTGAAGTTAATAAATTTGCATTCATCTGTTTTGTGCTTTGAGCTTTCTCATACTTTGATAAACCATCAGAGATGTTTTCAACCTTTTTCTTGTGCTAACCTTTTGCATTTGGGGCATTTCCCCATCTCTGGTCACATGATATGTTTTCTGGCATAGTAGAAACTTAGTTTGCCCCCCTTCATTTCTCTGCTGTGTAAGGTTGTTTATCCATGCCCACACACTGCCAAACAGGTAGATCTGTCTATCACCCTCCCCCCTCTCTGTGCCATGTGTTGGGCTGTAAAGAAAATAGTGTCTGATGGTCCACAGGAGAAAGATAGCAGCATGCCGTGTTCTGGTCCATGTAATGAACTATGATATTACATGCAATAGAAGGCAGCTCCTGCATCTGTGATGTGAACATGGAGCTGCAATCTGTCATGTCTGTCAGAGACTATAGGCTCAAAAAGGTTACCTTGGACAGATTGGCACAAGCCACTCCATCTGGCAGATTCCAGAAGAAAGTGGACCTTCAACCTATAATCCCTGTCCAGGGATCTGGTCTTCCAAAGGGGTCTATTGGATTGTTTCCAGAAAATGGCTGCCAACCAGAGAAGTGAACCAGAGTCAAGAAGCATCACCATGCGGCGTCAATACCAAAGTGTTACATCAGGGACGAAATCGGAGAACAAGTGGATGGTCAAAATTCAAGCCGAGACCAGAAGACAGTAGATATCAGGAAGACAACATAAGAGCAAGGACTAGAGCTACAAGCCAGGTAAGTAGAACTCATGACTAGCAGTGGAAGTTAGAGAACCAGAGGAGTAAATAGCTGGCAGCCCCACCCAGGGCTCTTAGAAAGGTGTCATCAAAATCAAACAATGAGCCCCATAGCTACCTCATCTAGCTGCACCAAAAGTCGCAGGAATGAAACAGGACTGACACTGTCACCCGCAACAAGGGTGTGATGTCACCTAGCAGTCAAAGCAGAAACAGAGAGGACAGGAACCAGCACAGATGAAGCCAAAGAATTCCAGAATTTACAAACCTGACTGGCCCAATTTTTGACCAACTGAACTTGACGCCAATGGCTCTACCAGGGGGGCATCTGATTACCGTCCTATGAAAATAAAAAGTGAGACAAGCAGAGACAGAAACATACGGCAGAGAGCAGTGTGACCATCCCCTGAACCTTTATGTCTGTCTACATTGAGCTGAATATGTCAAGGGCTGAGCACTCAGCGCACAGCATTTCAGAAGGTAAATTTTGTCTTACACTAGTCAAGTATCTGGAACATGCGTGTCTTTTTTGTGCTTATAAGTGAATGGGTGAATAGATCCATTGTCAGTTTGTACAATTCAGAGGAAAAACATTGATTATTATGATGTTGATCTGGGTCCTGTTGCGTCTCAGATTTGAAATGGAAAACAATGTTCTGCCTGTTGTTCTTTTCCTACTGTTCTAAAAGTAGATATGGAAAAAAAAAACAATTGCACCATTTTTAGCCATGCTTTTTACTAATCAACAGAAATAACATCTTTTCTGTATTATGCAGAAAATATTAACAATTACAGAGATGCCAAATATGTCCATGACATATGGTTACGTTCCGACTAGACATGTCTGGCTACACTCAATTCACTTGTATCGAGCGAGGCTGCGCACGTCAAGCAAGCACATGCACGCATGTATGCAAATTGCCCCCTCCTGGTGCTGGGTCCGGAGAATTCTGACAATGCATACACTGCACGCTGTGAGCATTCACAAGTCTGCAGTCACATGGAGGGACTTCAGACTTCAATCCCAAGCATGGACAATTCCTTTAATACGGATTGTGATATGGCAAAAAAAATTGCCAAAATATTCATTTAACACAAAAAAATAATTTAAACAATAGGTAATTTTCTGATGACACATTATCTTTATGGATAGGTAACCAGTTTTATAAAATTGGTAAGCCCTTTAAAATATATATTTTTTCAATTATGCTACAATTAAGGGTTAAAAGCTACCAACAGGTCCTTCTAATAGTGTTTTTGCTGCATGCATGTCTCGAAACAAAAAACAATAGAATTAATTATATTAAATTATAAAAAAAAAAAAACTATGAATTCTGTCATTCAGAATAAAATTTGCATTGATAGGAAGAGAAGAGGAAAGGAAAGGAAAAGCAGTTATCTGCTTCCCTTCTTTTCATGCGGCAATTACCGGCTGGGGTGGATCATTTTACGGCTACATATGGTTACGATTCATGTACAGGCCACACTCTGAGGAAGAAGGACTGAGTTCCTTCAAAACGCATCAGTGGATTTTGGATGCATCGGTACCCCGTAGCCTGCAGCAGTGACTTCACATGCGTCTTCGACACGTGCCTTGTGGTTCCCGGGACGCTACCAACCAGAGCGCCCTGCACACCGCCGGCATAGCACAAGGGAACGACGGACGGACGGGGGGCGGTACATTCCCACAATGGACTCAGTCTACACAGGACTTTTATTTATGCAGAATCACATGGACTTTGGTGCAACATAAACATTGGTGACCATGATCAGTTTTTAACTCTTTGTTGCAGCCTTCGGCACTACTGTTCACTTTTTCATTGGGCTTTATTCGGACAATGCTCAGTGCATGTATACTGTGCATGGCCCTTCTCCATTTTTTCTAACATTGGATATCGAATTATACATCCATTTGTACATCTAACTCTCTATTTTCTCTATATGCATTTGTTATCTGATTTAACCTATATTATAAACCTTTTGATGATTTATTTATGAAGCATTCCCTTACTTAGGTTAAATCTTCTGTCTTTAGCATTTTCATATTCAGGGACAGTGTATTTAGCAGCGTGGTTGTGGGTTTAGCACCTTTAGAAATATTATTACTTTAAAAATTGATGACATGTTCAATACTAATTTCACCTGCTGAATGTGTTTATATGCATGTACAAAGGAGCAGCCATTGACAAATAAATGGCCCCAGTGGAGGATGTGTGTCCGGACCCCCTACTGTATATCTATCTATACATTTACTCTCCTCAACATTGAAATTGCAACACTAAGAAGCAAAAGTTGTGGAATTATGAAAATCACAAGAAACAAAATTTTCTAAATATCAATTTACTCAGTATTGAGTATGAGTGCCACATGCAGAAATACTTGCACTTTAAACGCCTTGACATGATATCAATTAGGTCATTAATGGTTGTTTGAGGAATGTTCTGCTGCTGAATGCGCTTGGGCAAGCAAATCATCCAGATCCACTGCTGGCCGCTCCCTTTGCTCAGTACACCCCTAAATGAATTCCTTGAGGGGACTAGTTTCCAAAATGGGGTCACTTGTGGAGGGTTTCTGCTGTTTTCGCATGTCAGGGGCTCTCCAAATGCGGTATGGCATTCACAATCTATTCCAGCCAAATAGCGCTCTTTCCTTTCCTAGCCCTGCCATGTACTCAAACAGATGTTTTTGACCACATATGGGGTATCATCGCATTCAGTAAAAATTATGCAATAAATTATGGGGTCCACTTTCTCCTAACACAGTCATACCACATATGTGGTTGAACCCTACTGTTTGAGCACACAGCAGAGGTCAGATGGGAAGGAGCGTTACTTGGCTTTTAGAACTCAGATTTAATTTTAATAGATTATGGACTCCATTAGCTGACCCCTGAGGTGCAAGAACAGCAGAAATACCCCCAGATGACCTCATATTGGAAACTTCACTAATGAATCATCTAGGGGTGTAGTGAGTATTTTGAACCCATAGGTGCCTCACAGAATTTTATAACATTGGGACGTAGAAATATGACATTTTTGTGGTAAAATTTTAATTTTTGTATTTGCTGCAAATTTGTCAGGTACACAAGGGTTAATAGGTGAAACTGGATCCCATAATTTATTGCACAATTTCTGCCAGTTTAGTGCCCATACATTGTGCCCAGCTTGTGCGTCTGGAGACACGCACCCCATAAATTGTTAATTGCCCACTCCCCACTACAATAATGGCAAACGTGTGGCCGCTTACTGTGGTTTAGGCACAGTGGGACTCAAAAGAAGGGGGACATTTGGATTTGGGAGCGCAGAATTCGCTGGATTTTCTTTGAGGGGGCGGAGCCGTCACTTTTCTAGAGTCTTTGTTCTACCTGTAACGTGGGAACCCCCTATAATTCCATTGACAGATGACAGACCTGAGTGGGAGTTGGTTTTGTGTGGGATAAATTAGGGTTTTATTAGTAACATTTTGGGGCACATAATATTTTTTGATCGCTTCTAGAATAAGGCTGGATCACAATCTTGTGTTCTACGCTAAGCACTTACGTCGGGGTTTCCATGTAAATCCCACAAAAATGCGATTCAGCCGAAACCCCCAATGGAGCCACCCACCATATTGAGGCAGACACTTTGGGCTCCGTTTGGCGTCTGCTCCGGTGGTCTCCATATTTTTAGGCGTGCACAGATCTGTGGTTGCCCACACTTGTGCTCTAAAAAGACACCTAAAATGATGGGACACTGCTGGAACAGAGATCAGTCCAAAATAGACTGTGGACAAGTCCAAAGTCTTAGGTTTTGTCTGAATCGTGGTTTTGGGGAATTTGCACGAAAACCCCGACGTAAGCACTCAGCGGAGAGCGCAGGATAAATGTGAGCCGAGCCTTATTCCGATTTTTGGGAGGCAGAATGAAAATATAGACCACAGTGCAAGAATAGTCCTTATTTTTATTTTTGCGCGGTTCACAGTGCGGTACAAATGATAAGGCATATTTTTTCTTCGGGTCGGTGCAATTCAAGCCGAACCAGATTTATATAGGTTTTTTTTTAGGTTTTGCTGCTATCACACAGTAAAAATGCTTTTTTATGAAATGTAGTTTCTGAGCGCTGTAACTTTTTTTTTTTTGCTCCTTTCACTGTGTAGTAAAAGACCGATTTGTCCGTCGGATCTGTACGATTACAGTGATACCAGACTCACATGGTGTTTTTTATTATGCTTTGCTATTTTTACTGACTAAAAACAATACTTTACAAAAATGAATTTGTTTTTGCATCGTCATATTCTGAGAGCTGTAACTTTTTTATTTTTTTGCCATATGAGTCATATTAGGGCTTGTTTTTTGCAAGATGGTTTGGCGTTTTCATTTGTACAAATTTTTTTTTTTACATATGACTTTTCATCGCTTTTTATTCACTTTTTTGCGAGTCAGTATAATAAAAAAGCGTTCTTTTTGGCGTGTTTTTCATTAATTTTTTTTACGGCGTTCGCCATCTTAATATATACTTACCTTGTAATGTCTTCACATCCTGTTCTGTCCAGATGTGTCCGGATCCCAGAATTCCAAGCGGCGGAAGTTCGTCGACCGCCATATTGGGACACCCAAGTGATGGGTGTCTCAATATGGAAACCGCTGGTGTTACCAGCCTTTTGCACGGTACCACGAGCGTAACACCGTCGCGAACACGCTGCACACGCTGCCGCCGGGATCAGCCGAATGATTCACTGACCACTGTATCTAATGTCAGGGATTCCTCAGGCAGAATTGCAGCAGACAACCTTTGTACTATAAGATCTATGAGACAGTAGGATTCCCTGTAGTCTTATGCAGTGACGTCACAGAACCAAATGACAAACTGAGCTCTGCACCTGTACAATTCAGAGCTTACTACCACACTAGATCCTGATACATTATAGCCTCATTATACTGAATGAATGGTCTGAGAAGACGTGATACAGGAACAGGGAAAAGGAGCAGTGTAGAGCGGTGTCAAGCGGCGTCAGCAGGCAGGGCAGCATGGCAGAGCGGTATGAGCAAGCAGAGCAGAGCAGCAGAGTGGCATGAGCAGGCAGAGCACAGTGGTATGAGCAGAGAGGTATGAGCAGGCAGAGCGGCATGAGCAGGCAGAGCGCAACAGAGTGTGGCGTGAGCAGGCTGAGCGCCACGTGAGCAGGCAGAGCGCTTTTAGCACGGCGTGACATTACCGCCCTCCCGATGCGATAGCATCAGGCCTCCATCTAGTACGGAATAAATAACATGCCAGTTTTTTTTTTTTCCAAAATCATTTTTATTAGAATTTTTCAATGATACAAAATAACAATAAAATCAAAATCCAACATAAGCCCCCAAAATAGATAAATCCACAAAATGCAGTACAGCCATCAATCATGCATATCGAATGAAATTATTAATGTCCTAAAGGACAACAGATAATAATTCCCTCACCATCACCACAAGCAATAAGACCACTTCTATAACTTTAAGATCCCCAGAGTACCATTCAAGACTTCTAGTAGATACCAGTTGGAATTTTTAAATGGTAAGACCGTATGAACCAACTCATCTGGGGACAAGTGTAAAATTATGAAAGCTCTCCATGTATTAAAAAAATTATCCGTCAACATTTGTTTCTCTCAGCTTCCAACCTCTCAGTCAACATGTTGTCTTTCAGCATTGTTACTAAATCTGAGATCTTGGGGGGTACCCCACTCAGCCAATCCCTTAAAATAAGTTTCTTAGCTGTTATAGCTATAATGTGTAATAATCTAGCTTTTTTTCCTCTCCAAATTTTTTCCGTCGGGAAGTGTAACAGCCATGTCAAGGGATCGTGGCCTAAGTCATTGCTATAAATATCTTGTGTTGTCATAAAAACCTGTCTCCAAAAACCCTGAATAGCTGGTCAAGTCCACAGACCATGGCTCATATCTGTCTTGGGGGTGTCACATTTTGGGCAATTTTGTAGCCTGTCAGGTGCCTGTGGTGTTGGTGGTATGTTAAAGCCATATACCACTCTATACATGATACGGAATTGCATGTCTCTCCACTTTTCATTAGGTATAAATTTTCTCACCAATTCCCAGCCTTTAAGTATTTTGTCCTCCAAATCTTCAGTTTGAATCAGTCTCTCCCAACCTTTAAACCTTTTATCTAAGTTTTCAAATGAGGTTATGTCTTTTAATCGTTTGTACAAGTAAGAGATATTTATAACTGCCATATCTGTATCAACTGGCGTATCCCAAGCATTTGTAACGCATTCCTTCTAGACATCCTTCAGCTGATTTAAGACATGAAACTGTAATTGTCCATATTGCAACATCTGCGTGACCGATAGATCATACTTCTTAAGCACTTCCGACCCACATAACCATCTTTTCTCAGTCACATGTAACAGGTCACCCAACCTCCGAATGCCCCTGGCTCTCCACTCCTTGAATAGGATGTTTTCCCTTCCCAATTTAAATCCGATATGGGCTCAGGGATTCAAGTATTTCGAGACGCTCCACTCCAATTTGAATTTCTTTCAGACCGCCTTCCAGCACATCGCTGTATCTCTGTATATCAATGAATTTTTCAAAGACTGCGGAATGTCAGACCAAGAGGCATAAAGAAGACTGACCGGGTCCCATGGCCTACATAATTCCACCTCATCTTCATAATTAGAGTGTTTACTAGATTTTTTTAACCAGTCTAGCACATGCCGGGAAAGACAGGCCAGATTATAACCCCTAATATCCGGTAGTCCTAATCCCCCCCCTGTCTTTGGGAAGCATCAGTGTATCAGTTTTTATTCTCACTCTCTTTCCTCTCTCCATAAGAATCTTGTGAATGCTACATTGAGTCGTTTAATGTCTGTATATCGAAGAAGAAGAGGGATAGTCTGTAATGGGTACAGCAGTCTCGCAAAACTGATCATCTTTATCAAATGACATCTCCCCAATAAAGACAAAGGGAGGTTTTTCCACCCCTCCAACTCTTTCTCAATCTTGGCAATTAGCGGGCCAAAGTTCAGAGAATATACAGAGCTCGCACTTCTCCCCAGATAAACTCCTAGGTATTTTATGTGATCACGTCTAACCTTAATATCTCCTATCCGATCCCCCAACCTATCATGATGAATATTCTGCCCTGACTCATCTAGTCTGAGCAACTCACATTTAGATTTGTTTAGTTTGAAGCCCGAAAAGGAGCCATATATTTCCAGCTGTGTAAGCAGATTGCTCATATCTCTTTCCGATCTATTTAAAAATAATATTATGTCATCCACAAATAAAGCTGAACGGACGATTCTTTGCCCTGTTCGTATTCCTTCAAATGCGTCACTGTCATTGAGGAATCGAGAAAGCGGTTCAATTGCTAGATTGAAAAGCAGAGGAGATGAGGGACATCCCTGGCGTGTTCCCTTCTCCAAGGGGAAGGCTGCAGACAGGAGCCCCGGGGTGTTCACCTTAGCTCTTGGGTTAAAGTACAGTGATTTTAGAAAGGTCCTAAACGACCCGAGAAAGCCAAAAGTATCTATAACCATATCAAGCCATGCCCAACTTACATTGTCAAACGCTTTTTCAGAGTCCAACAATCGTAAAGCCGGTGAATCGTCCCTGCAACATGCCAGTTTTATAGAGTGGGTTGTTCCAGATGCGGTGATACCAATTATGTGTACATATTTTTGTTTTATCACAATAGCTGCGTTTTGAGTGGCAAAACGGATTTTAGTGATTTGTGTGCGTTTTTTTGTGTTTTTTTTTTTAACATGTTTTATTTCACTTTTTTTTAGACTTTTTCACCCTGGGACATGTATATATATATTTCTGATCATTGATCTCATACACTGCAGTACTTATTGCTGGATCTCACAGGCCACTGTGCCCTGGGGTCATCACATGACCTCAGGGTACCATGGTAACCATCGGGACCTGCGATTCTCAACGATTGACAGCGGTATTTAAGGGGTTAATCGGCCCCGATCAGCATCAAAACTGGCTGGGGCCAATTCTGCAGGGTATCAGCTGTCACATGCAGCTGACACCTGCGGGAATTGCTGCCACCGGGCGTCAAGTACCCTTAGCGACCGCCGTGAAAAGGCGTATTGGCAGTTGTTAAGGGAATAAAAATTAAGAATTTTAAAATTGCGACATTTTCGCCAAAATTCCGATATTTTCACAAATAAATGCAAAAAATGTTGGTCTAAATTTATCACTAACATAAAGTTCAATATGTCGCGAAAAAACTATCTCAGAATCACTGGGACACTTTGAAGCGTTTCAGAGTTATTCTCACATAAAGTGACACTGGTCAGAATTGTAAAATTTGGCCTGGCAAGGAAGGTGACAATAGGCTTTGGAGTGAATGGGTTAAATATATACAAACACATTACGTCCATTTATCCAAATCATACAAGTAAATGCACAGTATATCCATATATAGAAAATTGACACACATATAAAATATACTCATATATTCTTCTCCTGGAAAAAGGAGAGGTCACATATGTTTAGTTTGAGACTAAAGCAGGGAGTTGACTGGATTGTGCAGTAAGGTAGGAGAGGGTTGGGGTAGAAGATGGCAATGGTCTCTCTTCACCAGGTTGCCACGCCTCATTTTGCCGATTAACTGAGCTGCTGCTTCATGAAGCAACCCTGGCGCTGCAACACACAATACAGTCTATAGCGGCAAAGATGTGAATAGACCATTCATATCAGCTCCCTGGCTCGGTCTGCTGCCTCCATGGGACCTTATGTGGCTGAACCGGCCGGATTGCTGGTATGCCCCTCTGTAAATACATATATATGTGTAATGTATGTTTATGTTCAAAATCTGCATTTTACAGTGTGCTCTGTGCATTTCATATAAAGCGCTTGGTCCATTTAGTAGCAGTTCAGCCTCAAGCCACATACACATAAATGATTTATACCTGACAAACATGGAAGTGATTGCTGTATAATCTCCTGGTAGCATCATGACTGTAAAGATTTGCTTTTTTAACGGAATACATATGTAACATGTGAAATGTAATTGAATCATTTAATGGTAGTACAGATTCAGCAGATTAAATTCTTCTATGCATCTAAAGGCCCCACATACACACCTATCTCTACCTGACTCGCCAATACACAGGAACGCTCGACAGAGCGCTCCTGTGTTCTCTATTAGAAGAACGTTGCCAGACTCTTCTGTTCCAGGGAGGACAAAAGGATCAGCTATCAAAATTCAACAGGGTAAATCTTTCCTTTCCCCAACATAATCTGTCAGAGGAGAATTATGAGGCCGCTATATACATTAATCTGTTGGCCGATCATGCTGATATCGTCTTGATTGGCCAACTTTAGTCTAGTGTGTATAGGGGCCTTTAAGAAGATTTAAAAAATCTTATTGGAGACAGTTGTGTTTGTAGAATAATAAGACACAGCACAGGCACTAGGAAAATTACATAGTTCAAAAGCAACAGAAAAAAATGCCATACTTTAGTTCATTGCGGAACATTGTATTATAAAAGCTTCCAACAATATATGGGTCTTATAGGCTGTGGAGTAGTTTCATATATGCTCCGTAATCCACCCACACATAGGGCATCTCAATATTTCATACATACTGTCAGAGAAATAGCATTAAAGAAAGTTGTCCACTACTTTTATGTTGTTGAGTGGATCTACAGTAGTGACACCTAAACAGTATATGGAGCTGTGGATAGTTCATTAATATAAACGTTGTGGAAACCCAAATCTTGGGCCCATACCATATGCAAAATGTATCCCAGCTTGTCAGCAACCATCGATAAAACATTGGTGTATTGTTGATCTTGACTGATCACAGCGCCATTAAAAGCATTGTTACTGGTCACGCAATGTCTTCATGCCATTTGTGTGTACAACAAGCATTGTTGTAAATAGCATTGTTCTCAGAAGAATTGTTACTAGACAACACTGAAGCTTCTCGCCCAGCCAAAAGTAAACCTTTCCCCACCTACTGTGAGGATCATTAAGATAAAAACTGTTCCATGCAAGCTGGCCTTAATCTGGTGGGCATGGAATGGAAACTTTTTTACAAGCAGCCAATACAATGAGAGATGTGGAAATGACTAGATGACTATGTGGTATGAGAGCTGCCTGCAAATTCTACTGAAAGGAAGAAAACCAAGAAAAATCCAGGTATACTAAAAAATAGTACCTTGTGTAAAATATAGACCAAACTAAGTTGCTCAGTGGCTAATTATATAGATCATAAATTAGCCAAAATGGAGATAAAGGAAAATGTAAAAACAAATATATGTGTAGAAAAATATTTATCAAAATATCACAAACACACTAATAATAAAAAAGTAAATAGTACAGAGAAGACCAGACTAAAAGGCATGCATAGGGGAGAGGACAGGATGCAAATAGTTCTCAGGAGAAGAATCCACTAATGCAGAGACAGAGAAACCCACTCACAATGGTATTTAGGCCAAATGGAAAAACTATAATATACATATAATATGCATATGCCCCAATAAAATTGATGATATATCAGTCTCAACAGTAGTGGAGCAAAATATGCTGTACGAACTGGAAGGTGAGGTCTGGGGCGCAACTAATGGTAGGTAGTAAATAATAAGTCAGAATAATAGTCAAACAAGGAAAAAGTGGTATAAAAAGACAGCTTCCAGTATATAAAAAATAAATAATATAAAATATATGCCAATAAAGGCTATGAGCTATCAATACTTTGCAACATGATAACAAAAGAATGTAAACACAATAACCAAGAAGGAGAGGGCGCACAAGCACCTCGACGGGCATTTCACCAACACTGGGCTTCGTCAGGAGGATGTCTTGCGTTACTTTTTGGAGACCTTTGGTAGGGTTCATTTTGTGTAAAATATGTTTAATTGGAAAAAGAGAATTCTCCAACAATAACTTTCAGTACACAAGAAGATACTAAATAACACTAGTGGCCAGTGAAGATGTCCCACAAACAGCCCAAGGGCAAAGGATTGAAAATTGATGGTATAGTTTTGTGCGACCAATGTTGGACACTATTAACTTATGCTATGCTCACACCACAGTGTGGTGTATGTCCATTATGAATATTTTATTTATTATGCTCATTATGTGCAATAAATAAGTTAAAGGATGTCCTCTCTTGTTTTGATTGGTGGTTGGACAGACGTGTTCTTTTTTTCAGAAAATGGTGCAGGAAGAAATTACTTGTGTGCCAGACAAGCTACAATGTTGAATTTTTTTGTGGAAGACCCAAATTGTCTTGCTTATATTGCCAGCAATTTCTAATTTTTAAAAAGGAGATACAGTGGGGAAAAAAAGTATTTAGTCAGCCACCAATTGTGCAAGTTCTCCCACTTAAAAAGATGAGAGAGGCCTGTAATTGACATCATAGGTAGACCTCAACTGTGAGAGACAAAATGAGCAAACAAATTCTAAAAATCACATTGTCTGATTTGGAAATACATTTTTTTCAAATTTTGGTGGAAAATAAATATTTGGTCAGTTACAAACAAGCAAGATTTCTGGCTCTCACAGACCTGTAACTTCTTCTTTAAGAGGCTCCTCTGTCCTCCACTCATTACCTGTAGTACTGACACCTGTTTGAACTTATCAGTATAAAAGACACCTGTCCCCAACCTCAAACAGTCACACTCCAAACTCCACTATGGTGAAGACCAAAGAGCTGTCGAAGGACACCAGAAACAAAATTGTAGCCCTGCACCAGGCTGGGAAGACTGAATTTGCAATAGGCTAGCAGCTTGGTGTGAAGAAATCAACTGTGGGAGCAATAATTAGAAAATCAAAGACATACAAGACCACTGATAATCTCCCTCAATCTGGGGCTCCACACAAGATCTCACCCCGTGGGGTCAAAATGATCTCAAGAACGGTGAGCAAAAAATCCCAGAACCTCACGAGATGACCTAGTGAATGACCTGCAGAGAGCTGGGACCAATGTTACACAGGCTACCATCCGTAACACACTACGCCGCCAGGGACATAGATCCTGCAGTGCCAGACTTGTCCCCCTGCTTAAGCCATTACATGTCCGGGCCCGTCTGAAGTTTGCTAGAGAGCATTTGGATGATCCAGAAGAGTATTGGGAGAATGTCATATGGTCAGATGAAACCAAAGTAGAACTGTTTGGTAGAAACACAACTCGTCGTGTTTGGAGGAGAAAGAATGCGGAGTTGCATCCAAAGAACACCATATCTACTGTGAAGCATGGGGGTGGCAACATCGTGCTTTGAAGTTGTTTCTCTACCAAGGGATCAGGACAATCCTTCCATCAGCAAGGGAATTGAAGATGAAACGTGGCTGGGTCTTTCAGCATGACAATGATCCCAAGCACACCGCCAGGGCAACGAAGGAGTGGCTCCGTAAGAAGCATTTCAAGGTCCTGGAGTGGCCTAGCCAGTCTCCAGATCTAAACCCTATAGAAAACCTTTGGAGGGAGTTGAAAGTCCGTTTTGCCCAGCGACCGCTCCAAAACATCACTGCTCTAGAGGAGATCTGTATGAGGAATGGGCCAACATACCAGCAACAGTGTGTGCCAACATTGTGAAGACTTACAGAAAATGTTTGACCTCTGTCGTTGCCAACAAAGGATATATAACAAAGTATTGAGGTGAACTTTTGTAATTGACCAAATACTTATTTTCCACCAAAATTTAAAAAAAAATTATTTCCAAATCAGACAATGTGATTTTCAGGATTTGTTTTCTCATTTTGCCTCTCGTAGTTGAGGTCTACCTATGATGTCAATTACAAGGCTCGCTCATCTTTTTAAGTGGGAGAACTTGCACAATTGTTGACTGACTAAATACTTTTTTTCCCCACTGTATGATGTGTTTTGCTATGTCATTCTACATTCCCTTTAAAACCTTAAGGCCACGGACAATTTATGTTTTTTCATTTTTTTATCTTTTTTTTTCTCTCCTACTTCCAAGAGCCATAACTGTAATATTTTTAAGTCCACTTAGCCATATGAGGGCTTGTTTTTGTGAGAGAAGTTGTACATTTGAATAACACCATTCATTTTATCATGTGATGCACTGGAAAGCGGGAAAAATTTTCCAGGTGCATTGATATTGCAAAATAGTGCAATTACACAATTTTTATTTATTTTTTATTCACCATGTTCAGTATACAGTAAAACTGACCTGGCAATATGATTCTACAGGTCAGTACGATTACGCAGATACCAAACACGTTATAGTTTTTTTGTCTTTTTTAAGTCGTAAAAAAATTCTGAAATCTGTAAAAAAAATTATATATTTGCTTCTGTCTGCATTTTTCGAGATCCATATGTGGCGCCCAGCTGTGCTTAGTGCCACTGATCCTAGAAGTGTGCATGAAAGGATTCCTCCACAAGAGGCCCTCATAAGCATTCACACACCTCCATCTTCCACCTCAGACCACCAGAGGGAGCCCGTTAGAGATATATAAAGGGAAGGTGGAGCCAGGCAGCCCAGAAAGTGATTCAGCAGCTTCCTGCTCAGACACAGAAGGACTCAGTGCAGTCGAGCCAGAGCCTAGCAGTTCCTGTAGAAATAGTTAAGTACAGTCTGTAGAGTGATTCCAGACTAGAACTTACAGAGCTCAGGATAGAGAGCTAGGAGTGTGCCGACGCTCTGAGAGCGGCGAAGAAGAGCAGTGTCCCGGCTGCAGTGTGTGTAGCCTAGTGAGGGCCCCGAGCGGGGCCAAAGGCGAGTGGAAAGTGAGTAACATAGGGGGCAAAGGAACTTAACCAGCTCACCCCGAAGTATATACCAGACACCGGGTCCGAAGCTTACCGGGATCTCTACGACCCAGTAAGGCATAACCGGAAGCCCTGGTGAACTACAGGTCCCAGGATCGCTAAAGTGCTGATACGTAACAGAGCCAGGAGACACATAGGCCCCGCAAGCTGAGGAGCGTGTACTCCAAGAAAAGGCCCTACCACAAGGTCAGCCAGCACAGGACAGAGACAAAGTTAGGCCTAGCTCCAGGCAGGTCAGAAACTTACTACGCAGAGGCAAGAAACAGGAGGCCCTACACCCGCTCATTGGGGAGGATCCTGATATGCACCCTTCACCCTACAGTGCGCCGGGATGTGCCTGAATTTCCATCAGTAAAAGGTACTGAAGTGACTATTGTGTCCATCCCCGTTCTTGCTCTGACCCGGCTGGGTCTCGCCTGTCCTGCATCCCCCTTTCCGTACGCTGCCCTGAGGCCTAGCTCCACCTGTGGGGAGCTATACCATCGAGCTGCCTTATCACCGGCCTCAGTGGACTGCCGCAGTGCTGGTGATTCTCACCAGAAACCACAGATGGCGTAATGAACTCTTATACGATTAACAATTATCCACCCTTTTAAAGAGTGACCCCAGGGTACGTGGCCGGGAGCCGACCACCGCGACATCCCAAAGGCCAGGCAAAGGCCCGGGTACCGAGTCATCCCTATCCCCTGGGCTAGTCAGCTTCTCACAGTATGTGACGACGCAGCATGCACGCTGTAAGCCCTACCCTGGGAAGATGGGGTACTCGGAGCCGGGTCCTAAGTTGTCAATGGGGTGCAGCCGTGGCCTGGACCCGCTCCGTACCCAGGGCCATCACACTAAAAAGAGATGGTACGGGCTTATCCGGGTTGAGTGGCTGATCTCGAATACGCCACCTGTGGCACCTGGTGAAGGCCACCAGCGCTGCTGCAGTCCTCTGAGGCGGGATGTTGTGGCAGCCGTCGTTGTTACTACTCCCCACAGGCGGAGCAGGGCCTCAGGGCAGAAGGCGACAGGATGACGGGGGTTGTAGTATAGGAGGTCTGGTGCTACGTAGTGCGGTATAGTGCAGAATAAAGAGTCCGGAGGCCATAGGGGTTAACTTCCAGGGTTTTTACTCACGTTGAAGAGTGCAGCTGCAAGGCTTCTCCCTGCTCCTCACGGAGTTCTGCGGTCACCAGTAACGAGGGTCCGACAACCTCTGAGTAATTCAAGTGTTTAATCAGGACCCCGCACCAGAGTGTTCCTAGACTTCAGACCGGGTCCTTTCCTGTCTGTGTGTGTGTAGATAGGCCGGGTCTCCCTCTGGACTACGCTCAGAAACAGGGTACGGGTGGCAGCTCCGCTCCGCCCGTTACCCGGTGGGATCCTCAGGGCCTGCCAGGCTTCCCTGACTAGGACGTGGAGTAGCAAAGTCAGGTGTCGGGGGCTGGTACCCCTCTTGCAGCCGGAATCCCTCTGAATAGATCAGAATAGCGAGGACAGGTGGCGTATACAGCTCCGTCTGCATACTCCTGGGATCCTTTTGTGGTGGAGCTACACTCTTAAGCTCCGGGCCTTCTTGGTCATGGTCCTTGACCGGGCTGAGACATACATTATGTGCAACCTGCCCCTCGACCCAAGGCCAGGGTACGAGGGCCGTGTCTCCATCCGCTGCAGGTCCACCCAGGATCCACGTTCAGGGAGGGAGATCACGATCAAAGAACCCAGAACCAAAATGGTTGTGTATTAAATATGAATTATTAAGTGTCACTAAAATGTGAGTCCTCCACCCTCACCCACTAATTGGTTCCCCTATCTCTTGGTTCCCCAGTCTCCCAGTAGGGGCAGCACCTAGTGCATACTAGCCCCCTCTGGTGGGAGAAGTGTGGTGTTGGATGTGGAGGTAGGGTCCTGATCATCGCACTGTTCTTACCTCAGAGGAGGAACACTGCACCCCATTAAAGAGGTGCAGCATCCCTGTGGCGGTCGAACCCTCATTGGCGCCACATTCCCCCCTGGTGAAACACAGCACGTCCACGGGCTGCAAAAGAGCAATACCTGGTACAGTTTTTTTATATTTTGTAAACAATTAAACGATCTTCCCATTATGGGAGGTGTTAGAACTCTCCTGTTAGGTTTTTTCTATCTTGCTGGTCACATGACCTTTTTTGCCTATTTAATCCTGCTCCGCCCTCCTGGCCTTGCTGGACTTCATTGTAATTTCTACTCTTAAGCTAGCCTGGTGCTTAGTTACCTTTCTCAGTCAGTTTAGCTAGGTCTTCGGACCTTTATGTTCTATGTTGTGTGTTTGTCTTTTACTGCTACAGTCTCTCCTAGGAGGTGTCCAACTTTATCCCTGTCCCTAGTTCTTGTAGGGATCCCTCCCTTGCATCTATAGGTCTTCGTACAGACTAGCCGAGGACTTTAGCGGGTCTGATCGCAGGATCAGGTTCCCCGTTACATCGTAGGGATCTAGCTTAGTTCTATTGTAGGGACAGATCTCCTTTCTTTCCTTAGTGCTTGTAGCAGATCATAACAGTAAGTCCAGCCCAAAAATATCTCTAAGGAAAGACCTCCAGTTTCCATCATGGTGTCGGTTCAGGATTTGGCTCAACGCCTGCAGGGACTCTCTCTGGAGGTGGCCGAGCTCCAACAACACGTGAGTAGCTGTTCTGGAGCACATTTTGTGGAGCCAAAGGTACGTTTGCCTGATTTATTTTTTGGTGATCAACAAGAATTTTTTTCCTTTAAAAATGCTTGTTTGTTGTATTTTTGTTTGAGACCCAGATCCTCTGGTAATGAATCACAGCGCATAGGGTTCATAATGTCACTTTTGCGCAAAGAACCTCAGGGATGGGCATTTTCTCTCCAACCTAGTGATCCATGCTTTAGATCAGTGGATAGTTTTTTTTCTGCTTTGGGTTTGTTGTATGATGATCCTGATCGTGTCTCATCAGCTGAGACTGAATTGAGACGTTTGAGGCAGGGATCAGGTAATGTGGAAAAATATTGTTCTCACTTCCGTCGGTGGTCTGCCCAGGTGGGGTGGAATGATTCAGCTTTGAAAAGTTTGTTTCTTGCTGGGCTAGGTGAAAGGGTTAAGGATTTGCTGATTGCTTATCCCACACCTGGAAACTTGCAGGAGGCAATGCAATTAGCTATACGGGTGGACAGGAGACTGCGTGCAAGGGTTAATGAGAGTAAATCCTCTGCCATGTCAGCTCCGAGTCTTGAGAGGGTCTGTACTGACATTGGAGAGCCGATGGAGATTGGGGCGATGGCACCCTGCTCTCAGGAAAAAGACCGCAGATCTTCTGAAGGTTTGTGCTTTTATTGCGGGAAATCTGACCATTTTATTAAGAACTGTGTGCTTCGTATGAACAAAGAAAAAAAAAAAAGGTCAGTTACGCCCGTATTGCCTGTTTAAATACTAAGGGGGTATTTCTTTCTGCTACTACTGCAGTTCAGGAAGAATTAATTGAATTTCGGGTATTTGTGGATTGTGGTTCAACTCTGAATGTGATTGATGGGGGATTCTTGGAAAAACTTAATTTAAAACCCAAACCTTTATCATCCCCTATTGCTGTGGTTTCTGTCGATGGCTCCCCCTTGAAGAGTATTACTCACAAGGTCTGTGAATTTCCCCTCACTATTAATGGTATTCACCAAGAAAATTTGGATTTGGTAGTATTAAATAATTTGCCTTTTCCAGTAGTTTTGGGGTTACCCTGGTTAAAATTGCACAATCCTGTACTGGATTGGTCTACCAATGAAATTAAGTCCTGGAGCCCTAAGTGTTATGACAAGTGTTGTAACGGACGTATTGCTGCGGTGGAAAAAGGGGAATTACCTGTACCTATTCGGGATTTTTGGAGAGTTTTTTCTGAGGAGGAGTCACAAATTTTGCCTCCCCATAGAGACTACGATTGCACCATTGAATTTGTCCCTGGAGCGACTCTTCCTAAAAGTCGTTTATTTAATCTTACTATCCCTGAGAGAAAGGCTTTGGAGGAATACATACAGGCAAGCTTGGCCGCCAGTCACATTAGGCCTTCCAAGTCTCCTGTGGCTGTTGGATTTTTTTTTATTAAAAAAAAGGACGGCGGTTTACGTCCTTGTCTGGATTTTCGTGAGATTAATAAAATTACTGTACGCAATCCTTACCCACTGCCATTGATTCCTGATTTGTTTAACCAGTTAGTGGGGGCCAAGTGGTTCTCTAAAATTGATCTCCGGGGGGCATACAGTTTGTTGCGCATGAAGGAGGGTGATGAATGGAAGACTGCTTTTAACACTCCTGTGGGTCATTTTGAGAATCTGGTTATGCCTTTTGGTCTTACCAATGTTCCAGCATTTTTTCAGAATCTTATTAATGACATCCTTAGACCTTTGATCGGCAAAAATGTGGTTGTGTATTTGGATGACATTTTGATTTATTCACCGGATCTGGAGTCTCATTGGCGGAGCGTACGTGAGGTATTACAGTTATTAATTGACAATTCGCTTTTTGCTAAGCTGGAGAAATGTGAGTTCGCTGTACAGAGAATTAGTTTTTTGGGCTACATTATCTCCAGCAAGGGCTTTGAGATGGACCCTGTGAAGGTTCAGGCGGTTCAGGAATGGCCTAGGCCTATTGGTTTGAAATCGATACAGAGGTTTTTGGGTTTCGCCAATTATTACAGAAAATTAATTAAAAAATTTTCTATTATTGTCAAACCACTGACCGATCTCACCAGGAAAGGTGCTAATGCGGTTCAGTGGATTACTGAGACCATTGAAGCTTTTGTGTTTCTAAAGGAGAGGTTCAGCTTTGCTCCCATCCTTATGCAGCCTGATGTGACTAAGCCGTTTTTGGTTGAGGTTGATGCTTCTTCGGTGGGGGTCGGTGCGGTGTTGTCTCAGAAAAACAAGGATGGAGTACATCCCTGTGCTTTTTTTTCAAAAAAATTTTCTGAGACTGAACTTAATTACGATATTGGTAATCGGGAATTGCTGGCTATTAAACTCGCATTTGAACACTGGCGTCATCTCTTGGAAGGTGCTGAATTTCCCATTCAGGTTTTCACTGATCATAAAAATCTGATCTATCTTGATGCTGCCAAGCGCTTGAATGCCCGTCAGGCTAGGTGGGTACTTTTTTTCTCGCGGTTTAATTTTTCCGTTACTTACATCCCGGGTACCAAGAATGTTAAAGCGGATGCTTTGTCTCGCAGCTTTTCTCCCATGGCCGGTGCTGAGGAGGAGGGGAGCATTTTACAAGAAGGTGTTGTGATTGCGGCATTGGACTCCGTTTTGGAAGATGAGATTCTTAAAGCACAGGAGAATGCCCCATCTAACACTCCCCATGGGAAGTTGTTTGTGCCTAGGACCTTTAGGAGAGATTTGTTTGTTGAGTGTCATGAGTCTCGGTTGGCAGGTCATCCAGGAATTTCTGAGACCAAGAGACTTGTGGGTCGCAGTTTTTGGTGGCGTGGATGGCAGAAGGAAGTCATTAAGTGGGTGCGTCAATGTACGGTGTGTGCTAGATCTAAGTCTTCACATACTCCTGCAGTGGGGTTGCTTTGCCCTCTGTAGGTTCCTAGTGCACCTTGGACACATTTGGCTATGGACTTTATTACTGACCTTCCCCCCTCTGAGGGTTTCACAGTCATCTGGGTGGTTGTGGACCGTTTTAGCAAGATGTGTCACTTGTTTCCTTTCATCAAACTGCCCTGCGCTAAGACACTCGGTAAGGCCTTTGTCAAGGAAATTGTCAGACTACATGGCGTTCCTACTGACATTGTTTCGGATAGGGGACCTCAGTTCGTGGCTCGTTTTTGGCGTGCTTTTTGTGACAGGTTGGGAGTTCATTTGTCGTTTTCATCCGGATATCATCCTGAGTCTAATGGCCAGACAGAAAGGAAGAATCAGGATGTTGAGCAGTTCTTGCGTTGTTTTGTGGCAGACAATCAGGAGGGGTGGTCTGAGTTTCTGCCACTTGCTGAGTTTGCTCTTAACAACCATACATCCTCTTCTGCTGGTTGTTCGCCTTTTTTTTGTTCTTCTGGGAGACATCCGTCTTTTGGGTCATTCTCCAAATTGGTATCGGCTGTGCCTGAGGAGGAGAGTTTTTCCGGTGATTTGGAGAGAGTTTGGACGGATGTGCGTGGTAATCTTCAGGAGGCTAACAAAAAATCTAAGAGGTACTTTGATAGGAAAGGGCAAGAGGTTTTGTTTGCTATTGGTGACATGGTTTGGTTGTCCTCTAAGAATCTGCAGTTGAGGATTCTTTCTAAAAAATTGGGTCCCAAGTTTGTAGGGCCCTTTAAGGTGCTTCAGGTAGTTAACCAATCTGCTGTTAGGTTGGAGGTTCCTACCTCCTGGAAGATTAATCCGGTGTTTCATGTTTCTCTGTTGAAAAGAGCTTATGTGTCAGATGGAGACGCCTTTGCCACTGTTCCTCCGGTGGTGGAGGACGGGGAATACGAAATTTCCCGCATCCTAAATTCTAGACGGTATAGAGGGAGTTTGCAGTATCTTGTCGCTTGGAAGGGTTTCGGACCCAAGGATAACTCATGGGTGAGGTCGGATGATGTTTCTGTTTCCAGACTTGTCAGAGCGTTTCACAAGAGGTTTCCTGATAAGCCTGGGCCTAGGGGATCCGGAGGATCCTCATAGAAGAGGGGGTACTGTTAGAACTCTCCTGTTAGGTTTTTTCTATCTTGCTGGTCACATGACCTTTTTTGCCTATTTAATCCTGCTCCGCCCTCCTGGCCTTGCTGGACTTCATTGTAATTTCTACTCTTAAGCTAGCCTGGTGCTTAGTTACCTTTCTCAGTCAGTTTAGCTAGGTCTTCGGACCTTTATGTTCTATGTTGTGTGTTTGTCTTTTACTGCTACAATCTCTGCTAGGAGGTGTCCAACTTTATCCCAGTCCCTAGTTCTTGTAGGGATCCCTCCCTTGCATCTATAGGTCTTCGTACAGACTAGCCGAGTACTTTAGCGGGTCTGAACGCAGGATCAGGTTCCCCGTTACATCGTAGGGATCTAGCTTAGTTCTATTGTAGGGACAGATCTCCTTTCTTTCCTTAGTGCTTGTAGCAGATCATAACAGGAGGCACTTCTTCTTTAACGTTACAAACAGCATATAATATAAAAGTACAAAGATGTAAAAAAATATAAAAGTACAATGATCATCCAGAGACATTTATGCACAGACAGACGGGTAAAGTGCAAGGAATGAAAGGCAGTTCAGAAGCACAAGGGACCTGTCCCAAACCCCCAATGTAGGCCCTGGGGTGGCTGGAGGGCATGAAGATCCCGAGTTGGACCTCCAGGAGAGCCACTCCAGACAGGTTTTTCTTCTGAGGTCTTGAGGTAGAAGTGTATGCGGTTTTACATAAAACCAATAAGGAGCATCTAAAGAGATGCAAAGTATTTACAAGTAAGGAGTCTGTCTGCTGCAAGTCCGCAGGGACAAATGTCTCTAGAAACCGGGGTAAAACATGTCAAAACATAAACATAATAACTTTCAACAAATTACAGCCGCCGGGGCTGCTGAATTCTCGGATCCCCTCCGGGGAAAAGGCTCATTCCTCCCGACGGAGGCTGACCGGTCCTCTACGGCCGAGCGCGAGGGGGCATCGCTCCTGGACGCCTTGTGGACATCCAGGGCGTACCACCCCCGCACCCCGTGGTGGCGGGTGTACGTGACTATGTCACCCGGGAAGAGGTTCCGGCCAGGGTGTCCCTTTTTCAGCCGCGGCTCGACGTCCCGCCGGCTGACGAAGACGTCGTCCTCATGCTGGGAACTCCGTATGAATCCCCATCCCGCCTCATGGTGAAAGTTTACCACTTGCCCTTCCATACGGGGGCTTTGACGGGTTGCCTCCTCCTGGTGGGCCCGGGACTTTGCAGCCTTAGCGCGCACCTCGAGGCGCTCACAGCGGACCTCCCTCTGGCGATGCTCCCGGCTGAGTTGGAGAATCTGCTCATGGCACCGCTCGCTCCTCCTCTGCGCTTCAGCCCGGGTCTCCAGGGGGAAGCCCATCAGGTCCCCCCCCTGGTTGTCCCAGGCCCACTCCTCAGCCGCCGGCCAGGTGACTGTCGGTGCGGGTAGCGGTGTCGTAAGGGGCTGCTGCGGGTCCTCTGCAAGTGCGGACCAGTCCTGGTTGGGGTCGGTGGATACCCCAGCAGGCTCAGGTCCTTCCGAGTTGGGAGTTGGGCAGCAGTGCAGGTCTTCGCCAATAGCAGAAGCTCGCAGCTCCGGGGCAAAGACCTACTCCCAAGTTACTGCGCCGGGCAGCAGATACTCGGCCATGAGGTCCAGTATGGGCACGGTAGGCTCAGCAGCCGGGGCAGGGGTAGCACACTCACCCACCTCTGGGCCGCTCGCGACCTCTGTCACCACTTCTCCCTGAGCTTCGGCTCCTTGGCGGCGGGTCCGGATGCGCAGCAGCATTTCCTCCTGCCACGCAGCAGACACCGCTTTCTGGGCCTCATCCAGTCTTCGCACAAGACCCGGGGCTTCCTGGTGGAGAAATTCAATATCTCCCGCTGTGAGGATCGTGCCACCATGCTCCCTGCCGGGAGAAGAACCTGGGCCGGGTTCGGAAGGTACCGTTTGTTGCGCTCCAGCAGCGTCCATGTCTGCTCCTGAAGGTCGCCAAACTCCAACTCCTATGGCCGCACCTTGTTGTTTTTCTTTTTCCTCCTCTTTTGGGGCGGTATGCTGACAGGCCCGCCTTCATTCAGCCCATCCAGTTTGACGGGCATTACCCCGCGGACAGTCTCTGATGGAAGGGGCGGTCCACACTTTTGGCACCATATGGGTGCCTGGCCCACAATAGGAGGTGTTAGAAGACCGTCTTTCTGATGCAATATGGCGTCTGTTCTTCTTGGGCGGGCGCCATTTTAAGTGAAAACGACAGTCTAAGGTGTAAGGCACACAGTACTCGGTAGCAATGGGTAATTCCTTCCTTTGCTGCGGGTACGCTATCCTGCCGACTACGCCAAGTATGTGACGATCGCAGCACGCACGCTGTAAGCCCTAGCCTGGGAAGATGGGGTACTCTGAGCCGGGTCCTAAGTTGTCGATGGGGGTGCAGCCGTGGCCCGGACCCGCTCCGTGCCCAGGGCCGTCACACTACAAAAGAGATAGTACGGGCTCATCCGGGTTGAGTGGCTGATCTCGACTACGCCACCTGTGGCACCTGGTGAAGGCCTCCAGCGCTGCTGCAGTCCTCTGAGGCGGGATGTTGTGGCAGCCGTCGTTGTTACTACTCCCCACAGGCTTAGCAGGGCCTCAGGGCAGAAGGCGACAGGATGACGGGGGTTGTAGTATAGGAGGTCTGGTGCTACGTAGTGCGGTGTAGTGCAGAATAAAGAGTCCGGAGGCCATAGGGGTTAACTTCCAGGGTTTTTACTCACGTTGAAGAGTGCAGCTGCAAGGCTTCTCCCTGCTCCTCACGGAGTTCTGCGGTCACCAGTAACGAGGGTCTGACAACCTCTGAGTAATTCAAGTATTTAATCAGGACCCCGCACCAGAGTGTTCCTAGACTTCAGACCGGGTCCTTTCCTGTCTGTGTGTGTGTAGATAGGCCGGGTCTCCCTCTGTACTACGCTCAGAAACAGGGTACGGGTGGCAGCTCCACTCCATCCGTTACTCGGTGGGATCCTCAGGGCCTGCGGGGCTTCCCTGACTAGGAAGTGGAGTAGCAAAGTCAGGTGTCGGGGGCCGGTACCCCTCTTGCAGCCGGAATCCCTCTGAATAGATCAGAATAACGAGGACAGGTGGCGTATACCGCTCCGTCTGCATCCTCCTGGGATCCTTTTGCGGTGGAGTTAAACTCTTAAGCTCCGGGCCTTCTTGGTCATGGTCCTTGACCGGGCTGAGACATACATTATCTGCAACCTGCCCCTCGACCCAAGGCCCGGGTATGAGGGCCGTGTCTCCATCCGCTGCAGGTCCACCCAGGATCCACGTTCAGGGAGGGAGATCACGATCAAAGAACCCAAAGCCAAAATGGTTGTGTATTAAATATGAATTATTAAGTGTCACTAAAATGTGAGTCCTCCACCCTCACCCACTAATTGGTTCCCCTATCTCTTGGTTCCCCAGTCTCCCAATTCCCAGTAGGGGCAGCACCTAGTGCATACTAGCCCCCTCTGGTGGGAGAAGTGTGGAGTTGGATGTGGAGGTAGGGTCCTGACCATCGCACTGTTCTTACCTCAGAGGAGGAACACTACACCCCATTAAAGAGGTGCAGCATCCCTGTGGCAGTCAAACCCTCAGGGGCGCCACACATAACGTTTTCAATTTTCAGGATATGGGGCTGTGTGAAGGCTTATTTTTTGTGTTTTGAGCTGACATTTTTACTGATCTCTTTTTGGGGTAGATAAGATGTTTTATCGCCTCTTATTTAATTTTATTGCTGTGATGCGGTGTCCAAATAAACTTAATTCTGCCGGGTAAAATGGAGGCTGATCATTCAAGAAGAGAACAAAATGCTCTTTTATTGGGTGGAATTATCTTTTCGATTGCGCAAAAGATCAACGTTCTTGGTAGCTCATCGCCCGATGCAATCAGGACTCAAACTGCCAAGAACAATAGCAGCCTATGCACAATTAACAATCTATTACAAATTATTTAGTGCGCATCTGAAGAGCGGTCTGATTGTGTAAACGGGACTGATCAGCAAACAAGTAGCTGATCTGCAGTTGTTCAGGTCTGCCCTTGTAAAGGGACCCTTAGCCTTTTATCCGGTGGCTATTTGTCATGTAATCCTGTGCATGGACGCTATCTCAGTGGCTAATGCAAATAATTAGATATGTCAAACTTTTAGGATTTTCCTTTGAGTTTCTTCTGCTTAGAAAAGCAGTTTCTATGAGCACTACAAACATGCAGAATTTAGTAAAACTCTGCTTTGTGCTTTTCTTTTGTTATTTATCCTGGTAATAACTGGATAAATAGACTACTAGGTGTTCCAATTCTTAATTATAGGGTGACTTAATCTGACAATGGCCCATTTACTTGGTGAACTAGTAAGACACAATTTTAATATTCTAACATATCCAGGAGTGCTTATAAAGGAACATTACAATACAGAGATATTTATTAAACATATATCCCATTAAAGATAACCTGTCACCGTGATTTTGTAATGTAAAGTAAAGATCTGGCTGTAATGGTGCTATTATACTGATTACATTGATACCTTTGGGGGAAAAAATGCTTTTTGGTTCTTCTTTAATCATCATTTGAAGTTTTCTGCCAATTAGAT
Source organism: Phyllobates terribilis (assembly GCF_046119375.1). Classification (NCBI taxonomy): domain Eukaryota; kingdom Metazoa; phylum Chordata; class Amphibia; order Anura; family Dendrobatidae; genus Phyllobates; species Phyllobates terribilis. The sequence goes on along the minus strand of NW_027362762.1, from coordinate 299,110,207 downwards.
TTCGGTGCACAGGGGCTGGACTGTACAGGGGGTCTTCTCCTTTCTGTCTGTGATTCCCTTGCACGTCTGCCTTCCTCCAGTCTGTGAATGACCTGCCTCCACTGTGTGAAATCTCAGCTGTGACTTATCATTCAAAGACCAGCAGAGGGGCCAGGGAATCAGAGACCGGTAGGAGAAGACCCAGTGTATTGCGCCATTTTAGTCATGTGTTTATTTTACATTACAAAACCATGCTACATTACAAAAGGTTCTCTTTAACCCCCCACCCCCCTCCCCCCCATACACATTAAATGGCTGTTGGCTGAACGTTGGTTTAGCCATCAGTTTGGCAGGCAGCTATCTCGGCCGTCTCTCCCTTACACAGTAGCACTCACTCTTCTGAGTGCTCCTCTGTTCTCTATGAGCAAACTGCTGCTCCCAGAGAACAAAAGGATTGGCAGTCCGAAAAAAGACATGCCTGATCCTAAACTCCCCAACAATCATATCTCCAGGGCCCCCTTACAAATTAGACTGTGGGCCAAGTCGTCATTATTGGCGGATTCGGACAACATTACTCTATGTTTGGGAGGTGGGGTTTTAAGAGAAAACAACAAAGCTATCCAAATGATGTGATTAATGCGTTATTGTAATTAATACCCTAGGCCTTTACCTTCTGTCTATATGAATGGATAATGTTTTAGATAGTTTTCACCTGATTTATATTTTATTTATATTCTTTTATTCGAACTTATTTGCACTTTATGCTTTTATTGCATTTTTTTTTGTAATAAAAATTTGGGATGACAAAACCTTGAGATAAGAAACGTAAGCAACAGTATATTTTCAACAGAGACTACAACTTTTGTTTTGTATGTTCTTGTTGATGTAATTAAGGTACATATTTATCTTGCTTTATAATCGCGGTTTTAGTTTTTATTTAAGGATGTGTGACTGAGGTCTTAGATATGGTATTGGACAGTGGGAGTACCTTATTCTGTTTTTTTACTTGCAGCACTATTAAAACAACTATATGTCTACAGTTTTTCTGTGTGACTTAATAAAGGCTGTCATCCATGCCAACACACTATGTTTATGAGTGGGTCTGATGATAGCCTTGTGGCTTCTCTTTGATAGATTATACCTTCTCAACAGTGGGTACCGCCTCCCAAGGGGGATACATTTCTCCTCATGAAAAATCCATTATCCATATGTTATGTTAGGTCATGTGGCTGTAATAGAGGGGAGTCGTCTATTCAGGACCCCGACAAGTGTCGGATCTAATACTTTCTATAGAGAGGGAAAGTTAGGAACCTGGGCACTCATCTCTTTAAAATGGGCAAAAAAAAACAGCAGCTTATAAGTACTGCTGAATCAAACTGGTTTCCCTACTTAGGGTGTTAAAGAGTTTTTCGTGCATTTTAGGAAAATTCTCAATGAGGTAAAGATGTTTTTTAAAAAAAAAAAAAAAAAAAGAAATAGAGATCTATATTCTCCTCTTTAATCTCCTTCCATATCTGTGATCTCTGTCAACTTTCTGCAATGGTGATATGTCAGCCACAAGCACTTGACTATTTGCTTCAGTGTGACCAAAGATATCAGTGATTGGCTGCAGAAGTCATGTGCACAAGGTCAACAGCAGCAGGTAAGAAGAGTCCAGCATGGGATTAAGGCCACGGCCCCACTATCAGTATTTGGTCAGTATTCGGTCAGTATTTTTTCTCGGGAGTGGGAGCCAAAACCAGGTGAGGAACAATCAGAGAAAAGGTATAATAGAAACAAGTCACCAATCCTGCATTTATCACCCACTCTTGGTTTTGGCTCCCACTCCTGAGAAAAAATACTGACCGAATACTAACCAAATACTGATAGTGGGGCCGTGGCCTAAAGGGGAAAGTATGGGTTCTTTTTATGCCATTTTTCTATCATAGCCAATTTTCTTAAAATCTCAGAAAACCTATTTAATGTCTGGATTTTTGGTGGTCTATCACAATAAAGGAATTATTGTATGCTCCTGTGAATGGGTGAGATGGCTGTCAGCTGAATTATTCGCCACAGCATCATTTGGCCAACAGCCATCTAATGTGTATGGCCAGCTTTAATGTTAATATCACTGGTGGCCTGGGCGGTAAGGATTAGCATCATTTTCCTTGGTGTCCTTGGGCATGGTAAGGTTTAATGGTACAAACCTGATGTCTGATGGATTCCCTCCCTCTAACCCTGGTCAAGCATTATTCCTGTATCAGGAAGACTTGAGCGTTGATGTGTCTATTGATTCTAGTCTCACAGAGTACTCCTTATGCCCTCCTACCACAGACTGATTCCCTTATGCCCTACTGCTGAAAAAGACTTTTCTTTCCCCATCTCTCTCACAGGTTGTTCTTACAGCCCCCTCTCACACAGACTATTCCCTATGCCCCCTCCTCAATTACACAGACAGGTCCCACCCTCCTCAATTACTCAGGTTCTCTCGCTCAGACGACTGCTCCTAATCTGTTACACAGAGTGCTCTCCATGCCCTCATCTTTCACAGACTTCTCCCCATGGATTTTCCTTTCACATACACTGCACCCTTGCCTCACTGCTTCCCATGACCCCCTTTTTCATGCCACCATCCCTCCTTTAGACTACATTCTTTGCCCCAGTCATCCCACATCACAGATTGCGTCTCATGCCTCCTCTGGTACACAGACTTTTCCTTGTGCCCACCTCACACAAACCATTCCCCCATGCTCCCGTCTGCTATATAGACTCCTCTCCTTGCCGTCCTCTCATGGACTTGTTCACATTCTATCCCTTTTTACCAAGATTGTTTCTTTGCAGTGAAAAACTGGGTTAGTAGTAACCATGCTATCTTTAGACATTCGAAGTTGATGTGTATTGAGTGGTATATGCGTTTCAGGGTTGCAATAACTCGTTCATCAGGACAAGTCAACATCTTGTCCTGACGAAAGGGTCGGTATGACCATGAAACGTGTAGGGTCAATAAACATTTTGCTTCTATTTTGAGTATGAATATTTGAAGATAGCATGGCTATTACACCCATTTTTTACTGCCTATGTGTTGTATACTAGTAACAGACCAGATTGTATCCAGGAGAGGGGTCACCAGCGGTAATGTCTGGATGGACTGAAGGGCCATTATAGATGTTGTGTTCTTAACACCACCTATTAAGGTGAGAGGTACTACACAAGGGACAAAGGGGAACCTTTTTACTTCTATCCCACCTTTAAGTTGTTTACTCCATTTTTTTTAAATAGATTGTTTCCTGACATGATTCAATCCTGACTATCACTAAAATATTTGAAGGAAGAGTACTTTTAAGATTCGCAGGATTTTACAAGTTGTTATCTGGATAAAATCCAGAAGTGGCATATGAAATATATTTGAGGGAAACAGTAAATGGATAAACAATGGCAATGCTAAAGTATAAAATTAAAACATAATATTTGAAGGTAAAAATGTATGAACCAGATTCTCTAGAGCTTTTATTTTTATTTCAAATGGAAGAGTAGAATAAAGCCTATAGCAGAGATGCATATCCCCTGTAGGAACAAAGCGTTAGCATATCGTAATAGAACATGCTCCGTCCCTTTTATCCCCATATCTGTTGCTGGGGGCTCTCACACATTAGATTTTCAGTCAATTCCACCAAACTTGGCAACTTCAATAGACTTTTTAGTCTTTATGGGTTTTATCATATAGTCAGCCTGAAGGTCCACCTACTCATTAGACTAGTGTCCTCTGAACACACCAATATCGGTGGGCACAACTGACATCCTAATGTGTATGAGGTCCTCTACATTGTCGCCCAAAATATTATATTTGGGGAGATAAGGATCCAGCATGTTTTGATTTGAGCTTGCCAATACATTTGTTCTTGGTGAGATGTCACCTGAAGAGTCTGGCAGCAGTGTCTAATAAAGAACAAAGGAGTGCTCCGCTCTGCTGTTTATGGAGGAGTCATGATAGCAGCCTCCAAACAATCAGCCAAACTATGGTTTTAGGCCATGTGCCCACGTAGTGTTTTTGTAGCTTTTTTGCGGCATTTTTACGGCTGCGAAAACGCCTCGAAAACGCTTGTAAAACCGTCTGCCATGCAAAGCAATGTGAATTCGGATGTGCTGTGCACATGATGCGCTAATTTGTGCGCCGAATTCGCATTGCGTTGCAAAACGCAGCATGACCATTTCTGCCGCTATTACGCTGCAAATTCGCGGCCATTGAGGAACATTGAAATGCAGCAAACCCACAGGTATATATGGATTTGCTACATTTCAATTAAATTCAATGGCCGTGAATTTGCAGCGCAATCGCGGTGCGTGTGGTACCCGGGATGAAGAGGAGACTACAACTCCTCTTCATCCCGGCTACCACGCGGTGAAAAAAATAAATAAAAAAGTTAAAAACAAACAAAGCCTGTATATTCACCTCTCCGGCGGCCCCCAGTCTGCTCCCGGCCACGTCCTCTCTCCTTGCCGTCCCGCAGTGTACTGTCAGGACCTGCGGTGACGTCATTTAGTCACCTGATGGTCACGCGACCGCTGACGTCGGCGGTCAGGTGATGGTCGCTTGACCATCAGCTGACTAAATGACTTCACCGCAGGTCCTGACGGTACGCTGCGGGACGGCAAGGAGAGAGAGGACGCGGCCGGGAGCAGACTGGAGGAGACCGGAGAGGTGAGTATACAGGGTTTTTTTTATTTTTAACGTTTTAATTCTCTTTTTTTTACTATAGATGCTGCATTTAAAGCATCAGTTGTTCACACATTATAAATCCATGCCGGTTGCATGGATTTATATTGTGTGACCAACTTGCCAAGCACTTTTCCAAGTGATGCTCAAAATTGCTTGGAAAACTGCTTGAAAAAACGCATGCGAAAACGCATGTAAAAATGCTGAAAAAACGCTTCTCTCTGGCAGAAAAAATGCAAGTAAATCTGCATGCGTTTTTTTCTGCCAGAGAGAGGCAAAAACGCTCTGCATCAAATCTGCTACGTGGGCACATAGCCTTACAGCTAACTTCTTTCTGTATGGCTAACCATAGAAATTGTATTTTCTGCATATCAAACTAAAACCTGGGAACAAACATTTAATATCCATGGTATTCTTACGTGGAGTCCTTACTATAAAATTTAAAATATTATTCTTGGAAATGTAAACCTAAATGGAATAATCATTTCTTTTTTCAACATACTTTACAGAAAGTAAAACCACCTTTTTACTTATATCTTGAAGGAAACCACAATGTGTAATTATTGTAAATAAAATCTTTGAGATGTTTTAAAAATTAAACCAAAATCAAATATTATTTCACACACAGGATGTTTGTGAAGAAGCTATACAAAGAGGGCCTAAGGTCGGTCTTCACTTGGATGGAGTTGTCTTTGGAGCAGAAGATTTTAGAGCAAGCATAGGTTTGAAATTTTGTACAAAAATTTAAATTAATGTTGACATTTTGGTCTTAAAAAGTATGTGTAAGTCTTAACTTGAGGAAGTCTTCAATTTTATTTTGTTAAATCTTGGCTACTATGCTGATTTTCACATGTGTTCTTTGGCTTTACACTGCAGCTATGCTTGTTCACATTGGCTGCTGGGCATTAGCACAAGTCCATTATAAAGTAATAAGGAAGTCTGTGTATAGAGGACTGATCTCTAATATAGGAAGTACAGAATAATTATAAACTCAGTCACTATAAGGATAATCCTGAAGATTCTATTGTCATGATGATATATTCTATTATTCCATCCTCGTAAACTGTCACAGCTAAAGTATTTATAAAATACATATGTATTTCCCTTTAATGGTCACTGTTGTTTCAATAAATTTCACATAAATCAAAAGTACAAGCAAAACTGTATAATATCATTACTATGCTTCTTTCTCCATTTTTGAGCCCCTTTTCCTCCTGCACTCTGTCACCTGAACTGATCATTTACTAAGTACAGTAAAAATCCATCAAGGCAAGACTATTCCCAAGCAAAAATAATAGCATCGGCAATATCAAACCCAATGAGTGTGATCCATGCTTACTCAACAGCCTGATAGCTCCCAGAGAAATTAAATTGTCAGCTAATCCCCCTCAAAATGTGTTGGATACACCGATCAGAAACTAAGGTTTATAGCAAGCCTGACACTTTTTAACTACAGCGCCCTGAATAAATATTCATACATTGTGAACTTTTTCACGTTACAACCACAAACGTAAATTTATATTATTGGGATTTTATGTGATACCAACACAAAGTAGCAAATATTTGTAAAGTGTATAGTGTTTTGCATTTAGACCAAAAAGTTCTACTTTGGTCTCTTCTGACCTGAGCATCTTCTTCCACGTGTTGGCTGTGTCCCCTACATGGCTTTTTGCAAACTGCACACAGGAATTCTTATGGCTACTATCAAACATGGCTTTTTTCTTGCTACTTTTCCAAAAAGGAAAAACCTTGTAGTCTGAACTGAAACGTAAATTGATGTGCATGCAAAATGTAAATGCATGTTCACATAAGGCCACTAGACAGAGAAAAACCAAAGACAAGCAAAATACCCAAATAACTGGAAGTAAATGGATAAATCGCACCGTGCAAAAATACTAACAAATAATAAAGGGTATTTAGTTAGCATAATTTTAATCAAAATAATGTAAAAGCCACCCCGCCACGTCACGGCAACCCTTATGGGACAGTCCTAACTCTAATATTAAAACCTTACCATTTGTCAAGTGACATACATATGGATTAGGGCAGAGAGACTGAACCCCTAGAAGAAGCATAGACCTGAGAGGCAGAATGAACCTTTCAGCTCAGACAAAGGGCGGCCACACCCTTATATGCACTGAAGCACACTAAACTACAAACAAAAAACCTGGGAGTCTGAACTGAAACGTAAATTGATGTGCATGCAAAATGTAAATGCATGTTCATGTAAGGCCACTAGACAGAGAAAAACCAAAGACTAGCAAAATACCCAAATAACTGGAAGTAAATGGATAAATCGCACAGTGTATAAAAATAATGATAAATAATAAAGGGTATTTAGTTAACATAATTTTGATCAAAATAATGTAAAAGCCATCCTGCCACGTCACGGCAACCCTTATGGGACAGTCCTAACTCTAACATTAAAACCTTACCATTTGTCAAGTGACATACATATGGATAAGGTCAGAGAGACTGAACCCCTAGTAGAAGCATAGACCTGAGAGGCAGAATGAACCTTTCAGCTCAGACAAAGGGCGGCCACACCCTTATATGCACTGAAGCACACTAAACTACAAAGAAAAAACCTGAGAGTCTGAACTGAAACGTAAATTGATGTGCATGTGCAAATACCCTTTATTATTTATCATTATTTTTATGCACTGTGCGATTTATCCATTTACTTCCAGTTATTTGGGTATTTTGCTTGTCTTTGGTTTTTCTCTGTCTAGTGGCCTTATGTGAACATGCATTTACATTTTGCATGCACATCAATTTACGTTTCAGTTCAGACTCCCAGGTTTTTTCTTTGTAGTTTAGTGTGCTTCAGTGCATATAAGGGTGTGGCCGCCCTTTGTCTGAGCTGAAAGGTTCATTCTGCCTCTCAGGTCTATGCTTCTACTAGGGGTTCAGTCTCTTTGCCCTTATCCATATGTATGTCACTTGACAAATGGTAAGGTTTTAATGTTAGAGTTAGGACTGTCCCTTAAGGGTTACCGTGATGTGGCGGGATGTATTTTAAATTATTTTGATCAACTAAATACCCTTTATTATTTAGCATTATTTTTATGCACTGTGCGATTTATCCATTTACTTCCAGTTATTTGGATATTTTGCTTGTTTTCCACAAAGGCCAGATGTGTCCTGTGGACAGATTTTCCAATATAAGCTGTGGATCTCTTTGGATATTTTGCTTGTTTTCCACAAAGGCCAGATGTGTCCTGTGGACAGATTTTCCAATATAAGCTGTGGATCTCTGCAGCTCCTCCAGAGTGACCATGGGCCTCTTGGCTGCTTCTCTAGTTATTGTTTTTCTTGCTTGAGATGTCATGTTATGTTTTCTGCCATGTGTTGGTAGGTTTGCAGTTGTACAGTTTTCTGTGATGTTTTAGGTTTGTAGCTGTGCCATACTTCTTCCATTTTTGGATGATGGATTGAATATTGCTCTGTGAGATGTTCAGAGCTTGGGCTATTTTTATAACCCAATCATACTTTACTCTTCATAACTTTATCCCTCACCTGTCTAGTGTGTTCCTTGGTTTTCATGATGCTGTTTGATTGCTAGTGTTTTCCAACAAACTTCTGAGGCTTTCACAGAACAGCTGTAGTTATACTGAGAATAAATTACACACAGATGGACTCAATTTATCAGTTATGTGACTTTTGGAGGCAATTGGTCACTCAGGATTTTATTTAGGGGTATCAGACTACAAGGGGTTGAACACAAATGCAAGTCACAAGTTTCAGATCTATATTTTTAAAATGATTATAAAACCATGTATCTTTTCCTTTACACTTCACAAATACTTTCTACTTTGTGTTGGTATAGCACATAAATTCCCAATAAATACATTTACATTTGTGGGTGTTACGTGAAAAAAATGTGGAAAAGTTCATAGGGTATGAATACTTTTTCAAGGCACTGTAGAGCAGCATATTAAGCTGACAGATTTGCTTTAATATCATAAATAGCAACAGAGATTGCAGGAGTCTGCATTTTGTTTCACAAATTTCAATTTTTTATTTCCCTGATATATAAAAAAAATAAAAATCATATGATGATGCCTTGACTAGTACTAGACTCTTCACACAGTTTCAGCCTTGGAATTGTTGCCTCAATCCTATTGTTGGCAATTACTCAAATTTTGTTTTGAGATATTTTTCTTCCCAATATAGGAGAACTGAAAAATGTTGAAGTGTGCCCTCTCTCTGCTAGCACTCATCTAAAAAAAATACAGTGGATTCTGCCTGAATATTGGCTTTATAATATGACAGTAATTGTCTGGTACTATGCTGTTTATTGTAGAGTCTAGTTTTAATATTATGTGAAAGAAATTCACGTATAGATGAAATTAATGACTAATAACGATATCATGTCTTAACAATAAAGGTGCTACAAGCAGCAAAGAAACTCATGATGTCCTGTATGCCAGACAGAAGATAGTCGTTGTAGCCAAAGCATTTGGACTGCAAGCAATTGATCTTGTTTACATAGACTACAAAGATGCAGATGGGCTGCAGAGACAAGCAAAAGAAGGAGCCCTGATGGGATTCTCTGGTATGTGCTCCTAATTATATATAAAAAGCCATTTCTACTGTTTAATGAGTGACAGTTATACAGTAATGAAGGGAAATGGCAAAACACCACATAGCATGGCCCACTGTGAATCTTGCAAATATGTTCCGGGTTATTACATTGTGCACAACAAAAATAAACCATATTGCCATATTTTGAAACCTCATACATGTTTTATGTCCTTATTTCAATGTTTGAACGGTTTTCACATTTCTCTATAATTAATTACATTGTCATTTTCTAGCAAAATATTCTAGACCTGTAAATTAAATGGAGAATGGCTATGGATTGCTGTCTTTACCATAGCTTAAATATTCGGTAATGAGAAAAGTATAAATTTATCAAATATCAATGTAAAAATGGTCTAGAAATAAAATATTAAAAAAAAGTGTAGCCAATAGGCATATTAAAGTAATCAAAAAGTTGCATTTATTATGCATGATATCTTATCTGTAGATCTTATTTAGCACTGAGTAAGAAAACACAACTCACACTTGGTCTCTGTCCTTCCTTCTTTTCTTCTAGTAGCCTTTACAGAGTGAGCTTTTATTATTTCTTATATTGAGCAAAAATTGCACAGTTTTGTAGACAGATAGATAATGGAAGAATTGTTGGCAGGTCACCACAAGGTTATGCTATAAACAGTAAGGAGTGTTTAGTGTAAATTACAGAATCCTTACAGAAGGAAAAGTATAGGCATCTAAGCAGATTATTTTTGCTGTGCGAAGTACAGATCTCACTGATTGATTTGTATTTTGTTTTTTAGTTTACAGTATGCACTCAGAGAGTGGCACAAGCTCATGTCAGAAGCCAAATAGGATGCACTCCTATACATGATTGTCAATAAAACCAACGGAAAGCCGTAGTTTACCAAAACGCTGCCCTTCCATTTCATTGGTTTCACTCTTCTCTTCGCAGGGAGGTTGCCTACTAACCCATGAAGTTGTATAGTCGAATGTAGGTAGTAAGGATGAAACTGTCAAAATGTGTAAAGTACACAATCTGTGACAATGTTTCACAATTTATAAAAGTAATGCACTTGTTTGTCTTTTTACATCAAACTATAAAATATACAATAAGTTGTGTAAGAATAAAAAAAACCTCAAGCCTATGAAATGCCAATAGATCAAACCCCCAGATAAGACAGCAGCATAGAAAACCTGCAATAAATGCTCCTGTAACATAGCAGAAGGACTGTTAGTGTTTTTGTGACTATCTTAGACCACGAGGTTCAAACTACAGAACAGTAGATGAGTTATGACAGCAGGAGACCACACCAGGGTCTATTTTTATGGCTATAGCGAGCACTGGTATTGTACTTTTTATAGAATGCAATTTTTTGACTTGGCATGAGGGGTCCAACATCACTTGAACATTAAAATCAATTGGCTTACTCCAACCCTACTTAGTAGAATTTGAAGTATTTAATGAGCATGTCCTCATCAGCATAAAGGTCATTGTGAATAGAGGGGGAGGATGTGAGCTGTGATATCATATATTGGGAATTGGGAATCCTATGCTTCTGTAATAATAATGAGGCTACTGAAAAGTCTTCTTCTATGAAGAACAAAAAGAGTGAGTTTAGTATAAGACCTAGTTGCCAATATGAAAATGGCAAGATTTCTGTTTTGTTTTTTTAAATATAGAATATATTTTATTATTATTTTTATTTTTTATTTTTTTTTACGTAAAAACCTAATTTAAACATTAGGCCATTTCCTTTTCAATGACACATTTATTCCCATTCATCCCAATATGGCCTGTTTTTGTTTTTGCGCTTTTCTTTTTTCCTTCTCTTCTCCCAGGAGCCATAACTTTTTTATTTTTTCCATATGACGGCTTTTTTTGTGGCACAAGTTGTATTTTTGAAACACATCATTAATTTTACCATATAATGTAATGACAACGGGAAAAAAATTCTAAGTGGTGAAATGATGAAAAAAAATGCAGTTATAACATTGTTTTTTTTTGTCATTTTTTTTGTTCTGTAAAAAGACCTGGCAACATGATTCTTCAAGTCGGTCTGTTATAGAGATGCCAATTGTTCATTGTTTTTTATGTTGTTTTTTTAAACTTAAGCTATGAAATTTGCACTGATTAGGGGCAAACACCCTGAAACACGTGTCTGCAAATGTTGTTTCTGGTTTGAGTCATTTGACAAGGCTTATTATAGAATTGATATTGATTTTTAGGATTGCTACATCCAATAGGTGGCACTAGAGTTCAAGTCCTCTTCTCTCTGAAGAGGCTATTTGCATACCGTATATAGGAAATAAAGTCAGAAATTGAAAAAAAATTGGTCCGTGACACCATTTTCTGAGACTCTTTTTAAGGGAGCTGTGTGAGCTGATGTTTTCTTTGATACCAATTTCTGGTACATATACTTTTTTTTTCTTTTTAGAGAGAGTTGGGGTGATGGAAAAACTTCAATTCTGCCGTTTCAGTTTTTTTCTTTTTATGATGTTTATCATACACGTTAATAAATGTTATATTTTAATAAATCCGACTTCTACAAATGGAGTTAAAAATAAATAAGTATTAATTTTTTTCTTCGAAGGATGACAATGAAGGAAGCAGCCATTTGGGTAAAAGCAATTGCGTCATTTAAATGCTACAGTCAGTGATTGACAATGGCATTTAAATGGTTAAACAGCAGTGATCAGAGCAACCTCCATTTGCTGCTGTTAGAGGCAGATGTTGGCTGTGTACAGCTGGCATCTGCCAGGTATGGCACATCGTATGTCATGAAGGGCTTAACCCCTTTACAGCCCATGACGTATTAATACGCGTCAGTGCCCTGGGCTTTAAGAGCCTGACCCGTATTAGTACGTCATCGCGTGCGCACACAGGCTGTGCGGGCGCGATCGCCGCCGGGTGTCAGCTGATTGTCACAGCTGACACCCGGTACTATGTGCAGGGAGCGGTCCCGCACCACTCCCGGCACATTAGCCCCCTCAATGCTGCGATCGAAGTCGATCGCAGCATTCTGGTGGCAAGGGGAGGTGATCGGTATACTCACCTCCTCTTCCGGCCTCCAGCGCTGTCTGCCGCGGCTTCCCGGGTGTTGCCATGATGACCCGATGTCGTCATGAAAACATCTGGGTCACCAGGCAGCAGGAACATTGTTTGGTCATGCGCAGTGCACGACCACACAATGTTCTCACTGTGCAGCGCTGACTGCCTGCATAGCACAGGGATGGTGCTCCATCCCTATGCTGTGCAGGCGATCAGAATAAAAAAAAGTGAAAGTCCCACAGTGGGACAAACTAAAAAAGTTAAAAAACTCCCAGAAAGTGAAAAAAAAAAAAAAAAAAATCCACCAAAAATAAAAATATAATGTACCCATCAATAAATATTGTTATGAAAAAAAAGCAAACAAACAATAAAAGTACACATATTTGGTATCGCCGCGTCCGGAACGACCTGAACTATAAAACTGTCCCACTAGTTAACCCCTTCAGTGAACCCGGTAAAAAAATAAAATAAAAAAACAAAGCAAAAAACAATGCTTTATCATCATACCGCCAAACAAAAAAATGGAATAACACGCGATCAAAAAGACGAATATAAATAAAAATGTTACCGCTGAAAATGTCATCTTGTCCCGCAAAAAACAAGCCGCCATACAGCTCCATCATCCGAAAAATCAAAAAGTTATAGCTCTCAGAATAAAGCGATGCAAAAAAATAATTTTTTCTATAAAATAGCTTTTATTGTGTAAAAGCGCCAAAACATAGAAAAACAATATAAATGTGGTACCGTTGTAAACTTACTGACCCGAAGAATAAAGCTACCTTATCAATTTTACCACACGCGGAACAGAATAAAAAAAAAAAAATGGCACCAATAAAAACGTCAACGCATCCCGCAAAAAACAAGCCATCACATGACTCTGTCTGACAAAATCTGGAAAAATTATAGCTCTCAAAATATGGCGATGCGAAAACTAGATTTTACAAAAAATGCGTCTTTTAGTGTGTGACAGCTGTCAATCATAAAAACCCCATATGATTCTGGTATCGCTGTAGTCGCACCGACCCGAAGAATAAAGTCGTCTAATCACTTATACCGCACGAGGAACGGCGTAAAAAATAAACTCTCAGGTTAGGGTTGTGCTAAGGTTAGGGTTGGGCTAGGGTTAGGGCTGGGGTTGGGGTTAGGGTCGGGGTTGGGATTTTTTTCAAAAGTAAGAAAAAAAGATGACGATATGACGACTAGTGTTGAGCGCAAGTGCTCACTACTTGAGTTTGCATCTGGTGCTCTGGTATGCATTGAGTATAGTGGGTATTTGAGTGACATGCTCGAGTCTCCGCCCCATATGCTTCGCGGCCAAAAAAACTTTGCGGGGATTGCCTGCCATGCACGAGTGATCCCTGCATGTTTTTTTTTGGGTGTCTAATAACCGTGAAACATGCGGGGCAGGGACTCGAACAGGTCACTCGAGTACATGCAGTACATGGTGCATACCTGAGTACCTGATGCAAACTCAAGTAGCGAGCACTTGCACTCAAGACTGATGACAACTTATTCAATATGATGACCTAATGTTATCAAATTCTCTGTCGTACCTCTGGGTTCAAAATGTTCACTATACCCCTTGATAAAAACCTTGAGGGGTCTAGTTTCCAAAATGGGGTCACTTGTGGGGGGTTTCCACTGTTTAGGCACACAGGGGCTCTCCAAACGCGACATGGTGTCCGCTAACAAATTGAATGGAAAACCGGCTCAAATTGTTAGCGGACACCATGTTGCGTTTGGAGAGCCCCTCTGTGCCTAAACATTGGAGCTCCCCCACAAGTGACCCCATTTTGGAAACTAGACCCCCCAAGGCACCTATTTAGATGCATAGTGAGCACTTGGAACCCCCAGGTGCTTCACAAATTGATTCGTAAAAATTAAAAAGTGGGAAAAAAAAACACTTTTTTATTTTTACGAATCAATTTGTGAAGCACCTAGGGGTTCAAAATGCTCACCACCCATCTAGATAGGCGCCTTGGGGGTCTAGTTTCCAAAATGAGAAATTGCAAAATTTTCAAAATTTTCGCCAAATTTCCGTTTTTTTCACAAATAAACGCAAGTGATATTGAAGAAATTTTACCACAATCATGAAGTACAATATGTCACGAAAAAACAATCTCAGAATCAGGGGGATCCATTGAAGCTTTCCAGAGTAATTACCTCATAAAGTGACAGTGGTCAGAAAAGTAAAATTTGGCCTGGTCATTAACGTGCAAACCACCTTGGGTTGTAAAGGGGTTTTAAAGAGAACCTGTAAGCAGGATTTAGCACTATAAAGTAAAGCCATGGCCACACTGGCACTGTGATGCTGGTTAATCTGATACCTGCTGTGAAGGAATCTGATCAGTGGTTGTTGAATAATCATCCTCTAAAGTTTTGTCCTAATGATGTTTTCTGTGCACTGGTGTGCATCGGGGCATGCCTATGAGGTAGGGTGGCCTTCTGCTTTTCCGCCCCTCCACCAGCCTCCTCTGTTTCTTTTACAGGTCCTTGATTAATCGGTGACCTGTCAACTATTTAAAATTCCATGCTGCTACCGCCATCATTAAGTTGAGCGGCACGTGTGCAGTGTGATTCTACGGCCGGTCTTCAATAAAATGGCAACAGAGGCAGCGCATGAGCAGATCGAGATTTCGGCTTAATGAAGAAGTCATCGAGCTGAAATCTCAATCTGCGCATATGTAACCTCCAGCGCAATTTTATTGAAGAACGGCCAAACAATCACACTGCGCACGTTCTGCCCACTCCACTGATGGCAGTGGCAGGGTGGAAGATACTAGGCCCGCCCCAATGCACAGAGATGCACACAAGAGGTCATTAGATGAAAACTTTAGAGGATTTATTATTCAACAATCACAGATCTGATTCCTTCACAGCAGGTATCAGATTAACCAGCATCACAGTGCCAGTATGGCCCTGGCTTTACGTTGTAGTGCTAAATCCTGCTGACAGGTTCTCTTTAAAGGTTGTGTACAACGTGTTTGCTAAATATCTGGTTCGGACACGAGTATTTTACATATGCAGGTCTATATAGGATCCTCATACGGAAATCAGTAGGAAACAATTAATCCAGAATATTTACATGCAATGACATAAAATAAAAAACAATGATTGAAATCGTCTGGATAGTCTTTAAGAAATCCAAATAATATTGTACTTATTAAAAACTAAAAACTCAAATATCTATTGGCTAGAAACAAAATTCCTCCTAAAAATGCAGTAAAAAATGTAAAACAAAACCTTACCTAAATAGAAAAAGCAGGTCTAAATTTCTACATATGTACATTTTTCTTGGTTAACATGATTCTTGAGCCAATGCTATTTTTATGTGTTTTGCTTTTAAGCTGGAAGTTGTGTACAGTAATAAGTCATATCCATAAATGTAGTGCTTGGTTTACCATTATATTGCTTACTAATGTTTGCAACCTATAAATGACTGGATGTGGTTGTGTCATTCAGTTTCCTTATATTTAGGCTAAATTCACTCCATCGGCGGCACATGGACCCATAGAGTTTCCTGGATCTATACCCACATCAGTAAAAATCACAGATGTGTGTGTGAGATTGAGAGCAGGTCCTATTTTGATCTATGTTTGCAGATCAGAATTGGCTATACACTGTGTGCACAATTATTACAACAATGCTGTCAGTCAATCCAAAGGTTAATAAATCTGAAACCCGGATATATAAGAAAGTACAAGTGAGGTTTTGTCTTTCTTAGGAGAATGTCTGTGTTCAGAATTATTATGCAACTAAGTGAAAAACGTAAATTTTCCTATCTCAATTGTTTATTTTCATCTGTTAAAGTAGGATAATAACCAAACAACTCAACATGTACAAAAATAAATTTCTGACATCTCAAAACAATAAAAACCTTGACCGATATAGCCACCCTTCTTTTCAATTACAGTCCTAAGCCTTCCATCCATGGAGTCTGTCAGTTTCTTAATCTGTTAACAATCAATTTTTTTGGGCAGCACTAACTCCGAGACACTGTTCAGAGAGGTGTACTGTTCTTCTTCACCATTAATCTCCATGTTAAAATGGGTCCACAATGGGACATGTCATTATTCTTTCATCTTTAAGGCCTTTACTGGCTAGCCAAGCACTGGAAGACTTTGATTCATGGAGCATTGTCCTACATAACGATCATGGTTTTATTGAAATAATCAGACTTTTTCTTGTACCACTGCTTGAAGAAAGTGTCTTCTAAAAACTGGTAGTAGGTTTAGGAGTTGATTTTGAGTCCATCTTCAACCTAAAAAGGTTCTACTAGCTCATCTTTAATAATACCAGCCTAAAGGAGTACCCCACCTCCACTTTGCTGGCATCTGTGTCAAAGTGGAGGTCTATGCTTATTACTGATCCAGCCATGGAACTTTTGATAGTTCTGTGATCACGCCCCAATATCAAGAGTGCTGCATCGTTCTCTAATACTTTTAACCATTTTTGACTTTTCAGACTCAGTTAAATATATTTTTGGCCCATTTTGCCTGAGCCAACCAAGTTGCCTAATAATTTTGCATACCTTGATAAAGGGTGCTGATATCCTTAGGTTATACCCTCCCTCATTACACAAATACACATCACCTGATCTGCTTCATCCAATAAGCATTCAAGTTTATACAGCTTGAAGTTGGAAAATCTGCATAAAAATGATGATATGGACAAAATATTCATTTGTACAGTGTCCATTTTAGGACCTGATCAGATATCAAAATAAAACATCAGAATGATGTCAGTTTGAGGCTAAATACCCTGTCTATTTCGTTATGTGCTTTTCAGTGCAAACCTGTCTGAAACTCATTGGCACTTTAACAAATACCTCCTCCAAGCCAAAATCAAATGATGTGTGATTTTGATGTGTGAGTCTGATGTGTGACTTTCTTCAAACATCAGAATCAGAATGGTTGATCTCATAAGACAGAAAAAGATACCAGTCACTATCATTTGACCTGATGGCTTAATGGTAGAGCATCCGCCTCTGAAACTACAGTGTCTAGGTTCAAGTGCACTGGCTTCTAGACATAGAGTTTTGGGTCCAAGTCCCATCAGTGAACAGTGACTTTTTATTATTATTATTATTATTATTATTACTACAGTTGTAAAAGTCCCTTATCAAAGTCACATATCAAAGTCCCATATCAAAGTCACTTGTCAAAATCAGTTCTCAGACAGAGTATTTAGCCTCACACTGACATCATTCTGATGTTTGATTTTGATATCTGATCATGTCCTAAAATGGGCACTGTACATTTGCCTAATAATTGTGCACACAGTGTACAAGTCTATGGGGATCAGTGAAACACGGATGAAAGTTGGAACGCTTCTGATTTACATCCGTGTCTCACCAATCTATTGCTCAGTGATCAGTTTGAATAAAAACGTGACCTTACAGGGGGGGGTTTTATTGGCTTGAGTACAAAGACACTCCTTCAATGAAAAATAATGGAAGAGATAAAAGCAGATGCCACACGGAGGCAACATGAATGACAGATGAGGAAAAAAACAGTCCTTTTTGCACATATGGTAAAATTTACCTTTATGTGTGAATGGAGGCTTTCTTGCGAATAAGGAATTTTTTATCTAAATATATTATAGGCCATTTTGTTAGGAGAATAATTGATAACAGAATGAACATATCTGAGTGGTGTAGACATAAGATATATAGATATAGCTATAAAAAAATATATATTTATGTGTATATATTACTGTAAATAGATAGATAGATATATGCCTACCCCACTCAGATCTAATAGTAACTTTATTGTAAAAGTTGTATAAATCATCTTCTAATGCCACACTAAGACACCTCTAATACGTAAGAGTGCCGAGCATGCTGTAAGCACCGGTGTGTGGCAGTGATAAGAAAGCAGAGACTCTCCCTAGCGTGCCTGGCTGCATAGCTATAACTCAGGTGGTCTGCTACTTCTGCGTAAATTAATTGGCCAGTTCATGCATATCCTAATCCAACAATGGGAAGCTTAGTTCATTGGTGTCTGCTCCTAGAACTGTGATAGGGGTTTGTCAAGGTATGTTAAAATGTGCGAAATTGGACTTAAAACTGAGAGTTTAATCCTCTTAAGCAAAAGGACAATGCTGTTCCAGGCGAACTTTATTAATAGTTTGTTATGTTTATAATCCCTACCTTGCTGTACTAACAAAAATACCACAAAAGAATCATTAAAGTTTTATTTGCAGAATGCCAATAAATACCACAGTTACTTAAGGCCATTATATGGAGGGAGACGCTGAGCATCACACCAGCACACCTTGCTTTGTTACAGTAGAGACCCTCACATGAAGAGTTTGCATTATGTTTCATAATCCCTTCATAGCTGACAAATTGACCTAGAATGATATGTCAAGTGTTGCTGGATACCTGAACAGACAATACAGTGTTTCAGTTTAAACAGACTACGCTGCCTTTGTCAAGTGTCACATTTCCTTTAGCTCTTTTACATGCAGTGGTTACTGTCGACAAATCCGGGTGAAGGTTGGTTATAAAATTCTGCTAATTCGTGTGAATCGCTCCTCTGATTTCATTTGAGTTATAACAATTTTTTTTTTCTGAAAGGTTTTACAAGTGTATGGTTTTACAATGTTTCCACCAAGATGACAAATATAATACAGCTTTAACTCTTATTTTTGTTCTTTTTTTTGTTGTAATTTTTGACATGTTTATTATTATAGATTATGAATTTTTTTTTTAAATATTACAAATACTATAGATAAAAAAAGGGGGGGCAAAAATCTTAGAAACACAGCGAACACCATCTAAAAGCTCAAACTATATTTCTTATTAACAATGTAATGATTAGTGAAGCATGATTAATGAAATTTAGAATTAAATTTTACTATTAGGAAGAAAAAAAATAGGTTTTATACTCATGTGTATATAAAAACTTAAAAACACCGCAACTCTATTAATTGCCTTCTTTTTCTATATAACAGAAATAAAACATTAGATAAATGTTTATTCTATTAGTAATGACCAATAAAAAAGCAAGAGCAGCTTAGAGCGTTAGCTAGAACAACATATTACTTTTTTTTATATTTCTTTTGTGTCACTTTTATGTCTTTTTGCACCAATATTTTAAGATGTAATGATTACCCTTTAAAAATCTAAATCTGTAAAGACAAAAAAGTTGCACATTTGATATGTTAACGAAGAGCATGGCAGCCATAGAGTTTCTACTTTTGAAGCCACAATGTATCGTTTGCTGTAGTATTATCGAGATCATCGTAGGAGAGGCATGGACATCATACAAAGCAGAGCCCGGTATCGACTGCATGATAGGTTTTCATTAGTTTGTATTATTTAAAAAAAAAAGCAACAACAAATAATATATTTTTTCACTTGCATGCTTCACATTTAACCCTTTTAATAGCCCAAGGTCCTTCTGCTCCTTTTCGGGTTTATTCTAGCTCTCAGCCCCCTTTTGCTAGCTAGACAATAAAGTAAAAAATGGGGCTCCTTTTTTTTTGTTTGCTTTAAAACAGAACTGATTATTTGTATTCTTATAAAGCTCTCTGAATTGAGTCAAGGCTGCATTTATCCTTCCATGCCGCCTGAGCACAAGGAAAGGATTCATGCTGCTCTGGAGTGCCAGGGATAAAAAAAGAACGCTATTACAGTAATTATTTGTTATTATTTAATGTCTAGTCCGGGAGGCATTCTCTATCTTTGAATGTTTGACACATTTTGCGTGAACATCTGTTGTTGATTCATGTTTCTGGTGTTATTAATCTTCTTGTAGGTAAGCAGGTGATTCACCCAAGCCAGATTCCTATTGTCCAGGAGCAGTTTACTCCTAGTGCTGACAAAATAAAATGGGCCTACGAATTGATTTCTGCTTTTCAAGAACACCAGAGATTAGGAAAGGTAATAAAAAAAAATATATATATATATATTTACATAACTTTCTAGATCTCCCCACATCATATGAGCCATGTGTGGCACAGACAAACACGTTATCAATCACTTTTATTTAAAATGTTACTGGAAACTAAATAAAATCTAACTCTTTTTTTTTTTTAAGCTCATTCTTTTTCTTTTTTTGCTTTCTTTTTGAATGTGCTTGTTTTGTCTTATTTTATTTTTATTTTTAATTCTTGTTTTTCTCTTTTTTTTTCTCTTCTCCTTCATTTTCTCTCTTTTTGCTTTCTTGGAAACTTTCCACACGTCTTTAGTGAATGTAAAGTGTGGCTGCTTACTTCTCAAGCAGAGAAAAGCATTCATTCTACTTACGTAAAATTATTAGTGTTCTCGTCTTGTGAAATTGAAATCAACTCGAAAGGAAGAAAAGAACATTTGAGACGGCTAGATACATTAATCCTGTGTTATGCCAGGTCAGGATTTGATGGCCGTATAATTCTTTTTAATTGTGATGATTAAGAAATAACTCTCTAAGCAGAATAGCGATTTAAAGTCAGAGATTTAGATATATGCAACAAAGTAAATTAACACCGGAAAATGGTTGTTGCTAATTTAGTGCATCATTGAGCCTCACGTTTTCTGCACTGTGGGTTTCTGCTATGTAAATATTGCAATGTTGAAGCACAATCTGTCGCCACTTTGTGCCAGTAATACTTAAATTAGGAGTCGCCTGAAGGAAGGTTTTATGCCAGTTTTAGCATCGTCTGCTAATTATCTCTTAGTTTATTTGAAATAATCCAGTTTGCTTCCCTTTATGAAAAACTAGGAGAATGGCATGTTTTAATGCACTACAATCTACATCATAGTGTATCTTACTTCATACCTTAAATCGTTAAACAGAAATTGCTAGTAAATGTGGATCATCATGCTGTGTATAGTAATTAGTTGCATATGGGGTCTCATTTCAAAAGAGAATGTACTCAAAAGACTATCCACGTGTACCAGATAACAATTTAGGTTTTCAGAAGCTTAAATGTACTTTTTTTTTTTTTATTTTACAATTTTCTATCATTTCCGAAGAATCACAATTTTAGACCACATCGGTAATTTCCTTTTGCACAATACGACAACTCTTTGTATCCACAGTCATGGGTTTCTATGAAAATAGGAATACACCGCTGTATGCACTCCAGCTAGGCTGCCTGAGCTGTTGAAAGAGACTGGCTAAGTATGCCAATCAAGGCAATGTATTTAGCCCATATCGGTTGACAGCGGACTGTCATGTTAGGAGCGCTCTTGGGGGCAAAGGGGGCTATTATTAAGATATACCTGACGTTTACAGTATAGTATTAAAAATCCCATAAAGAATATGTAATTATTTTAACATACAAACCTGGATGGATTTCTGTATTCCCGAAATGTCTTTTATTCAGGTAAATTGTCTCTGTGGTGTTTGGCATACAAAGCCTGGTGATCACAGGTCTGCGGTAAACGTCAATCATTTTCTTTCCATATCAATCTCTATGTTGTGTTTAAGGTGAAGATAAGATATTACAATATTATCTTATATATTTTTCTCCATTGGACAACTAGCGCTCACAGAGTAATACTAGTCACTGCCGTATGTGTAAAAGTGACAAATATATATTTTTCTACAATATCATATCATAAGAAAAAGATATGGAAAAGATACAAATAGACACAATATATAAATAATGTGTGTGTTCAAACAGACACAATAAAAACGCCAAGGTATGTTCTAAAAAATTTCTGCAATTCTGCTAGAATCTGCAGGAACAGCTGTAGCAGCAAATCCGCACCAAATAGCGCAGATTTTAGTTCTGATTTGTCTACAGATTTGTCCCTGCAGATAGTACAAAATAAATTATGTATATTTTATTCTCACATCCTGGCTCTTTTAAGGCCTCATTGCCTGACCTTCTGCTGGTCTCTGCACAGCCCAGCCTCCCATGATGTCATCCTGTTCCATGCAACCGCTGCTGCCAATTACAGGTTGCAGCGGTCACATGGGACGAGACGTCATAAAGGAGGCCAGGTCTTCAGCAGGACACTGGCAGAAGACCAGGCAAGGACACCACTGAATTGTAAATAAATGAGTATAGTTTGGGGTTTTTTTATACAGAAGTTGCGGATTTTGTTGCAGATCTGAGAGTACTATGTTGCTAAATTCACAGTAAACGGAATTTGTTGCAGATTTTGACTTCCCTTTACACTTAGTAGTAGAAAATCTGCAACATAAATTCACGTGGATTGGAAATCCGCAACAAAGGTCAGTTTCAGACTTCATGGCATCTTGATTTTGTTATTCAATATGTAAATGAGATTTGGGAAAATCCAGTCGAAAAGTTCCATAGTGTTTCCACCTCGTATTAACATACCCTAAAGGATGTGTCTAAACTTTTGATCATTTTTTATTGTTCTAAGGGGTTGTCCTTTAAAAAGAAAAAGTCCCATGATGGTCTGCAGATATAAATAACCATACCTAGCAGACCATTGCAGTTATTCAATACTGGTGCCCATGTCCCCCGCCAGTCTCCTTGCTTCTTCATCCAGAGTCACCCCTGCAGCCACAGATTGGCTGCAGCGTCACATGCCATCCAAGCTGAAAGGAAAATAAAGAAGTCAGTATCTTCCAACACGTGACAGAATAAAGAGACCGGCAGCGGAAACTGCAATAGTACCAAAGGACAGCGATAGTCTGGTTGATGAGTAAATGTTTTTATTTTCGTACCTCCATAGACCTATTAGAAAGTAGGGGTAGTGAACCACTTTGAGAAACTTTGCGAAGTGTCCTGATTTGTCTCTTTGGCCACTACAAACAGATGATGTATTCAGTCTGACATTCTGACATTGGTTTCATACTTTTATTCCTTTACTTCTAACTTCACTCTTCGGCAGTACATTAGCAAGAACACAGAGAGAAAAGAAGAACACATGGCATAGAATGCAGACTACACAAGGCCTTATTTTTTATTCTTTAAAGGGGTTGTTGGTCACTTAAAAAAATATTTTTAGGCATGGATGTTTTTAAAATGACCATCTGTCATATGATCAGCTACTGTCACCCACATGGATTCAGCGTAGGCTGCTCCAGATGTCTGCACCAGCTCTAGAAATAATGTCTGCAGTGTCCGGATTTGATCAGGAGCGCTGAAGCCCATGAATAGCTGCAGCGGTCAGGTGGCTAAATAGTGTGTCATCTGATGTGCGCTTGTATCACTTACTGTTGCAGACAATCACCGGTTCGGTTGCTATCGTACAGCAAAGATAACATTTCTGGAGTGATGAAAAAATGGGACATATCCTTTTAAAAAAATCTTTCTTAAATATTGTTAGTGTAGTAAGATGAGTATGTATTGGACTGACTGGTCTCTCTGTCTCTTAGTAATGTGGCCCAAGGCAGAGCTAACCACTGAGACCCTCTTGCTTTGCCATATTGTGTTTAGAAATCTTAAAAATTAAGATCTGTTAATACAATCAAGCTACTATTTTTCTATTTGGATTGTGTATATTTTCTTAACAAACTTTTTAGAGTAGTGTGAATTCATGGTAATAGTGAAAATATAGGGTTAACCAGTGTGAATTACTCTCTTTCATATTTAAAGCTTTTTTCTTCTCCATGAAAATTGCAAACTATGGCCAGAAAACCAAAGCAGACATTACATGCCCTTTTAGTGCATTTTTTATGTGGTTTTCATGCATTATCTTTATGAATTTTTTGGTGCTATCCAATTTTGAGCCCCAGTGAAGACTTTGAAAGAATTGAAATGTGTTGTTTGTTTTAAAAAAATAACATAAAATACACAAGTCAGAAAATGGAACGAAAAGATCCATGTGTGAATGAAATGTTAGAAATGTCATTCATTCTGCTGTTACTGTAAAACGCTGCATGAAAAAGACGTGGGAAAAAAAAACGCTACGTGTGAACAAGCCTTTAGAGCGTTTAGAGTCCAACCAGACAAGCCTAAAGCAATAATATTTTACACTTGAAAGTGAAGTGCAGTCTTTCAAAGCTGAGATGGATCTAATTGGCTTTGACCTTGTCAAACCAGTACATGATTGGTGGTCTCTGTTAACAGACATCCATATGTCACACATTTTGGCACTGTGTGCCTTACTCCTTTCATTATTATCTGTATTATTATTACTAAGTGCCAAGTTGATTTGGCAACCATATGAATATTTTTTTTCAGAATGTCTTGGTCTCTGCTTGGTCTTCAGGCTCCTCCATCTGTAGCTCTTCCTCCTAGTACATAGATTGTCTGGGAAACTCGTGCTCTTTCACAATCTCATCTTATTGAGTTATTCGCATGTTTATGTTTTTTTGGGGCTTTTTTTAAGTTTTATTATGATCACTTAGTTGTGTTGATTACTTAAGTAGAAATCTCAGCAAATTTTAGAGTAAAATATTTGACTGCTGCGATTAAATTGACCTCAAATGAAAATCCTGAATTTTTTTTTAGAGGAATTTTGGAAAATCCTTTGGGCCAATACCAAATACCAAGTCGTGGGCCAATATCCTCAATTAGATTTTTCTTATTAAATATAGAAGCTACTGTGAAACTGGATGCTGTATGGTTAATAAGAGAATGACAGGTCTATTGTACGGAGTCTAAATAAGTAGCCGTTCGTGGAGACAATAGCAAATTTGAGAGTGTTCTATATATTGGAAAACCCAGTATGCAATGCTAGTCATTAATATAATCGTTTTTCATCCAATATGATTGTTAAGCAGTAAGCTGCAATACACATGAAATGAAAGGCAGATGGCACACAGATGACCGGTTATATGACTGATTGTTTGTGTGAAGTATATTATAGTATATTATACAGCATCTTCTGTTACAATTAAATGGCCCATACGAGCACAAGCTTTTAGGAGAAATAGAGATGTACAAAGGAAATAAAAAATAAATAAATAAATAATAATAAAATTATTTAGATACAGACATATTGATATGTTCTGTTATCTTGTGGAAGCCATTTTTGCAAAAGTGACAACATGAAGTGCAGCCATATTGATTGTCACTTTTGAATCAGCTTCTCAGAATTTGCTGTTGATTTACTGTACTGACAAAATGACAGATTTAGTCCATGTTCACACGTTTATTAATTGGTCAGTATTTTACATTAGTATTTGTAAGCCAAACCCAGGAGAGGAGCAATCAGAGGAAATGTATAATAGAAACACGTCACCACTTCTGCATTTATCACCCACTCCTGGTTTTGGCTTAGAAATACTGATGTAACATACTGACCAAATACTCAACGTGGCCTTAAAGGGGGTTTCCCACAAACAAAAGTTCATTTCAATAATGTCTGTGTCTGATCGTGTATGGAACATACCACAGCTCCTGGGCAGGGGAGGAAGCAAAAGACAATACAGACATTACAGCCGGGGATCACAGAGGATTCATTTTGTGAGGTAAAATATGGTTTAAAAACAGGCAGTGAAATATTTTACCTCACAAAATGAATCCTCTGCGATCTCCTGCTGTAATGTCTGTATTGTCTTTTGTCTTCCCCCCCTGCCCAGGAGCTGTGGTATGTTCCGTACACGGTCAGACACAGACAATTTTTAAAATTAACTTTCGTTCGTGGAAAAACCCCTTTAACATCAGTGGCTACACTTCCCATAGTTACTTGCGAAAGATGACTTTCCTGCTGTTTGAAAAAAATACAGATAGTTTTGTAAATTAAACAGATAACACGTGAGTTTTGAAGCAAAAATTTTTTTGAATTTTATTGCACACATAATAAAAAAAAAGGCTACAAAGGCAAAATATGTATGTCAATATAAACCGCCCATTGGTAGCAGTGCAAGCGCATATACTGCTGTGAAGTAAGAACAATGGGTATTTTATATAAAAACGTCATTCAGTGATTTCACTAGTAATCTATAAACCCAATCCATATACAGTACAGACCAAAAGTTTGGACGCACCTTCTCATTTAAAGATTTTTCTGTATTTTCATGACTATGAAAATTGTACATTCACACTGAAGACATCAAAACTATGAATTAACACATGTGGAATTATATACTTAACAAAAAAGTGTGAAACAACTGAAAATATGTCTTATATTCTAGGTTCTTCAAAGTAGCCAACTTTTGCTTTGATGACTGCTTTGCACACTCTTGGCATTCTCTTGAGCTTCAAGAGGTCGTCACCGGAAATGGTCTTCCAACAATCTTGAAGGAGTTCCCAGAGATGCTTAGCACTTGGTGGCCCTTTTGCCTTCACTCTGCGGTCTAGCTCACCCCAAACCATCTCGATTGGGTTCAGGTCTGGTGACTGTGGAGGCCAGGTCATCTGGCGTAGCACCCCATCACTCTCCTTCTTGGTCAAATAGCCCTTACACAGCCTGGAGGTGTGTTTGGGGTCATTGTCCTGTTGAAAAATAAATGATGGTCCAACTAAACGCAAACCGGATGGAATAGCATGCCGCTGCAAGATGCTGTGGTAGCTATGCTGGTTCAGTATGCCTTCAATTTTGAATAAATCCCCAACAGTGTCACCAGCAAAGCACCATCACACCTCCTCCTCCATGCTTCATGGTGGGAACCAGGCATGTAGAGTCCATCCGTTCACCTTTTCTGCGTCGCACCAAGACACGGTGGTTGGAACCAAAGATCTCAAATTTGGACTCATCAGACCAAAGCACAGATTTCCACTGGTCTAATGTCCATTCCTTGTGTTCTTTAGCCCAAACAAGTCTCTTCTGCTTGTCGCCTGTCCTTAGCAGTGGTTTTCTAGCAGCTATTTTAACATGAAGGCCTGCTGCACAAAGTCTCCTCTTAACAGTTGTTGAAGAGATGTGTCTGCTGCTAGAACTCTGTGTGGCATTGACCTGGTCTCTAATCTGAGCTGCTGCTAACCTGCGATTTCTGAGGCTGGTGACTCGGATAAACGTATCCTCAGAAGCAGAGGTGACTCTTGGTCTTCCTTTTCTGGGGCGGTCCTCATGTGAGCCAGTTTCTTCGTAGCGCTTGATGGTTTTTGCAATTGCTCTTGGGGACACTTTCAAATTTTTTCCAAATTTTTCAGACTAACTGACCTTCATTTCTTAAAGTAATGATGGCCACTCGTTTTTCTTTACTTAGCTGCTTTTTTCTTGCCATAATACAAATTCTAACAGTCTATTCAGTAGGACTATCAGCTGTGTATCCACCAGACTTCTGCACAACACAACTGATGGTCCCAACCCCATGTATAAGGCAAGAAATTCCACTTATTAAACCTGACAGGGCGCACCTGTGAAGTGAAAACCATTTCCGGTGACTACCTCTTGAAGCTCATCAAGAGAATGCCAAGAGTGTGTAAAGCAGTCATCAAAGCAAAAGGTGGCTACTTTGAAGAACCTAGAATATAAGACATATTTTCAGTTGTTTCGCACTTTTTTGTTAAGTATATAATTCCACATGTGTTAATTCATAGTTTTGATGCCTTCAGTGTGAATGTACAATTTTCAAAGTCATGAAAATACAGAAAAATCTTTAAATGAGAAGGTGTGTCCAAACTTTTGGTCTGTACTGTACATACATACATCTTAACACTATCATGTGCCTTGTGGATTTTATATTTCAAATATTTCTGCAAGTAAAATAAAAAGTCATGATTAGCAAAGTTTGACACTAAATAAGACATGTTACCCTTTTTTAATTATTTTCATATCAGTTTTTAATATAGTTTTCAATGAACAAGGGGGGAATAGTCTTAAGATGAAATGTGCCAAGCAACTTTTTTTTTCCAAATTCATGTTTATTTCTAAGACGCTATTTTGAAGTCGTATTACTTTTCAAGGGGGAATAATAAAAAAAAAACAGTAATTCTGACATCATTTCTTTATGCTATGTACTTTGTTTCGAGATGTGCCTTTCTGGAAAAGCCGGTAGATGGAATTGATGCCCCAGATCAGAGTTCTGTAGAGATTCAGAAATACTGTTTTGTTTTATTAACCTTTGATGCCAGCTAGTAGTACTGGAATACTGAACAGGGTTACATTCACACCACATCTGGATGAACATGCTCGGTGCATGTGGCAAGAAAGTATCCAATGCATAAGTTTAAAATAGCCATAGGCTCCTTTCACCCATTGTAAGCCAAAAGTGTTCTTTTGGCCAATGACAGGATGCCACATACTGATATGTTTTTACTGTATAGGGAAGACAGTTTTCATGTTTCCTATATTTACCTGAATTCAGTCAGTTAACTTGATCCACAGTAATCCATGAAATAGCTGCAATGGCCAAGAATATGAGCGAACAGCTCCCCACAACTTTTATTGTGGATCTTTTTGTGCATTTGCTCAAGTTATCAGTAAGATTATTTGGAAACTATTAATTCCAACTGATATGTTTTGTTCACAATTGAAAACTGTCTTAAAACAAAAGGGTATTTCACACAGAAATATTTTTTTACATATCCACTGAATAGGGGGTTAAAGCTAGAAGCAAGTTTTAAAATCTGGGGACAACCACGTATCGCCAGACCAGAGGATCCTAGTTCATCAGCCACAAGATCGCGGCTAGGAGAAATTTGAATGGAACATGTGCCCTGATGCTCTAGTCAAAGTTTATGGCACCGCCTGAAAACAGCCAAGCACAGTGGATAGGTGATAACACTGGTAGACAGTGATTTTGGTGCCAATGATGTCTGAACGTTTTTATAATAAGTTTATGATGCTGATTAAGAATATGACTTCCATTTTGCCAAATTAGCTCTAGTTTCAGAAATACTTGATAGTTAATTAATTAGTTAATTAATTATTAATTACAGTAGAATTTTGGCTTCAAAAAGTCGCTTTTATAGCATTGTAAGCATACAAACTGAAATACAAAATAATTATATGGGATATTTCAATACCTAAGACTGAAAGAGTCAAAAGAAGCTATTGCATTTGGTATCACGCACAAGTTGCATTCGGGGAATGTATTATTTTCATGGATGAACTATCTTAAAGACTAGAACAAATTCAGCAAAAGTAATGGGATTTTTGAATTCAGTACCCTCACAATACCCTAAATCTACTAAAAAAAAAGCTTGGCACCTGAAAACATTTTTTTTTGTAAACCTGTGTTATCATTCTGGCTGTAATACTCATTTAAAGAGGTATTCCCATTTCCTATCGCAATATGTAATAGGTGTAATGATAATAATATTAGCAAATACCTCCAATTAGAAATGTAGTATAGTTCTTCTGATTCGTTAATCGTTATGTCACTTACCGCATGTGCAGGGTATTGCAGTAGCTTAGGGGTCCATGGTTATAACCACTCATATAGTGACAGTTAGTTGTTTATTTAGTTGTTAGTGGCTGTAACCATGGATACTTAAGCTACTGCAATGTCCTGCACATGGGGTAAGCGACATAGCGAATCAGAAAAACTGTACTACATTTCTAATTGGAGGTATTTGCTAATACTATTATTCTTACATCTACTACATATTGGGATAGGATCTTGGAGAATGGAATACCTCTTTCAGTCTTCTGTAAATTGTACTAAGTTGGACTACAAGCTCTCCTTGATATTGCCAATATTTTTCTTGCACATGAATATGCCTTTTTCTCCTTTTGTATATAAAGCATTTTATAGTATCTAGGCAAATCATTATAAATCCAGAATTTATAATATGAACGGTTTTCTGTGCCGCAATGGTTTTTAGTGTATTAAATAAGCACGTTCTTTTTCCATTGTACTAGCAAGTCATCTAATCTAGCCTGCTCAGAATGTATCTAGGTCATCATTTGATTCTTTTCTGGCTAAATTTTAGAGTGAATAGTTTTTCTAGCCAAAATATGTATTAGCTGCTGTGCACACCTGCGTTCTCCCAGTAGGATGCTTGATGCTTGCTGAAAGAGAATTTGGGAGATGGAGCTTTATAATATAGAATGCTGTGCACATTCTCATCCTGGATAATTGCATTTGAGTCAAGTTTAATTTTTGATATTCTTTAAATATTTTTGGAGGAAAGTGGCTATTTATTCGAGTACACATGCAAACTAAAGTCACTTTATTATGTTAGCGACTAATAATTTCTTCCATTGTTACACATCTTCACTCCATAAAACCATCTGAACTGATCAATTCCATAGTTCAGTGAAATGACAAATGGACTATTTTGACATTCCCTTGGATGGCCAAATAAAACAAATTCAGCTTCTGATATTTGATCAAGCATATTTCTACAGGCTTGAGTACAGCCTGTTTCTGTGGATGGAAGATGATTGCATAAATTTTGCAATAGAATCTAGTCCATATTTCACTTCCTGCCCAGTAATGGTGGTACTTATTCGTTTCTCTCTTACCAACTCTTTGAGACATATGATACAAAGTATCGCTCTGAAGGGCAAAGGAGGAGAAATTATAAGGACACTTGCTTACGTTCAGTATTTGGTCAGTATTTTACATCAGTATTTGTAAGCCAAAGTCAGGAGTGGAACAGTCAGAGGAAAAGTATAATAGAAACACGCCACCACTTCTGCATTTTTTACCCATTGCTGGTTTTGGCTTACAAATACTGATGTAAAATACTTACCAAATACTCAACGTGTGAACGTGGCCTTAAACCAATTTTTAATTGTACAGCAAGTTTGGTTTTTTTATTATTTACTGCATCATAAAGTAGAATATAAGTAACTATAACCATTAATTCCCCTATCATTTGTAGAAAGTGAGCAGGAAAGAGGAAAGACATGGACCTGAGCAATGTTCTTTCTCAGCAGTATGATCCAAAACGCATCAGATAAATATTGGCTAAAAAAATTCTGCCATGAAAAGTCTAATTTCTTACCGTAAATTCTCTTTCCTTTAGTCCGAAGCAGTAGCACTAATGGGGATTTTATCCTACTGGAACAAAGGACAGGTGATAGCAATTAGTTTATATAGTCTTCTCTATATAAAAGTGAAAGCTCTCTGAACTGCTCTCATGTCTCTGAGGTTGGACGACAGGAGTTTCTCTCTCGGAGACCATTTTTCACTCACTCTTCTGCACTTCATGTGGGCACCTCATCCTGTTAAAGATGCATTCTTTGCTATCTCTGTCCATACAGGGAGAGCAAAGGGTATGCCTTTCTTGTAGTGAAGCCATCATCTCAGGGAGGGTCTCGTTTTTCTGGAGTGGAACGTCAACTCGTCCAGAGAACGTAAGTTTCTGTCCCCTTTTTGCAGTATCTCCAGCTAAAAAGGGCGCATGTGCCATCTGGCCCATTTGATCACGGTGCTGGCTGCTACCATCAGTTCCAATGTCCTCATCCCTTGTCGAAGGGACACTAGTCTGGGTTGTTTCAACAATTCAACTGCGGCCATGAGTGCTCGGAGTCTTTGCATAGGAAGAGACAGGGACATACTTCTGGTGTCCAGAATGAACCCCAGAAATATTCTCTCTTGAGATTTTTCCCCAATTGATTATCCATCCTAGTGTCTGAATATATACAAATATCAAATCCAGATGAATAGAGAGGGTCAATTCTAATTAGGCCTTTATAAGCCAATCGTCCACTAATAGGAAGATTCTTATACCTTCCTCTCTGAGTCCTGCAATTACCATTGCCACAACCTTTGTGAAGGGTCGAGGAGCAGAGGAGATCCCGAAGGGAAGTGAGGTGAGCTGGAGATGAGTTAACATGCATCCTACCCAAACCAGTATTCAAAGATATCTTCAATGATTCGCATGGATGGGAATATGTAGGTATGCATCCTTTAGGTTGACGGTAGCTAGGTAATCCCCTTGCTCTAGAAGAGGTAGAATCGATCTGATTGATTCCATGCAAACCTTGTTTTGATTATGAACTTGTTCAAAAACCTGAGATCTCCAATCCACTTGTTTTTAGAGCTAGAAAAAAAAAACTAGAGTAAACCTCCTAAGCTCCTTTCCTTCAAGTGAACCTCCTCCAGGACCCGCATCTTGATAAGTTCTCTGATGGATCTGTCAAGAAGGAATTGCTTTTTCTCGTGCAGCCTCTTGTTGTAAAAAGAAGAGGGGCCCCCACGTCCTTTTTGCCGCCTACCAGAGAATCCTTTTGAGGCTCTATCTCTGCTTGAGGAAGGCCTCTGCTCTGAGTCCTGCTGATTTGGCTTCGGCCTTCTACTTTGGCCCCGAAATGAAGGACTCCATCTGCATCTCACTGGTCTGGGAAGGGTCTTTCCTTCCTTGTTAGATATTCCATTAGCTAGTCCTACTGAGCCCCCGAAGAGACATCCTGGCTCAAATTCCATGGAGCAGAGGGCACTCTTAGAAGAGACATCTGCCCCCCCCATGGTTTTATCCAGAGCACCCTTCTGCCTGCGGTAGCTAATGCCATGGTAGGAGTGAATAGCCTGGCCTGTTGCACCACTATGTCACACAGGCAGTGGCGTACCGCCAATGGCGGCAGGCCACCCCACTGCTATGGGGCCCATGAGCCAGAGGGCCCCGAAGCACAGCGGGGGAACGAGGAGGATAGGTGAGTATTGTATTTACGGGGGCTAGGGGGCTTGCGGCAGCGGAGGAGCGGACACATGCAGTAGCTTCTGCTGCAGCTACCGCGTGTGCCCACTGCTAAAGTGAAATGAATATTCCCTCTTCTCCACTCCCATGGGCGTGGAGAAGAATGAATATTCATTCTCTTTAGCAGCGGGCACAGAGGAGCGCTGAGCCGTGGCTCCTGCTGACAGTGCCCGCTACACAAAAGAATGCAGATTCACTCGTCTCCATGCACATAATCCCGGTGTGGAGAGGAGTAAATAAGCCAGCAGCTCACATCAGCATCTGAGAGCGCACAGTGCTCATATTCTGATATGAGCTGCTGGCAGACAGGATGCAGCGCTGGAGCAGAGGTGAAGAAGGAAGGTGAGTATAAGCGTTTATTTGTTTTATGTGTGCAGTAATTGGACCATGCATACCAGGATTGGGGGATGAGGGGGCCATACATACCAGGATTGGAGGATGAGGAGGCCATGCATTCCAGGATTGTGGGATGAGGGAGCCATGCATATCAGGATTGGGGGATGAAGGGGCCATACATACCAGGATTGGGGGATGAGGGGGCCATACATACCAGGATTGGGGGATGAGGAGGCCAAGCACAAAAGGATTGGGGGATGAGGAGGACAAGCATACCAGGATTGGGGGATGAGGAGGCCAAGCATACCAGGATTGGGGATGAGGGGTGCCATGCATACCAGAATTGGATATGAGGGGTGCCATGCATACCAGGATTGGGGGATGAGGGAGGCCATACATACCAGGATTGGGGGATGAGGGGGCCATACATACCAGGATTGGGGGGTGAGGGGGCCATACATACCAGGATTGGGGGATGAGGGGGCCATACATACCAGGATTGGGGTATGAGGAAGCCAAGCATACCAGGATTGGGGGATGAGGAAGCCAAGCATACCAGTATTGGGGGATGAGGGGGCTGTACATACCAGGAATGGTGATAAGGGAGCCATGCATATCAGGATTCGGGGATGAGGAGTCTAAGCATACCAGGATTGGGGGATGAGGTGCCCAAACATACCAGGATTGGGGGATGAGGAGACCAACCACACCAGGATTGGGGGATGAGGAGGACAAGCATACCAGGATTGAGGGATGAGAAGGACAAGCATACCAGGATTGGGGGATGAGGAGGCCAAGCATATCAGGATTGGGGGATGAGGGGGCCATACATACAAGGATTGGGGGATGAGGGGGCCATACATACCAGTATTGGTGATAGGGAGCCAGGATGGGGAAATGTACCAGTAGCTGCTGCATTTCCCACCCTAGGCTTATACTCGAGTCAATACATTTTCCCAGTTTTTTTGTGGTAAAATTAGGGGCCTCGGTTTATACTCGGGTCGGCTTATTTAAAATATACGGTATTTTAAAATCAGTGAGCACGTGGTGCCCATAATACTGCAGGACTATGGGGTGCATTATACTTTATGGGGATTGCATTTTACCCTATGGGGTGTGTAACATACTGTATGGAAAATTATGGGGAGTGCATTATATTCTATGGAGGACCATGGGAAGTTCATTATACTATATGGAGGATTATGAGGGGGTGCATTATACTATATGGAGGATTATGGGTGGCGTATTATACTATATGGAAGGCTATGTTGGGCCATTATAATATTTTGAGGGCTATATGGGGGCCATTATACTGTATGAAAGCAATTATACAGTGTGAAGGTTTGTGTGGGGTCCATCATACTGTTTGGAGGGCTAGTGCGGGCCATTATACTGTATGTAGGCCCATTATACTGTATGGAGGGCTGTGTGGGAGTCACAGTTGGGGGGATCATACTGTGTTGGGGTCATCATACTTTGCCTTGGGAGTTGAGGTGGGGAACAGTAGGGCCATTATACTGTGCATGTGGAGGAATGCACCATGGGGGTATCATACTGTGTTTGGGCACGACTTTTATTGGCATCATACTTTATGGGGGCAATGAAAGCGGAACCTAGGACTTCAGCAGGAGAAAAATTACTATGTTAAGGCTGGAAAATTGTGAGATCTGCTCTTCTGTGACACAGACAAATATTTATTTCTTTTTTGTGGGGGGGGCCTAATTAGAGCTTCTGCTACGGGGCCCCATGATTTCTATGTACGCCCCTGCATACAGGAAAACTGATGCTAACGCGACTTGTTTGAAATATAATCACAACAAGAAGCTAGTATCCTGTTACACTAGTTTCAAAATAGGAAGATAACCAGCATCATTTTAAAATATTTTTATTTTATACAATTTAAAATAAACATTAGAAAAATCCAGGTACTTTCAAAATACAACCATTACCAACCACAAGCTGAAATAACAATGACTGCCACAGATTTGTATTCTATAAATTAATGTTTAATTGCACATATCCCCATATTAAAGGTGCATAAAATTATAAAGTGCAAATGCCAAATTCATTGAGCAAAAGGCCCTTTCATACCCCCCTGTCCCATTGACCATGAATAACAGTTATACTATGTGAAAAACACAATTCCGTATACAAATATAAAATGCAAGTGCCATAATCTATTAAAGTATAAGCCATTGAGTAGTCAAATATATACAGGGGCCAGGCTAGGGCTTTTTTGCTGGTGTTTCTGCCATGTTATCATCTGTGTGACCAATGATGTAGAGAATGTACTTACAAATTAGCAGTGTCAGAGAGTGGATGGTAGTGCTGGTCTTTACCCCGACAACACCGTTTCGCCTTGGGCTTCTTCCAAAAGGGGGCGTTTGTTTGAAATATGTCAGAATCTTATCTCTAGGCTCTTGTTTTGTCAATGTCATTCTCCATCTGGAGGAGCCAAGACTGGAGGTCTCTAGCCACGGTGTAAGAGGAAATGGAGGCTTTTGCCTATGCCACAGCAGATAAATAACTTCTACGTAGTGCACTATAGATCCTTTCATCTATAGGATCTGAAAAATGGGAACCATCCTCACTGGCACGACTGTATGTTTGAACATCTTTAGCACAGCTGCCTCAACCTTTGGACGTTCACCCCACATGTTCGCCTGTGGATCACATGCATTGATTTAAATCGCTTATTTACGAAAGGATCTTTATCAAGGCTTTTCCACTCATTCATCATTCCCATAAACTCTGCATACAGAACATTCTCAGGATCCAGATTTTTAAAAATCCTAGACAACTTGTCTAGTGGGAACAGGTTAATTTCCTAGTCGCTCTCGCTCTCAGAGAGTGAACTGTTCTGTATCCTCTCATTGCCTGGGAGGAAAACCTTCTTGTGGTCCTTGATCTGGGTGAGCTGGACTTTAGGAGTTTCATCGTAACCCCGTCTGTTTTAGGATGAAGCTTGGCTATATTGTCTGAATGTATTATGTACAAAGTCCTTCACTCACAGCATAATTTTCCTGCTAGAGAGGTTTTGCTCCTCTATAGAGTAATCCTTCTGTCTGCAATCTATGCAAAAATAATATTCACTGCCATCTAGCAGTGGAATATTACGAGATCTGCATGACAGGTGCGTCAGTTTCCTGAAGCCTTTCTTCTCTAGAACCTCTATCCGCAGAGGCCTAAGACATTTTTAATTCAGACCTATACTTCACTCAGCCTGGCAGAAGAGTTGCTGAGAAATGGTGTCCTGCTCCTTTAAGTACTCAGGAAGCTGGTGTCTGATCTAGAAGTTACAAATATCCCATATCAGTACACAAGTTACACCTCCTAGCAGTGCACAAGTTACACCTCCTAGCAGTGCACAAGTTACACCTCCTAGCAGTGCACAAGTTACACCTCCTAGCAGTGCGCAAGTTACACCTCCTAGCAGTACGCAAGTTACACCTCCTAGCAGTGCGCAAGTTACACCTCCTAGCAGTGCGCAAGTTACACCTCCTAGCAGTGCGCAAGTTACACCTCCTAGCAGTGCGCAAGTTACACCTCCTAGCAGTGCGCAAGTTACACCTCCTAGCAGTGCGCAAGTTACACCTCCTAGCAGTGCACAAGTTACACCTCCTAGCAGTGCACAAGTTACACCTCCTAGCAGTGCACAAGTTACATCTCCTAGCAGTGCACAAGTTACACCTCCTAGCAGTGCGCAAGTTACACCTCCTAGCAGTACGCAAGTTACACCTCCTAGCAGTGCGCAAGTTACACCTCCTAGCAGTGCGCAAGTTACACCTCCTAGCAGTGCGCAAGTTACACCTCCTAGCAGTGCGCAAGTTACACCTCCTAGCAGTGCGCAAGTTACACCTCCTAGCAGTGCGCAAGTTACACCTCCTAGCAGTGCGCAAGTTACACCTCCTAGCAGTGCGCAAGTTACACCTCCTAGCAGTGCGCAAGTTACACCTCCTAGCAGTGCGCACAAGTTACACCTCCTAGCAGTGCACAAGTTACATTTCCTAGCAGTGCACAAGTTACATCTCATAGCAGTGCCTTACATCATGGGGACACAGAAAAATGCTGAGGGTAACAGCACTTAAACCCTAGCAACATCATATGCAGTGGGGAAAAAAGTATTTAGTCACCCACCAATTGTTCAAGTTCTTCCACTCGGGGAAAAAAGTATTTAGTCACCCACCAATTGTTCAAGTTCTTCCACTTAAAAAGATGAGAGAGGCCTGTAATTGACATCATAGGTAGATCTCAACTACGAGAGGCAAAATGAGAAAACAAATTACAATTTTGGTGGAAAATAAGTATTTGGTCAATTACAAAAGTTCATCTCAATACTTTGTTATATATCCTTTGTTGGCAATGACAGATGTCAAACATTTTCTGTAAGTCTTCACAAGGTTGGCACACACTGTTGCTGGTATGTTGGCCCATTCCTCCATACAGATCTCTTCTAGAGCAGTGATGTTTTGGGGCTGTCGCTGGGCAAAACGGACTTTAAAATCCCTCCAAAGGTTTTCTATAGGGTTTAGATCTGAAGACAGGCTAGGCCACTCCAGGACCTTGAAATGCTTCTTACGGAGCCACTCCTTCATTGCCCTGGCGGTGTGCTTGGGATCATTGTCATGCTGAAAGACCCAGCCACGTTTCATCTTCAATGCCCTTGCTGATGGAAGGAGGTTTGCACTCAAAATCTCACGAGACATGGCCCCATTCATTCTTTCATGTACACGGATCAGTCGTCCTGATCCCTTGGCAGAGAAACAACCCCAAAGCATGATGTTGCCACCCCCATGCTTCACAGTAGGTATGGTGTTCTCTGGATGAAACTCGGCATTCTTTCTCTTCCAAACACAACGAGTTGTGTTTCTACTAGGGTTGAGCGAGTATGTTCTGTTCGAATATGCTCGGGCCGAGCTCCGAGTATTTACAGCTACTCGGTGATATGGTTGAATCGCTCCCGTGTGCATGATTTGCAACTGTTTGACAGCTTTATTACATGTGAGGAATGTGTAAGAAATAGACATTCCTCACATGTAGTAAAACTGTCAAACAGTCGCAAATCATGCACACGGGAGCGATTCAACCATATCACCGAGCAGCTGTAAATACTCGGAGCTCGGCCCGAGCATACTCAGCGAAAGGGTTAATAGAACATACTCTCTCAACACTAGTTTCTACCAAACAGTTCTACTTTGGTTTCATCTGACCATATGAAATTCTCCCAGTACTCTTCTGGATCATCCAAATGCTCTCTAGCATACTTCAGACGGACCCGGACATGTAATGGCTTAAGCAGGGGGACACGTCTGGCACTGCAGGATCTGAGTCCCTGGCGGTGTAGTTACTGATGGTAGCCTGTGTAACATTGGTCCCAGCTCTCTGCAGGTCATTCACTAGGTCCCCCCGTGTGGTTCTGGGATTTTTTGCTCACCGTTCTTGAGATCATTTTACCCCACGGGGTGAGATCTTGTGTGGAGCCCCAGATCGGGGGAGATTATCAGTGGTCTTGTATGTCTTCCATTTTCTAATTATTGCTCCCACAGTTGATTTCTTCACACCAAGCTGCTTGCCTATTGCAGATTCAGTCTTCCCAGCCTGGTGCAGGGCTGCAATTTTGTTTCTGGTGTCCTTCGACAGCTCCTTGGTCTTCACCATAGTGGAGTCTGGAGTGTGACTGTTTGAGGTTGCGGACAGGTTATACTGATAACAAGTTCAAACAGGTGTCAGTACTACAGGTATTGAGTGGAGGACAGAGGAGCTTCTTAAAGAAGAAGTTACAGGTCTATGAGAGCCAGAAATCTTGCTTGTTTGTAATTGACCAAATGCTTATTTTCCACCAAAATTTGAAAAAAATGTATTTCCAAATCAGACAAAGTGATTTTCAGAATTTGTTTTCTCATTTTGTCTCTCGTAGTTGAGATCTACCTATGATGTCAATTACAGACCTCTCTCATCTTTTTAAGTGGAAGAACTTTCACAATTGGTGGCTGACTAAATACTTTTTTTCCCCACTGTAGCCAGGAGGGTGTAAATGTCCCTGCTGGCTCAAAATATTAACCCTGTGATGGGTCAGCACTGCCTCTAACATATTTATATATCAACAAAAGTCAATGATCATCACTCCCATCCATGTGGACCCACACAGACAGGAGCGCCCCAAAGAAAGTATCTATATAAAATAAAATGAAAAACAAGAGATACTTTCCAACATTACCCTGTGCCTTCAGAAGGACAGAAGAAGAAAATACAAGGGAAGTAGGGGAACTAGTAGGTATATATATAGACAGAAGACCATTTAAAGTCATGTCCTGTGTAGTATCTAAACTGCCCTCATTCCTTTGTTAGTGATGCAATGTGCATCACTAACACACTTTTTCCATTAAAATCAGCGCTAATATAATGTGTAAAAAACACTTTATATGTTTATATCCTACCTGCTCGTTTAGTTATAGGGATGTGATTCATCGCATTTAGTCAGGGTTGGCGCCTCCCACGTATTTGAATTCTCAGTGTTCCCGGCTTGCGCTGACGTCACTATGCCACACTTGCGCAGTATGTCATGGCCGGCCGCGCTTGTATGTCTGGGAGCCGCGCAAGCGCTGTGACAAGTGGCTCCGGCCGCAGACAGTGAAGCTGGGAACTACATATAGCTTCACTGCGCACGCGTGGAGAGCCTCTCATCACAGCGCATGCGCGGCTCCCAGGCAATCCCTTTCCCTTTCCTTTGCCCTTTCCCCTCCTATATAGTTTTTTTTCATGCAATACGGTTTTGATAATGTATTATGTTTGTTTAAAAACTCTATTGAAAAATTTCAATAATAAAACTTTATTGAAAAAAAATCAAGTAACTGATGAAAAATAAACAAATAATTTCAGATAGACAGTACCCCAAATTGTCCTGGTTAATCAGTTTTCAAACAATTGCTTAGAAAACAAAAGTGATAAAAGCGACTAATTTCCGGTTTTAATAACTTATCTATAAGCAAATATCTAAAAGAGCACATTTTACAGGACTGGTACCCTAATACAGTAGACCACCAATACAGCATACAGTAGTTAAACTGGTTGGGAACTACGAACATTTATCTTCCACATTCCCTAAAGATTAGGTAAATGCATAGGATGTGGTTACAGTAACTCCCCTGTCTATTAAGCGCTCTGGACATCCATGCAGAACAGATGAGATGGTAAATGTTCTCTCTCCAGCTCCGATACCATAGGCAGCAGAGAGGTGCTCTTCTCAGGACATTGATCCTGTCACAATTGGCTACTCAGTGAACGTAAGCAGTGCAGGAGTATGGTAGACAAGTGGGGCATTGTGGCTAAGTGGTCACTGTGCTGCTTAACAGTGACAGTCACTGTACTCATAATAGTGTTAGTTACTGGGCCCCCTTAAACAAGCATAACAGGGCTCACAATATTCCTTACCTTCTGTGTCAAATTTTCATTGAAAAGTCAACTCTGCTGAAATCTCGTAAGTGACTTGAAATTTGGTGACTGATTGAAAATTAAAAAATATTGAAACACTGGCGTAAAGAAGAGAGTTTAGATGTACACGGAAAAAAAAGGCGTATACAAATTTGTGGACTAAAATCAATCTACTATCAAAGAAATCTGCTTCTTTCTCCACTTATGAGGCACTCTTTCCCTCCCCTTGCCTCCTGTGATTTTTTTCTGAAAAATAGCTAAAATCCCTCTTGGTCAAGACAAGACTACCAGCAAAATGAGATATCTATTTACTTTTATAGAGAGAGGCTAAAGAAGGAGGATTTTCAGGGAGAGGCACTGCCAAAATGTTTACATGTAACCTCCATGCTGGATTCAGTGCTACACTGCTTGGTACTGCTGTACTATGTCCTCATTGCTGCTACATAGATGAAGAAGAGCAGGAATCCATCTCTCTGTGGATAGACATGACCGTTTAGTCTGAAAAACTACTTGAAATCACACATATGTTTTTAAATGCAAACTCTAGTCTATACGACATGATGCACTGCTCATAGATTTTTGTTACTGAAAATGTGACACAACCAAGCATGAACTAAAGGCAATGTGGAAGCATCCTAATACTGCAGTTGGTGATATATTCAGAATCAGGTACAGATATTTCTGCAAACTACTGTGCCTGTTAAAATGGTGTGAGGAACCTAGGGGTCACAGGAGCACCACATCCCCTTTATTTGGGCTCTCCCCTAAAATCAAAGCACATTGATTGTCTATCTTTAAAATGAAAGTCACAGAGAACCTATTTTAATATATAGAGTAGTATAACATTTTGTATGTGTCAAAATTATGTATTGAACTTAAAGGGAACCTGACATCAGAAAATCGTCCATTAAGCTAATACCAAGATCCTGCAGTTACCGTAATTACTTGATAGCTATATTATATGTGTAGTGGTTTTATTTTAATTATTAAGTAAAAACTGGCTAACATGAATAGAACACCGTTATCCTGAATTATTGGGGTGGTACACTGTACTAAACTTCTTTTCTCTTTGATCGCTCAAACCTGGTGACAATAGTGACGAAATCCAGCGCATACACTTGCATGATGTGGGCTCAGAACGCCTCTACCATGTGCAGTGAGCTGAGGATGTATACACCTCAGCCTCACTGAGCACAACAAAGGCGTTCTGGGCCCGGAGCATGCAAGTGTTTGTGCTGGATTTAAATGACATTGGTGCTGACATCACAAGGCTGGAGCCATCAATTACAAAGTGAGGAGGTTTCTCCAAATTATGACTCAGTCAGTATACCATACTGCCCCAATGACTCATGATAACGGTTTACTACTCTAGGAGGCCAGTTTTAACTTGATAATTATAGCAAAACAACTACACATAAAGTTTAGCTACAAATATCAGCGTAATTATCAAATAATTGCCAGCAGGATCCTGGGATTTACTTAATAGGCAATTTTCTGATGTCAGGTTCCCTTTAAGAGGTAAGTTTCTTTTTTAGGTTACGTTCACAAGTTGCGGCCTTGGTGCTTTTCTATTTTTGTTTTCATGATCACAGTAAAACAGCAATGTTCTTGCAATGACTTTTTTCCCCACAATTGCAGGAGAAATGCAACATGACCATAATGGGTGATCACAGTCTTAAACACATTAAGAATTTTATAGCATAGATTTGTGTTTGAGTTTGCAAAAGTGATTTGAAGTGTCTCAAATTTAGCAGACTGTCACAGGGCATTTGTAAATTTTCTGCATTTCTGAAATACTTACATAAAATTTTTCAAATAGACAACGGTGGCTTTGTAGTAATCAATGATATTACCGTGGTTTACCACATTAAAGCTTAGTAAATATGGCATATAATGTATTCCAGGTTAACCACATGAAGTTTGGAATCTGAATGCTCATTATGGGCAGAAATGACTTAACTTTATTATGAAAGAGACATTAGGGCAGAAAAAATAGAAATCATTGACTTAATTTGTGTTTAAAAAATGTATTCAAAGCTGCACACTGCTTAAAAAAATTAGCACAGTCTTAGACTGGCCTAAAGTCGCAAAGTGAAATCTTTGCCTCTTATGAACAAGTGTAAATTTACACCAAAATGTGTACTATTTTCTAGCCTATAGTTTAATAAATCTGTCAAAAAGTTGTGGCCATGCCCCCACCTAGTACTCCACACCCACATTTTCAAATTATTGGCGAACATGGTGCCAAAATTGAAAATTTTGCACAATTTGGGCTCTTTTGCAAGGTTTTTGTGCTTGATTGTCTTATTTGTGGCTCTGTTTACTCCAGTAACTTTAGTAATCCACTTTATGTAGTCATTATGTATGAAAGTCATTACTGGTATTAAACTCCAACTTGTACAAGACCTTTTGGTCTTTAAGTGTACCTGCACATGATGCTTTTTTCAGACGGATTCTACCTGATAAAGCGCTCAATAAATGTTAAAAACAATAAAGCGCTTCTAAATGCTAAAAATAATTATGAACAGCAATGTGCAAACGACTTGCTGTGCATATGTCCCCTCTTTTTCCATTTCTTTTAACTGCTTCAGGTTTTGAAAGACGTCAAGCGGTTAAATTAAGTGACCTGAACATTCTTCAGGCAACTACCACTTAGAAGCCACCATTATTTTAGACGTAAAATTAAAAAAAAAAGTGCAGCAAAAATGACAAAAAAGACAAAAAACTGACACTTGAGGAAAAACACTGTTTGCATTTTCCTGAAACATCTTCTGCTACAAAAACTGTGTGAGTAAGTCTATAGGACGCCGTGTGTTTATAACCTTAAAGGGAACCTGTTAGGTCCAATAAGACTATTAACCTCCAGGTATGGGGTTATTCTGCAGGTTAATAGCGTTATGAAGTAGCCCTGACTGGACACAGTACTGAATGTGTGGCACACCGGAGAAAATTCTCCCGGGAGCCATCAGCTTTCTGTCATAGGAGCATGCCCAGGGCAGTTACAGTTTCTGCTCACAGCACAGAGAGTGGTGGCTGTAAGCACGGCCCGGCACCGACTGACAGCTGACTCTGCACTGATGCACTGTAGAGCGAGCTGTCAGTCAGTGCCTGGGCATGGTTACATCTGCCGCTCTCAGTTCTGTGAGCAGTGACTTTAATTGCTTCGGTCATGCTCCCGGGAGAGATGAAGTTCATTTTCTCCAAGGTGCTGCACCTTGGCCGGGCCAGGCTCCTTCATAACGCTATAGACCTACATGTTAATAGTGTTATCACACCTGACAGGCTGTGTTGCCCATGATGTCTTTTTGTTGAGTACTTGATTTTCACTGTGCAAAAAACGCAGTGTCTTACAGTTTCAGCAAAGTGGATGGGGTTTATATAAATCTCATGCCCGCTGTGCTTTTTTTTTTACGCAGCGTAAAAGGACTTGCGGTGCGTGTTTCAAATATGCAACTTGTCAATTTCTCTTGAGTTTTATGTGCGGGTTATCCCCATAGAATTGCGTTAGATACAAAAAATCCATGAGCAAAAAATGCATATGCAATTTTAGTGTGTTTCTGCTTCAGAAACGCACTAAGCAGAAACGCACTAAGAAAGCATGTAGTATGCACATCACTGTATCGATAAAAGTTTTGTCAAAGCCAAATACCAGAAAGTATCAAAAACAAAGCAGCTTTATTTAAAACCTCACATTCTAAGAATAGTCAAAAGCAGCAATGTTAAAAACGCATGTACAAAACGCACTCAAAAACCAATGAAAAATGCAAGTAACCTAATTTACATAACAGGTGCAGAAAATGTACAACATCAAAAACTCACCAAATACTCATCGTGGGAACGTAGCCTTAAAGGGGCTTCCCAAGCGTCTGATATTGAATGACAGATCAATATTGAAAGCCTGGAAAACCATTGAAGTGGATCCAAATTTCTGAAACTTTTACAATTTTCTGTCGCTAGTTTTCCTACAGTTTATTTGCTAGGATAAACTCCCTGTAAATTGCATGATATGTATTTCTAAAGACTATCTGTAAGATATCACAATATGAATGTGATGATTTTCTGTCTCCAATAATGATCCGCTCGTTGTAAAGGTAAATGTATATATTATGCATTTTATGTGTCTGCTGGGAAATTTCCTGCCTCTGGCAGTGAAGGTGTTAACATTTTCAGGATAGTTTTTGTTTCCCCCTTCTCATAGACTCAGTTTAGTGACAGCTATGGACTTATGCCAGCTCGGATTTAGTGATTGTCCTTGACAACTAGTTG
Source organism: Phyllobates terribilis (assembly GCF_046119375.1). NCBI lineage: Eukaryota > Metazoa > Chordata > Amphibia > Anura > Dendrobatidae > Phyllobates > Phyllobates terribilis. The sequence continues at coordinate 299,065,517 of NW_027362762.1, read as the reverse complement.
CTGAATGTCAAGTTTTTTCTTCTTTGTGTAACGTTCCCCAGATCTGAAAATTGATGAAGACTTCTTACTCATTAAAGTTATTGAACTATTGTAGACTGCATGGCCTCAGATTGCTTAATTTTTACATAAACCGCAGCTGACACCTATTGCTTTCAGATATATGTAGTTGAAGGGGCACTTTGAAAATGAATAAGACTTTACTTTCATTGTATTGAGGGTATAGGATGTACCCTCTACAATAACAGGAGATTGTAGAATACTTTAAGCCTGTTCACAAACTGGCTTTATGTACGAGCGAGAAAAAATAATTCAGATCAAAGCCAGTTATCTTAAGAAAACACATGCTCCCCTGCAACTTCATCCCAAAACCTGGTCACTGGGCTGAACTGAAGCCGGTCACAGGCAACTTCCAGGGAATGAATATTGTTTGCCTGTGAAAAAGTCCTACAAATACATAAGGTGATTAGAAAGAATATTACTGCCAATATGCAACTGAATTGGCCAGTGCCTGCTTTATGCCTGTAGTAATAAGTGCAAATATTTCAGCAAACCAAGCATGCAGCATATACATGTAGCATGTACTGTAGAGGTGACATGGGATTGACATAACCCCACCATAGATTGGAAAATGTACTGCCATGGCTCTGGTGTGCTAAAGTGAACCTGACAGCTGATACATGCTGCCTGATCGTCGGTGGCATTTCAGAAACAAAAAAGATTTAAAAGCCACCAGGGACAGAGACCACGCTGTAGACTACTCGGACAGTCGGGTCCCCAGCGGCTGCTCCCCACCCGCTGACCTCGAGTGTTGGGTCTCTGCCTACGTGCACATGGATTGGGCAGCATGTATCAGCTGTCAGGGTTAGCGATGAGCGGACTAGTGGATGTTTGCGTTCGTCGTGTTCGACCAAATTTTAGTCCAAAGTTCGGTTCAGGTACCGGAACTGTACCCAAACTTCAACCTCAACTCGAACCCCATAGAAATCTATGGGGACCCGAACTTTGGAGCTGGAAATTCTCTCTCTCTCTCTTTACAGTTTGGGTTCGTTCATCTGTAGTCGGTTCACTTTACAGAGGGTTTCACGTCACAGAAAGGACTTCTGGAGTGTTCCGACTACTGAAACCTCATCAAACCTGGAAATAGGAACAGCTGTGTGACATATCAAATTGCAGTGACTGTATTCTGCGTATGTAGAACTTTTTTGTATGTATATATTTTTTTCTGGAAAAAATAGAATAGAAGCACTCCAATAGAAATAATAGAGAAAGGCTTCAAATGAGCTGAAATGTCACGTGTATCTGTGTGAACCAAGTCCACTTTTAGCACTTATTTCCATTGGAGTGCTGCTTACAATCTATTTTTTCTATACTTGGAGGATTTTTGGCTGGTTGCTTGCAGAAGTACTGCACCCACAACATTAGAACTGTGTTGCTATTTTTCTTTGTTTATATATTTTCTGAATTTATTTTGTGGGAATACTATACTTTTGTCTTTTTTTCCAATCTGATTTATAGTCTAATCCATTTTTTTCCCATAAATACATACATTGCTAATCTAATATCTAAATAAAGAAACAACATTGAAATGTGTGTGCAGATTTTTATTTTTTTTTTATAAAGGTACTTGTACCAGTTAGGGGTGTAACTGTAGTGGTTGCTGGGGATGCCGTTGAACCAAAGGCCTGATGCCAAGAAAAGCCTAAAAGTTCCTTTTGGCCCATTTGAAATGAGCAATACTAGAGTTGGGGGCTCTGCAGGAGATTTTGCATTGGGGCCCTTAAACTTCAAGTTATGCCACTGGTACCAGATGAAAGCTTCTATACGTGTAGCTGTCTATGGCTCTCTAATATGTTATATGGAGGGCATGCTGGGACTGGTTGTGACAAATGGCTCATCTCCCTAACATTAGAAGACATGTCTTCTCCTGCTGACCTGTAAGCACTGTATTACTGCCCTATCTTCCATGTACCTGATGTTATGTGTTTGTAGAGGTAGCTGGATGTGGTGATCACCTGAAGGCTGCTGCTGTAGTGCGTACAGAGAGAGACATATTAAGATCTGATTTGTGGTCTTTTTCTTTTGATGTGTTGCAGGGGGCATTCACTTTCCATGGGAGTATGATAGACATGCCCTTGCTTAAGCAGGCACAGAACATCGTTACGCTTGCCACGGCCATCAAGAACGAATCATCTGTTAAATGAAGCTCTCGCCGGGAGTCCACTCCATACAGCGCTTGTCTTAGAAGACGGAGGGAGACTTGAGAAATGTTCTGAGGAACAGTGGAGGCCATTGATACTAGAATGATCACGGTGTATTTCTTTTCTGTACATGTATGTCATTAATTACAATAAAAGTCACCTCCAGTAGCTCTCAGTCTTGACTTTCTTCTGGGCACCACCATTTATCCTGCTTTCCTCCTATAAAAATGTAAGAGAGGATGACAAGGGCTGAACTGCCATAAACTTGTGCAGGATGGCCGCATTTACATGACATTGGAGATACCACTACAGGTCATATGCTGTGTCTTGTTAACTGGCTTAGCCAAGCTGTTTTGGAGAGGTTAACCCAGCTTGTAGTGAGGGTAAATAAACATAACAAGCGGCCATTGTCCCCTATTCAGTGTGTACTCTTATATTCAGGGCCAGGGGTATTGAAGCTGCACAGGATCAGCTTGTGGTGCCAGAGGCCTCGAATGAAGCTTCAAACAGCAACAATCAGACATTTTGTTTCTGCTCCTCATTAAATCATGAGGCTTTGTGGCCCCGGCACCCAAGACTGTTCTTAAAGAAAGGAGCAGAATAGAAAGTTCTACGCCACGCACCAACCTCTCTATGAGCTGCCCTTACACACTCGCCCCAGGACGGCGGCTCTGTTTATTTAAATGAGCAAATAGAAAACACCATTCATCTTCCCACTAGATAGGTGCTACCCACTGTGCCCACTAAGGGTTCTGCAGGGTCCACAGTGCAGGGAAGGTGCAGCGTATTCTGCTAAATATATCAGCTCCTCAGTGCTGCAGTAATTGAGGAGAGATTAACCCTCACATCATATATAAATTGTTCATATGACCATCCTATGTTCTGGAGAAGGGGGGCTGGGATGAGAAGGACATTACAAGGTGTCTACTCATAATTTCACAAGGAGAACTCCGATAAGTGCTCTGCGAGCCTTATTAAACCGTCAGCTTCATGACCCCATCAGCAAGGATAGGGGATTAATTCGGGTCAGAAGTGACGAAGCTGAAACTTTCGAAATGTCAGCAAGTTAACAAAAAAAGGATCAATATGGAAAAAGTGCTCAGAAAAGATTTGTCTACTTGCTTCATGTGCAACAAAACGGTTGTAGAGATTTTATGTTGTTGTGACACTCCTGGCTACACTTTTTAAATATTATTTAATGAATAACTTTCTCAAAATTATGCCACAAATGGATAAGTTTCTGTGTTTTTCAATGACTGGAAATATTTTTCTACCATTTTTAAACTAAGCAACACAAAAACATGCAGCAAAATGTTATACGTGTGATCAAACCATATTTAAAACGGCATAAAAAAAAACATGTAAAAATCTGGTAGTTTTCTGACACTTTTAGTGGCTTTTTATTTGGTAAAGTATGTTTTGTTCTTGGATTTGTATGCATTTTAAGGCATATTAACGAACATATTGAAGCCAATGGATGAAAATGCCATATGAGGATGCAGGGTGCTGACAGATAAAGTGAAACCTCTTTAAGATTATTGCATTGCAAAGTGGTCTTCTTGAAGAACATGGCTAGCATGTAGTATATATACTGGAAGTGAAAATTTGTCATAGGAAATCTGCTCTGGATAAAGACAAACATCTGTCCTCAATGTTTTAGATGGAAAAACACATTAAATAGTTGACTAATATGTTGGCAATGATGTTTACATTATTCCTCTTTCACCACAAAATATTTTTTACACATATGGCAAATGACTAGGACATTTTCTCAGACAAAATTAAACTCGAGAAATGCTTTTTATTCTTATTTATGTCTTCTGTAAATAATAGTCCAAATTCTTTGTTGCATTTGTGACTGTTTTTTGTTGAGTTTTTGGCATTTTTCCCTCTTTTTTTTGTTAGAGCCATAATTATCTTTCCAAGTCTGGCTTTTTTAAGTTCGCCAATGTGGCCGAGTTTAGGATTTCCAGATGTTTTCGCCTGATTCATCATTCGCGACTTTTCAAAAGTTACATTTGTTGCAAATATACTCCAGTACCCTCTAGAGTGATTCTTTTGACGCCAGAATTTTTCGCACAATTTTTGCAAAACTTGCAACTGTTTGTGCTAAAAATTAGCAAAAATAGTTAGACATAAAAAAGGCCATTTTTATTTTTGCACAAAATACATGATTACCACATGCACTATGTTGATGAATTTGACGCATAAAAAATGTCAACAAATACCAGGAGACAAAAAAAGAAAAGTGACTTAAATTAAAAAAAAAGAACACAAATGATAAATCGGGGCCCATCGTTTTTACAACTTTAATAGTGAATTCTTTCTTAAAAGAAAAATTACAGTGTTTTATTAATATTGTTTTTTGCATCTTTGTCAAAAGACATTACAGTCTGATGAAAGCTGAAAGCCAAATTTGCACTGCACTGCATGTTCTGTGTTGTTGTTTTTTTCTGGTGGAGTCTTTTTTTCGACTTTTCTTGCATTTTGCTGTGTTGATCTTTGTTTTCAAAATTGCAGGTTGCTCTAGATTTTGCTTTTTTCATCCACTTTATTGCATTCTCCACCATAGATGTCAACTGTTTTTTGTTTTTGTTAAAAAAGCATGTGTTAATTTTTGTTTTTGTATTTTTGGTCCAGTTTTTGATATTACAAGTCAGTGAAGAGGTAGTGATGGCTGACACTATAACATTTTTCAAAAAAGGGCTGGATGATTTCCTTGATACACATAACATTGAGGGTTACAGTTAAATTAGACAAAATGTACAATTGGGGGAGGAAGGTTGAACTTGATGGACCCTAGGTCTTTATTCAACCTACTTCACTATGTGAATGACATCACTTGTAATGCTAAAAATGCAGTAAGAAATTGAACAAAAATGCAGTTAATAATAGGTTGCGTGGTGTATGGTGTATGTATGTATGTATGTGTGTGTATATATATATATATATATATATATATATATATATATATATATATATATATATATATATATATATATATATATATACCAGAAATGCAGAAATGCATTATAGCAGATTTGTTGAAGAAATTTCTGCCACTGTCTCATTTATCTAAATGGAGTCTGCAGAAATCCATGTGATTTAAGGAATACGCAGAAGAGGTACAAGTCTTTCCATCAAAGTTTTTTCTTTTCACTATAGGTCCCATTACTAATTTCGGTCTACTTACAAATATCGAAGCAAAATATTGATCAAAATTCTGCTGGTTAGTTTTTGACACTGTGAATTTTTGCTTTCTCAAAAACGCAGCATCTTACAGTTAGTTCCAGCAAAGTGGATGGGACTTACACAAATCTTATGTCCATTGTGCTTTTTTTTACTCAACGTAAACTGACCTGCGGTGCGTGTTTCAAATCTGCAACATATCAATTTTTCTTGTGGGTACGTGGAGTTTTGTGTGCAGATTTTTCTCCATAGACTTGCATTGGATGCGGAAAATCCACAAGTAAAAGCGCACATGTGTTATAGTGTGATTACATGGTGGAAATGTATTAAAAGTACATGTAATCTGCACATATATCAATAAAGTTTTGTCAAATCCAAATACCTGGAAGTTTTAACAACAAAGCAGCTTTATTTAAAACATAACATACCAAGAAGAGGAAAAAAAATGCAGCATCAAAAAAGTGATAAAAAGGCATGTAAAAAATGCCATGAAAAAATGCAAGTAACCTAATTGACAGAATAAGTGCAGAAATGCTGCAGAAAATCTGTTACATCAAAAACACCAAAAGCTCATTGTGAGAATATAGCCTGCACCTCTTTCACACAACCATATTATTATACATTTGTAATACAGACCTGCACTATGGATGAATAATGAAAAAGATGCATCAGTATTTGATCAGTTTTTGCCCAATAGAAAATAATAGCAATTAGTGCAAATATGAATGCAAAAACTGATCAGCTATTGATAAATACATATTTTAAGCACTCTGCATAAACTTTAATGGCCGAGGTCGATCTGTAAAAACTGATCTAAATATCACATGCTGCATTTTATAAAAGTAGAATTTAAAAAAAAAAACCTCCATGTGAACAGACTCATTGGTTTAACTAGCACTTATTAAATGGATATTATTAAATGGATCAAATACTCTGGTGTGAAAGAGGCCTTAGTGTCCGTGTGGACAAGCCCCATTTTCCATAAAAAGATTTATCAATATGCAAAATAATATGTGATCTTCACTATGATTTATATAGAATGATGTTCACACAGGGTTTTTGTCATGGATCTGACACAGATATCCTGTCACAAAATGTTGTTTTTTTTTAAAGCAGCTTTTAGGTGAGGGGCGTTTTTCTCTGCTTCTAATTGACTGCATAAGAAAATTTGGGGCATTTATTGTGCAGAAAATAAATACTCTGTGTAATTTAGGCATGTTCTTCCAGTAAATCAATTAGTTTATTTTAAATATAGTTTAAAAATGTTTGTTGATTTTAGTGCAGAATCCACTGCTAGGTCAATGCAAAAAAAATCAAAAAAACCTGTGTGTATGAGCACTAGATGATCTGACATATAAGGATTACGTCTGTACAGGAACAAGAAATAATGCATGGATCATAAATGAAATAGTTGCTTCTGTCTCTTTATACAGGTTAATAGTACAATTACTAGTATGTTTGTGTGTGCTTATATAATTATATATGTATGTATGTATAAACATTTAATATAAACATTTATTTTTTTTTTACAAAATCTTTGACATCTCAGATGGATAATTATATAATTGCCATTATTATACTTGTATTGTGTAATGTAAATTTGCATCTCCCCCAATGTAGTTTAATAGAAGCAGTTGGACAGACTTTTTATGTTTTACACAAAACTAATTGTTATCAGTAATTAATAATATACTTTTTTGTGTATTTAGAAGTTGTTATTATAATCGGTGGGAAAAGTAGATGGAAATATTTGTGATGGTGTAAACATGTATTTTATGGGGTGTGAGGACTAATGCACCTTCTCCCCAGGTTTCTCAGCTCCTTACACCTGAGCCTGTGAACCCTGGTACTGACTATGGGGACACAATTCCTTGGCCTTTGTCAGTCTGTCCTCGTCCATTACACCGGATTGAGTAGATTACAGTCCTGAGCGCTGCTGATAAATACACTTGGACTAATCTGACATTGACTTCTCCGATCTAATCCTCCCTTGTCAGTGTGAATGGGCGCGATGTAAGCGATTGTCAGTGTATCCCCCCAATTACCAATGTATTATACATGTTACTGTCAGAATCCTCCTGCTGCATCAGCTGCACATATAGGTGCCTGTCTACACCTGATGCTATGGAATATGCGGATTACAGCATACAGTACCTGCTGCACAGCCCTGTAGCTTCTGTAACTGATCCCGGCTGAATACATCAGGGGCTGCACTATTAAAACATTATGGCAAGTAATGAGAAACAATTACTTAGGAAATGAGCTGAGACATGATGGAGGGGACATGATGGAGGGGACATGGAGGAAGCGGCTGCTAAATTGCTTTCATAAATCAGAGGAACATGGAATGTCTGTGGCCAGGCACACTGCACAGGGGTCTCTGTAATAGCCCCCACTTACTATACTATACCTACTGCACATAGATGGGATATGTATGTGTGTAAGAAAAGAGCTAGAATAACTATGGAGGTGTGTGTGTATATATATGTATATATACACATATTTATATGTACACACACAGATGCTAAACATAAGTATACATAGAGATATATGTGCATACTGTATATACATACATATGAATATACTTTCAGAGATGTGTACACCTAATACTGCCTGTTTTGAACATTGCACACAGGGACCGACATTTATACACTTTCTCCATATAAATTCTTATGTACGGCGCCATGGAATCAATGGCGCTATATACATTAATAATAAATATATCCGTGTCCTCAGCTCTCCTGTATTGGGGGTTTATAGAGGAAGCTTTCAGTGTTTTGTCCCTTTTTTGGGAGACGAGTGATGAAACAAAACAGATGATGAGATTAGTTGCGGGACCCCGTGCATATTAATGGCGGTGACGAGCACCTAATGGCTCTGTAATTGCAGCTCCGCAGTTAGGGGTCCAGCACTGAGCTCCTTCTACTCCAAAGACCCCCGAGGAGGATTTCACACTGAGGCTGGGAGAAAGCGTGAGTGTAATTACCAGATCGTATCACCGTGTACAGGGGGGACATGTACACACTCCTAGACACATCTACTTGTAGCAATGAACATCTAACTATCTGTATAGCTTCATGTCTATCTATTTGTATCAATCAGTCTATCTATCATCTATCATCTATCCTTTCTATCTAACCTATCTAACATTTATATTTATCTATCTATATCTAGCTATCTATTTATCTAATATTTCTATCTAGCTGTCTATTTATTTGTATATCTATTATCTATTTGTATCTATCAGTCTGTATATCTATTATCTATTTATGAAATCTATTATCTATCTATTAGCTATATATCTATCTAATTTTACTGGGAGGTGATACTTGCTGTCACTATTATATAATCTCTAGCCCAAAATACATATGAATGAGGCTCTGAACCTATTATTCTGCAATCTGTCCCAATCTGCTTTAATCCTCTAATAAAGATTAAACGAAATCTCTGCTATTCCTGTGTTTCTGATGCTGGTTCTAGCTTTACCGGGTTCCTTCCTCTTTATTAAGATTACTCCCACTATTATCCCGATAATACAACTAATAAAGTCCTGTTATTGGTGCTATGTCTGGGGGGAGTATGGTGAGACCGGGGGAGTGTGGTGGGACCGGGGGAGTGTGGTGGGACCGGGGGAGTGTGGTGAGGCCGGGGGCTCTGTGCGGCACCGCTGATCTCTGCTCCTTCCCTGGAGTTTGCTACATTCGGTGACTGTATCACTGTGTGTCCTGGAGCACAGCACCAGGACTATATATAAGTATGTATAATATATGCATCGTGTATATGAGGGGCAGCTTACTGCATCTTGTAATGGGGGCACAGATCAAAGCCTGCTTCTTGTCCACCGGCGCCCAGGACCCTCCAGTCCCTTTGTATGCAGTTGCTAGGATGCCAGTAAGCTAAGGCCAAGTGTCCGGGGCATGTTAATCAGATGGTTACAGTGCACAATAATGTCTGTGCTGGGTCTCCACTGCTCCCATTCTGTCCTTTCCCTTTTATCCTGTTCGGTGTAAGTTTGTTTCTGGGACAATTGGTTTTGTAGTTAAAAGTACAGATGTAACAAGACATTGTGAGCCACACTCTGTGCAATCTGGTCCCTGGATCATGTATCACCATTGTGGAGGGGTGTAATTAATGACATTTGGAAAGGTGGAAAATGTCTTTCCTATAGCTGGGCAGTGCAGAAGACTTCTGTGTCTTGGAAAGGTAACATCAGATAAGAAACACTGCACACTTTCCATAAGAGATGCTGCCGCATGATCACTAGTGCCAATGCTTCTCTTAATTCTTTTTTTTTTTTACTGTGAAATATATATGGCAGCACTAGAGAGTGATGTGAGTGACAAGCCTCCCAGGCCATGACCAACCTATCCAAATACAAAAGACAATTGAAGGCAGCCCACCAAAAATCTGAAAAATAGTAAAGTTTAATAGCCCATATTTGTTATTACTTGTTGTGCTGCCTCCAAATGCTATCTATCTATCTCTATCTATCTATCTCTATCTATCTCTATCTATCTCTATCTATCTCTATCTATCTCTATCTATCTCTATCTATCTCTATCTATCTCTATCTATCTCTATCTATCTATCTATCTATCTATCCATCTATCGATCATTTATTTATTTAAAGATGTGAAAACTGTTTAGTTGATATTGTGGCATTGCAGGTAACTATGAATGTATACATCTTTTCTGCATGTGCGTCACAAACCAATAAGTTGTAGCATAGTCTATTTACTATTTTTAATATTTTAGTTATTAAGCAGTAATCATCATTGTAATTTCAGGACTGCCAGAGTACTGTAAACATGTCACTATACAGATCATATTGTACATGGCATGCGTAGTAATAATACTTTATTGTTGGTTTTTATTGTAATTGATAGGTATATGATACCACTTATTTACCAATTCTGAGCAGTTTATTTGACCTCTTTTTTCTTTATGGGAAGACTTTATTGATGTAAAAATGTTACACTAGACTTGTGAAAATCTTTGTACTAATTAAAAAGGAAATTGAGAAACTGCATTGAGATAACAAATGTAATGTATAGAACAATGTATAAGGACAATGTTACATATTGTTAGCTCTTTTCCTCTTTCCTTTCTTTTCTTTTACATTGATTGGTTGACAATTTGGCCAGTAATGCTCATTTACTTATGTTTTGATGTACATATGATGTGTTTTTTATACACTTAAATTGCTTTTGCTAAAAATTATCTTTGCTATTTTTTCCCTCTTCTGATCCACTTTAAATACTGTAATTGTCAGCAGTACATCCCCTTCATACTCAAAATGTGCTGCCAAGAAAAGATGATTTTTATGTTGTCATAAAATATGCAAACAAACAAATGATTGTTTGTCCTTCAAGCACTGAAATGTTTATGCTGGGCAATGATCTGGAACAAATGTTTGTACAAACAATCATTCAGGTGATTATTGCCCCATGATAAACATCAGCATGACTTTAACATGAGAGTAGCCTCTTAACCTACCAACTGTAAAAAATGTACAGAAAATGGACCCTGTGGTATATTTCTATATGAATATAATGTTCAGTCTCTGGATGTATTAAAAAGATATTCAATCTTCACCACATTGCCTGTTTTGCTACAAAAACCCCCCATAAAAAGTGCACTACACAAACAAGATCTATTATTAATCCACAACCAAGGAACGGACTTGTGATTAGCAGCACACTGTGTAACATGGAGTTCAAATCATAGAGCCATGGTAAAGAGTTATTCCCAAAACAGCTAGTTATCCCCTAATTTGCTGAATGCTGGGGGTCCAACCATTGGTAACCCCAGTAAACCCAAGAACGAGGCTTTGGAACCCCAAGAACATGGCTTTGCAGTGCCATATCTCGAACAGAGTGGAGCTGCGTATGCTTGAGCTCTACTTCATTAATTGTCTAAGGGACTGATGGAGAAAGCCAAGTACAGTGCTCTGCTTTTTTTTTTTTATTATTTATTTTTAGATAACCATTGAGTCCATGGTGCTGTACACGTGAATAGAGGTGTATATACAAAATACAAATATAAATTGCAATGAACAAACGAACAATGACAGACTTGGAAGAGAGGACCCAGCCCATGCAGGCTTACAATCTTCAGGATAATGGAAAGGAGACAGTGCAGTAGGTTGGGGGGTTGCAGTACTTTCGTGGTAGTGAGGTGACTGCGGGGTCATTGCAAGCTGTAAACTTTCTTGAAGAGATGGGTTTTCAAGTTCCACCTGATAGTTGTGAGTGTGATGGATAATCGGAAGCGTCGAGGCACAGAATTCCAGAGAATTGGGGATGCTCAGGAGAAGTCTAAGAGGTGATTGGATGAGGAACATATGAGTGTGAAGGAGTGAAGAAGTTGTTGTGAGGACCGGAGATTATGTGTGGGAAGATATTAGGAGATTAGTTCTGAGATATATGGAGGAGACAGATTATGACGGCTTTATAGGTCAGTGGTATTAGATTGAACTGGATAAATTGGGAAATTGGGAGATAATGAAGGGATTTGTAGAGGGGAGTAGGGAGGAGAGAGGTGGATTAGTCAGCGCAGTTAAGGATGGACTGGAAAGGTGCAAGAGTTTTAGCAAGGAGGCCACAGAGGAGGATATTGCAGTAGTCAAGGTGGTAGATGATGAGGGCATAAACTAACATTTTAGTAGATGCGAGTGTTGCCCCCATCTATGCTGAGGATTTCTGTGTGTAGAAGGTGCAGCTTCATTAAGGACAGTTTGCAGTGTTTTATTGCTTTGCCTCCTCACAGCACGGCGTAAAGCTCTAGAGGCAGATTCTCTTTCAGATCAGTGTTCGGCCCATAGTCCTGAACAGCTCATTTAAGACATTGGATCGTAGCCATCAAGGTATCATTTTATTCATCTTCCTATAACCTACATGCCCATATTATGGTTTAGGAGGGTTGATCTTACTGACTGATTCCTTTTAAAAATAATGGAGGTCATACAAAATACGTGATGTAGTAGTTTTTTATGGCGGTGTTTTCATTTTTGCATCAACTAATTTCAGTAAAATAAAGTTTTTGTAATGAAAGATATATTATTAACCTTAATTTCATGTTATGGATTAAAGAAATGTACTACGAAACTCGTATTGTCAAAATTTTGAATAATTTTTTTTTTATTCATTTATTGATTAAAATCTTACTTTTCCAAGGGGGTGTACTCATTTATGGTGAGCATTGTGTCTGTGTGTGTGAGTGTGTGTACATATAGATAATGAAATATATATTTCAGCTTTGGTTATTAATTTTGTTGCTTTATCTTTATATTTATTATTGATGCAAAGTTTGCCCTTCATATTTAAAAAATGAATGATTATGAAGCAGATAAGAGTTGTTTTTTTACAAGCTCAATAAATTGTCCAGAAGTCAGTCCAGGTTTCTTTGTCTTGTGTTCATAGTCTTGAGGACAAGTGACAAGTGCCCATTTTGCTGCTCTAAAAGTGTCTCATCACACAAAGTTGCCAAACTCAATACATCTCCAGCATTGTCCAATAACCAAAATCAACATTAACATACTGTCTCTTTGCAGATAAGTTAGGCCATATGCGCACTCAGGAAATACTTGTGGCTGGATGTTAAATTGTAGCAAATGAGATTGTGGTTGAATCAGTGCTTACTAGTCGTTTATTAAACCGCAGCATCTGTATTAGATTGTCATTTTGTGGAAATTTTCTTGTGGCGTGGTAAACCACATGTAAAAGTCAAAATAAATTCTTTTTAGTGCAAATGGTTTTAAGAATATTATAAGTGTACAGTATTAAACATGTACTTTTCATCTGTGTTCAGCAATGTGCTGCCTGTGCCAAATATCATTCAGCAAGACAGTAACCAACACTCACCAATAGACATGAGTGGATCAATTTGCGGGACTCTGGTCCATCGACCGAGTAAGTAGTTTCTGACCGCTGGATGGGAGTCTCGCAAATCTCTTACCTTCCTGGATCTTCGGCGCGACTATTGGCTGGAATGGTGCATTGCCATGTGTGCATCATGCCTCTATAATGACATTGCTGAGTCCCGGCTAATAGTAGCCACACCGAGGATCCCAGAACATAAGAGATTTATGAGCTTCCCGTTCAGTGGCTAGAGACAACTGACCAGGTTGATGAACCAGAGTCCTGTAAATCAATCCACCCATTTTTATTCACTACCCAATATAACAAACTTAACACAACAAACAGTATGGCTATATAGTATGAACCCAATATATGTGCATCATAATTAGTATGCTACAAACAATAAATATATCAACGCATTAGGATGCATCAGGACTTTATACTTCAGGGATATAATCGCTGAATAGCATCAGCATATAAGAGGAAAACAACGATCGAAAGATCCCCATCACAAAAATGGATGTTTAAAAATATCATCTTTATTAGGAATCTCAATTAGTGATGAGCGAGTATGTTTTGTTAACCCTTTCGCCGAGTATGGTCCTGGCAAATAAATGCCGAAAGCCGGGAGACGCAAAGAGAGCCGCGATGCGCATGCGTGCAGGTCCTGCAGTGGCTGTGTGGGGGCCGTAGTCAGGGCCGGCGTCAGCACCCGGCGCACCCGGGCAAATGCCGGGGCCCTGAGCAGGCAGAGGGGCCCACTGGCGGTCGCGCACCCCGCTGGGCTATGGGCGTAGGAGAGCGGTGTCAGCGCCCGCCCTTCTCCGCCTCTTGCTCAGGGCCCCGGCAGCTGGATACTTACCTCTCCCCGTGCCTCCGCAGATCCGCTGTCTTCCTGCTCTGCGCTCCCTGTGACGTCTCAGGTCAGAGGGCGCAGTGACGCCTTTACACCGCGCCCTCCCCTGAGCCGTCACAGGGAGCGCTGAGCGGGAAGACGCCGACAACGCTGGAGTCAGGACCCGAGCAGCGGCAGCAGGTGAGAAGGGAGGTGAGTATTTGATTTTTTTTTTTAATGTATGGAGGCATGGGGCATTATAAAGAGGGGGGGGATTCCTGCATGGGGCATTATAAAGAGGAGGGGTGACAGCCTGCATGGGGCATTATAAGGTGGGGAACAGCCTGCATGGGGCATTATAAAGAGGGGGGGGACATCCTGCATGGGGCATTATAAAGAGGAGAGGTGACAGCCTGCATGGGGCATTATAAGGTGGGGAACAGCCTGCATGGGGCATTATAAAGGGGGGGGGCAGCCTGTATGGGGCATTATGTGGGGGGGTAACAGCCTGCATGGAGCATTAAAAGGGGGGGGCTGTATGGGGCATTATGTGGGGGGGAACAGCCTGCATGGAGCATTATAAGGGGGGGGCAGCCTGTATGGGGCATTATGTGGGGGGTAACAGCCTGCATGCAGCATTATATGGGGGCCAGTATCCTGTATGGAGCGTTATAAGGGGACCGGTATCCTGTATGGAGCGTTATATGGGGGCCAGTATCCTGTATGGAGTTTTATAAGGGGACCAGTATCCTGTATGGAGCGTTATATGGGGGCCAGTATCCTGTATGGAGCTTTATAAGGGGACCAGTATCCTGTATGGAACGTTATATGGAGGCCAGTATTCTGTATGGAGCCTTATATGGGGGCCAGTATTCCGTATGGAGCCTTATATGGAAGCCAGTATTCCGCATGGAGCCTTATATGGGGGCCAGTATTCCGCATGGAGCCTTATATGGGGGTCAGTATTCCGCATGGAGCATTATATGGGGGCCAGTATTCCGCATGGAGCCTTATATGGGGGTCAGTATTCCGCATGGAGCCTTATATGGGGGCCAGTATTCCGCATGGAGCCTTATATGGGGGTCAGTATTCCGCATGGAGCCTTATATGGGGGCCAGTATTCCGTATGGGGCCTTATATGGGGGTCAGTATTCCGCATGGAGCCTTATATGGGGGTCAATATTCCGCATGGAGCCTTATATGGGGGCCAGTATTCCGCATGGAGCCTTATATGGGGGTCAGTATTCCGCATGGAGCCTTATATGGGGGTCAGTATTCCGCATGGAGCCTTATATGGGGGTCAGTATTCCGTATGGGGCCTTATATGGGGGCCAGTATTCCGTATGGGGCCTTATATGGGGGCCAGTATTCCGTATGGAGCCTTATATGGGGTCCACTATTCTGTGTGGAGCGATTCACCGGTTTCTGAGCTATTGTGGAATTTACAATAGATATCACTCATGTAATGTAAGAAGTGAAATCTTTGCATTGTACTAAATATATATATATATATATATATATATATTTCTCCGCCGTATCTCTGCATCATGAATCGTGGTATGTGTTAAAGGGGCCCACTGAGACTCTTTCGCCCGGGGCCCTGGCCGTAGTAAAGCGTAAACAAATCTTTGGTTCATAGCGATGGCAATATGGTAATTACAATATGGGACATAGTACATCATGGAGGCACAATAACTCTAAGGCATATATTGAATGCTTATACATTGTGACCAATGGCTAAATTGCATCGATCATACCACAGCAAATGAATAATTAATTCTTCAATAGTGCTAGATATCTATATACACTGTGTGCAGAATTATTAGGCAAGTTGTATTTTAGAGGATTATTTTTATTATTGATCAACATCTATGTTCTCAGTCAACCCAAAAGACTCATAAATATCCAAGCTTAATATTTTTGGAAGTTGGAGGGTTTTTTTTTAGATTTGGCTATCTTAGGAGGATATCTGTTTGTGCAGGTAACTATTACTGTGCCGAATTATTAGGCAACTTAATAAAAACCAAATATAATTCCATCTCACGTGTTTATTTTCACCAGGTAAACCAACATCAATGCACAAACTTTAGAGATAAACATTTTCTGCAAAAAACAAAAAAATTAGTGATCAATATAGCCACCTTTCTTTATGATGACACTCAACAGCCTTCCATCCATAGATTCTGACAGTTGCTTGATCTGTTTTCGATCAACATTGCGTGCAGCAGCCACCACAGCCTCCCAGACACTGTTCCGAGAGGTGTACTGTTTTCCCTCCCTGTAGATCTCACATTTTATGATGGACCACAGGTTCTCTATGGGGTTCAGATCAGGTGAATAAGGGGGCCATGTCATTATTTTTTCTTCTTTTAGACCTTTACTGGCCAGCCATGCTGTGGAGTAGTTGGATGCATGTGATGGAGCATTGTCCTGCATGAAAATCATGTTTTTCTTGAACGATACCGACTTCTTCCTGTACCACTGCTTGAAGAAGTTGTCTTCCAGAAACTGGCAGTAGGTCTGGGAGTTGAGCTTCACTCCATCCTCAACCCGAAAAGGTCCCACAAGTTCATCTTTGATGATACCAGCCCATACCAGTACCCCACCTCCACCTTGCTGGCGTCTGAGTCGGAGTGGAGCTCTCTGCCCGTTACTGATCCAGCCTCTGGCCCATTCATCTGGCCCATCAAGAGTCACTCTCATTTCATCAGTCCATAAAACCTTTGAAAAATCAGTCTTAAGATATTTCTTCGCCCATTCTTGAAGTTTTATCTCATGTTTCTTGTTAAAAGGTGGTCGTTTTTCAGCCTTCCTTACCTTGGCCATGTCCCTGAGTATCGCACACCTTGTGCTTTTTGATACTTCAGTAACGTTGCAACTCTGAAATATGGCAAAACTGGTGGCGAATGGCATCTTGGCAGCTTCACGCTTGATTTTCCTCAATTCATGGGCAGTTCTTTTGCGCC
The DNA here is from genome assembly GCF_046119375.1 of Phyllobates terribilis. NCBI lineage: Eukaryota > Metazoa > Chordata > Amphibia > Anura > Dendrobatidae > Phyllobates > Phyllobates terribilis. Next base: position 299,048,470 of record NW_027362762.1, on the reverse strand, counting down.
TATTTTGGCCAACACGCTTCTTGCGACCCTGTTGGCTATTTGCCATGAAATGCTTGATTGTTCGGTGATCACGCTTCAAAAGTTTGGAAATTTCAAGACTGCTGCATCCCTCTGCAAGACATCTCACAATTTTGGACTTTTCAGAGCCCGTCAAATCTCTCTTCTGACCCATTTTGCCAAAGGAAAGGAAGTTGCCTAATAATTAAGCACTCCTTATATAGGGTGTTGATGTCATTAGTCAACACCCCTCCTCATTACAGAGATGCACATCACCAGATTTACTTAATTGGTAGTTGGCTCTCCAGCCTATGCAGCTTGGAGTAGGACAACATGTATAAAAAGTATCATGTGATCAAAATACTCATTTGCCTAATAATTCGGCACACAGTGTATTAAAATGACAACGGCATCATGATGTTCAAAGTAGTCACAGGTCAACATTGCAGGAGAAAGAACAAAAAACATACATAGTAATAAAAGATGGATTGATCCTAGAACAAAGTACAGCAGACATATCTGATATAATACAACAAAGTATCTAGTGACAAGTGCAAATCGCATAAGCACAATCTCAAATACATAGGCTATATCATAAGACATTGAACCAGGATATACCATATATGTGACAATACTTCCGATAAATAGATAAGCATACAATACAAGTAGTCAGAGGAATCAGCCTACAAATGGTGATACTAAAGATCATTATCCACATACAATAATAGACCACAATTGCGTATAATCAGTGCATATATACACCACTCCAAATTCAATTTGAAAGCCTCCAGATCCAGTGATCCAAAGGATACCCCATAACAGACAGACATCACAGGAACCCGTACCACATAACCAGCAAGTAGTAATTGTGTGGACATCTAAAAGAAAAAATAATAATTAACACAGACCTAAAAGCAATATTTGAACACTTGACAACACTCTGGTGATCAGATAAATGGAACAAAACTAAGATGTTCATTTAACCTTTTGGGGTGTACTGTCTTCAACGTCCAGATCCACCTAGATTTGAGTCTGGCCAGGCGCTGGCTACAATTACCCCCACGTATGTCAATCTCCAATTGGTCAATGCCCCTTACTCTCAACAGAGCACTTTCACAATTATGGGCAATCTTGAAATGACAGAGTATGGTCCTGAGCGTAGACACATCCGAGTGGTCGGCGGCAGCCTGAATTCCAAGTACATATTCACTAGTTCTTGTCTTGAGTTGACGAGTCGTCAATCCTACATAAATTAGCATGGACATGTCGTATAGTAAATGACATACCGAGACGTACAAGAAATATGCCTACGGATGTCATACACTTTAAAGCCCGAAGACTCACAAAAGGTATTGTCTCTCTCTATATTTGGACAGGCCACACACCGATCACACGGAATGCATCCAAGCCCAGCACCAGACCCCCCCTACAACAACGCGTTTTGATTGCTCATGATAGTGACTGTGTACGAGATGATCGCGTAAGTTCCTCGAACGTCTTATTGTGATACTAAGGGAGTTTGGCAGGAATTTCGAGATGGTAGGATTTGTCTGAAGTATCGGCCATGCATGGGCCAAAGCACTCACGCATGAAGCATGCACTGAGCATGAAAGTTAGTAATAAATCTAACCTTCTCACTAGATTTATCTACTCTTTTCTTGTAGAGGAGGTCATGTCGTATAGAGTGCTTCACCCGATGATAGGCATGCTCTACCATCCGCCTACTATACCCTCTCTCGAGAAATCTATTGTGGAGATCAACCGCTTGTTCCTCAAAATCAAGATCACTCAAGCAGATTCTCCATAGGCGGAGGAATTGACCAACCAGTATCGATTGCACCATGTGTTTGGGATGAGCGGAGGAAGCATGCAACAATATATTTGCAGAAGTACTTTTTCTAAATATATCAATTTGTAAGAAATTAGAATCATCCTTCCTGATTGTGACATCAAGGAAGTTTATTGCATTCCTATCAAACTGATACGTGATATGAATATTCATATAATTCCTGTTCAATAAATCCATGAATTCCCACAATAACTTGCTAGATCCCTGCCAGATCAGCAAAATGTCGTCAATGTACCACTCCCAGAAAGGGATGCAGTCCATTGACAATTGCCGATCCAGCAGGGTGAGGTCCCTCTCCCACAGCCCCAGGAACAGGTTTGTGTAGGCCGGGGCAAAAGAAGCATCATATCAGAGCTCATACTGAGGCCATCAACTCTCTTGTGAAGGTCTCTAGTGTCAAGTAGAAAGGACAGAAGACTTTGCATAAGTGGCTGTAACTTTGAGTCAATCCACCTATTCACATTCTCAAGAAAGTTGCCAGAACCCGATATTATGGGGCGTCCAGGTGGTGTGTGCAGATTTTTATGCACTTTAGGTAGTAAGTATAGCGTAGCTATAGTTGGCTCTCCCTCGTGTAGTGCCAAAGCCAGTTCTTTTGTAATAACCTCCTTCCTACAGTATGGCTGTGTCTGATCACTTTAAAGAATTAAAGTGGATGTCTGATCGAAAATAAAAAGTCTGCAGTCAATCTAGTGGGCGTGACCTCGTCAATACAAGTATATTGATTGAGGAAGTGCCCACTAGACGGGTTCTGGCCTGGAGTATGCATATCGCATACGTGACCGCAGTTCCCTGGGCAGAAAATGGCGAATCCTCGTAGCATACAGTGCGTGCACTGGGAGGATTCACAGGTCTGAAATCACAAAGAGTGACTGCAGGCTTTCAATATTAATAGTGTTGAGTGAGTATGTTCTATTAACCCTTTCCCCGAGTATGCGTGGGCCGAGCTCCGAGTATTTACAGCTCCTCGGTGATAAGGTTAAATCGCTCCCCGTGAGCATAATTTGCAACTGTTTGACAGTTTTATTACATGTGAGGAATGTGTAAGAAATAGACATTCCTCACATGTAATAAAACTGTGAAACAGTTGCAAATCATGCACACGGGAGCGATTTAACCTTATCACCGAGCAGCTATAAATATTCGGAGCTCGGCCGAGCATACTCGGACAGAACATACTCGCTCAACCCTAAATATTAACAAATCCCCCGGGCCAGATGGTATTCATCCATGGGTATTGGGGGAGTTGAGCTCAGTAATTGACAGCTGTATCTCATCCTGTTAAACTGACTTGTAACAAGGTAAGAGCCACAAGACTAGATAGAGAATGACTGACGTGATATCGATATTTAAGGAGGTGGATCCAGGCAACTACCGTCCAGTAATTCTAACATCACCAGTGTGCAAAATTTTTGAGGGCATTATAAGAGCTGACCTGCAAAAATGTATTGCAGAGAATAATATAATAACTGACAACCAGCACAGATTCATGGTGATCTGATCAGCTGTTAATTTATTCACAAACAGCTCCCACAATGCCCCTCACCTGATGGTTTAGTCTGACCCATAAATTTAGAAGCTGCATAATGGGTGCACGTGTGTGGGGTTGAAGTACGCGTCTTCTTCCGCAAAGTGTGTCTTCTTCGCCAAGTGTGGGCAGTTACTTCAGAGGTAGTTAGTCAGGGCAGAAGTCAGGTAACTCACACTTTGACTGCTTACTCTCTTTTAACCATGTTTTTGTTTGTTTTCACTCTCACCCCCATAATCCTTCACTTTCTACTAACCCCCCTAATACCTACACCTAGTAATGAACTCTTCATCTCTCCCTCCATCCTCCCCATCCACCTCACCTTGTCCTCAGATATATTCCTCAACATTCAATCTTGTGTCTCTAAGCACAGACAGCCACCTCACGCTCTCTCCTGCTCCCACCTGCTAACACTTTCTCTGCTCCTCCTCACTGCTGGCGATATCTCTCCAAATCCTGGTCCTCCTCACCACATCCCCACAGTCACTTCTACCTCCTATCCACGATCTGTCACAAACTCTCGCAACCTCTCTAACCTCATTAACATTCACCCAGCCCCCACTTCCCCATTCGCACTAACAGGAGCTCTATGGAACGCTTGCTCCGTCTGTAACAAACTCTCCTACATTCATGATCTTTTCATTACTAACAGTTTCCTTCCTTGCCATCATCGAAATCTGGCTCACCCCTTCTGACACAGCTTCTCCAGCTGCACTCTCATATGGTGGATTCCACCTTTCCCACCCCCCCACCCCAGCAGCAAACATGATGGAGGAGTAGGCTTTCTCCTGTCTGATTCCTGCGCTTTCACCCAAATGCCACTACCGCCCTCCATTACTCTCTCCTCTTTTGAGGTGAACTGTGTGCGCATCTTCCCCCCCTTCAACCTCCAACTGGCTGTCATTTACCGTCCCCCAGGGTCAGCCACCATCTTTCTCGACCATTTCACCACCTGGCTACTTCACTTCCTTTCCACTGACATCCCCACTATCATCATGGGCGACTTCAACATCCCCATTGACACTTCCCACTCATCTGTCTCGAAAGCTTCTATCCCTCACTTCCTCCTTTGGCCTTGCTCAGGGGTCTTCCACAGCCACTCACAAAGATGGCCACACACTGGACCTCATCTTCACCCGCCTCTGTTCCCTATCTACCCCTCTCTAACTCACCTCTCCCTCTATCTGACCACAACCTACTAACATTCTCTTCCCTCTCCTCTCCAGGTCCACAAACCCCACTTCACAAACTTACACTTCCTCGCAGAAATCTTAAACACCTTGACCTACACTCACTCTCTGAATCCCTCCTCCCTCTTACAGATATAAGTTCCTTACACAATGCAGACGTTGCTGCATAACACCACAACAGGTGCTGCTCTCGATTCGGTCGCCCCTCTCACACACACCAAAGCTCGCACAATCTATAGACAACCTTGGCACGCCAACCGGACTAAAGAACAGCGACAGGCCTCCAGGGTTGCTGAGCGGAGATGCAAAAGATCCCGCTCCAACGAGCACTTCATCACATTCAAACAATTCCTCACCATTTTCAAGTCCACACTCACTGCAGCAAAACAAACTTACTTCTTATCTCTCATATCCTCCCTGTCTCACAACCCTAAACAGCTATTCAACACTTTCAATTCTCTCCTCCATCCCCCAGTGCCTCCTCCCTCTCCTCTCATCTCAGCCAAAGACTTTGCCTCATTCTTCAAGCAGAAGATTGACACCATCAGACAAAGCGTTTGCCTTAAGTCCCCACAGCCCCTCCTCATATCTACCCAACCTTCCCCCTCCAAAACCAGCTTCACCACTATTACAGAAGATCGTTTCCTCTTTACTCTCCAAATCACTCTTCACCACCTGTGAACTCAACCCAATCCCATCACACCTAATCCCTAACCTTTCCACAGTCTTCATCCCAACCCTAACCCACCGCTTCAACCTGTCACTAGCAACTGACGTCTTCCCCTCATGTTTCAAACATGCATCAATCACACCCATCCTCAAAAAACCCTCCCTCGACCCATCCTCTCTTTCTAGCTATCGCCCCATATCACTCCTCCTCTATGCCTCAAAACTACTGGAACAACACTTCCACCTTGAACTGTCCTCCCACCTCTCCTCCTGCTCCCTCTTTGACCGCTTACAATCAGACTTCTGACTGCACCATTCTACTGAAACTGCCCTGACTAAAGTCACCAATGACCTACTAACCACCAAATCCAAGCGTCACTACTCTGTCCTCCTCCTCCTGGACCTGTCATCTGCCTTTGACACAGTGGACCATTCCCTCCTACTACAGACTCTCTCTTCTCTTGGCATCACAGACTTGGCCCTATCTTGGATCTCTTCATACCTAACATACCTTCACACACCACCTCCTCATCTCGCCCCCTATCTGTCGGTGTCCCCTAAGGTTCAGTCCTAGTGTCCCTGCTCTTCTCTATCTACATCTTTGGCCTGGGACAGCTCATAGAGTCTCACGGCTTTCAGCATCACCTCTATGCTGATGACACACAGATCTACCTCTCTGGATTCGATATCTCCTCCTTACTAACCAGAATCCCACAACGTCTGTCCGCTATTTCATCCTTCTTCCCCGCCAGATTTCTAAAGCTTAACATGGACAAAACTGAATTCATCATCTTTCTCCCACCTCACTTAACTCCCCCAACTGACCTATCCATCAAAGTTAATGACTGCCCACTCTCCCCAGTAACACAAGCTCGCTGCCTCGGTGTAACCCTGGACTCTGATCTCTCCTTCAAACCACATATCCAAGCCCTCTCCACTTTTTGCCTACTCCAACTCAGAAATATCTCCCGGATCTGCACATTCCTCAGCAAAGACTCTGCAAAAACACTAGTGCATGCCCTCATCATCTTCCGCCTCGAATACTGCAACCTTCTGCTCTGTGGCCTCCCTTCTAACACTCTCTCACTCCTCCAATCTATTCTAAACTCTGCTGCTCGACTAATCCACCTGTCTCCCCACTATTCCCCGGCCTCTCCTCTCTGTCAATCCCTTCACTGGCTCGCCATTGCCCAGAGACTCAAGTTCAAGACCCTAACCTTGGCATACAAAGCCATCCACAACATGTCTCCTCCATACATCTGTGACCTAGTCTCCCGGTACTTACCTGCACGCAACCTCCGATCCTCACAAGATTTTCTTCTCTACTCCCCTTTTATCTCTTCTTCCCACAATCGCATACAAGACTTCTCCCGTACATCCCCCCTACTCTGGAGCTCTCTACCCCAACATATCAGACTCTCGCCTACCGTGGAAACCTTCAAAAGGAACCTGAAGACCCACCTCTTCCGACAAGCGTACAACCTGCAGTAACCACCGCTCCACCCAACCGCTGCACGACCAACTCTACCCCCATCTACTGTATCCTCACCCATCCCTTGTAGATTGTGAGCCCTCACGGGCAGGGTCCTCTCTCCTCCTGTACCAGTCGCTGACTCGTTTTGTTCAAGATTATTGTAAGTGTATTTGCTATGTATACCCCTTTTCACATGTAAAGCGCCATGAAATAAATGGCGCTATAATAATAATAAATAATAATAATATGTTGTGTCTAACCAACATGTTGGGGTTCTATGAGGAGGTAAGTGCAAATCTGGATGTTGGTAATGCGATGATATGATTAATCTGGACTTTACAAAGACATTGGATACTGTACCACATAACAGCCTTTGTACTGAAGCTTTACAGGAACTAGAGGATTTTATATACAGATGGGTTAAAAAACTGGTTAAGGGTTAGGAAACAAAGTGTCATTGTAAATGGTGCATCAACTTAGGCTATGTTCACACGTTGCGTTTTTGCTGCATTTTTTTCTGCAGGCAAAATCTGCTCTCTTGGCTGTAAAGAAG